>NW_027363069.1:1490000-2090000 GCF_046119375.1 Phyllobates terribilis | reverse complement strand
TACATACTTCTTGATTGCCAAGACACTTCATCCTGATCATCGCACAATGTTGATTGTAGTCATGCCTTGACCTAAACACTCCACAATTTGTTGCTTCTCAGCAGCCGACACATCCTTTTTCTTTCCCATTTTGGCAGAAAATGTAGGCTGCTTAATAATGTGAGAGAGCCTTCTTAAGTAGTCTTGCCTTTCATTGGATACACCTGCCAAACTAATTAGCACAGGTGTCTGCAATTGCTTACAGTGATATAAAGAGCCCTGACACACATCACCATCAATGAGTTTAACTGACAAACAAACAAATTCTTCCCTTATCACTCCTAAACACTTTTTGCATAATAATTTGGAACGCGGTGTACATGTGCTTTTCCACAAAACACCAGCGGTTCACGTAGTGAATCTTACAGTTCTAACTTGCCAACCGTGGTCTGTATGGAATTGTTCAATAAAGGGCCCAAAATTAAGATAACATAGATGGGAGAGGTCTCTATGAATAGGAATTCCTAAGTATTTGATACCCTGTGAGGGCCAGGCAAAGGGAAAGTTGGACTGGATGGAATCCTATATGGATTTGGGGAGGGAGACATCGAGGGCCTCAGACTTCGCTGCATTGATTTTAAAATTTGACCATGTAACAAAGTGATCTATTTCAGCCATAACAGCATGGATGGATATATGTGATTGAGTGATATATACTAGGACATCATCAGCAAATAGAGAGCACTTGTACTCGGTGCCTCCCACCTCAATCCACCTAATATTGGGTTTATGGCGAATTGATGAGAGCAGGTGCTCCGTCACTAGGATGTATAAGAGAGGGGACAGAGGACATCCCTGCCTTGTCCCATTGGTGATTGTGAAAGGTGATGAAAATGTTCTGACGCACCCCCTGGGCCTTGGGACACCCGGAGCCGGACCCTTTTTGGTGGATGCTGGTGGTTGTAGTCTTCGTGGCGGCGACCCGGTTCCGTGGCTCAGGGCGGTCAAACCAGTGGCGGAACTATTTATGTGGTTTTGATGTTTAAATGTCCGACTACGCCACCCGTGGATTGCGGTCAGAGTGAACCGCCGCTACAGGGCAGACCGCTGAGGCTGGTGTTGTGGGTGCAGCAGAGCGTAGCATAACTCCCCACGGGAGGAGTATAGCCTCAGGGCAGTGTATGCGGAGGATGGGGGTGATGGTGCAGGGCAGCAGCAGTAAAGACACGGAGTCAGTGATGCAGTCCAGGGCCTTTACTCACAGTTCTTATTATCCAGACCACGTCTGCAGGTAACGGCTGCCCACGTCGTACTGTGCTCACCAGGTGAGGGGCTCAGACAACTCCCAGATAACTTTGGAGCACTTCACAGGACCCCCTTTGTGTGTCCTTTGTCTGGCCTTTCTTACCAACACTTCTGTCCGGCTGCCTCGGGCCTCCTCTTGGTAAACTTGGCGCCAGTTTCCCTGACCCTATGTGGTGCCTTCCTAGCGGGTGTAGCGAGGGGCTGCGCCACATAAAATGTCAGAGCCTCCGGTTTCTAGCTGAGGGTCGTTTCCTGCCTCCACTAGTTCGGGGACCGGTCTCCCCCTTTGGCCTGACCCCTCCACGCAGGTGGATTCGGGCGTGCGGTGGCGACTCGCCCGTCCGCACCCCTGGGATCCCTTCATTCCTCGTTCCTGGAGCCTTCTCCGCTCCTCTTCCTTCCTTCTCCCTCTTCCAGGCCTGGGCCTCTGTTACTAGGCCCGCCTCCGGAGCAGAGCTCATGCAGAGCCCCTGCTCCCTGCCACTTCTGCTCAGACTTCTCTGCACTGAACTAAGATGGTGCCCACCTTTTATACTCCCTTCTCAATGCACCCAGGAACTGCTTCCTCCCTGCTCCTGCACTACAGGGTTCCCCTTCCTCAGTGTTCCCTCCCCCCACTCCAGCCAGGGACAGGGACTGTCGTGCCCATCTCAGGGGCATATTGGTCGCCCTGCCCCACGGCAATGTGGTGTAATGCATGCAGGTGTCGGGTCCTGATCCACACTCCATCCTTACCTGAGAGTGAGATATCACACCTCTGGGTGAGGTGCAATACGTCTGTAGCAACCGAGCCCTCAGGGTGCTACAGTTCCATTTATCTTCACCCTAGGTGACGTATTGCGATACAGGGCCGTGATTTTGGCTATAAAAGGGTCCCCTAGACCCCTACCCCAAGCTTTTTAAGAGAATCATATATGGCGTGCCAGGAGACTCTATGGAATGCTTTCTCAGCATCCAACGAGAGTATCTAATTACAAATTTTTAACTGCATCTAGCCCAGGAAATACTTTGTGCCTAGTAGCAGTGTCTGCTAGTCAGCGGATTATCCCGGCTGTTAAGCAAGCTACACCACCTGTAGTTTAGACACTTAATTTTTTCAAAGGAAATGCTTCGGGACCATGGGATACTCAGTGAAGAGCATCAGGAGGCACCCCAAGGCATAGGGGCTGGGACTGGCAGTAGGATGCCTTGCGGTGGACAACCAAGCTCGATCCTTATAAAAGCTTTTTAACTGCAGCAGCTTTAGTGGACGCTACTGGAGCTGGAATTACGCGGCTGCTGGCATGAGACTTGCCCTCCAATAGATCCTTGTAAATGGATTTAAAGTGTATTCATTCAAATTAGAGAGACAATTTAAATTAAAAAGCTTAGAGCTGCCTCCACCACAGGGGGGCTCGCTCGACCCACCAGCGGACAGGCACCAGTATTGGGAGAGGGGGGCTGGCCGTCAGGGTTCACTGCGGCTCTGGCACAAACCCGGCGACACGGAGGTGGCACGGGCAGGAGCGGACTGGCCGTGTCGGCTTCTCACTTTTTGGATTTTAGAAGGGCATGACATGCCTATATCTGTGTCTCCCCCTCCTTTTACTCCTCCACCTCTTTTATTTTCGCATGACTATATGTACTTGTCACTTTTCCATGTGTTAGTTGTGTCTTCTGAGCAGTTTGTCAGCTTTTGGACACCTTTGAAGGTGTTTTCTATGTGTTTCTATGTGTTTTTGTTTGCCTGCCATTGGTTTTAACGGTGTTCGAAGGTGTTCGACGAACAGTTCGACGAACAGTTCGGCGAACACACGGGTGTTCGACGAACCGAACCGAACTCGAACACTACGGGGGTGGCTCAACACTACTTATTACCCCAGCCTCCTTCATCTCTTGCAACATCCCTTTGACATTTTGGTAGTGTGCTGGCGGTACAGTCCGGTACCTTTCTTTAATGGGTGGATTGTCTCCCGTGGGGATATGGTGTTGAACCCCCTTTACCTGCCCAAAGTCGAGTGGGTGTTTACTGAAGACCCTTTCATACTCTTGCACCACCCGGTATACTCCTTGTTTTTGGTGTTGAGGGGTGGAGTCAGTGCCCACATGCAGCTTCTGACACCAGTCCTCCATCTGTCCCTCGGAACCATTACCCTCTGCCTGGTTGGATGGAGGTAAGGGTTCCACTGTTTTTATAGCATTTTGCTTGACGGTAATTAGCTTGGCTAGGGTGGCATACCGGGGAAAGTGAACTTCTTTTTCCCCAATGTTCAGGATGCGGACTGGCACTCTCCCTTGGCGGACATCAACCACTCCCCTGGCTGTCAAAATGGTGGGCCTACTGTCAGAGTAGACGGGCTCTACCAGGGCCTGGTAATCTCTACCCCGGAGACCTATTGCTGCCCGGCACCATATCAGCATTTCACTTCTTGGGGGCATGGCAATAGGGAATGGGTCACTCATCCTGACACTGCCAATTTCACCACCAGACAGTTCTACCTGTTGTCTTTTCATCAGGGCTCTGATCTCTCTTTGTAGAACCCGCTGCTGGCTGGAACTGGCGGTCTCCGCAACCTGCTGTAACAAGACAATTATTTCTGCAAGACAATTTTCAATGACATTAGTGCCTAAGGTTATCATGGGATGACTTTCTCGGCGATCAATGTCGACAATAATCAGTCCTTGTGCTGGCAGTTTGACTTTGCCAACCTTTATGGTCACTTCTTTGTACCCCACCTGAGGTACGGGTAGACCATTGCTAGCATAAATACTCAAATGTTCGTCTGGACGGAGGGTAATGTCCGAATCAGGCCAGAACCATTTGAAAAGAATGTAGGGGATGGTGGTCACCTGGGACCCAGTGTCCAGCAACACGCTCATTGGAAAGCCGTCCAGCACGATAGGTAGGACTGGTAGTCCACCCACATATTTGTCTAGCCAGCTTGATGGGCCTGGTGGTCTTACACCTGGGGGTTGGCCCTCTGCCCCAGATTTTGCTCGTTTAAATGACAGTACCTTGCATAATGTCCTGGCTGGTTGCAGCGGCGGGAGATGGGTTGTCTGTCCTGGTCGTAGAGGTCGCTGTTCCTCTCTCTGGATGGTGGAATCCTCTTCTCTCGGCGCCAAGGGACGTCCTCCGGACTGGAAGCCAGCTGGATCTTTCCTTTGGGATACACCTGCAAGGCCTGCACAATTTTGGTTAGCGTAGCTACACTTTTAGTTAACTCTTGGACCTGATGGTGCAGGTCTGTAGACGGGGCATTGTCCAGAGTCTGTGCATCAGCTCCTACAGGCTCAGGGGAAAAGGGTGCCACCTCCTGGTGGTAGGTGATAGCCGGGCGCCGGTGAGCTGTAGCGCCCCCTTGTGCTGGTTCCTGTAGCACCCGGATGGCCCTGTCTTTAAATTGAGCAAAGTCCAAGTCAGGGTTTTGCAGAGCCATTATGCGCAGCTGGGTGCGGTGGACGCTGGACAGTAAACCCTCAATAAAATTGCTCAGTTAACAGCCTGTTTTCATCACGTACACTGTCAGGGTCTACTTGTTTGATGGCCCTCAGCGCCTCCTGCAGGTTTAAAGCATAGTCCCGTACACTGTCCTGCGACCGTTGTTTGCACCCATAAAACTTCATCTTTATCTCTGCCGTAGTACGGGTGTCAAAAGTGTCCTTTTGGTGGGCCAGTATCTCTTTTACAGTCCCTTTTTCTCTTGCTGACCAGGATTTTACTTCTCTCTGGGCTGCACCAATCAACTGGCCTACGAGGATGCTCACTTTCTGCTCCTCGGACAGGGGGTATACTTTAAATAAACTGCTTAGTCTCTCCTTGAAGTCACTCAGGGTGTGCGACTCTCCTGAGTACTGGGGCAACCACGCCGCCTCCGTATATATGGCATGGAGAATGGCATTACCGCGGCAGCGGCCGCGCCGGTGGTTGAAGTTCCCTCCATATCGGGCGTCTTCCTACCCCCTAGTGAACCGTGGCCTACCTTCCTTCTCTTTTCTTCCGTAGGCCGCAGTTCCGCAGGCGATGGTCTCTGTCGAGGACCTGGCGTCGCATGCGTCTGACGTCAGCGTTCACTGTGGCTCCTTCCAGGACCTGGCACTGCGTCCGTGTGTGGGGCAGGGCTTTAGACTTCGTGTGTTTCCAGCGATCACGCCCCTCTTCTTCTCGCGCGGCGACTCGAAAATGGCGGACAATGGCGGGAAAACGGCAACAAATGGCGGGAAATCTTCACCACGGTATTCGACACAGTCTGTGAAGGCGCGCAGTACCCGGTGGTAGTGGGCATGAGATCCTGCCGACTACGCCAAAGTTGACACGCCCCCTGGGCCATGGGGTACCCGGAACCGGGCCTGTAGATGCTGGGGATTGTAGTCACCGTGGCGATGACCCGGTCCGTGACCCAGGTGGTCAATCTAAGGGTAGTTTATCTATATCTGTTATGTATAGTCCGACTACACCACCTGTGGAATGCGGTTATTGGGAACCGCAGCTGCGGAGCAGTCCGCTGAAGCTGGTGGTATGTGCAGCAAGGTGATGTAACTCCCCACAGGAAGAGTGGAGCTTCAGGGCAGCGTGTATGGATGATGGTGGTGGTAGTGCAAGGTATCAGTAATGACAACACGGAGTCTTTGCAGTGCAGTCCCAGGGTCTTTACTGCTGGCAATTATATGGGCCCCAACGGGAGTACCGGCTAGTGATGAGGGCCTGATCAGTCTGGGAAGAATCCTAGAGTCCTCCTGGCCAGGTGAAGTTGTAGGCCTGCGCTCACCCGTATGGCTGGCGACTCAGACCTTGTGTATTCCTCGCTCCTCTGTGGCGGTACGGGTCTTTTTGTGTGGCTGAGCCTCCGGGCTTCTGTCGGGCCAGGAGACCTGCAATCTCCTGCCTTGCAGTATCTGCTGTTGGATATGCAATCCACACAGCCTCAGACTCCGGCGTCCGGTACTCTGTGGATATACACCAAAGACAACTGCTTAACAGACAAAGCCATACACCAAAGACAACTGCTTAACAGGCAAAGCCATACACCAAAGACAACTGCTTAACAGACACTGCCATACACCAAAGACAACTGCTTAACAGACAATGCCAAACACCAAAGACAACTGCTTAACAGACAGTGCCATATGCCAAATACAGCTGCTTAACAGACAATACCATACAGCAAAGACAACTGCTTAACAGGCAAAGCCATACACCAAAGACAACTGCTTAACAGGCAAAGCCATACACCAAAGACAACTGCTTAACAGACAACGCCATACACCAAAGACAACTGCTTAACAGACAATGCCAAACACCAAAGACAACTGCTTAACAGACAGTGCCATAAGCCAAATACAGCTGCTTAACAGACAATACCATACAGCAAAGACAACTGCTTAACAGACAATGCCATACACCAAAGACAACTGCTTAACAAACAATTCCATACACCAAAGACAACTGCTTAAAAGACAATTCCATACACCAAAGACAACTGCTTAACAGACAATGCCATACACCAAAGACAACTGCTTAACAGGCAATGCCATACACCAAAGACAACTGCTTAACAGACAATTCCATACACCAAAGACAACTGCTTAACAGACAATGCCATACACCAAAGACATCTGCTTAACAGGCAATGCCATACACCAAAGACAACTGCTTAACAGGCAATGCCATACACCAAAGAAAACTGCTTAACAGACAATGCCATACACCAAAGAAAACTGCTTAACAGACAATGCCAAACACCAAAGACAACTGCTTAACAGACACTGCCATAAGCCAAAGACAACTGCTTAACAGACAATACCATACAGCAAAGACTACTGCATAACAGACAATGCCATACACTAAAGACAACTGCTTAACAGGCAATGCCATACACCAAAGACAACTGCTTAACAGACAATTCCATACACCAAAGACAACTGCTTAACAGACAATGCCATACACCAAAGACAACTGCTTAACAGGCAATGCCATACACCAAAGACAACTGCTTAACAGGCAATGCCATACACCAAAGACAACTGCTTAACAGACAATGCCATACACCAAAGACAACTGCTTAACAGGCAATGCCATACACCAAAGACAACTGCTTAACAGGCAATGCCATACACCAAAGACAACTGCTTAGCAGACAATTCCATACACCAAAGAAAACTGCTTAACAGACAAAGCCATACACCAAAGACAACTGCTTAACAGGCAATGCCATACACCAAAGACAACTGCTTAACAGACAATGCCATACACCAAAGACAACAGCTTAACAGACAAAGCCATACACCAAAGACAACTGCTTAACAGGCAATGCCATACACCAAAGAAAACTGCTTAACAGACAACGCCATACACCAAAGACAACTGCTTAACAGACAATGCCATACACCAAAGACAACTGCTTAACAGACAACTCCATACACCAAAGACAACTGCTTAACAGGCAACACCATACACCAAAGACAGCTGCTTAACAGACAATGCCATACACCAAAGACAACTGCTTAACAGGCAATGCCATACACTAAAGACAACTGCATAACAGACAATGCCATACACCAAACACAACTGCCTAATAGACACTGCCATACACCAAAGACAACTGCTTAAAAGGCAATGCCATACACCAAAGACAGCTGCTTAACAGACAATGCCATACACCAAAGAAAACTGCTTAACAGACAATGCCATACACCAAAGACAACTGCTTATCAGACAATGAAATACACCGAAGACAACTGCTTAACAATGCCATACACCAAAGACAACTGCTTAACAGGCAATGCCATACACCAAAGACAACTGCTTAACAAGCAATTCCATACACCAAAAACAACTGCTTAACAGACACTGCCATACACCAAAGACAACTGCTTAACAGGCAATGCCATACACCAAAGACAACTGCTTAACAGACAATGCCATACACCAAAGACAACTGCTTAACAGACAGTGCCATACAAAAAGACAACTGCTTAACAGACAATGCCATACACCAAAGACAACTGCTTAACAGACAATGCCATACACCAAAGACAACTGCTTAACAGGCAATGCCATACACCAAAGACAACTGCTTAACAGACAACGCCATACACCAAAGACAACTGCTTAACAGGCAATGCCATACACCAAAGACAACTGCTTAACAGACAATGCCATACACCAAAGACAACTGCTTAACAGACAATGCTATACACCACAGACAACTGATTAAGAAACTATGCCATACACCAGGGGTGGGCAATTAATTTTCCCAAGGGGCCACATGAGAAACTGGCACTGCTTTTGAGGGCCGAACCAGTCGGCTGAACTTAAAGGGGTGGTCCGAAACCAAAGGTGAATTTCATACTAAACATTTATCTAAATAATGTAATTTTCTAATCTCCTTTTTTTATATACTTCAATTGAAAATTCCCTAATATACCCTCTCCAGTCTGACTTCCAGTCTTTTTTTTTTAACCTCCAATGGCATTTTGTTTGGAATACTCACACAGGACGTCATAAGGTGGTAGAAGCTGTGGTCACTTCCGCAGCTTCTGCCCCCTCCATGAAATGAAGTGGCATCAATTATGTCTGTTTCAGAGGTTGGGCTAGTCCCTGCTCTACTGATAATGCATCGGTTATAAATTATGACCTATGGACAGTATGAGCTCCCGGCACTATATTCCTTTGAATGAACAGTGACAGTGCACTCCCTTGCTGGCTCTAAAGAGAAGTGATGAGCCAGCAAGAGAGTGCGCTGTCAGTGGAAATTGTAAGGACACCACGCAGCAAGCAGGGACTAACCCAGACTCCGAAACAGAGGTCACTGATGGTGCTTCGTTTAAATGTGAGGAAAGCAGCGTCAGTGATCGCATCCTTTTCCCCTTGATGACGTCCCATGTGAGTATCCCAAAATGCACTGGAATTCTCAACAAAACATCATTGGATGAGAAAAAACAAACAAGAAGTTAGAGTAGAGAGGAAACGGTAGGGAATTTTTAATTGAACTGTACTAGATAAGTGATTGGATTGAATTAAATAGACATTTAGTATGAAATTTACCTTCTGTTTTAGGCCGCCCCTTTAATTCTGCTCAATATTAATTTTATCGCTTTATAAAAAGAAGGTGATTATATGATTACGTTTACACGAGCGATGTCATGATTGTCATCCAGAAAGGCAGACTATTTTTATCATCTGTATTGTGATCCATTTTTATATATCAGAAGTGAATAAAATGTACAAAAACAAATACAGTTTCGTATGATTGTAATCGAAATGTATCTGTAAAAATCAGATGCCATACAGATGATTAATATGTGATTCAATTTTTTTTTTGCAAACTCTGACTTCAATAAGTGAGTGTTATCCGATACACAGAAGAAACTGGTGTGTGCTGTGATCTTTTTCACACGGATATTTGGTCTGTGTTAGGCCACGGCCCCACTATCAGTATTCAGTCAGTATTTTTTCTCAGGAGTGGGTGATAAATGCAGAACTGGTGACTTGTTTCTATTATATCTTCTATTATTCTCTGATTGTTCCTCACCTGGTTTTGGCTCCCACTCCTGAGAAAAAAATTCTGCCAAATACTGATAGTGGGGCCATGGACTTAAACTGTAATCTGAATAGCTCAATTGCAAAGCATTGCTACTAGTCCTGTCCGTGTGAAGTCAGGTTTATTTTATTTTTTTCACGAAAAGCACTAGGACCGAAAATACAGTTGTGTGAACACACCCTGATAATACTTGCTACAATAAAGTTTATCATAGCAAGCATTGGCAATTGATCAATCAATACATAAATTGGGAGCATGTGGAAAAAAAAAGTTGTTTGCCCACCCCTGTTCCACATGCATAGATCCACATCACATGTGGGGCAGGAGGTAACAGGCAGGTGGGGGGGATCTTTATTAAAGTCTATGGCTGTGATAAGTCACAGATCACAGCAGGGAGCATTGTGAGGAGCTTAACACTTACCTCACCTGCACAGGACATAGAACACAGCGCAATAACTCAAAAGCTCAGTGTAAAGGGTGAGGTAAGGGTTAACCCTCACTCAAAGGTGGAGAGGCAGCAGAGTATGTGGGGTGCAGTTTGGGGAGCACATAGAATATCCCAGGTGAGGAGGGGCACTTCACTGTTGGAGTCATTCACTAGGAATGCAAATGTTCTCTCCGATCAGTCTGAGCTGCCAGGGGAAGACTCAGTAAGCTGCAGATAATTAGCTGCTCTCACTGAGTGTAAACTGCGGTCTGAGAAAGGAGGCAGTGCTGTGCTGTGAACTGATCAGCACAGTAGACACAATGTCAGCTCCTAGCTGTTATTTTACACCATGGGGCTCAACTTAGATGTCACTTGCCCACTATGTGCAGCAGATGGGTGTAGTAGTCCAAGTTTCCCTCTTCTTGAACACTCCTGACCTGAAGACATTACAGTAGCTCTGCTCTGCAAGCAAGGAACTGAGCATCCCCACATCCACCAATGAGAAGATGGCATCCACAGGGGGGCGGAGCTACAATCAGAATGCTGAGTCTGAGTAAGATAATAGCTCAGGCTTTCTCCTGCGTCTGGCTGACTGTGTCAGCGGGCCACACAGAAGCGGTCAAAGGGCCGGATGTGGCCCGCAGGCCGCAGTTTGCCCAGGTCTGCCATACACCAAAGACAACTGCTTAACAGACAACGCCATACACCAAAGACAACTGCTTAACAGGCAATGCCATACACAAAAGACAACTGCTTAACAGACAACGCCATACACCAAAGACAACTGCATAACAGGCAATGCCATAAACCAAAGACAACTGCTTAACAGACACAGCCATACACCAAAGACAACTGCTTAACAGACAATGCCATACACCAAAGACAACTGCATAACAGGCAATGCCATACACCAAAGACAACTGCTTAACAGACAACGCCATACACCAAAGACAACTGCTTAACAGACAATGCTATACACCAAAGACAACTGCTTAACAGACAATGCCATACACCAAAGACAACTGCTTAACAGACAATGCCATACACCAAAGACAACTGCTTAACAGACAATGCCATACACCAAAGACAACTGCATAACAGACAATGCCATACTCTAAAGACAACTGCTTAACAGACAATGCCATACACCAAAGACAACTGCTTAACAGACACTGCCATACACCAAAGACAACTGCTTAACAGGCAATGCCATACACCAAAGACAACTGCTTAACAGGCAAAGGCATACACCAAAGACAACTGCTTAACAGGCAATGCCATACACCAAAGACAACTGCTTAACAGACAATGCCATACACCAGAGAAAAATGCTTAACAGACAATGCCATACACCAAAGAAAACTGCTTAACAGACAATGCAATACACCAAAGACAACTGCTTAACAGACAAAGCCATACACCAAAGACAACTGCTTAACAGACAATGCCATACACCAAAGACAACTGCTTAACAGGCAATGCCATACACCAAAGACAAATGCTTAACAGGCAATGCCATACACCAAAGACAAATGCTTAACAGGCAATGCCATACACCAAAGACAACTTCTTAACAGGCAATGCCATACACCAAAGATAACTGCTTAACAGGCAATGCCATACACCAAAGACAACTGCTTAACAGACAATGCCATACACCAAAGACAACTGCTTAACAGACAACGCCTTACACCCAAGACAACTGCTTATCAGACAATGCCATACACCAAAGACAACTGCTTAACAGACAATGCCATACACCAAAGACAACTGCATAACAGGCAATGCCATACACCAAAGACAACTGCTTAACAGACAACGCCATACACCAAAGACAACTGCTTAACAGACAATGCTATACACCAAAGACAACTGCTTAACAGACAATGCCATACACCAAAGACAACTGCTTAACAGACAATGCCATACACCAAAGACAACTGCTTAACAGACAATGCCATACACCAAAGACAACTGCATAACAGACAATGCCATACTCTAAAGACAACTGCTTAACAGACAACGCCATACACCAAAGAAAACTGCTTAACCGACAATGCCATACACCAAAGACAACTGCTTAATAGACAATGCCATACAGCAAAGACAACTGCTTAACAGGCAATGCCATACACCAAAGACAACTGCTTAACAGGCAATGACATACACCAAAGACAACTGCTTAACAGACAATGCCATACACCAAAGACAACTGCTTAACAGACACTGCCATACACCAAAGACAACTGCTTAACAGGCAATGCCATACACCAAAGACAACTGCTTAACAGGCAAAGGCATACACCAAAGACAACTGCTTAACAGGCAATGCCATACACCAAAGACAACTGCTTAACAGACAATGCCATACACCAGAGAAAAATGCTTAACAGACAATGCCATACACCAAAGAAAACTGCTTAACAGACAATGCAATACACCAAAGACAACTGCTTAACAGACAAAGCCATACACCAAAGACAACTGCTTAACAGACAATGCCATACACCAAAGACAACTGCTTAACAGGCAATGCCATACACCAAAGACAAATGCTTAACAGGCAATGCCATACACCAAAGACAAATGCTTAACAGGCAATGCCATACACCAAAGACAAATGCTTAACAGGCAATGCCATACACCAAAGACAACTTCTTAACAGGCAATGCCATACACCAAAGATAACTGCTTAACAGGCAATGCCATACACCAAAGACAACTGCTTAACAGACAATGCCATACACCAAAGACAACTGCTTAACAGACAACGCCTTACACCCAAGACAACTGCTTATCAGACAATGCCATACACCAAAGACAACTGCTTAACAGGCAATGCTATACACCGAAGACAACTGCTTAACAGGCAATGCCATACACCAAAGACAACTGCTTAACAGACAATGCCATACAAGAAAGACAACTGCTTAACAGACAATGCCATACACCACAGACAACTGCTTAACAGACAATGCCATACACCAAAGACAACTGCTTAACAGGCAATGCCATACACCAAAGACAACTGCTTAACAGACAATGCCATACACCAAAGACAACAGCTTAACAGACAAAGCCATACACCAAAGACAACTGCTTAACAGGCAATGCCATACACCAAAGAAAACTGCTTAACAGACAACGCCATACACCAAAGACAACTGCTTAACAGACAATGCCATACACCAAAGACAACTGCTTAACAGACAACTCCATACACCAAAGACAACTGCTTAACAGGCAACACCATACACCAAAGACAGCTGCTTAACAGACAATGCCATACACCAAAGACAACTGCTTAACAGGCAATGCCATACACTAAAGACAATTGCATAACAGACAATGCCATACACCAAACACAACTGCCTAATAGACACTGCCATACACCAAAGACAACTGCTTAAAAGGCAATGCCATACACCAAAGACAGCTGCTTAACAGACAATGCCATACACCAAAGAAAACTGCTTAAAAGACAATGCCATACACCAAAGACAACTGCTTATCAGACAATGAAATACACCGAAGACAACTGCTTAACAATGCCATACACCAAAGACAACTGCTTAACAGGCAATGCCATACACCAGAGAAAAATGCTTAACAGACAATGCCATACACCAAAGAAAACTGCTTAACAGACAATGCAATACACCAAAGACAACTGCTTAACAGACAAAGCCATACACCAAAGACAACTGCTTAACAGACAATGCCATACACCAAAGACAACTGCTTAACAGGCAATGCCATACACCAAAGACAAATGCTTAACAGGCAATGCCATACACCAAAGACAAATGCTTAACAGGCAATGCCATACACCAAAGACAACTTCTTAACAGGCAATGCCATACACCAAAGATAACTGCTTAACAGGCAATGCCATACACCAAAGACAACTGCTTAACAGACAATGCCATACACCAAAGACAACTGCTTAACAGACAACGCCTTACACCCAAGACAACTGCTTATCAGACAATGCCATACACCAAAGACAACTGCTTAACAGGCAATGCTATACACCGAAGACAACTGCTTAACAGGCAATGCCATACACCAAAGACAACTGCTTAACAGACAATGCCATACAAGAAAGACAACTGCTTAACAGACAATGCCATACACCACAGACAACTGCTTAACAGACAATGCCATACACCAAAGACAACTGCTTAACAGGCAATGCCATACACCAAAGACAACTGCTTAACAGACAATGCCATACACCAAAGACAACAGCTTAACAGACAAAGCCATACACCAAAGACAACTGCTTAACAGGCAATGCCATACACCAAAGAAAACTGCTTAACAGACAACGCCATACACCAAAGACAACTGCTTAACAGACAATGCCATACACCAAAGACAACTGCTTAACAGACAACTCCATACACCAAAGACAACTGCTTAACAGGCAACACCATACACCAAAGACAGCTGCTTAACAGACAATGCCATACACCAAAGACAACTGCTTAACAGGCAATGCCATACACTAAAGACAATTGCATAACAGACAATGCCATACACCAAACACAACTGCCTAATAGACACTGCCATACACCAAAGACAACTGCTTAAAAGGCAATGCCATACACCAAAGACAGCTGCTTAACAGACAATGCCATACACCAAAGAAAACTGCTTAAAAGACAATGCCATACACCAAAGACAACTGCTTATCAGACAATGAAATACACCGAAGACAACTGCTTAACAATGCCATACACCAAAGACAACTGCTTAACAGGCAATGCCATACACCAAAGACAACTGCTTAACAAGCAATTCCATACACCAAAGACAACTGCTTAACAGACACTGCCATACACCAAAGACAACTGCTTAACGGGCAATGCCATACACCAAAGACAACTGCTTAACAGACAATGCCATACACCAAAGACAACTGCTTAACAGACAGTGCCATACAAAAAGACAACTGCTTAACAGACAATGCCATACACCAAAGACAACTGCTTAACACACAATGCCATACACCAAAGACAACTGCTTAACAGGCAATGCCATACACCAAAGACAACTGCTTAACAGACAACGCCATACACCAAAGACAACTGCTTAACAGGCAATGCCATACACCAAAGACAACTGCTTAACAGACAATGCCATACACCAAAGACAACTGCTTAACAGACAATGCTATACACCACAGACAACTGCTTAACAAACTATGCCATACACCAGGGGTGGGCAATTAATTTTCCCAAGGGGCCACATGAGAAACTGGCACTGCTTTTGAGGGCCGAACCAGTCGGCTGAACTTAAAGGGGTGGTCCGAAACCAAAGGTGAATTTCATACTAAACATTTATCTAAATAATGTAATTTTCTAATCTCCTTTTTTTATATACTTCAATTGAAAATTCCCTAATATACCCTCTCCAGTCTTACTTCCAGTCTTTTTTTTTTAACCTCCAATGGCATTTTGTTTGGAATACTCACACAGGACGTCATAAGGTGGTAGAAGCTGTGGTCACTTCCGCAGCTTCTGCCCCCTCCATGAAATGAAGTGGCATCAATTATGTCTGTTTCAGAGGTTGGGCTAGTCCCTGCTCTACTGATAATGCATCGGTTATAAATTATGACCTATGGACAGTATGAGCTCCCGGCACTATATTCCTTTGAATGAACAGTGACAGTGCACTCCCTTGCTGGCTCTAAAGAGAAGTGATGAGCCAGCAAGAGAGTGCGCTGTCAGTGGAAATTGTAAGGACACCACGCAGCAAGCAGGGACTAACCCAGACTCCGAAACAGAGGTCACTGATGGTGCTTCGTTTAAATGTGAGGAAAGCAGCGTCAGTGATCGCATCCTTTTCCCCTTGATGACGTCCCATGTGAGTATCCCAAAATGCACTGGAATTCTCAACAAAACATCATTGGATGAGAAAAAACAAACAAGAAGTTAGAGTAGAGAGGAAACAGTAGGGAATTTTTAATTGAACTGTACTAGATAAGTGATTGGATTGAATTAAATAGACATTTAGTATGAAATTTACCTTCTGTTTTAGGCCGCCCCTTTAATTCTGCTCAATATTAATTTTATCGCTTTATAAAAAGAAGGTGATTATATGATTACGTTTACACGAGCGATGTCATGATTGTCATCCAGAAAGGCAGACTATTTTCATCATCTGTATTGTGATCCATTTTTATATATCAGAAGTGAATAAAATGTACAAAAACAAATACAGTTTCGTATGATTGTAATCGAAATGTATCTGTAAAAATCAGATGCCATACAGATGATTAATATGTGATTCAATTTTTTTTTTGCAAACTCTGACTTCAATAAGTGAGTGTTATCCGATACACAGAAGAAACTGGTGTGTGCTGTGATCTTTTTCACACGGATATTTGGTCTGTGTTAGGCCACGGCCCCACTATCAGTATTCAGTCAGTATTTTTTCTCAGGAGTGGGTGATAAATGCAGAATTGGTGACTTGTTTCTATTATACCTTTTCTCTGATTGTTCCTCACCTGGTTTTGGCTCCCACTCCTGAGAAAAAAATTCTGCCAAATACTGATAGTGGGGCCATGGACTTAAACTGTAATCTGAATAGCTCAATTGCAAAGCATTGCTACTAGTCCTGTCCGTGTGAAGTCAGGTTTATTTTATTTTTTTCACGAAAAGCACTAGGACCGAAAATACAGTTGTGTGAACACACCCTGATAATACTTGCTACAATAAAGTTTATCATAGCAAGCATTGGCAATTGATCAATCAATACATAAATTGGGAGCATGTGGAAAAAAAAAGTTGTTTGCCCACCCCTGTTCCACATGCATAGATCCACATCACATGTGGGGCAGGAGGTAACAGGCAGGTGGGGGGGGGATCTTTATTAAAGTCTATGGCTGTGATAAGTCACAGATCACAGCAGGGAGCATTGTGAGGAGCTTAACACTTACCTCACCTGCACAGGACATAGAACACAGCGCAATAACTCAAAAGCTCAGTGTAAAGGGTGAGGTAAGGGTTAACCCTCACTCAAAGGTGGAGAGGCAGCAGAGTATGTGGGGTGCAGTTTGGGGAGCACATAGAATATCCCAGGTGAGGAGGGGCACTTCACTGTTGGAGTCATTCACTAGGAATGCAAATGTTCTCTCCGATCAGTCTGAGCTGCCAGGGGAAGACTCAGTAAGCTGCAGATAATTAGCTGCTCTCACTGAGTGTAAACTGCGGTCTGAGAAAGGAGGCAGTGCTGTGCTGTGAACTGATCAGCACAGTAGACACAATGTCAGCTCCTAGCTGTTATTTTACACCATGGGGCTCAACTTAGATGTCACTTGCCCACTATGTGCAGCAGATGGGTGTAGTAGTCCAAGTTTCCCTCTTCTTGAACACTCCTGACCTGAAGACATTACAGTAGCTCTGCTCTGCAAGCAAGGAACTGAGCATCCCCACATCCACCAATGAGAAGATGGCATCCACAGGGGGGCGGAGCTACAATCAGAATGCTGAGTCTGAGTAAGATAATAGCTCAGGCTTTCTCCTGCGTCTGGCTGACTGTGTCAGCGGGCCACACAGAAGCGGTCAAAGGGCCGGATGTGGCCCGCGGGCCGCAGTTTGCCCAGGTCTGCCATACACCAAAGACAACTGCTTAACAGACAACGCCGTACACCAAAGACAACTGCTTAACAGGCAATGCCATACACCAAAGACAACTGCATAACAGACAACGCCATACACCAAAGACAACTGCTTAACAGGCAATGCCATACACCAAAGACAACTGCTTAACAGACAACGCCGTACACCAAAGACAACTGCTTAACAGGCAATGCCATACACCAAAGACAACTGCTTAACAGACAACGCCATACACCAAAGACAACTGCTTAACAGACAATGCCATACACCAAAGACAACTGATTAACAGACACTGCCATACATCAAAGACAACTGCTTAACAGGCAATGCCATACACCAAAGACAACTGCTTAACAGGCAATGCCATACACAAAAGACAACTGCTTAACAGGCAATGCCATACACCAAAGAAAACTGCTTAACAGACAAAGCCACACAACAAAGACAACTGCTTAACAGGCAATGCCATACACCAAAGAAAACTGCTTAACAGACAAAGCCACACAACAAAGACAACTGCTTAACAGGCAATGCCATACACCAAAGAAAACTGCTTAACAGACAATGCCATACACCAGAGAAAAATGCTTAACAGACAATGCCATACACCAAAGAAAACTGCTTAACAGACAACGCCATACACCAAAGACAACTGCTTAACAGACAATGCCATACACCAAAGACAACTGCTTAACAGATAACGCCACACACCTAAGACAACTGCTTAACAGGCAACGCCTTACACCAAAGACAACTGCATAACAGACAATGCCATACACCAAAGACAACTGCTTAAAAGGCAATGCCATACACCAAAGACAACTGCTTAACAGACAATGCCATACACCAAAGAAAACTGCTTAACAGACAATGCAATACACCAAAGACAACTGCTTATCAGAACCTGAAATACACCAAAGACAACTGCTTAACAGACAATGCCATACACCAAAGACAACTGCTTAACAGGCAATGCCATACACCAAAGACAACTGCTTAACAGACACTGCCATACTCCAAAGACAACTGCTTAACAGTCAATGCCATACACCAAAGACAACTGCTTAACAGACAATGCCATACACCAAAGACAACTGCTTAACAGACAATGCCATACACCAAAGACAACTGCTTAAAAGGCAATGCCATACACCAAAGACAACTGCTTAACAGACAATGCCATACACCAAAGAAAACTGCATAACAGACAATGCCATACACCAAAGACAACTGCTTATCAGACACTGAAATACACCAAAGACAACTGCTTAACAGACAATGCCATACACCAAAGACAACTGCTTAACAGACAATGCCATACACCAAAGACAACTGCTTAACAGGCAATGCCATACACCAAAGACAACTGCTTAACAGACACTGCCATACACCAAAGACAACTGCTTAACAGACAATGCCATACACCAAAGACAACTGCTTAACAGGCAATGCCATACACCAAAGACAACTGCTTAACAGACAACGCCATACACCAAAGACAACTGCTTAACTGGCAATGCCATACACCAAAGACAACTGCTTAACAGACAACCCCATACACCAAAGACAACTGCTTAACAGGCAACGCCATACACCAAAGACAACTGCTTAACAGACAATGCCATACACCAAAGACTACTGCTTAACAGGCAATGCCATACACTAAAGACAACTGATTAACAGACAATGCCATACACCAAAGAAAACTGCTTATCAGACACTGAAATACACCAAAGACAACTGCTTAACAGACAATGCCATACACCAAAGACAACTGCTTATCAGACACTGAAATACACCAAAGACAACTGCTTAACAGACAATGCCATACACCAAAGACAACTGCTTAACAGACAATGCCATACACCAAAGACAACTGCTTAACAGGCAATGCCATACACCAAAGACAACTGATTAACAGACACTGCCATACACCAAAGACAACTGCTTAACAGACAATGCCATACACCAAAGACAACTGCTTAACAGGCAATGCCATACACCAAAGACAACTGCTTAACAGACAACGCCATACACCAAAGACAACTGCTTAACTGGCAATGCCATACACCAAAGACAACTGCTTAACAGACAACCCCATACACCAAAGACAACTGCTTAACAGGCAACGCCATACACCAAAGACAACTGCTTAACAGGCAATGCCATACACCAAAGACTACTGCTTAACAGGCAATGCCATACACTAAAGACAACTGCTTAACAGGCAATGCCATACACCAAAGAAAACTGCTTAACAGACAATGCCATACACCAAAGACAACTGCCTAATAGACACTGCCATACACCAAAGACAACTGCTTAAAAGGCAATGCCATACACCAAAGACAACTGCTTAACAGACAATGCCATACACCAAAGAAAACTGCTTAACAGACAATGCCATACACCAAAGACAACTTCTTAAAAGACACTGCCATACACCAAAGACTACTACTTAACAGACACTGCCATACACCAAAGACAACTGCTTAACAGAGAATGCCATACACCAAAGACAACTGCTTAACAGGCAATGCCATACACCAAAGACAACTGCTTAACAGACACTACCATACACCAAAGACAACTGCTTAACAGGCAATGCCATACACCAAAGACAGCTGCTTAACAGACAACGCCATACACCAAAGACAACTGCTTAACAGAAAATGCCAAACACCAAAGACAACTGCTTAACAGACACTGCCATACACCAAAGACAACTGCTTAACAGGCAACGCCATACACCAAAGACAACTGCTTAACAGGCAATGTCATACACCAAAGACAACTGCTTAACAGGCAATGCCATGCACCAAAGACAACTGCTTAACAGGCAATGTCATACACCAAAGACAACTGCTTAACAGGCAATGCCATACACCAAAGACAACTGCTTAACAGACACTACCTGACACCAAAGACTACTGCTTAACAGGCAATGCCATACACCAAAGACAACTGCTTAACAGGCAATGCGATACAACAAACACAACTGCTTAACAAAAAAAGCCATTTACCAAAGACAACTGCTTAACAGGCAATGCCATACACCAAAGACAAATGCATAACAGGCAATGCCATACACCAAAGACAACTGCTTAACAGGCAATGCCATACACCAAAGACAACTGCTTAACAGGCAATGCCATACACTAAAGACAACTGCTTAACAGACAGTGCCATACACCAAAGACAACTGCTTAACAGACAATGCCATACACCAAAGACAACTGCTTAACAGGCAATGCCATACACCAAAGACAACTGCTTAACAGACAATGCCATACACCAAAGACAACTGCTTAACAGACAATGCCATACACCAAAGACAACTGCTTAACAGACAATGCCATACACCAAAGACAACTGCTTAACAGACAATGCCATACACCAAAGACAACTGCTTAACAGGCAATGCCATACACCAAAGACAACTGTTTAACAGACAATGCCATACACCAAAGACAACTGCTTAACAGGCAATGCCATACACCAAAGACAAATCCTTAACAGACAATGCCATGCACCAAAGACAACTGCTTAACAGACAATGCCATACACCAAAGACAACTGATTAACAGACAATGCCATACACCAAAGACAACTGCTTAACAGACAATGCCATACACCAAAGACAACTGCTTAACAGGCAATGCCATACACCAAAGACAACTGCTTAACAGACAAAGCCATACACCAAAGACAACTGCTTAACAGACAATGCCATACACCAAAGACAACTGCTTAACAGACACTACCATACACCAAGGACAACTGCTTAACAGACAATGCCATGCACCAAAGACAACTGCTTAACAGACAATGCCATACACCAAAGACAACTGATTAACAGGCAATGCCATACACCAAAGACAACTGCTTAACAGACAATGCCATACACCAAAGACAACTGCTTAACAGGCAATGCCATACACCAAAGACAACTGCTTAACAGACAATGCCATACACCAAAGACAACTGCTTAACAGGCAATGCCATACACCAAAGACAACTGCTTAACAGACAATGCCATGCACCAAAGACAACTGCTTAACAGACAATGCCATACACCAAGGACAACTGCTTAACAGACAATGCCATACACCAAAGACAACTGCTTAACAGGCAATGCCATACACCAAAGACTACTGCTTAACAGGCAATGCCATACACTAAAGACAACTGCTTAACAGGCAATGCCATACACCAAAGAAAACTGCTTAACAGACAATGCCATACACCAAAGACAACTGCCTAATAGACACTGCCATACACCAAAGACAACTGCTTAAAAGGCAATGCCATACACCAAAGACAACTGCTTAACAGACAATGCCATACACCAAAGAAAACTGCTTAACAGACAATGCCATACACGAAAGACAACTTCTTAACAGACAATGCCATACACCAAAGACAACTGCTTAACAGACACTGCCATACACCAAAGACAACTGCTTAACAGAGAATGCCATACACCAAAGACAACTGCTTAACAGGCAATGCCATACACCAAAGACAACTGCTTAACAGACACTGCCATACACCAAAGACAACTGCTTAACAGGCAATGCCATACACCAAAGACAGCTGCTTAACAGACAACGCCATACACCAAAGACAACTTCTTAACAGAAAATGCCAAACACCAAAGACAACTGCTTAACAGACACTGCCATACACCAAAGACAACTGCTTAACAGGCAACGCCATACACCAAAGACAACTGCTTAACAGGCAATGTCATACACCAAAGACAACTGCTTAACAGGCAATGCCATGCACCAAAGACAACTGCTTAACAGGCAATGTCATACACCAAAGACAACTGCTTAACAGGCAATGCCATACACCAAAGACAACTGCTTAACAGACACTACCTGACACCAAAGACTACTGCTTAACAGGCAATGCGATAAAACAAACACAACTGCTTAACAAAAAAAGCCATTTACCAAAGACAACTGCTTAACAGGCAATGCCATACACCAAAGACTACTGCTTAACAGACAACACCATACACCAAAGACAAATGCATAACAGGCAATGCCATACACCAAAGACAACTGCTTAACAGGCAATGCCATACACCAAAGACAACTGCTTAACAGGCAATGCCATACACCAAAGGCAACTGCTTAACAGACAATGCCATACACCAAAGACAACTGCTTAACAGACAATGCCATACACCAAAGACAACTGCTTAACAGACAATGCCATACACCAAAGACAACTGCTTAACAGACAATGCCATACACCAAAGACAACTGCTTAACAGACAATGCCATACAGCAAAGACAACTGCTTAACAGACAATGCCATACACCAAAGACAACTGCTTAACAGGCAATGCCATACACCAAAGACAACTGTTTAACAGACAATGCCATACACCAAAGACAACTGCTTAACAGGCAATGCCATACACCAAAGACAAATCCGTAACAGACAATGCCATGCACCAAAGACAACTGCTTAACAGACAATGCCATACACCAAAGACAACTGATTAACAGACAATGCCATACACCAAAGACAACTGCTTAACAGACAATGCCATACACCAAAGACAACTGCTTAACAGGCAATGCCATACACCAAAGACAACTGCTTAACAGACAAAGACATACACCAAAGACAACTGCTTAACAGACAATGCCATACACCAAAGACAACTGCTTAACAGACAATGCCATACACCAAAGACAACTGCTTAACAGGCAATGCCATACACCAAAGACAACTGCTTAACAGACAATGCCATACACCAAAGACAACTGCTTAACAGACAATGCCATACACCAAAGACAACTGCTTAACAGACAATGCCATACACCAAAGACAACTGCTTAACAGACAATGCCATACACCAAAGACAACTGCTTAACAGGCAATGCCATACACCAAAGACAACTGTTTAACAGACAATGCCATACACCAAAGACAACTGCTTAACAGGCAATGCCATACACCAAAGACAAATCCTTAACAGACAATGCCATGCACCAAAGACAACTGCTTAACAGACAATGCCATACACCAAAGACAACTGATTAACAGACAATGTCATACACCAAAGACAACTGCTTAACAGACAATGCCATACACCAAAGACAACTGCTTAACAGGCAATGCCATACACCAAAGACAACTGCTTAACAGACAAAGACATACATCAAAGACAACTGCTTAACAGACAATGCCATACACCAAAGACAACTGCTTAACAGACACTACCATACACCAAGGACAACTGCTTAACAGACAATGCCATGCACCAAAGACAACTGCTTAACAGACAATGCCATACACCAAAGACAACTGATTAACAGGCAATGCCATACACCAAAGACAACTGCTTAACAGACAATGCCATACACCAAAGACAACTGCTTAACAGGCAATGCCATACACCAAAGACAACTGCTTAACAGACAATGCCATACACCAAGGACAACTGCTTAACAGACAATGCCATACACCAAAGACAACTGCTTAACAGGCAATGCCATACACCAAAGACAACTGCTTAACAGACACTGCCATACACTAAAGACAACTGCTTAACAGACAATGCCATACACCAAAGACAACTGCATAACAGACAATGCCATACACTAAAGACAACTGCTTAACATGCATTGCCATACAATAAAGACAACTGCTTAACAGACATTGCCATGCACCAAAGACAACTGCATAACAGACAATGCCATACACCAAGGACAACTGCTTAACAGACAATGCCATACACCAAAGACAACTGCTTAACAGACAATGCCATACACCAAAGACAACTGCTTAACAGACAATGCCATACACCAAAGACAACTGCTTAACAGGCAATGCCATATACCAAAGACAACTGATTAAGAGGCAATGCCATACACCAAAGACAACTGCTTAACAGGCAATGCGATACACCAAAGACAACTGCTTAACAAAAAAGAACATTTACCAGAGACAACTGCTTAACAGGCAATGCCATACACCAAAGACAACTGCTTAACAGTCAATGCCATACACCAAAGACAACTGCTTAACAGACAATGCCATGCACCAAAGACAACGGCATAACAGACAATGCCATACACCAAGGAGAACTGCTTAACATACAATGCCATACACCAAAGACAACTGCTTAACAGGCAATGCCATACACCAAAGACAACTGCTTAACAGACACTGCCATACACTAAAGACAACTGCTTAACAGACAATGCCATGCACCAAAGACAACTGCATAACAGACAATGCCATACACTAAAGACAACTGCTTAACAGGCATTGCCATACACTAAAGACAACTGCTTAACAGACAATGCCATGCACCAAAGACAACTGCATAACAGACAATGCCATACACCAAGGACAACTGCTTGACAGACAACGCCATACACCAAAGACAACTGCTTAACAGACAACGCCATACACCAAAGACAACTGCTTAACAGACAATGCCATACACCAAGGAGAACTGCTTAACAGACAATGCCATACACCAAAGACAACTGCTTAACAGGCAATGCCATACACTAAAGACAACTGCTTAACAGACAATGCCATGCACCAAAGACAACTGCATAACAGACAACGCCATACACCAAGGAGAACTGCTTAACAGACAATGCCATACACCAAGTACAACTGCTTAACAGACAACGCCATACACCAAAGACAACTGCTTAACAGACAACGCCATACACCAAAGACAACTGCTTAACAGACACTGCCATACACCAAAGACAACTGCTTAACAGACACTGCCATACACTAAAGACAACTGCTTAACAGACAATGCCATGCACCAAAGACAACTGCATAACAGACAATGCCATACACTAAAGACAACTGCTTAACAGACAATGCCATGCACCAAAGACAACTGCATAACAGACAATGCCATACACCAAGGACAACTGCTTAACAGACAATGCCATACACCAAAGACAACTGCTTAACAGACAACGCCATACACCAAAGACAACTGCTTAACAGACAATGACATACACTAAAGACAACTGCTTAACAGACACTGCCATACATCAAAGACAACTGCTTAACAGGCAATGCCATACACCAAAGACAACTGCTTAACAGACAATGCCATACACCACAGACAACTGCTTAACGGACAATGCCATACACCAAAGACAACTGCTTAACAGGCAATGCCAAACACCAAAGACAACTGCTTAACAGACAATGCCATACACCAAAGACAACTGCTTAACGGACAATGCCATACACCAAAGACAACTGCTTAACAGGCAATGCCATACACCAATGACAACTGCTTAACAGGCAATGCCATACACCAAAGACAACTGCTTTACAGGCAATGCCATACACCAAAGACAACTGCTTAACAGACAATGCCATATACCAAAGACAACTGCTTAACAGATAACGCCATACACCAAAGACAACTGCTTAACAGGCAATGCCATACACCAAAGACAACTGCTTAACAGACAATGACATACACCAAAGACAACTGCTTAACAGACAATGCCATACACCAAAGACAACTGCTTAACAGGCAATGCCATACACTAAAGATAACTGCTTAACAGACAATGCCATACACCAAAGACAACTGCTTAACAGGTAATGCCACACACCAAAGACAACTGCTTAGCAGGCAATGCCATACACCAAAGACAACTGCTTAACAGACAATGCCATGCACCAAAGACAACTGCATAACAGACAATGCCATACCCCAAGGACAACTGCTTAACAGACAATGCCATACACCAAAGACAACTGCTTAAAAGACAATGCCATACACCAAAGACAACTGCTTAACAGACAATGCCATACACCAAAGACAACTGCTTAACAGGCAATGCCATACACCAAAGACAACTGCTTAACAGGCAATGCCATACAACAAAGACAACTGCTTAACAGACAATGCTATACACCACAGACAACTGCTTAACAGACTATGCCATACACCAAAGACAACTGCTTAACAGAAAATGCCATACCCCAAAGACAACTGCTTAACAGACAATGCCATACACCAAAGACAACTGCTTAACAGACAATGCCATACACCAAAGACAACTGCGTAATAGACACTGCCAAACACCAAAGACAACTGCTTAAAAGGCAATGCCATACACCAAAGTCAACTGCTTATCAGACACTGAAATACACCAAAGACAACTGCTTAACAGAGAATGCCATACACCAAAGACAACTGCTTAACAGACAGTGCCATACACCAAAGACAACTGCTTAACAGACAATGCCATACACCAAAGACAACTGCTTAACAGATAATGCCATACACTAAGGACAACTGCTTAACAAGCAATGCCATACACCAAAGACAGCTGCTTAACAGACAGTGCCATACACCAAAGACAACTGCTTAACAGACAATGCAATACACCAAAGACAACTGCTTAACAGACAATGCCATACACCAAAGACAACTGCTTAACAGACAGTGCCATACACCAAAGACAACTGCTTAACAGACAATGCCATACACCAAAGACAACTGCTTAACAGACAATGCCATACACCAAAGACTACTACTTAACAGGCAATGCCATACACCAAAGGCAACTGCTTTACAGGCAATGCCATACACCAAATACAACTGCTTAACAGGCAGTTCCATACACTAAAGACAACTTCTTGACAGGCTATGCCATACACCAAAGACAACTGCTTAACAGACAATGCCATACACCAAAGAAAACTGCTTAACAGGCAACACCATAAACCAAAGACAACTGCTTAACAGACACTGCCATACACCAAAGACAACTGCTTAACAGGCAACGCCATACACCAAAGACAACTGCTTAGCAGACAATGCCATACACCAAAGACAACTGCTTAACAGACAATGCCATACACCAAAGACAACTGCTTAACAGGCAATGCCATACACCAAAGACAAATGCTTAACAGGCAATGCCATACACTAAAGACAACTGCTTAACAGACAATGCCATACACCAAAGACAACTGTGTAACAGACTTTGCCATACACCAAAGACAACTGTGTAACAGACTTTGCCATACACTAAAGACAACTGCTTAAGAGGCAATGCCATACACCAAAGATAACTGCTTAACAGGCAATGCCATACACTAAAGACAACTGCTTAACAGGGAATGCCATACACCAAAGACAACTACTTAACATACAACGCCATACACCAAAGAAAACTGTTTAACAGTCAACGCCGTACACCAAAGACCACTGCTTAACATACACTGCCATAGACTAAAGACAAGTTCTTAACAGACAATGCCATACACCAAAGACAACTGCTTAACAGGCAATGCAATACACCAAACACAACTGCTTAACAGGCAATGCCATACACTAAAGACAACTTCTCAACAGACAGTGCTATACACCAAATACAACTGCTTAACAGAGAATGCCATACACCAAATACAACTGCTTAACAGGCAATGCCATACACTAAAGACAACTGCTTGACAGGCAATGCCATACACCAAAGACAACTGCATAACAGACACTGCCATACACCAAAGACAACTGCTTAACAGACAATGCCATACACCAAAGAAACTGCTTAACAGGCAACAACATACACCAAAGACAACTGCTAAACAGGCAATGCCATACACCAAAGACAACTTCTTAACAGGCAATGCCATACACCAAAGACAACTGCTTAACAGTCAATGCCATACACCAAAGACAACTGCTTAACAGGCAATGCCATACACCAAAGACAACTGCTTAACAGACAATGCCATACACCAAAGACAACTGCTTAACAGGCAATGCCATACACTAAAGACAACTGCTTGACAGGCAATGCCATACACCAAAGACAACTGCTTAACAGACAATGCCATACACCAAAGACAACTGCTTAACAGACAATGCCATACACCAAAGACAACTGCTTAACAGACAATGCCATACACCAAAGACAACTGCTTAACAGACAATGCCATACAGCAAAGACAACTGCTTAACAGACAATGCCATACACCAAAGACAACTGCTTAACAGGCAATGCCATACACCAAAGACAACTGTTTAACAGACAATGCCATACACCAAAGACAACTGCTTAACAGGCAATGCCATACACCAAAGACAAATCCGTAACAGACAATGCCATGCACCAAAGACAACTGCTTAACAGACAATGCCATACACCAAAGACAACTGATTAACAGACAATGCCATACACCAAAGACAACTGCTTAACAGACAATGCCATACACCAAAGACAACTGCTTAACAGGCAATGCCATACACCAAAGACAACTGCTTAACAGACAAAGACATACACCAAAGACAACTGCTTAACAGACAATGCCATACACCAAAGACAACTGCTTAACAGACAATGCCATACACCAAAGACAACTGCTTAACAGGCAATGCCATACACCAAAGACAACTGCTTAACAGACAATGCCATACACCAAAGACAACTGCTTAACAGACAATGCCATACACCAAAGACAACTGCTTAACAGACAATGCCATACACCAAAGACAACTGCTTAACAGACAATGCCATACACCAAAGACAACTGCTTAACAGGCAATGCCATACACCAAAGACAACTGTTTAACAGACAATGCCATACACCAAAGACAACTGCTTAACAGGCAATGCCATACACCAAAGACAAATCCTTAACAGACAATGCCATGCACCAAAGACAACTGCTTAACAGACAATGCCATACACCAAAGACAACTGATTAACAGACAATGTCATACACCAAAGACAACTGCTTAACAGACAATGCCATACACCAAAGACAACTGCTTAACAGGCAATGCCATACACCAAAG
This sequence comes from Phyllobates terribilis, assembly GCF_046119375.1. NCBI lineage: Eukaryota > Metazoa > Chordata > Amphibia > Anura > Dendrobatidae > Phyllobates > Phyllobates terribilis. The sequence goes on along the minus strand of NW_027363069.1, from coordinate 2,060,306 downwards.
ACAACTGCTTAACAGACAAAGACATACATCAAAGACAACTGCTTAACAGACAATGCCATACACCAAAGACAACTGCTTAACAGACACTACCATACACCAAGGACAACTGCTTAACAGACAATGCCATGCACCAAAGACAACTGCTTAACAGACAATGCCATACACCAAAGACAACTGATTAACAGGCAATGCCATACACCAAAGACAACTGCTTAACAGACAATGCCATACACCAAAGACAACTGCTTAACAGGCAATGCCATACACCAAAGACAACTGCTTAACAGACAATGCCATACACCAAGGACAACTGCTTAACAGACAATGCCATACACCAAAGACAACTGCTTAACAGGCAATGCCATACACCAAAGACAACTGCTTAACAGACACTGCCATACACTAAAGACAACTGCTTAACAGACAATGCCATACACCAAAGACAACTGCATAACAGACAATGCCATACACTAAAGACAACTGCTTAACATGCATTGCCATACAATAAAGACAACTGCTTAACAGACATTGCCATGCACCAAAGACAACTGCATAACAGACAATGCCATACACCAAGGACAACTGCTTAACAGACAATGCCATACACCAAAGACAACTGCTTAACAGACAATGCCATACACCAAAGACAACTGCTTAACAGACAATGCCATACACCAAAGACAACTGCTTAACAGGCAATGCCATATACCAAAGACAACTGATTAAGAGGCAATGCCATACACCAAAGACAACTGCTTAACAGGCAATGCGATACACCAAAGACAACTGCTTAACAAAAAAGAACATTTACCAGAGACAACTGCTTAACAGGCAATGCCATACACCAAAGACAACTGCTTAACAGTCAATGCCATACACCAAAGACAACTGCTTAACAGACAATGCCATGCACCAAAGACAACGGCATAACAGACAATGCCATACACCAAGGAGAACTGCTTAACATACAATGCCATACACCAAAGACAACTGCTTAACAGGCAATGCCATACACCAAAGACAACTGCTTAACAGACACTGCCATACACTAAAGACAACTGCTTAACAGACAATGCCATGCACCAAAGACAACTGCATAACAGACAATGCCATACACTAAAGACAACTGCTTAACAGGCATTGCCATACACTAAAGACAACTGCTTAACAGACAATGCCATGCACCAAAGACAACTGCATAACAGACAATGCCATACACCAAGGACAACTGCTTGACAGACAACGCCATACACCAAAGACAACTGCTTAACAGACAACGCCATACACCAAAGACAACTGCTTAACAGACAATGCCATACACCAAGGAGAACTGCTTAACAGACAATGCCATACACCAAAGACAACTGCTTAACAGGCAATGCCATACACTAAAGACAACTGCTTAACAGACAATGCCATGCACCAAAGACAACTGCATAACAGACAACGCCATACACCAAGGAGAACTGCTTAACAGACAATGCCATACACCAAGTACAACTGCTTAACAGACAACGCCATACACCAAAGACAACTGCTTAACAGACAACGCCATACACCAAAGACAACTGCTTAACAGACACTGCCATACACCAAAGACAACTGCTTAACAGACACTGCCATACACTAAAGACAACTGCTTAACAGACAATGCCATGCACCAAAGACAACTGCATAACAGACAATGCCATACACTAAAGACAACTGCTTAACAGACAATGCCATGCACCAAAGACAACTGCATAACAGACAATGCCATACACCAAGGACAACTGCTTAACAGACAATGCCATACACCAAAGACAACTGCTTAACAGACAACGCCATACACCAAAGACAACTGCTTAACAGACAATGACATACACTAAAGACAACTGCTTAACAGACACTGCCATACATCAAAGACAACTGCTTAACAGGCAATGCCATACACCAAAGACAACTGCTTAACAGACAATGCCATACACCACAGACAACTGCTTAACGGACAATGCCATACACCAAAGACAACTGCTTAACAGGCAATGCCAAACACCAAAGACAACTGCTTAACAGACAATGCCATACACCAAAGACAACTGCTTAACGGACAATGCCATACACCAAAGACAACTGCTTAACAGGCAATGCCATACACCAATGACAACTGCTTAACAGGCAATGCCATACACCAAAGACAACTGCTTTACAGGCAATGCCATACACCAAAGACAACTGCTTAACAGACAATGCCATATACCAAAGACAACTGCTTAACAGATAACGCCATACACCAAAGACAACTGCTTAACAGGCAATGCCATACACCAAAGACAACTGCTTAACAGACAATGACATACACCAAAGACAACTGCTTAACAGACAATGCCATACACCAAAGACAACTGCTTAACAGGCAATGCCATACACTAAAGATAACTGCTTAACAGACAATGCCATACACCAAAGACAACTGCTTAACAGGTAATGCCACACACCAAAGACAACTGCTTAGCAGGCAATGCCATACACCAAAGACAACTGCTTAACAGACAATGCCATGCACCAAAGACAACTGCATAACAGACAATGCCATACCCCAAGGACAACTGCTTAACAGACAATGCCATACACCAAAGACAACTGCTTAAAAGACAATGCCATACACCAAAGACAACTGCTTAACAGACAATGCCATACACCAAAGACAACTGCTTAACAGGCAATGCCATACACCAAAGACAACTGCTTAACAGGCAATGCCATACAACAAAGACAACTGCTTAACAGACAATGCTATACACCACAGACAACTGCTTAACAGACTATGCCATACACCAAAGACAACTGCTTAACAGAAAATGCCATACCCCAAAGACAACTGCTTAACAGACAATGCCATACACCAAAGACAACTGCTTAACAGACAATGCCATACACCAAAGACAACTGCGTAATAGACACTGCCAAACACCAAAGACAACTGCTTAAAAGGCAATGCCATACACCAAAGTCAACTGCTTATCAGACACTGAAATACACCAAAGACAACTGCTTAACAGAGAATGCCATACACCAAAGACAACTGCTTAACAGACAGTGCCATACACCAAAGACAACTGCTTAACAGACAATGCCATACACCAAAGACAACTGCTTAACAGATAATGCCATACACTAAGGACAACTGCTTAACAAGCAATGCCATACACCAAAGACAGCTGCTTAACAGACAGTGCCATACACCAAAGACAACTGCTTAACAGACAATGCAATACACCAAAGACAACTGCTTAACAGACAATGCCATACACCAAAGACAACTGCTTAACAGACAGTGCCATACACCAAAGACAACTGCTTAACAGACAATGCCATACACCAAAGACAACTGCTTAACAGACAATGCCATACACCAAAGACTACTACTTAACAGGCAATGCCATACACCAAAGGCAACTGCTTTACAGGCAATGCCATACACCAAATACAACTGCTTAACAGGCAGTTCCATACACTAAAGACAACTTCTTGACAGGCTATGCCATACACCAAAGACAACTGCTTAACAGACAATGCCATACACCAAAGAAAACTGCTTAACAGGCAACACCATAAACCAAAGACAACTGCTTAACAGACACTGCCATACACCAAAGACAACTGCTTAACAGGCAACGCCATACACCAAAGACAACTGCTTAGCAGACAATGCCATACACCAAAGACAACTGCTTAACAGACAATGCCATACACCAAAGACAACTGCTTAACAGGCAATGCCATACACCAAAGACAAATGCTTAACAGGCAATGCCATACACTAAAGACAACTGCTTAACAGACAATGCCATACACCAAAGACAACTGTGTAACAGACTTTGCCATACACCAAAGACAACTGTGTAACAGACTTTGCCATACACTAAAGACAACTGCTTAAGAGGCAATGCCATACACCAAAGATAACTGCTTAACAGGCAATGCCATACACTAAAGACAACTGCTTAACAGGGAATGCCATACACCAAAGACAACTACTTAACATACAACGCCATACACCAAAGAAAACTGTTTAACAGTCAACGCCGTACACCAAAGACCACTGCTTAACATACACTGCCATAGACTAAAGACAAGTTCTTAACAGACAATGCCATACACCAAAGACAACTGCTTAACAGGCAATGCAATACACCAAACACAACTGCTTAACAGGCAATGCCATACACTAAAGACAACTTCTCAACAGACAGTGCTATACACCAAATACAACTGCTTAACAGAGAATGCCATACACCAAATACAACTGCTTAACAGGCAATGCCATACACTAAAGACAACTGCTTGACAGGCAATGCCATACACCAAAGACAACTGCATAACAGACACTGCCATACACCAAAGACAACTGCTTAACAGACAATGCCATACACCAAAGAAACTGCTTAACAGGCAACAACATACACCAAAGACAACTGCTAAACAGGCAATGCCATACACCAAAGACAACTTCTTAACAGGCAATGCCATACACCAAAGACAACTGCTTAACAGTCAATGCCATACACCAAAGACAACTGCTTAACAGGCAATGCCATACACCAAAGACAACTGCTTAACAGACAATGCCATACACCAAAGACAACTGCTTAACAGGCAATGCCATACACTAAAGACAACTGCTTGACAGGCAATGCCATACACCAAAGACAACTGCTTAACAGACAATGCCATACACCAAAGAAAAGTGCTTAACAGGCAACACCATACACCAAAGATAACTGCTTAACAGGCAATGCTATACACCAAAGACAACTGCTTAACAGACACTACCAGACACCAAAGACAACTGCTTAACAGACAATGCCATACACCAAATACAACTGCTTAACAGGCACTGCCATACACCAAAGACAACTGCTTAACAGACACTACCAGACACCAAAGACAACTGCTTAACAGACAATGCCATACACCAAATACAACTGCTTAACAGGCAATGCCATACACTAAAGACAACTGCTTGACAGGCAATGCCATACACCAAAGACAACTGCATAACAGACACTGCCATACACCAAAGACAACTGCTTAACAGACAATGCCATACACCAAAGACAACTGCTTAACAGACACTGCCATACACCAAAGAAAACTGCTTAACAGACAATGCCATACACCAAAGAAACTGCTTAACAGGCAACACCATACACCAAAGACAACTGCTAAACAGGCAATGCCATACACCAAAGACAACTTCTTAACAGGCAATGCCATACACCAAAGACAACTGCTTAACAGTCAATGCCATACACCAAAGACAACTGCTTAACAGGCAATGCCATACACCAAAGACAACTGCTTAACAGACAATGCGATACACCAAAGACAACTGCTTAACAGGCAATGCCATACACTAAAGACAACTGCTTGACAGGCAATGCCATACACCAAAGACAACTGCTTAACAGACAATGCCATACACCAAAGACAACTGCTTAACAGGCAACACCATACACCAAAGACAACTGCTTAACAGTCAATGCAATACACCAAAGACAACTGCTTAACAGACAATGCGATACACCAAAGACAACTGCTTAACAGGCAATGCCATACACTAAAGACAACTGCTTGACAGGCAATGCCATACACCAAAGAAAACTGCTTAACAGGCAACACCATACACCAAAGATAACTGCTTAACAGGCAATGCTATACACCAAAGAAAACTGCTTAACAGGCAACACCATACACCAAAGATAACTGCTTAACAGGCAATGCTATACACCAAAGACAACTGCTTAACAGACAATGCCATACACCAAAGACAACTGCTTAACAGACAACGCCTTACACCAAAGACAACTGCTTAACAGAAAAAGCCATCTACCAAAGACAACTGCTTAACAGACACTACCAGACACCAAAGACAACTGCTTAACAGACAACGCCTTACACCAAAGACAACTACTTAACAGGCAATGCCATACACCAAAGACAACTGCTTAACAGGCAATGCCATACACCAAAGACAACTGCTTAACAGACAATGCCATACACCAAAGACAACTGCTTAACAGACAATGCCATACACCAAAGACAACTGCTTAACAGGCAATGTCATACACCGAAGACAACTGCTTAACAGGCAATGCAATACACCAAAGACAACTGCTTAACAGACAACGCCTTACACCAAAGACAACTGCTTAACAGGCAATGTCATACACCGAAGACAACTGCTTAACAGGCAATGCAATACACCAAAGACAACTGCTTAACAGAAAAAGCCATATACCAAAGACAACTGCTTAACAGGCAATGCCATACACCAAAGACAACTGCTTAACAGGCAATGCCATACACCAAAGACAACTGCTTAACAGGCAATGCCATACACCAAAGACAACTGTTTAACAGGCAATGTCATACACCAAAGACAACTGCTTAACAGACAATGCCATACACCAAAGACAACTGCTTAGCAGACAATGCCATACACCAAAGACAACTGCTTAACAGAAAAAGCCATATACCAAAGACAACTGCTTAACAGGCAATGCCATACACCGAAGACAACTGCTTAACAGGCAATGCAATACACCAAAGACAACTGCTTAACAGACAACGCCTTACACCAAAGACAACTGCTTAACAGGCAATGTCATACACCGAAGACAACTGCTTAACAGGCAATGCAATACACCAAAGACAACTGCTTAACAGGCAATGTCATACACCGAAGACAACTGCTTAACAGGCAATGCAATACACCAAAGACAACTGCTTAACAGACAACGCCTTACACCAAAGACAACTGCTTAACAGGCAATGCAATACACCAAAGACAACTGCTTAACAGACAACGCCTTACACCAAAGACAACTGCTTAACAGGCAATGCCATACACCAAAGACAACTGCTTAACAGACAATGCCATACACCAAAGACAACTGCTTAACAGGCAATGTCATACACCAAAGACAACTGCTTAACAGACAATGCCATACACCAAAGACAACTGCTTAGCAGACAATGCCATACACCAAAGACAACTGCTTAACAGAAAAAGCCATATACCAAAGACAACTGCTTAACAGGCAATGCCATACACCAAAGACAACTGTTTAACAGGCAATGTCATACACCAAAGACAACTGCTTAACAGACAATGCCATACACCAAAGACAACTGCTTAGCAGACAATGCCATACACCAAAGACAACTGCTTAACAGAAAAAGCCATATACCAAAGACAACTGCTTAACAGGCAATGCCATACACCAAAGACAACTGCTTAACAGACAACGCCATACACCAAAGACAACTGCTTAACAGGCAATGCCATACACCAAAGACAACTGCTTAACAGACAACGCCATACACCAAAGACAACTGCTTAACAGACAACGCCATACACCAAAGACAACTGCTTAACAGACAACGCCATACACCAAAGACAACTGCTTAACAGACACTGCCATACACCAAAGACAACTGCTTAACAGACACTGCCATACACCAAAGACAACTGCTTAACAGACAATGCCATACACCAAAGACAACTGCTTAACAGACACTGCCATACACCAAAGACAACTGCTTAACAGACACTGCCATACACCAAAGACAACTGCTTAACAGGCAGTGCCATACACTAAAGACAACTGCTTAACAGACAATGCCATACACCAAAGAAAACTGCTTAACAGGCAACACCATACACCAAAGACAACTGCTTAACAGACACTGCCATACACCAAAGACAACTGCTTAACAGGTAACGCCATACACCAAAGACAACTGCTTAGCAGACAATGCCACACACCAAAGACAACTGCTTAACAGGCAATGCCATACACCAAAGACAACTGCTTAACAGACAATGCCATACACCAAAGACAACTGCTTAACAGGCAATGCCATACACCAAAGACAACTGCTTAACAGACAATGCCATACACCAAAGACAACTGCTTAACAGACAATGCCATACACCAAAGACAACTGCTTAACAGGCAATGCCATACATCAATGACAACTGCTTAACAGGCAATGCCATACACCAAAAAGAACTGCTTAACAGGCAATGCCATACACCAAAGACAACTGCTTAACAGGCAATGCCATACACCAAACACAACTGCTTAACAGGCAATGCCATACACTAAAGACAACTGCTTGACAGGCAATGCCATACACCAATGACAACTGCTTAACAGACAATGCCATACACCAAAGAAAACTGCTTAACAGGCAACACCATACACCAAAGACAACTGCTAAACAGGCAATGCCATACACCAAAGACAAATTCTTAACAGGCAATGCCATACATTAAAGACAACTGCTTAACAGGCAATGCCATACACCAAAGACAACTGCTTAACAGACAATGCCATACACCAAAGACAACTGCTTAACAGACAATGCCATACACCAAAGACAACTGCTTAACAGGCAATGCCATACACCAATGACAACTGCTTAACAGGCAATGCCATACACCAAAAACAACTGCTTAACAGGCAATGCCATACACGAAAGACAACTGCTTAACAGGCAATGCCATACAACAAACACAACTGCTTATCAGGCAATGCCATACACTAAAGACAACTGCTTGACAGGCAATGCCATACACCAAAGACAACTGCTTAACAGACAATGCTATACACCAAAGAAAACTGCTTAACAGGCAAGACCATACACCAAAGACAACTGCTTAACAGACAATGCCATACACCAAAGACAACTGCTTAAGAGTCAATGCCATACACCAAAGACAACTGCTTAACAGTCACTGCCATACACCAAAGACAACTGCTTAACAGGCAATGCCATACACCAAAGACAACTGCTTAACAGACAATGCCATACACCAAAGACAACTGCTTAACTGGCAATGCCATACACCAAAGACAACTGCTTAACAGGCAATGCCATATACCAAAGACAACTGCTTAACAGTCAATGCCATACACCAAAGACAACTGCTTAACAGTCACTGCCATACACCAAAGACAACTGCTTAACAGGCAATGCCATACACCAAAGACAACTGCTTAACAGACAATGCCATACACCAAAGACAACTGCTTAACTGGCAATGCCATACACCAAAGACAACTGCTTAACAGGCAATGCCATAAACTAAAGACAACTGCTTAACAGACACTGCCATACACCAAAGACAACTGCTTAACAGACAATGCCATACACCAAAGAAAACTGCTTAACAGGCAACACCATACACCAAAGACAACTGCTTAACAGGCAATGCTATACACCAAAGACAACTGCTTAACAGACACTACCAAACACCAAAGACAACTGCTTAACAGACAATGCCAAACACCAAAGACAACTGCTTAACAGACAATGCCATACACCAAAGACAACTGCTTAACAGGCAATGTCATACACCGAAGACAACAGCTTAACAGGCCATGCCATACACCAAAGACAACTGCTTAACAGACAACGCCATGCACCAAAGACAACTGCTTAACAGACAATGCCATACACCAAAGACAACTGCTTAACAGAAAAAGCCATATACCAGAGACAACTGCTTAACAGACACTACCAGACACCAAAGACTACTACTTATCAGGCAATGCCATACACCAAAGACAACTGCTTAACAGGCAATGCCATACACCAAAGACAACTGCTTAACAGACAATGCCATACACCAAAGACAACTGCTTAACAGACAACGCCTTACACCAAAGACAACTGCTTAACAGGCAATGTCATACACCGAAGACAACTGCTTAACAGGCAATGCAATACACCAAAGACAACTGCTTAACAGAAAAAGCCATATACCAAAGACAACTGCTTAACAGGCAATGCCATACACCAAACACAACTGCTTAACAGACATTGCCATACACCAAAGACAACTGCTTAACAGGCAATGTCATACACTAAAGACAACTGCTTGACAGGCAATGCCATACACAAAAGACAACTGCTTAACAGACAATGCCATACACCAAAGAAAACTGCTTAACAGGCAACAGCATACACCAAAGACAACTGCTTAACAGACACTACCAGACACCAAAGACTACTACTTAACAGGCAATGCCATACTCCAAAGACAACTGCTTAACAGGCAATGCCATACACCAAATACAACTGCTTAACAGACAATGCCATACACCAAAGACAACTGCTTAACAGACAATGCCATACACCAAAGACAACTGCTTAACAGACAATGTCAAACACCAAAGACAACTGCTTAACAGACAATGCCATACACCAAAGACAACTGCTTAACAGACAATGCCATACACCAAAGACAACTGCTTAACAGACAATGTCAAACACCAAAGACAACTGCTTAACAGACAATGCCATACACCAAAGACAACTGCTTAACAGACAATGCCATACACCAAAGAAAACTGCTTAACAGACAATGCCATACACCAAAGACAACTGCTTAACAGACAATGTCAAACACCAAAGACAACTGCTTAACAGACAATGCCATACACCAAAGACAACTGCTTAACAGGCAATGCCATACACCAAAGACAACTGCTTAACAGGCAATGCCATACACCAAAGACAACTGCTTAACAGACAACGCCTTACACCAAAGACAGCTGCTTAACAGGCAATGTCATACACCGAAGACAACTGCTTAACAGGCAATGCAATACACCAAAGACAATTGCTTAACAGAAAAAGCCATATACCAAAGACAACTGCTCAACAGGCAATGCCATACACCAAAGACAACTGCTTAACAGACAACGCCATACACCAAAGACAACTGCTAAACAAACACTGCCATACACCAAAGACAACTGCTTAACAGACACTGCCATACACCAAAGACAACTGCTTAACAGGCAGTGCCATACACTAAAGACAGCTGCTTGACAGGCAATGCCATACACCAAAGACAACTGCTTAACAGACAATGCCATACACCAAAGACAACTGCTTAACACTCAACACCATACACCAAAGACAACTGCTTAACAGTCAATGCCATACACCAAAGACAACTGCTTAACAGACAATGCGATACACCAAAGACAACTGCTTAACAGGCAACACCATACACTAAAGACAACTGCTTTACAGGCAATGCCATACACCAAAGACAACTGCTTAACAGACAATGCCATACACCAAAGAAAACTGCTTAACAGGCAACACCATACACCAAAGATAACTTCTTAACAGGCAATGCCATACACCAAAGACAACTACTTAACAGCCAATGCTATACACCAAAGACAACTGCTTAACAGGCAATGCCATACACCAAAGACAACTGCTTAACAGACAATGCCATACACCAAAGACAACTGCTTAACAGGCAATGCTATACACCAAAGACAACTGCTTAACAGACACTACCAGACACCAAAGACTACTACTTAACAGGCAATGCCATACACCAAAGACAACTGCTTAACAGACAATGCCAAACACCAAAGACAACTGCTTAACAGACAACGCCTTACACCAAAGACAACTGCTTAACAGGCAGTGCCATACACTAAAGACAGCTGCTTGACAGGCAATGCCATACACCAAAGACAACTGCTTAACAGACAATGCCATACACCAAAGAAAACTGCTTAACAGACACTGCCATACACCAAAGAAAACTGCTAAACAGGCAATGCCATACACCAAAGACAACTTCTTAACAGGCAATGCCATACACCAAAGACAACTACTTAACAGGCAATGCTATACACCAAAGAAAACTGCTAAACAGGCAATGCCATACACCAAAGACAACTTCTTAACAGACAATGCCATACACCAAAGACAACTACTTAACAGGCAATGCTATACACCAAAGACAACTGCTTAACAGGCAATGCCATACACCAAAGACAACTGCTTAACAGACAATGCCATACACCAAAGACAACTGCTTAACAGGCAATGCTATACACCAAAGACAACTGCTTAACAGACACTACCAGACACCAAAGACTACTACTTAACAGGCAATGTCATACACCGAAGACAACAGCTTAACAGGCAATGCAATAGACCAAAGACAACTGCTTAACAGAATAAGCCATATACCAAAGACAACTGCTTAACAGGCAATGCCATACACCAAAGACAACTGCTTAACAGACAATGCCATACACCAAAGACAACTGCTTAACAGAAAAAGCCATATACCAAAGACAACTGCTTAACAGGCAATGCCATACACCAAAGACAACTGCTTAACAGACAACGCCATACACCAAAGACAACTGCTTAACAGACACTGCCATACACCAAAGACAACTGCTTAACAGACACTGCCATACACCAAAGACAACTGCTTAACAGGCAGTGCCATACACTAAAGACAGCTGCTTGACAGGCAACGCCATACACCAAAGACAACTGCTTAACAGAAAAAGCCATATACCAAAGACAACTGCTTAACAGGCAATGCCATACACCAAAGACAACTGCTTAACAGACAACGCCATACACCAAAGACAACTGCTTAACAGACACTGCCATACACCAAAGACAACTGCTTAACAGACACTGCCATACACCAAAGACAACTGCTTAACAGGCAGTGCCATAGACTAAGGACAGCTGCTTGACAGGCTATGCCATACACCAAAGACAACTGCTTAACAGACAATGCCATACACCAAAGACAACTGCTTAACAGGCAATGCCATACACCAAAGACAACTGCTTAACAGACAATGCCATACACCAAAGACAACTGCTTAGCAGACAATGCCATACACCAAAGACAACTGCTTAACAGAAAAAGCCATATACCAAAGACAACTGCTTAACAGGCAATGTCATACACCAAAGACAACTGCTTAACAGACAATGCCATACACCAAAGACAACTGCTTAGCAGACAATGCCATACACCAAAGACAACTGCTTAACAGAAAAAGCCATATACCAAAGACAACTGCTTAACAGGCAATGCCATACACCGAAGACAACTGCTTAACAGGCAATGCAATACACCAAAGACAACTGCTTAACAGACAACGCCTTACACCAAAGACAACTGCTTAACAGGCAATGTCATACACCGAAGACAACTGCTTAACAGGCAATGCAATACACCAAAGACAACTGCTTAACAGGCAATGTCATACACCGAAGACAACTGCTTAACAGGCAATGCAATACACCAAAGACAACTGCTTAACAGACAACGCCTTACACCAAAGACAACTGCTTAACAGGCAATGTCATACACCGAAGACAACTGCTTAACAGGCAATGCAATACACCAAAGACAACTGCTTAACAGAAAAAGCCATATACCAAAGACAACTGCTTAACAGGCAATGCCATACACCAAAGACAACTGCTTAACAGGCAATGCCATACACCAAAGACAACTGCTTAACAGACAATGCCATACACCAAAGACAACTGCTTAACAGGCAATGTCATACACCAAAGACAACTGCTTAACAGACAATGCCATACACCAAAGACAACTGCTTAGCAGACAATGCCATACACCAAAGACAACTGCTTAACAGAAAAAGCCATATACCAAAGACAACTGCTTAACAGGCAATGCCATACACCAAAGACAACTGTTTAACAGGCAATGTCATACACCAAAGACAACTGCTTAACAGACAATGCCATACACCAAAGACAACTGCTTAGCAGACAATGCCATACACCAAAGACAACTGCTTAACAGAAAAAGCCATATACCAAAGACAACTGCTTAACAGGCAATGCCATACACCGAAGACAACTGCTTAACAGGCAATGCAATACACCAAAGACAACTGCTTAACAGACAACGCCTTACACCAAAGACAACTGCTTAACAGGCAATGTCATACACCGAAGACAACTGCTTAACAGGCAATGCAATACACCAAAGACAACTGCTTAACAGAAAAAGCCATATACCAAAGACAACTGCTTAACAGGCAATGCCATACACCAAAGACAACTGCTTAACAGGCAATGCCATACACCAAAGACAACTGCTTAACAGACAATGCCATACACCAAAGACAACTGCTTAACAGGCAATGTCATACACCAAAGACAACTGCTTAACAGACAATGCCATACACCAAAGACAACTGCTTAGCAGACAATGCCATACACCAAAGACAACTGCTTAACAGAAAAAGCCATATACCAAAGACAACTGCTTAACAGGCAATGCCATACACCAAAGACAACTGTTTAACAGGCAATGTCATACACCAAAGACAACTGCTTAACAGACAATGCCATACACCAAAGACAACTGCTTAGCAGACAATGCCATACACCAAAGACAACTGCTTAACAGAAAAAGCCATATACCAAAGACAACTGCTTAACAGGCAATGCCATACACCAAAGACAACTGCTTAACAGACAACGCCATACACCAAAGACAACTGCTTAACAGACACTGCCATACACCAAAGACAACTGCTTAACAGACAGTGCCATACACCAAAGACAACTGCTTAACAGACAATGCCATACACCAAAGACAACTGCTTAACAGACACTGCCATACACCAAAGACAACTGCTTAACAGGCAGTGCCATACACTAAAGACAGCTGCTTGACAGGCTATACCATACACCAAAGACAACTGCTTAACAGACAATGCCATACACCAAAGAAAACTGCTTAACAGGCAACACCATACACCAAAGACAACTGCTTAACAGACACTGCCATACACCAAAGACAACTGCTTAACAGGTAACGCCATACACCAAAGACAACTGCTTAGCAGACAATGCCACACACCAAAGACAACTGCTTAACAGGCAATGCCAAACACCAAAGACAACTGCTTAACAGACAATGCCAAACACCAAAGACAACTGCTTAACAGACAACGCCTTACACCAAAGACAACTGCTTAACAGGCAGTGCCATACACTAAAGACAGCTGCTTGACAGGCAATGCCATACACCAAAGACAACTGCTTAACAGACAATGCCATACACCAAAGGAAACTGCTTAACAGACACTGCCATACACCAAAGAAAACTGCTAAACAGGCAATGCCATACACCAAAGACAACTTCTTAACAGGCAATGCCATACACCAAAGACAACTACTTAACAGGCAATGCTATACACCAAAGACAACTGCTTAACAGGCAATGCCATACACCAAAGACAACTGCTTAACAGACAATGCCATACACCAAAGACAACTGCTTAACAGGCAATGCTATACACCAAAGACAACTGCTTAACAGACACTAACAGACACCAAAGACTACTACTTAACAGGCAATGTCATACACCGAAGACAACAGCTTAACAGGCAATGCAATAGACCAAATACAACTGCTTAACAGAATAAGCCATATACCAAAGACAACTGCTTAACAGGCAATGCCATACACCAAAGACAACTGCTTAACAGACAATGCCATACACCAAAGACAACTGCTTAACAGAAAAAGCCATATACCAAAGACAACTGCTTAACAGGCAATGCCATACACCAAAGACAACTGCTTAACAGACAACGCCATACACCAAAGACAACTGCTTAACAGACACTGCCATACACCAAAGACAACTGCTTAACAGACACTGCCATACACCAAAGACAACTGCTTAACAGGCAGTGCCATACACTAAAGACAGCTGCTTGACAGGCAACGCCATACACCAAAGACAACTGCTTAACAGAAAAAGCCATATACCAAAGACAACTGCTTAACAGGCAATGCCATACACCAAAGACAACTGCTTAACAGACAATGCCATACACCAAAGACAACTGCTTAACAGACACTGCCATACACCAAAGACAACTGCTTAACAGACACTGCCATACACCAAAGACAACTGCTTAACAGGCAGTGCCATACACTAAAGACAGCTGCTTGACAGGCTATGCCATACACCAAAGACAACTGCTTAACAGACAATGCCATACACCAAAGACAACTGCTTAACAGGCAATGTCATACACCAAAGACAACTGCTTAACAGACAATGCCATACACCAAAGACAACTGCTTAGCAGACAATGCCATACACCAAAGACAACTGCTTAACAGAAAAAGCCATATACCAAAGACAACTTCTTAACAGGCAATGCCATACACCAAAGACAACTGTTTAACAGGCAATGTCATACACCAAAGACAACTGCTTAACAGACAATGCCATACACCAAAGACAACTGCTTAGCAGACAATGCCATACACCAAAGACAACTGCTTAACAGAAAAAGCCATATACCAAAGACAACTGCTTAACAGGCAATGCTATACACCGAAGACAACTGCTTAACAGGCAATGCAATACACCAAAGACAACTGCTTAACAGACAACGCCTTACACCAAAGACAACTGCTTAACAGGCAATGTCATACACCGAAGACAACTGCTTAACAGGCAATGCAATACACCAAAGACAACTGCTTAACAGGCAATGTCATACACCGAAGACAACTGCTTAACAGGCAATGCAATACACCAAAGACAACTGCTTAACAGACAACGCCTTACACCAAAGACAACTGCTTAACAGGCAATGTCATACACCGAAGACAACTGCTTAACAGGCAATGCAATACACCAAAGACAACTGCTTAACAGGCAATGCCATACACCAAAGACAACTGCTTAACAGGCAATGCCATACACCAAAGACAACTGCTTAACAGACAATGCCATACACCAAAGACAAATGCTTAACAGGCAATGTCATACACCAAAGACAACTGCTTAACAGACAATGCCATACACCAAAGACAACTGCTTAGCAGACAATGCCATACACCAAAGACAACTGCTTAACAGAAAAAGCCATATACCAAAGACAACTGCTTAACAGGCAATGCCATACACCAAAGACAACTGTTTAACAGGCAATGTCATACACCAAAGACAACTGCTTAACAGACAATGCCATACACCAAAGACAACTGCTTAGCAGACAATGCCATACACCAAAGACAACTGCTTAACAGAAAAAGCCATATACCAAAGACAACTGCTTAACAGGCAATGCCATACACCGAAGACAACTGCTTAACAGGCAATGCAATACACCAAAGACAACTGCTTAACAGACAACGCCTTACACCAAAGACAACTGCTTAACAGGCAATGTCATACACCGAAGACAACTGCTTAACAGGCAATGCCATACACCAAAGACAACTGCTTAACAGACAATGCCATACACCAAAGACAACTGCTTAACAGGCAATGTCATACACCAAAGACAACTGCTTAACAGACAATGCCATACACCAAAGACAACTGCTTAGCAGACAATGCCATACACCAAAGACAACTGCTTAACAGAAAAAGCCATATACCAAAGACAACTGCTTAACAGGCAATGCCATACACCAAAGACAACTGTTTAACAGGCAATGTCATACACCAAAGACAACTGCTTAACAGACAATGCCATACACCAAAGACAACTGCTTAGCAGACAATGCCATACACCAAAGACAACTGCTTAACAGAAAAAGGCATATACCAAAGACAACTGCTTAACAGGCAATGCCATACACCAAAGACAACTGCTTAACAGACAACGCCATACACCAAAGACAACTGCTTAACAGACACTGCCATACACCAAAGACAACTGCTTAACAGACACTGCCATACACCAAAGACAACTGCTTAACAGACAATGCCATACACCAAAGACAACTGCTTAACAGACACTGCCATACACCAAAGACAACTGCTTAACAGGCAGTGCCATACACTAAAGACAGCTGCTTGACAGGCTATACCATACACCAAAGACAACTGCTTAACAGACAATCCCATACACCAAAGAAAACTGCTTAACAGGCAACACCATACACCAAAGACAACTGCTTAACAGACACTGCCATACACCAAAGACAACTGCTTAACAGGTAACGCCATACACCAAAGACAACTGCTTAGCAGACAATGCCACACACCAAAGACAACTGCTTAACAGGCAATGCCATACACCAAAGACAACTGCTTAACAGACAATGCCATACACCAAAGACAACTGCTTAACAGGCAATGCCATACACCAAAGACAACTGGTTAACAGACAATGCCATGCACCAAAGACAACTGCTTAACAGACAATGCCATACACCAAAGACAACTGCTTAACAGGCAATGCCATACACCAATGACAACTGCTTAACAGGCAATGCCATACACCAAAAACAACTGCTTAACAGGCAATGCCATACACCAAAGACAACTGCTTAACAGGCAATGCCATACACCAAACACAACTGCTTAACAGGCAATGCCATACACTAAAGACAACTGCTTGACAGGCAATGCCATACACCAATGACAACTGCTTAACAGACAATGCCATACACCAAAGAAAACTGCTTAACAGGCAACACCATACACCAAAGACAACTGCTAAACAGGCAATGCCATACACCAAAGACAAATTCTTAACAGGCAATGCCATACATTAAAGATAACTGCTTAGCAGGCAATGCCATACACCAAAGACAACTGCTTAACAGACAATGCCATACACCAAAGACAACTGCTTAACAGACAATGCCATACACCAAAGACAACTGCTTAACAGGCAATGCCATACACCAATGACAACTGCTTAACAGGCAATGCCATACACCAAAGACAACTGCTTAACAGACAATGCCATACACCAAAGACAACTGCTTAACAGAAAAAGCCATATACCAAAGACAACTGCTTAACAGGCATGGCCATACACCAAAGACAACTGCTTAACAGACAACGCCATACACCAAAGACAACTGCTTAACAGACACTGCCATACACCAAAGACAACTGCTTAACAGACACTGCCATACACCAAAGACAACTGCTTAACAGGCAGTGCCATACACTAAAGACAGCTGCTTGACAGGCTATGCCATACACCAAAGACAACTGCTTAACAGACAATGCCATAGACCAAAGAAAACTGCTTAACAGGCAACACCATACACCAAAGACAACTGCTTAACAGACACTGCCATACACCAAAGACAACTGCTTAACAGGTAACGCCATACACCAAAGACAACTGCTTAGCAGACAATGCCACACACCAAAGACAACTGCTTAACAGGCAATGACATACATTAAAGACAACTGCTTAACAGGCAATGCCACACACCAAAGACAACTGCTTAACAGACAATGCAATACACCAAAGACAACTGCTTAACAGACAATGCCATACACCAAAGACAACTGCTTAACAGGCAATGCCATACACCAATGACAACTGCTTAACAGGCAATGCCATACACCAAAAACAACTGCTTAACAGGCAATGCCATACATCAAAGACAACTGCTTAACAGGCAATGCCATACACCAAACACAACTGCTTAACAGGCAATGCCATACACTAAAGACAACTGCTTGACAGGCAATGCCATACACCAAAGACTACTGCTTAACAGACAATGCCATACACCAAAGAAAACTCCTTAACAGGCAACAGCATACACCAAAGCCAACTGCTAAACAGGCAATGCCATACACCAAAGACAAATTCTTAACAGGCAATGCCATACCCCAAAGACAACTGCTTAACAGGCAATGCCATATACCAAAGACAACTGCTTAACAGGCAATGCCATACACCAAAGACAACTGCTTAACAGACAATGCCATACACCAAAGACAACTGCTTAACAGGCAATGCCATACACTAAAGACAACTGCTTGACAGGCAATGCCATACACCAAAGACAACTGCTTAACAGACAATGCCATACACCAAAGAAAACTGCTTAACAGGCAACACCATACACCAAAGACAACTGCTTAACAGGCAGTGCTATACACCAAAGACAACTGCTTAACAGACACTACCAAACACCAAAGACTACTACTTAACAGGCAATGCCATACACCAAAGACAACTGCTTAACAGGCAATGCCATACACCAAAGACAACTGCTTAACAGACAATGCCAAACACCAAAGACAACTGCTTAACAGACAACGCCTTACACCAAAGACAACTGCTTAACAGGCAATGTCATACACCGAAGACAACAGCTTAACAGGCAATGCAATACACCAAAGACAACTGCTTAACAGAAAAAGCCATATACCAGAGACAACTGCTTAACAGACAATGCCATACACCAAAGACAACTGCTTAACAGACAATGCCATACACCAAAGACAACTGCTTAACAGACAACGCCTTACACCAAAGACAACTGCTTAACAGGCAATGTCATACACCGAAGACAACTGCTTAACAGGCAATGCCATACACCAAAGACAACTGCTTAACAGACAATGCCATACACCAAAGACAACTGCTTAACAGGCAATGCCATACACCAAAGACAACTGCTTAACAGGCAATGCCATACACCAAACACAACTGCTTAACAGACAATGCCATTCACCAAAGACAACTGCTTAACAGGCAATGCCATACACCAAAGACAACTGCTTGACAGGCAATGCCATACACCAAAGACAACTGCTTAACAGACAATGCCATACACCAAAGAAAACTGCTTAACAGGCAACAGCATACACCAAAGACAACTGCTTAACAGGCAATGCTGTACACCAAAGACAACTGCTTAACAGACACTACCAGACACCAAAGGCTACTACTTAACAGGCAATGTCATACACCAAAGACAACTGCTTAACAGACAATGCCATACACCAAAGACAACTGCTTAACAGGCAATGCCATACACCAAAGACAACTGCTTAACAGAAAACGCCTTACACCAAAGACAGCTGCTTAACAGGCAATGTCATACACCGAAGACAACTGCTTAACAGGCAATGCAATACACCAAAGACAACTGCTTAACAGAAAAAGCCATATACCAAAGACAAATGCTTAACAGGCAATGCCATACACCAAAGACAACTGCTTAACAGGCAATGCCATACACTGAAGACAACTGCTCAACAGACAATGCCAAACACCAAAGACCACTGCTTAACAGACACTGCCATACACTAAAGACAACTTATTAACAGAAAATGCCATTCACCAAATACAACTGCTTTACAGGCAATGCAATACACCTAAGACAACTGCTTAAAAGACAATGCCATACACCAAAGACAACTGCTTAACAGACAATGCCATACACCAAAGACAACTGCTTAACAGACAATGCCATACACTAAAGACAACTGCTTAACATACAATGCCATACACTAAAGACAACTGCTTAAAAGACAATGCCATACACCAAAGACAACTGCTTAACAGACAATGCCATACACCAAAGACAACTGCTTAACAGACAACGCCATACACTTAAGACAACTGCTTAACAGACAATGCCATACACCAAAGACAACTGCTTAACAGACAACGCCATACACCAAAGACAACTGCTTAACAGGCAATGCCATACACTAAGGACAACTGCTTAACAGACAATGCCATACACCAAAGACAACTGCTTAACAGACAACGCCTTACACCAAAGACAGCTGCTTAACAGGCAATGCAATACACCAAAGACAACTGCTTAACAGAAAAAGCCATATACCAAAGACAACTGCTTAACAGGCAATGCCATACACCAAAGACAACTGCTTAACAGACAACGCCATACACCAAAGACAACTGCTTAACAGACACTGCCATACACCAAAGACAACTGCTTAACAGACACTGCCATACACCAAAGACAACTGCTTAACAGACACTGCCATACACAAAAGACAACTGCTTAACAGGCAGTGCCATACACTAAAGACAGCTGCTTGACAGGCTATGCCATACACGAAAGACAACTGCTTAACAGACAATGCCATACACCAAAGAAAACTGCTTAACAGACACTGGCATACACCAAAGAAAACTGGTAAACAGGCAATGCCATACACCGAAGACAACTTCTTAACAGGCAATGCCATACACCAAAGACAACTACTTAACAGGCAATGCCATACACCAAAGACAACTGCTTAACAGGCAATGCCATACACCAAAGACAACTGCTTAACAGACAATGCCATACACCAAAGATAACTGCTTAACAGGCAATGCCATACACTAAAGACAACTGCTTAACAGGGAATGCCATACAGCAAAGACAACTGCTTAACATACAACACCATACACGAAAGAAAACTGTTTAACAGTCAACGCCGTACACCAAAGACAACTGCTTAACATACACTGCCATAGACTAAAGACAAGTTCTTAACAGACAATGCCATACACCAAAGACAACTGCTTAACAAGCAATGCCATACACCAAAGACAACTGCTTAACAGGCAATGCCATACACTAAAGACAACTGCTCAACAGACAGTGCCATACAGCAAAGACAACTGCTTAACAGACAATGCCATACACCAAAGACAACTGCTTAACAGGCAATGCCATGCACCAAAGACAACTGCTTAACAGGCAATGCCATACACCAAAGACAACTGCTTAATAGACAATGCCATACAGCAAAGACAGCTGCTTAACAGACACTGCCATACACCAAAGACAACTGCTTATCAGGCAACGCCATACACCAAAGACAACTGCTTAACCATCAATGCCATACACCAAAGACAACTGCTTAACAGGCAATGACATACACTAAAGACAACTGCTTAACAGGCAATGCCATACACTGAAGACAACTGCTCAACAGACAATGCCAAACACCAAAGACCACTGCTTAACAGACACTGCCATACACTAAAGACAACTTATTAACAGAAAATGCCATTCACCAAAGACATCTGCTTTACAGGCAATGCAATACACCTAAGACAACTGCTTAAAAGACAATGCCATACACCAAAGACAACTGCTTAACAGACAATGCCATACACCAAAGACAACTGCTTAACAGACAATGCCATACACTAAAGACAACTGCGTAACATACAATGCCATACACTAAAGACAACTGCTTAAAAGACAATGCCATACACCAAAGACAACTGCTTAACAGACAATGCCATGCACCAAAGACAACTGCTTAACAGACAACGCCATACACTAAAGACAACTGCTTAACAGACAACGCCATACACCAAAGACAACTGCTTAACAGACAATGCCATACACTAAAGACAACTGCTTAACAGACAACGCCATACACTAAGGACAACTGCTTAACATGCAATGCCATACACCAAAGACAACTGCTTAACAGACAATGCCATACACCAAAGACAACTGCTTAACAGACAACGCCATACACTAAAGACAACTGCTTAACAGACAACGCCATACACCAAAGACAACTGCTTAACAGACAATGCCATACACCAAAGACAACTAATTAACAGGTAATGCCATACACAAAAGACAACTGCTTAACAGGCAATGCCATACACTAAAGACAACTGCTTAACAGACAATGCCATGCACCAAAGACAACTGCATAACAGACAATGCCATACACCAAGGACAACTGCTTAACTGACAATGCCATACACCAAAGACAACTGCGTAACAGACTTTGCCATACACTAAAGAAAACTGCTTAACAGACAATGCCATACACCAAAGATAACTGCTTAACAGGCAATTCCATACACCAAAGACAACTGCTTAACAGACAATGCCATACACCAAAGACAACTGCTTAAAAGACAACGCCTTACTCCAAAGAGAACTGCTTAACAGACAATGCCATACACCAAAGACAACTGCTTAACAGGCAATGCCATACACCAAAGACAACTGCTTAACAGACAAAGCCTTACACCAAAGAGAACTGCTTAACAGACAATGCCATACACCAAAGAAAACTGCTTAACAGACAAAGCCATACACCAAAGAAAACTGCTTAACAGACAAAGCCATACACCAAAGACAACTGCTTTACAGGCAATGCCATACACCAAAGAAAACTGCTTAACAGACAACGCCATACACCAAAGACAACTGCTTAACAGGCAATGCCATACACCAAAGACAACTGCTTAACAGACAACGCCATACACCAAAGACAACTGCTTAACAGACACTACCAGACACCAAAGACTACTACTTAACAGGCAATGCCATACACCAAAGACAACTGCTTAACAGGCAATCCCATACACCAAAGACAACTGCTTAACAGACAATGCCATACACCAAAGACAACTGCTTAACAGACAACGCCTTACACCAAAGACAACTGCTTAACAGGCAATGTCATACACCGAAGACAACTGCTTAACAGGCAATGCAATACACCAAAGACAACTGCTTAACAGAAAAAGCAATATACCAAAGACAACTGCTTAACAGGCAATGCCATACACCAAACACAACTGCTTAACAGACAATGCCATACACCAAAGACAACTGCTTAACAGGCAATGCCATACACCAAAGACAACTGCTTGACAGGCAATGCCATACACCAAAGACAACTGCTTAAGAGACAATGCCATACACCAAAGAAAACTGCTTAACAGGCAACAGCATACACCAAAGACAACTGCTTAACAGGCAATGCTGTACACCAAAGACAACTGCTTAACAGACACTACCAGACACCAAAGACTACTACTTAACAGGCAATGTCATACACCAAAGACAACTGCTTAACAGACAATGCCATACACCAAAGACAACTGCTTAACAGACAATGCC
Organism: Phyllobates terribilis; assembly: GCF_046119375.1. Taxonomy (NCBI): domain Eukaryota; kingdom Metazoa; phylum Chordata; class Amphibia; order Anura; family Dendrobatidae; genus Phyllobates; species Phyllobates terribilis. Next base: position 2,035,771 of record NW_027363069.1, on the reverse strand, counting down.
AAACACCAAAGACAACTGCTTAATAGACAAAGCCTTACACCAAAGACAACTGTTTAACAGGCAATGTCATACACCAAAGACAACTGCTTAACAGACAATGCCATACACCAAAGACAACTGATTAGCAGGCAATGCCATACACCAAAGACAACTGCTTAGCAGACAACGCCTTACACCAAAGACAGCTGCTTAACAGGCAATGTCATACACCGAAGACAACTGCTTAACAGGCAATGCAATACACCAAAGACAACTGCTTAACAGAAAAAGCCATATACCAAAGACAACTGCTTAACAGGCAATGCCAAACACCAAAGACAACTGCTTAACAGACAACGCCATACACCAAAGACAACTGCTTAACAGACACTGCCATACACCAAAGACAACTGCTTAACAGACACTGCCAGACACCAAAGACAACTGCTTAACAGACAATGCCATACACCAAAGACAACTGCTTAACAGACAATGCCATACACCAAAGACAACTGCTTAACAGACAATGCCATACACCAAAGACAACTGCTTTACAGACACTGCCATACACTAAAGACAACTGCTTAAGAGGCAACACCATACACCAAAGACAACTGCTTAACAGGCAATGCCATGCACCAAAGAAAACTGCATTACAGACAATGCCATACACCAAGAACAACTGCTTAACAGACAATGCCATACACCAAAGAAAACTGCATAACAGCAATGCCATACACCAAAGACAACAGCTTAACAGCAATGCCATACACCAAAGACAACTGCTTAACAGGCAATGACATACATCAAAGACAACTGCTTAACAGACAATGCCATACACCAAAGACAACTGCTTAACAGACAATGCCATACACCAAATAAAACTGCTTAACAGACAATGCCATACACCAAAGACAACAGCTTAACAGCAATGCCATACACCAAAGACAACAGCTTAACAGGCAATGCCATACACCAAAGACAACTGCTTAACAGACAATGCCATACACCAAAGACAACTGCTTAACAGACAATGCCATACACCAAAGACAACTGCTTAACTGGCAATGCCATACACCAAAGACAACTGCTTAACAGACAATGCCATACACCAAAGACTACTACTTAACAGGCAATGCCATACACCAAAGACAACTGCTTAACTGGCAATGCCATACACCAAAGATAACTGCTTAACAGACACTACCAGACACCAAAGACTACTACTTAACAGGCAATGCCATACACCAAAGACAACTGCTTAACAGGCAATGCCATACACCAAAGACAACTGCTTAACAGGCAATGCCATACACCAAAGACAACTGCTTAACAGACAACGCCATACACCAAAGACAACTGCTTAACAGACAATGCCATACACCAAAGACAACTGCTTAACAGGCAATGCCAAACACCAAAGATAACTGCTTAACAGGCAATGCAATACACCAAAGACAACTGCTTAACAGAAAAAGGCATATACCAAAGACAACTGCTTAACAGGCAATGCCATACACGAAAGACAACTGCTTAACAGACAACGCCATACACCAAAGACAACTGCTTAACAGACAACGCCATACACCAAAGACAACTGCTTAACAGGCAATGCCATACACCAAAGACAACTGCTTAACAGGCAATGCCATACACCAAAAACAACTGCTTAACAGACAATGCCATGCACCAAAGACAACTGCATAACAGACAATGCCATCCACCAAGGACAACTGCTTAACAGACAATGGCATACACCATAGACAACTGCTTAACAGGCAACACCATACACCAAAGACAACTGCTTAACAGACACTGCCATACACTAAAGACAACTGCTTAACAGGCAATGCCATACACCAAAGACAACTGCTTAACAGGCAATGCCATGCACCAAAGACAACTGCATAACAGACAATGCCATACCCTAAAGTCAACTGCTTAACAGGCAATGCCATACATTAAGGACAACTGCTTAACAGACAATGCCATGCACCAAAGACAACTGCATAACAGACAATGCCATACACCAAGGACAACTGCTTAACAGACAATGCCATACACCAAAGACAACTGCTTAACAGACACTGCCATACACCAAAGACAACTGCTTAACAGACGCTGCCATACACCAAAGACAACTGCTTAAAAGACAATGCCATACACTAAAGACAACTGCTTAACAGACAATGCCATACACCAAAGACAACTGCTTAACAGGCAATGCCATACACCAAAGACAGCTGCTTAACAGGCAATGCCATACACCAAAGACAACTGCTTAACAGACAATGCCATGCACCAAAGACAACTGCATAACAGACAATGCCATCCACCAAGGACAACTGCTTAACAGACAATGCCATACACCAAAGACAACTGCTTAACAGGCAATGCCATACACCAAAGACAACTGCTTAACAGACAATGTCATACACTAAAGACAACTGCTTAACAGGCAATGCCATATACCAAAGACAACTGCTTTATAGGCAATGCCATGCACCAAAGACAACTGCATAACAATGCCATACACTAAAGTCAACTGCTTAACAGGCAATGCCATACACTAAAGACAACTGCTTAACATACAATGCCATGCACCAAAGACAAGTGCATAACAGACAATGCCATACACCAAGGACAACTGCTTAACAGACAATGCCATACACCAAAGACAACTGCTTAACAGACACTGCCATACACCAAAGACAACTGCTTAACACACACTGCCATACACCAAAGACAACTGCTTAAAAGACAATGCCATACACCAAAGACAACTGCTTAACAGACAATGCCATACACCAAAGACAACTGCTTAACAGACAATGCCATACACCAAAGACAACTGCTTAACAGGCAATGACATACACTAAAGACAACTGCTTAACAGGCAATGCCATACACCAAAGACAACTGCTTAACAGACAATGCCATACACCAAAGACAACTACTTAACAGGCAATGCCATACACCAATGACAAACGCTTAACAAGCAATGCCATACACCAAAGACAACTGCTTAACAGGCAATGCCATACACCAAAGACAACTGCTTAACAGACAATGCCATACACCAAAGACAACTGCTTAACAGGCAATGCAACACACTAAAGACAACTACTTGACAGGCAATGCCATACACCAAAGACAACTGCTTAACAGACAATGCCATACACCAAAGAAAACTGCTTAACAGGCAACACCATACACCAAAGACAACTGCTTAACAGACACTGCCATACACCAAAGACAACTGCTTAACAGGCAATGCCATACACCAAAGACAACTGCTTAGCAGACAATGCCACACACCAAAGACAACTGCTTAATAGACAATGCCATACACCAAAGACAACTGCTTAACAGGCAATGCCATACACCAAAGACAACTGCTTAACAGGCAATGCCATACACTAAAGACAACTGCTTAACAGACAATGCCATACACCAAAGACAACTGCGTAACAGACATTGCCATACACTAAAGACAACTTCTTAACAGACAAGGCCATACACGAAAGACAACTGCTTAACAGGCAATGCCATACACCACAGATAACTGCTTAACAGGCAATGCCATACACTAAATCAACTGCTTAACAGGGAATGCCATACACCAAAGACAACTGCTTAACAAACAACGCCATACACCAAAGGAAACTGTTTAACAGTCAACGCCGTGCACCAAAGATCACTGCTTAACAGACACTGCCATACACTAAAGACAACTTCTTAACAGACAATGCCATACACCAAAGACAATTGCTTAACAGGCATTGCAGTACACCAAAGACAACTGCTTAACAGGCAACGCCATACACTAAAGACAACTGCTCAACAGACAGTGCCATACACCAAAGACAACTGCTTAACAGACAATGCCATACACTAAGGACAACTGCTTAACAGGCAATGCCATACACCAAAGACAACTGCTTAACAGGCAATGCCATACACCAAAGACAACTTCTTAACAGACAATGCCATACACCAAAGACAACTGCTTAACAGACACTGCCATACACCAAAGACAACTGCTTATCAGGCAACGCAATACACCAAAGACAACTGCTTAACCATCAATGCCATACACCAAAGACAACTGCTTAACAGACACTGCCATACACCATAGACAACTGCTTAACAGACAATGCCATACACCAAAGACAACTGCTTAACAGACAATGCCATACACCAAAGACAATTGCTTAACAGACAACCGAAGTTTGTTCTTCGGAATACTGCTGAAGTTTAAAAATGCTACATAATTCTTCCATTGTTCTTTGTAATTCTGCTGAAGTTTTAAAATGCTACGAAAATCTTTCATTGTTCTTCGGAATTGTGCTGAAGTTTAAAAATGCTAAGGAACACTTCCATTGTTCTTCGGAATTCTGCTGATGTTTAAAAATGCTATGGAACTCTTCCATTGTTCTCGGAATTCTGGTGAAGTTTAAAAATGCTATGGAACTCTTCCATTTTTCTCGGAATTCTGCTGAAGTTTAAAAATGATACGTAACTCTTCCATTGTTCTTTAGAATTCTGCTGAAGTTCAAAAGTGCTACGGAACTCTTCCATTGTTCTTCGGAAATCTGCTGAAGTTTAAAAATGCTACGGAACTCTTCCATTGTTCTTCGGAATTCAGCTGAAGTTTAAAAATACTACGGAACACTTCCATTGTTCTCGGAATTCTGCTGAAGTTTAAAAATGCTACGGAACCCTTCCATTGTTCTTCGGAATTCTGCTGAAGTTTAAAAATGCCACGGAACTCTTCCAATGTTCTTCGGAATTGTGCTGAAGATTAAAAATGCTACTTAACACTTCCATTGTTCTTCGGAATTCTGCTGAAGTTTAAAAATGCTACGGAACTCTTCCATTGTTCTCGGAATTCTGGTGAAGTTTAAAAATGCTACGGAACTCTTCCATTGTTCTTCGGAATTCTGGTGAAGTTTAAATATGTTACGGAACTCTTCCATTGTTCTTCGGAATTCTGATGAAGTTTAAAAATGCCACGGAACTCTTCCATTGTTCTTCGGAATTCTGCTGAAGTTTAAAAATGCTACGGAACTCTTCCATTGTTCTTCGGAATTCTGCTGTAATTTAAAAATGCTACGGAACTCTTCCATTGTTCTTCGGAATTCTGCTGTAATTTAAAAATGCTACGAAACTCTTCCATTGTTCTTCGGAAATCTGCTGTAACTTAAAAATGCTATGGAACTCTTCCATTGTTCTTCTGAATTCTGCTGAAGTTTAAAAATGCTACGGAACTCTTCCACTGTTCTTCGGAATTCTTCTGAAGTTTAAGAATGCTACGGAACTCTTCCATTGTTCTTCGGAATTCTGCTGAAGTTTAAAAATGCTACGGAACTCTTCCATTGTTCTTCGGAATTCTGCTGAAGTTTAAAAATGCTACGGAACTTTTCCATTGTTCTTCAGAATGCTGCTGAAGTTTAAAAAAGCTACGGAACTCTTCCATTGTTCTTCGGAATTCTGCTGAAAATTAAAAATGCTACGGAACACTTCCATTGTTCTTCAGAATTCTGCTGAAGTTTAAAAATGCTACGGAACTCTTCCATTGTTCTTCGGAATGCTGCTGAAGTTTAAAAATGCTAAGGAACTCTTCCATTGTTCTCGGAATTCATGTGAAGTTTAAAAATGCTACGGAACTCTTCCCTTGTTGTTCGGAATTCTGCTGAAGTTTAAAAGTGCTACGGAACTCTTCCATTGTTCTTTGGAATTCTGCTGAAGTTTAAAAATGCTACGGAACTCTTCCCTTGTTCTTCGGAATTCTGCTGAAGTTTAAAAATGCTACGGAACTCCTCCATTGTTCTTTGGAATTCTGCTGAAGTTTAAAAATGCCACGGAACACTTCCATTGTTCTTCGGAATTCTGATGAAGTTTAAAAATGCTACGGAACTCTTCCATTGTTCTCGCAATTCTGCTAAGGTTTAAAAATGCTACGGAACACTTCCATTGTTCTCGGAATTCTGCTGAAGTTTAAAAATGTTATGGAACTCTTCCATTGCTCTTCGGAATTCTGCAGAAGTTTAAAAATGCTACGGAACAAATCCATTTTTCTCGCAATTCTGGTGAAGTTTAAAAATGCTACGGAACTCTTCCATTGTTCCCAGAATTCTGCTGAAGTTTAAAAATGCTACGGAACTCTTCCATTGTTCTTCGCAATTCTGCTGAAGTTTAAAAATGCTACGGAAAACTTCTACTGTTCTTCGGAATTCTGCTGAAGTTTAAAAATGCTACGGATCTCTTCCATTGTTCTCGGAATTCTGCTGAAGTTTAAAAATGCTACGGAACTCTTCCATTGTTCTTCGGAATTCTGCAGAAGTTTAAAAATGCTGCGGAACTCTTCCATTTTTCTCGGAATTCTGGTGAAGTTTAAAAATGCTACGGAACTCTTCCATTGTTCTCAGAATTCTGCTGAAGTTTAAAAATGCTACGGAACTCTTCCATTGTTCTTCGGAATTCTGCTGAAGTTTAAAAATGCTACGGAACTCTTCCATTGTTTTTCGGAATTCTGCTGAAGTTTAAAGCTGCTACGGAACTCTTCCATTGTTCTCGGAATTCTTCTGAAGTTTAAAAATGCTACGGTACTCTTCCATTGTTCTACAGAATTCTGCTGAAGTTTAAAAATGCTACGGAACACTTCTTTTGTTCTTCGGAATTCTGCTGAAGTTTAAAAATGCTACGGAACTCTTCCATTGTTCACGGAATTCTGGTGAAGTTTAAAAATGCTACGGAACTCTTCCATTGTTATTCTTAATTCTGCTGAAGTTTAAAAATGCTACGGAACTCTTCCATTGTTCTTCGGAATTCTGCTGAAGTTTAAAACTGCTACGGAACTCTTCCATTGTTCTTCGGAATTCTGCAGAAGTTTAAAAATGTTACGGAACTCTTCCATTGTTCTCGGAATTCTGGTGAAGTTTAAAAATGCTACAGAATTCTTCCATTGTTCTCGCAATTCTGATGAAGCTTAAAAATGCTACAGAATTCTTCCATTGTTCGTCGGAATTCTGCTGAAGTTTAAAAATGTTACGGATCACTTCCATTGTTGTTCGGAATTCTGCTGTACTTTAAAAATGCTATGGAACTCTTCCATTGTTCTTCGGAATTCTGCTGTAATTTAAAAATGCTACAGAACTCTTCCATTGTTCTTCGGAAATCTGCTGTAACTTAAAAATGCTATGGAACTCTTCCATTGTTCTTTGGAATTTTGCTGAAGTTTAAAAATGCTACGGAACTCTTCCATTGTTCTTCGGAATTCTGCTGAAGTTTAAAAATGCTACGGAACTCTTCCATTGTTCTCGGAATTCTGCTGAGGATTAAAAATGATACGGAACACTTCCATTGATCTTCGGAATGCTGCTGAAGTTTAAAAAAGCTACGGAACTCTTCCATTGTTCTTCGGAATTCTGCTGGAGATTAAAAATGCTACGGAACACTTCCATTGTTCTTCAGAATTCTGCTGAAGTTTAAAAATGCTACGGAACTCTTCCATTGTTCTTCGGAATTCTGCTGAAGTTTAAAAATGCTAAGGAACTCTTCCATTGTTCTCGGAATTCATGTGAAGTTTAAAAATGCTACTGAACTCTTCCCTTGTTCTTCGGAATTCTGCTGAAGTTTAAAAGTGCTACGGAACTCTTCGATTGTTCTTTGGAATTCTGCTGAAGTTGAAAAATGCTACGGACCTCTTCCATTGTTCTTCGGAATTCTGATGAAGTTTAAAAATGCTACGGAACTTTTCCATTGTTCTCGGAATTCTTCTGAAGTTTAAAAATGCTACGGTACTCTTACATTGTTCTCAGAAATCTGGTAAAGTTTAAAAATGCTATGGAATTCTTCCATTATTCTTCGGAATTCTGCTGAAGTTTAAAAATGCCTTGTAACTCTTCCATTGTTCTTCGGAATTCTGATGAAGTTTAAAACTGCTACGGAACTCTTCCATTGTTCTTCGGAATTCTGATGAAGTTTAAAACTGCTACGGAACTCTTCCATTGTTCTTCGGAATTCTGCAGAAGTTTAAAAATGTTACGGAACTCTTACATTGTTCTCAGAATTCTGGTGAAGTTTAAAAATGCTACGGAATTCTTCCATTGTTCTCGCAATTCTGCTGAAGTTTAAAAATGCTACGGAACTCTTCCATAGTTCTCGGAATTCTGGTGAAGTTTAAAAATGCTACGGAACTCTACCATTGTTCTTCGGAATTCTGGTGAAGTTTAAATATGCTACGGAACTCTTCCATTGTTCTTCGGAATTCTGATGAAGTTTAAAAATGCCACGGAACTCTTCCATTGTTCTTCGGAATTCTGCTGAAGTTTAAAAATGCTACGGAACTCTTCCATTGTTCTTCGGAATTCTGCTGTAATTTAAAAATGCTACGGAACTCTTCCATTGTTCTTCGGAATTCTGCTGAAGTTTAAAAATGCTATGGAACTCTTCCATTGTTCTCGGAATTCTGGTGAAGTTTAAAAATGCTACGGAACTCTTCCATTGTTCTCGGAATGCTGCTGAAGTTTAAAAATGCTACGGAACTCTTCCATTGTTCTTCGGAATACTGCTGAAGTTTAAAAATGCTACGGAACTTTTCCATTGTTCTTCGGAATTCTGGTGAAGTTTAAAAATGCTACGGAATTCTTCCATTGTTCTCGCAATTCTGCTGAAGTTTAAAAATGCTACGGAACTCTTCCATTGTTCTCGGAATTCTGGTGAAGTTTAAAAATGCTACGGAACTCTACCATTGTTCTTCGGAATTCTGGTGAAGTTTAAATATGCTACGGAACTCTTCCATTGTTCTTCGGAATTCTGATGAAGTTTAAAAATGCCACGGAACTTTTCCATTGTTCTTCGGAATTCTGCTGAAGTTTAAAAATGCTACGGAACTCTTCCATTGTTCTTCGGAATTCTGCTGTAATTTAAAAATGCTACGGAACTCTTCCATTGTTCTTCGGAATTCTGCTGTAATTTAAAAATGCTACGAAACTCTTCCATTGTTCTTCGGAAATCTGCTGTAACTTAAAAATGCTATGGAACTCTTCCATTGTTCTTCAGAATTCTGCTGAAGTTTAAAAATGCTACGGAACTCTTCCACTGTTCTTCGGAATTCTTCTGAAGTTTAAGAATGCTACGGAACTCTTCCATTGTTCTTCGGAATTCTGCTGAAGTTTAAAAATGCTACGGAACTCTTCCATTGTTCTTCGGAATTCTGCTGAAGTTTAAAAATGCTACGGAACTTTTCCATTGTTCTTCAGAATGCTGCTGAAGTTTAAAAAAGCTACGGAACTCTTCCATTGTTCTTCGGAATTCTGCTGAAAATTAAAAATGCTACGGAACACTTCCATTGTTCTTCAGAATTCTGCTGAAGTTTAAAAATGCTACGGAACTCTTCCATTGTTCTTCGGAATGCTGCTGAAGTAAAAAATGCTAAGGAACTCTTCCATTGTTCTCGGAATTCATGTGAAGTTTAAAAATGCTACGGAACTCTTCCCTTGTTGTTCGGAATTCTGCTGAAGTTTAAAAGTGCTACGGAACTCTTCCATTGTTCTTTGGAATTCTGCTGAAGTTTAAAAATGCTACGGAACTCTTCCATTGTTCTTCGGAATTCTGCTGAAGTTTAAAAATGCTACGGAACTCCTCCATTGTTCTTTGGAATTCTGCTGAAGTTTAAAAATGCCACGGAACACTTCCATTGTTCTTCGGAATTCTGATGAAGTTTAAAAATGCTACGGAACTCTTTCATTGTTCTCGCAATTCTACTGAGGTTTAAAAATGCTACGGAACACTTCCATTGTTCTCGGAATTCTGCTGAAGTTTAAAAATGCTATGGAACTCTTCCATTGTTCTTCGGAATTCTGCTGAAGTTTAAAAATGCTACGGAACTTTTTCATTGTTCTCGGAATTCTTCTAAATTTTAAAAATGCTACGGAACTCTTGCATTGTTCTTCAGAATTCTGCTGAAGTTTAAAAATGCTACGGAACACTTCCTTTGTTCTTCGGATTTCTGCTGAAGTTTAAAAATGCTACGGAACTCTTCCATTGTTCACGGAATTCTGGTGAAGTTTAAAAATGCTACGGAACTCTTCCATTGATATTCTTAATTCTGCTGAAGTTTAAAAATGCTGTGGAACTCTTCCATTGTTCTCAGAATTGTGCTGAAGCTAATAAATTCTACGGTGCTCTTCCATTGTTCTTGGGAATTCTGCTGAAGTTTAAAAATGCTACGGAACTCTTCCATTGTTCTTCTGAATTCTGCTGAAGTTTAAAAATGCTGTGGAACTCTTCCATTGTTCTCGAAATTCTTCTGAAGTTTGAAAATGCTACGGAACTCTTCCATTGTTCTTCAGAATGCTGCTGAAGTTTAAAAATGATACGGAACACTTCCTTTGTTCTTCGGAATTCTGCTGAAGTTTAAAAATGCTACGGAACTCTTCCATTGTTCACGGAATTCTGTTGAAGTTTAAAAATGCTACGGAGCTCTTCCATTGTTATTCTTAATTCTGCTGAAGTTTAAAAATGCTACGGAACTCTTCCATTGTTCTTCGGAATTCTGCTGAAGTTTAAAAATGCTACGGAACTCTTCCATTGTTCTTCGGAATTCTGCTGAAGTTTAAAAATGGTACGGAACTTTTCCATTGTTCTTCGGAATTCTGCTGAAGTTTAAAAATGCTACGGAACTCTTCCATTGTTCTTCTGAATTCTGCTGAAGTTTAAAAATGCTACGGAACTCTTCCATTGTTCTTCGGAATTCTGATGAAGCTTAGAACTGCAACGGAACACTTCCATTGTTCTTCGGAATTCTGCTGAAGTTTAAAAATGCTATGGAACTCTTCCCTTGTTCTTCAGAATTCTGTTGAAGTTTAAAAATGCTACGGAACTCTTCCATTGTTCTCGGAATTCTGGTGAAGTTTAAAAATGCTACGGAACTCTTCCATTGTTCTCGGAATTCTGGTGAAGTTTAAAACTGCTGCGGAACTCTTCCATTGTTCTTCGGAATTCTGATGAAGTTTAAAAATGCTACGGAACTCTTCCATTGTTCTTCAGAATTCTGCTGAACTTAAAAAATACTACAGAACTCTTCCATTGTTCTTTGGAATTCTGCAGAAGTTTAAAAATGCTACGGAACTCTTCCATTGTTCTTGGAATTCTGTTGAAGTTTAAAAATGCTACGGAACTCTTCCATTGTTCTCAGAATCCTGCTGAAGTTTATAAATGCTACGGTACTCTTCCATTGTTCTTGGGTATTCTGCTGAAGTTTAAAAATGTTACGGATCACTTCCATTGTTCTTCAGAATTCTGATGAAGTTTAAAAATGCTACGGAACTCTTCCATTGTTATTTTTAATTCTACTGAAGTTTAAAAATGCTACGGAACTCTTCCATTGTTCTTCGGAATTCTGCAGAAGTTTAAAAATGCTACGGAACTCTTCCATTGTTCTTGGAATTCTGTTGAAGTTTAAAAATGCTACGGAAATCTTCCATTGTTCTCAGAATTCTGCTGAAGTTTATAAATTCTACGGTACTTTTCCTTTGTTCTTGGGAATTCTGCTGAAGTTTAAAAATGTTACTGATCATTTCCATTGTTCTTCGGAATTCTGCTGAAGTTTAAAAATGCTGCGGAACGCTTCCATTTTTCTTCGGAATTCTGATGAAGTTTAAAACTGCTACGGAACTCTTCCATTGTTCTTCGGAATTCTGCTGAAGCTTAAAAATGCTACAGAACTCTTCCATTGTTCTTCGGAATTCTGCTGAAGTTTAAAAATGCTATGGAACTTTTACATTGTTCTTCTGAATTCTGCTGAAGTTTAAAAATGCTACGGAACTCTTCCATTGTTCTTCGGAATTCAGATGAAGCTTAAAACTGCAACGGAACTCTTCCATTGTTCTTCGGAATTCTTCTGAAGTTTAAAAATGCTACGGAACTCTTCCATTGTTCTTCGGAATTCTGCTGAAGTTTAAAAATGCTACGGAACTCTTCCATTGTTCTCGGAATTCTGCTGAAGTTTAAAAATGCTACGGAACTCTTCCATTGTTCTCGGAATTCTGGTGAAGTTTAAAAATGCTACGGAACTCTTCCATTGTTCTCGGAATTCTGCTGAAGTTTAAAAATGCTACGGTACTCTTCCATTGTTCTTCGGAATTCTGCTGAAGCTTAAAAATGCTATGGAACTGTTCCTTTGTTCTTCGGAATTCTGCTGAAGTTTAAAAATGCTACGGAACTCTTCCATTGTTCTTCTGAATTCTGCTGAAGTTTAAAAATGCTGTGGAACTCTTCCATTGTTCTCGAAATTCTTCTGAAGTTTGAAAATGCTACGGAACTCTTCCATTGTTCTTCAGAATTCTGCTGAAGTTTAAAAATGATACGGAACACTTCCTTTGTTCTTCGGAATTCTGCTGAAGTTTAAAAATGCTACGGAACTCTTCCATTGTTCACGGAATTCTGTTGAAGTTTAAAAATGCTACGGAGCTCTTCCATTGTTATTCTTAATTCTGCTGAAGTTTAAAAATGCTACGGAACTCTTCCATTGTTCTTCGGAATTCTGCTGAAGTTTAAAAATGCTACGGAACTCTTCCATTGTTCTTCTGAATTCTGCTGAAGTTTAAAAATGCTACGGAACTCTTCCATTGTTCTTCGGAATTCTGATGAAGCTTAGAACTGCAACGGAACACTTCCATTGTTCTTCGGAATTCTGCTGAAGTTTAAAAATGCTATGGAACTCTTCCATTGTTCTTCAGAATTCTGGTGAAGTTTAAAAATGCTACGGATCTCTTCCATTGTTCTTCGGAATTCTGATGAAGTTTAAAAATGCTACGGAACTCTTCCATTGTTCTTCAGAATTCTGCTGAAGTTTAAAAATGCTACAGAACTCTTCCATTGTTCTTTGGAATTCTGGAGAAGTTTAAAAATGCTACGGAACTCTTCCATTGTTCTTGGAATTCTGTTGAAGTTTAAAAATGCTACGGAACTCTTCCATTGTTCTCAGAATCCTGCTGAAGTTTATAAATGCTACGGTACTCTTCCATTGTTCTTGGGTATTCTGCTGAAGTTTAAAAATGTTACGGATCACTTCCATTGTTCTTCAGAATTCTGATGAAGTTTAAAAATGCTACGGAACTCTTCCATTGTTATTTTTAATTCTACTGAAGTTTAAAAATGCTACGGAACTCTTCCATTGTTCTTCGGAATTCTGCAGAAGTTTAAAAATGCTACGGAACTCTTCCATTGTTCTTGGAATTCTGTTGAAGTTTAAAAATGCTACAGAAATCTTCCATTGTTCTCAGAATTCTGCTGAAGTTTATAAATTCTACGGTACTCTTCCATTGTTCTTGGGTATTCTGCTGAAGTTTAAAAATGTTACGGATCACTTCCATTGTTCTTCAGAATTCTGCTGAAGTTTAAAAATGCTACGGAACCCTTCCATTGTTATTTTTCATTCTACTGAAGTTTAAAAATGCGACGGAACTCTTCCATTGTTCTTCAGAATTCTGCTGAAGTTTAAAAATGCTACGGAACTCTTCCATTGTTCTTCGGAATTCTGCTGAAGTTTAAAAATGGTACGGAACTTTTCCATTGTTCTTCGGAATTCTGACGAAGTTTAAAAAGGCTACGGAACTCTTCCATTTTTCTTCGGAATTCTGCTGAAGTTTAAAAATGCTACGGAACTCTTCCATTGTTCTTCGGAATTCTGCAGAAGTTTAAAAATGCTACGGAACTCTTCCATTGTTCTTGGAATTCTGGAGAAGTTTAAAAATGCTACGGAACTCTTCCATTGTTCTCAGAATTCTGCTGAAGCTAATAAATTCTACGGTGCTCTTTCATTGTTCTTGGGAATTCTGCTGAAGTTTAAAAATGCTACGGAACTCTTCCATTGTTCTTCTGAATTCTGCTGAAGTTTAAAAATGCTGTGGAACTCTTCCATTGTTCTCGAAATTCTGCTGAAGTTTGAAAATGCTACAGAACTCTTCCATTGTTCTTCAGAATGCTGCTGAAGTTTAAAAATGATACGGAACACTTCCTTTGTTCTTCGGAATTCTGCTGAAGTTTAAAAATGCTACGGAACTCTTCCATTGTTCACGGAATTCTGTTGAAGTTTAAAAATGCTACTGAGCTCTTCCATTGTTATTCTTAATTCTGCTGAAGTTTAAAAATGCTACGGAACTCTTCCATTGTTCTTCGGAATTCTGCTGAAAATTAAAAATGCTACGGAACTCTTCCATTGTTCTTCTGAATTCTGCTGAAGTTTAAAAATGCTACGGAACTCTTCCATTGTTCTTCAGAATTCTGATGAAGCTTAGAACTGCAACGGAACACTTCCATTGTTCTTCGGAATTCTGCTGAAGTTTAAAAATGCTATGGAACTCTTCCATTGTTCTTCAGAATTCTGTTGAAGTTTAGAAATGCTACGGAACTCTTCCATTGTTCTCGGAATTCTGGTGAAGTTTAAAAATGCTACGGAACTCTTCCATTGTTCTCGGAATTCTGGTGAAGTTTAAAACTGCTGCGGAACTCTTCCATTGTTCTTCGGAATTCTGATGAAGTTTAAAAATGCTACGGAACTCTTCCATTGTTCTTCAGAATTCTGCTGAAGTTTAAAAATGCTACAGAACTCTTCCATTGTTCTTTGGAATTCTGCAGAAGTTTAAAAATGCTACGGAACTCTTCCATTGTTCTTGGAATTCTGTTGAAGTTTAAAAATGCTACGGAACTCTTCCATTGTTCTCAGAATCCTGCTGAAGTTTATAAATGCTACTGTACTCTTCCATTGTTCTTGGGTATTCTGCTGAAGTTTAAAAATGTTACGGATCACTTCCATTGTTCTTCAGAATTCTGATGAAGTTTAAAAATGCTACGGAACTCTTCCATTGTTACTTTTAATTCTACTGAAGTTTAAAAATGCTACGGAACTCTTCCATTGTTCTTCGGAATTCTGCAGAAGTTTAAAAATGCTACGGAACTCTTCCATTGTTCTTGGAATTCTGTCGACGTTTAAAAATGCTACGAAAATCTTCCATTGTTCTCAGAATTCTGCTGAAGTTTATAAATTCTACGGTACTCTTCCATTGTTCTTGGGTATTCTGCTGAAGTTTAAAAATGTTACGGATCACTTCCATTGTTCTTCAGAATTCTGATGAAGTTTAAAAATGCTACGGAACCCTTCCATTGTTATTTTTCATTCTACTGAAGTTTAAAAATGCTACGGAACTCTTCCATTGTTCTTCGGAATTCTGCTGAAGTTTAAAAATGCTACGGAACTCTTCCATTGTTCTTCGGAATTCTGCTGAAGTTTAAAAATGGTACGGAACTTTTCCATTGTTCTTCGGAATTCTGCTGAAGTTTAAAAATGCTACGGAACTCTTCCATTTTTCTTCTGAATTCTGCTGAAGTTTAAAAATGCTACGGAACTCTTCCATTGTTCTTCGGAATTCTGATGAAGCTTAGAACTGCAACGGAACACTTCCATTGTTCTTCGGAATTCTGCTGAAGTTTAAAAATGCTATGGAACTCTTCCCTTGTTCTTCAGAATTCTGTTGAAGTTTAAAAATGCTACGGAACTCTTCCATTGTTCTCGGAATTCTGGTGAAGTTTAAAAATGCTACGGAACTCTTCCATTGTTCTCGGAATTCTGGTGAAGTTTAAAACTGCTGCGGAACTCTTCCATTGTTCTTCGGAATTCTGATGAAGTTTAAAAATGCTACGGAACTCTTCCATTGTTCTTCAGAATTCTGCTGAAGTTTAAAAATACTACAGAACTCTTCCATTGTTCTTTGGAATTCTGCAGAAGTTTAAAAATGCTACGGAACTCTTCCATTGTTCTTGGAATTCTGTTGAAGTTTAAAAATGCTACGGAACTCTTCCATTGTTCTCAGAATCCTGCTGAAGTTTATAAATGCTACGGTACTCTTCCATTGTTCTTGGGTATTCTGCTGAAGTTTAAAAATGTTACGGATCACTTCCATTGTTCTTCAGAATTCTGATGAAGTTTAAAAATGCTACGGAACTCTTCCATTGTTATTTTTAATTCTACTGAAGTCTAAAAATGCTACGGAACTCTTCCATTGTTCTTCGGAATTCTGCAGAAGTTTAAAAATGCTACGGAACTCTTCCATTGTTCTTGGAATTCTGTTGAAGTTTAAAAATGCTACGGAAATCTTCCATTGTTCTCAGAATTCTGCTGAAGTTTATAAATTCTACGGTACTTTTCCATTGTTCTTGGGAATTCTGCTGAAGTTTAAAAATGTTACTGATCATTTCCATTGTTCTTCGGAATTCTGCTGAAGTTTAAAAATGCTGCGGAACTCTTCCATTGTTCTTCGGAATTCTGATGAAGTTTAAAACTGCTACGGAACTCTTCCATTGTTCTTCGGAATTCTGCTGAAGCTTAAAAATGCTACGGAACTCTTCCATTGTTCTTCGGAATTCTGCTGAAGTTTAAAAATGCTATGGAACTTTTACATTGTTCTTCTGAATTCTGCTGAAGTTTAAAAATGCTACGGAACTCTTCCATTGTTCTTCGGAATTCAGATGAAGCTTAAAACTGCAACGCAACTCTTCCATTGTTCTTCGGAATTCTTCTGAAGTTTAAAAATGCTACGGAACTCTTCCATTGTTCTTCGGAATTCTGCTGAAGTTTAAAAATGCTACGGAATTCTTCCATTGTTCTCGGAATTCTGCTGAAGTTTAAAAATGCTACGGAACTCTTCCATTGTTCTCGGAATTCTGGTGAAGTTTAAAAATGCTACGGAACTCTTCCATTGTTCTCGGAATTCTGCTGAAGTTTAAAAATGCTACGGTACTCTTCCATTGTTCTTCGGAATTCTGCTGAAGCTTAAAAATGCTATGGAACTGTTCCTTTGTTCTTCGGAATTCTGCTGAAGTTTAAAAATGCTATGGAAATCTTCCATTGTTCTCGGAATTCTGGTGAAGTTTAAAAATGCTACGGAACTCTTCCATTGTTATTCTTAATTCTGCTGAAGTTTAAAAATGCTACGGAACTCTTCCATTGTTCTTCGGAATTCTGCTGAAGTTTAAAAATGCTACGGAACTCTTCCATTGTTCTTCGGAATTCTGATGAAGCTTAGAACTGCAACGTAACACTTCCATTATTCTTCGGAATTCTGCTGAAGTTTAAAAATGCTACGGTACTCTTCCATTGTTCTTCAGAATTCTGTTGAAGTTTAAAAATGCTACGGAACTCTTCCATTGTTCTCGGAATTCTGGTGAAGTTTAAAAATGCTACAGAACTCTTCCATTGTTCTTGGAATTCTGGTGAAGTTTAAAACTGCTGCGGAACTCTTCCATTGTTCTCGGATTTTTGCTGAAGTTTAAAAATGCTACGGAACTCTTCCATTGTTCTTCGGAATTCTGCTCAAGTTTAAAAATGCTACGGAAATTTTCCATTGTTCTTCGGAATTCTGATGAAGTTTAAAAATGCTACGGAACTCTTCCATTGTTCTCAGAATCCTGCTGAAGTTTATAAATGCTACGGTACTCTTCCATTGTTCTTGGGTATGCTGCTGAAGTTTAAAAATGTTACGGATCACTTTCATTGTTCTTCAGAATTCTGATGAAGTTTAAAAATGCTACGGAACTCTTCCATTGTTCTCGGAATTCTGGTGAAGTTTAAAAATGCTACGGAACTCTTCCATTGTTATTCTTAATTCTGCTGAAGTTTAAAAATGCTACGGAACTCTTCCATTGTTCTTCGGAATTCTGCTGAAGTTTAAAAATGCTACAGAACTCTTCCATTGTTCTTCGGAATTCTGATGAAGCCTAGAACTGCAACGTAACACTTCCATTATTCTTCGGAATTCTGCTGAAGTTTAAAAATGCTACGGAACTCTTCCATTGTTCTTCAGATTTCTGTTGAAGTTTAAAAATGCTACGGAACTCTTCCATTGTTCTCGGAATTCTGGTGAAGTTTAAAAATGCTACAGAACTCTTCCATTGTTCTTGGAATTCTGGTGAAGTTTAAAACTGCTGCGGAACTCTTCCATTGTTCTCGGATTTCTGCTGAAGTTTAAAAATGCTACGGAACTCTTCCATTGTTCTTCAGAATTCTGCTCAAGTTTAAAAATGCTACGGAACTTTTCCATTGTTCTTCGGAATTCTGATGAAGTTTAAAAATGCTACGGAACTCTTCCATTGTTCTTCAGAATTCTGCTGAAGTTTAAAAATGCTACGGAACTCTTCCATTGTTCTTTGGAATTCTGCAGAAGTTTAAAAATGCTACGGAACTCTTCCATTGTTCTTGGAATTCTGTTGAAGTTTAAAAATGCTACGGAACTCTTCCATTGTTCTCAGAATCCTGCTGAAGTTTATAAATGCTACGGTACTCTTCCATTGTTCTTGGGTATGCTGCTGAAGTTTAAAAATGTTACGGATCACTTCCATTGTTCTTCAGAATTCTGATAAAGTTTAAAAATGCTACAGAACTCTTCCATTGTTATTTTTAATTCTACTGAAGTTTAAAAATGCTACGGAACTCTTCCATTGTTCTTGGAATTCTGGTGAAGTTTAAAAATGCTATGGAACTCTTCCATTGTTCTCGGAATTCTGGTGAAGTTTAAAAATGCTACGGAACTCTTCCATTGTTCTCGGAATTCTGGTGAAGTTTAAAAATGTTACGGATCAATTCCATTGTTCTTCGGAATTCTGCTGAAGTTTAAAAATGCTACGGAACTCTTCCATTGTTCTTCGGAATTCTGCTGAAGCTTAAAAATGCTATGGAACTGTTCCATTGTTCTTCGGAATTCTGCTGAAGTTTAAAAATGCTATGGAACTCTTCCATTGTTCTCGGAATTCTGGTGAAGTTTAAAAATGCTACGGAACTCTTCCATTGTTCTCGGAATTCTGGTGAAGTTTAAAAATGCTACGGAACTCATCCATTGTTCTCGGAATTCTGCTGAAGTTTAAAAATGCTACGGAACTCTTCCATTGTTCTTCGGAATTCTGCTGAAGTTTAAAAATAGTATGGAACTTTTCCATTGTTCTTCGGAATTCTGATGAAGTTTAAAAAGGCTACGGAACTCTTCCATTGTTCTTCGGAATTCTGCTGAGGTTTAAAAATGCTACGGAACTCTTCCATTGTTCTTCGGAATTCTGCAGAAGTTTAAAAATGCTACGGAACTCTTCCATTGTTCTTGGTATTCTGGTGAAGTTTAAAAATGCTACGGAACTCTTCCATTGTTCTCAGATTTCTGCTGAAACTTATAAATTCTACGGTGCTCTTCCATTGTTCTTGGGAATTCTGCTGAAGTTTAAAAATGTTACGGATCAATTCCATTGTTCTTCGGAATTCTGCTTAAGTTTAAAAATGCTACGGAAGTCTTCCATTGTTCTTCGGAATTCTGCTGAAGTTTAAAAATGCTACGGAACTCTTTCATTGTTCTTCGGAATTCTGCTGAAGTTTAAAAATGCTACGGAACTCTTCCATTGTTTTGCGGAATTCTGCTGAAGTTTAAAAATGCTACGGAACTCTTCCATTTTTCTCGGAATTCTTCTGAAGTTTAAAAATGCTACAGAATTCTTCTCTTGTTCTTCAGAATTCTGCTGAAGTTTAAAAATGCTACGGAACTCTTCCATTGTTTTGCGGAATTCTGCTGAAGTTTAAAAATGCTACGGAACTCTTCCATTTTTCTCGGAATTCTTCTGAAGTTTAAAAATGCTACAGAATTCTTCTCTTGTTCTTCAGAATTCTGCTGAAGTTTAAAAATGCTACGTAACACTTCCTTTGTTCTTCGGAATTCTGCTGAAGTTTAAAAATGCTACAGAACTCTTCCATTGTTCACCGTATTCTGGTGAAGTTTAAAAATGCTACGGAACTCTTCCATTGTTATTTTTAATTCTACTGAAGTTTAAAAATGCTACGGAACTCTTCTATTGTTCTTTGGAATTCTGCTGAAGTTTAAAAATACTATGGGACTCTTCATTGTTCTTCTGAGTTCTGCTGAAGTTTAAAAATGCTACGGAACTCTTCCATTGTTCTTCGGAATTCTGATGAAGTTTAAAACTGCAACGGAACTCTTGCATTGTTCTTCGGAATTCTGCTGAAGTTTAAAAATGCTACGGAACTCTTCCATTGTTCTTCGGAATTCTGCTGAAGTTTAAAAATGCTACAGAACTCTTCCATTGTTCCTCGGAATTCTGGTGAAGTTTAAAAATGCTGCGGAACTCATCCATTGTTCTCGGAATTCTGCTGAAGATTAAAAATGCTACGGAACTCTTCCATTGTTCTTCGGGATTCTGCTGTAATTTAAAAATGCTACGGAACTCTTCCATTGTTCTTCGGAATTCTGCTGAAGTTTAAAAATGCTACGGAACTCTTCCATTGTTCTTTGGAATTCTGCTGAAGTTTAAAAATGCTACGGAACTCTTCCATTGTTTTTCGGAATTCTGCTGAAGTTTAAAAATGCTGTGGAACTCTTCCATTGTTCTCGGAATTCTTCTGAAGTTTGAAAATGCTACAGAACTCTTCCATTGTTCTTCAGAATACTGCTGAAGTTTAAAAATGCTACGGAACACTTCCTTTGTTCTTCGGAATTCTGCTGAAGTTTAAAAATGCTACGGAACTCTTCCATTGTTCACGGAATTCTGGTGAAGTTTAAAAATGCTACGGAACTGTTCCATTGTTATTCTTAATTCTGCTGAAGTTTAAAAATGCTACGGAACTCTTCCATTGTTCTTCGGAATTCTGCTGAAGTTTAAAAATGCTACGGAACTTTTACATTGTTCTTCGGAATTCTGATGAAGTTTAAAAATGCTACGGAACTCTTCCATTGTTCTTCGGAATTCTGCTGAAGTTTAAAAATGCTACGGAACTCTTCCATTGTTCTCAGAATTCTGTTGAAGTTTAAAAATGCTACGGAACTCTTCCATTGTTCTCGGAATTCTGTTGAAGTTTAAAAATGCTGCGGAACTCTTCCATTGTTCTCGGAATTCTGCTGAAGTTTAAAAATGCTACGGAACTCTTCCATTGTTCTTCGGAATTCTGCTGAAGTTTAAAAATGCTACAGAATTTTTCCATTGTTCTTCGGAATTCTGATGAAGTTTAAAAATGCTACGGAACTCTTCCATTGTTCTTCAGAATTCTGCTGAAGTTTAAAAATGCTTCGGAACTCTTCCATTGTTCTTCGGAATTCTGCAGAAGTTTAAAAATGCTACGGAACTCTTCCATTGTTCTTGGAATTCTGGTGAAGTTTAAAAATGCTACGGAACTCTTCCATTGTTCTCAGAATTCTGCTGAAGTTTATAAATTCTACGGTACTCTTCCATTGTTCTTGGGAATTCTGCTGAAGTTTAAAAATATTACGGATCATTTCCATTGTTCTTCGGAATTCTGCTGAAGTTTAAATATGCTACGGAACTCTTCCCTTGTTCTTCTGAGTTCTACTGAAGTTTAAAAATGCTGCGGAAAACTTCCCTTGTTCTTCGGAATTCTGATGAAGTTTAAAAATGCTACGGAACTCTTCCATTGTTCTTCGGAATTCTGATGAAGCTTAAAACTGCAACGGAACTCTTCCATTGTCCTTCGGAATTCTGCTGAAGTTTAAAAATGCTACGGAACTCTTCCATTGTTCTTCGGAATTTTGCTGAAGTTTAAAAATGCTACGGAACTCTTCCATTGTTTTCGGAATTCTGCTGAAGTTTAAAAATGCTACGGAACTCTTCCATTGTTCTCGGAATTCTGGTGAAGTTTAAAAATGCTACGGAACTCTTCCATTGTTCTCGGAATTCTGCTGAAGTTTAAAAATGCTACGGAACTATTCCATTGTTCTTCGGAATTCTGCCGAAGTTTAAAAATGCTACGGAACTCTTCCATTGTTCTTGGAATTCCTGTGAAGTTTAAAAATGCTACGGAACTCTTCCATTGTTCGGAGAATTCTGCTGAAGCTTATAAATTCTACGGTGCTCTTCCATTGTTCTTGGGAATTCTGCTGAAGTTTAAAAATGGTACGGAACTTTTCCATTGTTCTTCGGAATTCTGATGAAGTTTAAAAAGGCTACGGAACTCTTCCATTGTTCTTCGGAATTCTGCTGAAGTTTAAAAATGCTACGGAACTCTTCCATTGTTCTTCGGAATTCTTCAGAAGTTTAAAAATGCTACGGAACTCTTCCATTGTTCTTGGAATTCTGGTGAAGTTTAAAAATGCTATGGAACTCTTCCATTGTTCTCAGAATTCTGCTGAAGCTTATAAATTCTACGGTGCTCTTCCATTGTTCTTGGGAATTCTGCTGAAGTTTAAAAATGTTACGGATCAATTCCATTGTTCTTCGGAATTCTGCTGAAGTTTAAAAATGCTACGGAACTCTTCCATTGTTCTTCGGAATTCTGCTGAAGCTTAAAAATGCTATGGAACTGTTCCATTGTTCTTCGGAATTCTGCTGAAGTTTAAAAATGCTATGGAACTCTTCCATTGTTCTCGGAATTCTGGTGAAGTTTAAAAATGCTACGGAACTCTTCCATTGTTCTCGGAATTCTGGTGAAGTTTAAAAATGCTACGGAACTCATCCATTGTTCTCGGAATTCTGCTGAAGTTTAAAAATGCTACGGAACTCTTCCATTGTTCTTCGGAATTCTGCTGAAGTTTAAAAATAGTATGGAACTTTTCCATTGTTCTTCGGAATTCTGATGAAGTTTAAAAAGGCTACGGAACTCTTCCATTGTTCTTCGGAATTCTGCTGAAGTTTAAAAATGCTACGGAACTCTTCCATTGTTCTTCGGAATTCTGCAGAAGTTTAAAAATGCTACGGAACTCTTCCATTGTTCTTGGTATTCTGGTGAAGTTTAAAAATGCTACGGAACTCTTCCATTGTTCTCAGAATTCTGCTGAAGCTTATAAATTCTACGGTGCTCTTCCATTGTTCTTGGGAATTCTGCTGAAGTTTAAAAATGTTACGGATCAATTCCATTGTTCTTCGGAATTCTGCTTAAGTTTAAAAATGCTACGGAAGTCTTCCATTGTTCTTCAGAATTCTGCTGAAGTTTAAAAATGCTACGGAACTCTTTCATTGTTCTTCGGAATTCTGCTGAAGTTTAAAAATGCTACGGAACTCTTCCATTGTTTTGCGGAATTCTGCTGAAGTTTAAAAATGCTACGGAACTCTTCCATTTTTCTCGGAATTCTTCTGAAGTTTAAAAATGCTACAGAATTCTTCTCTTGTTCTTCAGAATTCTGCTGAAGTTTAAAAATGCTACGGAACACTTCCTTTGTTCTTCGGAATTCTGCTAAAGTTTAAAAATGCTACAGAACTCTTCCATTGTTCACCGTATTCTGGTGAAGTTTAAAAATGCTACGGAACTCTTCCATTGTTATTTTTAATTCTACTGAAGTTTAAAAATGCTACGGAACTCTTCCATTGTTCTTTGGAATTCTGCTGAAGTTTAAAAATGCTATGGGACTCTTCATTGTTCTTCTGAGTTCTGCTGAAGTTTAAAAATGCTACGGAACTCTTCCATTGTTCTTCGGAATTCTGATGAAGTTTAAAACTGCAACGGAACTCTTCCATTGTTCTTCGGAATTCTGCTGAAGTTTAAAAATGCTACGGAACTCTTCCATTGTTCTTCGGAATTCTGCTGAAGTTTAAAAATGCTACAGAACTCTTCCATTGTTCCTCGGAATTCTGCTGAAGTTTAAAAATGCTACGGAACTCTTCCATTGTTCTTCGGAATTCTGCTGAAGTTTAAAAATGCTACGGAACTCTTCCATTGTTCTTTGGAATTCTGCTGAAGTTTAAAAATGCTACGGAACTCTTCCATTGTTTTTCGGAATTCTGCTGAAGTTTAAAAATGCTGTGGAACTCTTCCATTGTTCTCGGAATTCTTCTGAAGTTTGAAAATGCTACAGAACTCTTCCATTGTTCTTCAGAATACTGCTGAAGTTTAAAAATGCTACAGAACACTTCCTTTGTTCTTCGGAATTCTGCTGAAGTTTAAAAATGCTACGGAACTCTTCCATTGTTCACGGAATTCTGGTGAAGTTTAAAAATGCTACGGAACTGTTCCATTGTTATTCTTAATTCTGCTGAAGTTTAAAAATGCTACGGAACTCTTCCATTGTTCTTCGGAATTCTGCTGAAGTTTAAAAATGCTACGGAACTTTTACATTGTTCTTCGGAATTCTGATGAAGTTTAAAAATGCTACGGAACTCTTCCATTGTTCTTCGGAATTCTGCTGAAGTTTAAAAATGCTACGGAACTCTTCCATTGTTCTCAGAATTCTGTTGAAGTTTAAAAATGCTACGGAACTCTTCCATTGTTCTCGGAATTCTGTTGAAGTTTAAAAATGCTGCGGAACTCTTCCATTGTTCTCGGAATTCTGCTGAAGTTTAAAAATGCTACGGAACTCTTCCATTGTTCTTCGGAATTCTGCTGAAGTTTAAAAATGCTACAGAATTTTTCCATTGTTCTTCGGAATTCTGATGAAGTTTAAAAATGCTACGGAACTCTTCCATTGTTCTTCAGAATTCTGCTGAAGTTTAAAAATGCTACGGAACTCTTCCATTGTTCTTCGGAATTCTGCAGAAGTTTAAAAATGCTACGGAACTCTTCCATTGTTCTTGGAATTCTGGTGAAGTTTAAAAATGCTACGGAACTCTTCCATTGTTCTCAGAATTCTGCTGAAGTTTATAAATTCTACGGTACTCTTCCATTGTTCTTGGGAATTCTGCTGAAGTTTAAAAATATTACGGATCATTTCCATTGTTCTTCGGAATTCTGCTGAAGTTTAAATATGCTACGGAACTCTTCCCTTGTTCTTCTGAGTTCTACTGAAGTTTAAAAATGCTGCGGAACACTTCCCTTGTTCTTCGGAATTCTGATGAAGTTTAAAAATGCTACGGAACTCTTCCATTGTTCTTCGGAATTCTGATGAAGCTTAAAACTGCAACGGAACTCTTCCATTGTTCTTCGGAATTCTGCTGAAGCTTAAAAATGCTATGGAACTGTTCCATTGTTCTTCGGAATTCTGCTGAAGTTTAAAAATGCTATGGAACTCTTCCATTGTTCTCGGAATTCTGGTGAAGTTTAAAAATGCTACGGAACTCTTCCATTGTTCTCGGAATTCTGGTGAAATTTAAAAATGCTACGGAACTCATCCATTGTTCTCGGAATTCTGCTGAAGATTAAAAATGCTATGGAACTCTTCCATTGTTCTTCGGAATTCTGCTGAAGTTTAAAAATGCTACGGAACTCTTCCATTGTTCTTCTGAGTTCTGCTGAAGTTTAAAAATGCTGCAGAACTCTTCCATTGTTCTTCGGAATTCTGATGAAGTTTAAAACTGCAACGGAACTCTTCCATTTTTCTTCAGAATTCTGCTGAAGTTTAAAAATGCTACGGAACTCTTCCATTGTTCTTCGGAATTCTGCTGAAGTTTAAAAATGCTATGGAACTCTTACATTGTTCTTCTGAATTCTGCTGAAGTTTAAAAATGCTACGGAACTCTTCCATTGTTCTTCGGAACTCTGATGAAGCTTAAAACTGCAACGGAACTCTTCCATTGTTGTTCGGAACTCTGCTGAAGTTTAAAAATGCTACGGAACTCTTCCATTGTTCTTCGGAATTCTGCTGAAGTTTAAAAATGCTACGGAACTTTTCCATTGTTCTCGGAATTCTGCTGAAGTTTAAAAATGCTACGGAACTCTTCCAATGTTCTCGGAATTCTGGTGAAGTTTAAAAATGCTACGGAACTCTTCCATTGTTCTTCAGAATTCTGCTGAAGCTTAAAAATGCTATGGAACTGTTCCATTGTTCTTCGGAATTCTGCTGAAGTTTAAAAATGCTATGGAACTCTTCCATTGTTCTCGGAATTCTGGTGAAGTTTAAAAATGCTACGGAACTCTTCCATTGTTCTCGGAATTCTGGTGACGTTTAAAAATGATACGGAACTCATCCATTGTTCTCGGAATTCTGCTGAAGTTTAAAAATGCTACGGAACTCTTCCATTGTTCTTCGGAATTCTGCTGAAGTTTAAAAATGGTACGGAACTTTTCCATTGTTCTTCGGAATTCTGATGAAGTTTAAAAAGGCTACGGAACTCTTCCATTGTTCTTCGGAATTCTGCTGAAGTTTAAAAATGCTACGGAACTCTTCCATTGTTCTTCGGAATTCTGCAGAAGTTTAAAAATGCTACGGAACTCTTCCATTGTTCTTGGAATTCTGGTGAAGTTTAAAAATGCTACGGAACTCTTCCATTGTTCTCAGAATTCTGCTGAAGCTTATAAATTCTACGGTGCTCTTCCATTGTTCTTGGGAATTCTGCTGAAGTTTAAAAATGTTACGGATCAATTCCATTGTTCTTCGGAATTCTGCTGAAGTTTAAAAATGCTACGGAACTCTTCCATTGTTCTTCGGAATTCTGCTGAAGCTTAAAAATGCTATGGAACTGTTCCATTGTTCTTCGGAATTCTGCTGAAGTTTAAAAATGCTATGGAACTCTTCCATTGTTCTCGGAATTCTGGTGAAGTTTAAAAATGCTACGGAACTCTTCCATTGTTCTCGGAATTCTGGTGAAGTTTAAAAATGCTACGGAACTCATCCATTGTTCTCGGAATTCTGCTGAAGTTTAAAAATGCTACGGAACTCTTCCATTTTTCTTCGGAATTCTGCTGAAGTTTAAAAATAGTATGGAACTTTTCCATTGTTCTTCGGAATTCTGATGAAGTTTAAAAAGGCTACGGAACTCTTCCATTGTTCTTCGGAATTCTGCTGAAGTTTAAAAATGCTACGGAACTCTTCCATTGTTCTTCGGAATTCTGCAGAAGTTTAAAAATGCTACGGAACTCTTCCATTGTTCTTGGAATTCTGGTGAAGTTTAAAAATGCTACGGAACTCTTCCATTGTTCTCAGAATTCTGCTGAAGCTTATAAATTCTACGGTGCTCTTCCATTGTTCTTGGGAATTCTGCTGAAGTTTAAAAATGTTACGGATCAATTCCATTGTTCTTCGGAATTCTGCTTAAGTTTAAAAATGCTACGGAAGTCTTCCATTGTTCTTCGGAATTCTGCTGAAGTTTAAAAATGCTACGGAACTCTTTCATTGTTCTTCGGAATTCTGCTGAAGTTTAAAAATGCTACGGAACTCTTCCATTGTTTTGCGGAATTCTGCTGAAGTTTAAAAATGCTACGGAACTCTTCCATTTTTCTCGGAATTCTTCTGAAGTTTAAAAATGCTACAGAATTCTTCTCTTGTTCTTCAGAATTCTGCTGAAGTTTAAAAATGCTACGGAACACTTCCTTTGTTCTTCGGAATTCTGCTGAAGTTTAAAAATGCTACAGAACTCTTCCATTGTTCACCGTATTCTGGTGCAGTTTAAAAATGCTACGGAACTCTTCCATTGTTATTTTTAATTCTACTGAAGTTTAAAAATGCTACGGAACTCTTCTATTGTTCTTTGGAATTCTGCTGAAGTTTAAAAATGCTACGTGACTCTTCATTGTTCTTCTGAGTTCTGCTGAAGTTTAAAAATGCTACGGAACTCTTCCATTGTTCACGGAATTCTGGTGAAGTTTAAAAATGCTACGGAACTGTTCCATTGTTATTCTTAATTCTGCTGAAGTTTAAAAATGCTACGGAACTCTTCCATTGTTCTTCGGAATTCTGCTGAAGTTTAAAAATGCTACGGAACTTTTCCATTGTTCTTCGGAATTCTGATGAAGTTTAAAAATGCTACGGAACTCTTCCATTGTTCTTCGGAATTCTGCTGAAGTTTAAAAATGCTACGGAACTCTTCCATTGTTCTCAGAATTCTGTTGAAGTTTAAAAATGCTACGGAACTCTTCCATTGTTCTCAGAATTCTGCTGAAGTTTATAAATTCTACGGTACTCTTCCATTGTTCTTGGGAATTCTGCTGAAGTTTAAAAATGCTACGGAACTCTTCCATTGTTCTTCGGAATTCTGCTGAAGTTTAAAACTGCAACGGAACTCTTCCATTGTTCTTCGGAATTCTGCTGAAGTTTAAAAATGCTACGGAACTCTTCCATTGTTCTTCGGAATTCTGCTGAAGTGTAAAAATGCTACAGAACTCTTCCATTGTTCCTCGGAATTCTGCTGAAGTTTAAAAATGCTACGGAACTCTTCCATTGTTCTTCGGAATTCTGCTGAAGTTTAAAAATGCTACGGAACTCTTCCATTGTTCTTTGGAATTCTGCTGAAGTTTAAAAATGCTACGGAACTCTTCCATTGTTTTTCGGAATTCTGCTGAAGTTTAAAAATGCTGTGGAACTCTTCCATTGTTCTCGGAATTCTTCTGAAGTTTGAAAATGCTACAGAACTCTTCCATTGTTCTTCAGAATACTGCTGAAGTTTAAAAATGCTACGGAACACTTCCTTTGTTCTTCGGAATTCTGCTGAAGTTTAAAAATGCTACGGAACTCTTCCATTGTTCACGGAATTCTGGTGAAGTTTAAAAATGCTACGGAACTGTTCCATTGTTATTCTTAATTCTGCTGAAGTTTAAAAATGCTACGGAACTCTTCCATTGTTCTTCGGAATTCTGCTGAAGTTTAAAAATGCTACGGAACTTTTACATTGTTCTTCGGAATTCTGATGAAGTTTAAAAATGCTACGGAACTCTTCCATTGTTCTTCGGAATTCTGCTGAAGTTTAAAAATGCTACGGAACTCTTCCATTGTTCTCAGAATTCTGTTGAAGTTTAAAAATGCTACGGAACTCTTCCATTGTTCTCGGAATTCTGTTGAAGTTTAAAAATGCTGCGGAACTCTTCCATTGTTCTCGGAATTCTGCTGAAGTTTAAAAATGCTACGGAACTCTTCCATTGTTCTTCGGAATTCTGCTGAAGTTTAAAAATGCTACAGAATTTTTCCATTGTTCTTCGGAATTCTGATGAAGTTTAAAAATGCTACGGAACTCTTCCATTGTTCTTCAGAATTCTGCTGAAGTTTAAAAATGCTACGGAACTCTTCCATTGTTCTTCGGAATTCTGCAGAAGTTTAAAAATGCTACGGAACTCTTCCATTGTTCTTGGAATTCTGGTGAAGTATAAAAATGCTACGGAACTCTTCCATTGTTCTCAGAATTCTGCTGAAGTTTATAAATTCTACGGTACTCTTCCATTGTTCTTGGGAATTCTGCTGAAGTTTAAAAATATTACGGATCATTTCCATTGTTCTTCGGAATTCTGCTGAAGTTTAAATATGCTACGGAACTCTTCCCTTGTTCTTCTGAGTTCTACTGAAGTTTAAAAATGCTGCGGAACACTTCCCTTGTTCTTCGGAATTCTGATGAAGTTTAAAAATGCTACGGAACTCTTCCATTGTTCTTCGGAATTCTGATGAAGCTTAAAACTGCAACGGAACTCTTCCATTGTTCTTCGGAATTCTGCTGAAGCTTAAAAATGCTATGGAACTGTTCCATTGTTCTTCGGAATTCTGCTGAAGTTTAAAAATGCTATGGAACTCTTCCATTGTTCTCGGAATTCTGGTGAAGTTTAAAAATGCTACGGAACTCTTCCATTGTTCTCGGAATTCTGGTGAAATTTAAAAATGCTACGGAACTCATCCATTGTTCTCGGAATTCTGCTGAAGATTAAAAATGCTATGGAACTCTTCCATTGTTCTTCGGAATTCTGCTGAAGTTTAAAAATGCTACGGAACTCTTCCATTGTTCTTCTGAGTTCTGCTGAAGTTTAAAAATGCTGCAGAACTCTTCCATTGTTCTTCGGAATTCTGATGAAGATTAAAACTGCAACGGAACTCTTCCATTTTTCTTCAGAATTCTGCTGAAGTTTAAAAATGCTACGGAACTCTTCCATTGTTCTTCGGAATTCTGCTGAAGTTTAAAAATGCTATGGAACTCTTACATTGTTCTTCTGAATTCTGCTGAAGTTTAAAAATGCTACGGAACTCTTCCATTGTTCTTCGGAACTCTGATGAAGCTTAAAACTGCAACGGAACTCTTCCATTGTTGTTCGGAATTCTGCTGAAGTTTAAAAATGCTACGGAACTCTTCCATTGTTCTTCGGAATTCTGCTGAAGTTTAAAAATGCTACGGAACTTTTCCATTGTTCTCGGAATTCTGCTGAAGTTTAAAAATGCTACGGAACTCTTCCAATGTTCTCGGAATTCTGGTGAAGTTTAAAAATGCTACGGAACTCTTCCATTGTTCTTCAGAATTCTGCTGAAGCTTAAAAATGCTATGGAACTGTTCCATTGTTCTTCGGAATTCTGCTGAAGTTTAAAAATGCTATGGAACTCTTCCATTGTTCTCGGAATTCTGGTGAAGTTTAAAAATGCTACGGAACTCTTCCATTGTTCTCGGAATTCTGGTGACGTTTAAAAATGCTACGGAACTCATCCATTGTTCTCGGAATTCTGCTGAAGTTTAAAAATGCTACGGAACTCTTCCATTGTTCTTCGGAATTCTGCTGAAGTTTAAAAATGGTACGGAACTTTTCCATTGTTCTTCGGAATTCTGATGAAGTTTAAAAAGGCTACGGAACTCTTCCATTGTTCTTCGGAATTCTGCTGAAGTTTAAAAATGCTACGGAACTCTTCCATTGTTCTTCGGAATTCTGCAGAAGTTTAAAAATGCTACGGAACTCTTCCATTGTTCTTGGAATTCTGGTGAAGTTTAAAAATGCTACGGAACTCTTCCATTGTTCTCAGAATTCTGCTGAAGCTTATAAATTCTACGGTGCTCTTCCATTGTTCTTGGGAATTCTGCTGAAGTTTAAAAATGTTACGGATCAATTCCATTGTTCTTCGGAATTCTGCTGAAGTTTAAAAACGCTACGGAACTCTTCCATTGTTCTTCGGAATTCTGCTGAAGCTTAAAAATGCTATGGAACTGTTCCATTGTTCTTCGGAATTCTGCTGAAGTTTAAAAATGCTATGGAACTCTTCCATTGTTCTCGGAATTCTGGTGAAGTTTAAAAATGCTACGGAACTCTTCCATTGTTCTCGGAATTCTGGTGAAGTTTAAAAATGCTACGGAACTCATCCATTGTTCTCGGAATTCTGCTGAAGTTTAAAAATGCTACGGAACTCTTCCATTGTTCTTCGGAATTCTGCTGAAGTTTAAAAATAGTATGGAACTTTTCCATTGTTCTTCGGAATTCTGATGAAGTTTAAAAAGGCTACGGAACTCTTCCATTGTTCTTCGGAATTCTGCTGAAGTTTAAAAATGCTACGGAACTCTTCCATTGTTCTTCGGAATTCTGCAGAAGTTTAAAAATGCTACGGAACTCTTCCATTGTTCTTGGAATTCTGGTGAAGTTTAAAAATGCTACGGAACTCTTCCATTGTTCTCAGAATTCTGCTGAAGCTTATAAATTCTACGGTGCTCTTCCATTGTTCTTGGGAATTCTGCTGAAGTTTAAAAATGTTACGGATCAATTCCATTGTTCTTCGGAATTCTGCTTAAGTTTAAAAATGCTACGGAAGTCTTCCATTGTTCTTCGGAATTCTGCTGAAGTTTAAAAATGCTACGGAACTCTTTCATTGTTCTTCGGAATTCTGCTGAAGTTTAAAAATGCTACGGAACTCTTCCATTGTTTTGCGGAATTCTGCTGAAGTTTAAAAATGCTACGGAACTCTTCCATTTTTCTCGGAATTCTTCTGAAGTTTAAAAATGCTACAGAATTCTTCTCTTGTTCTTCAGAATTCTGCTGAAGTTTAAAAATGCTACGGAACACTTCCTTTGTTCTTCGGAATTCTGCTGAAGTTTAAAAATGCTACAGAACTCTTCCATTGTTCACCGTATTCTGGTGAAGTTTAAAAATGCTACGGAACTCTTCCATTGTTATTTTTAATTCTACTGAAGTTTAAAAATGCTACGGAACTCTTCTATTGTTCTTTGGAATTCTGCTGAAGTTTAAAAATGCTACGTGACTCTTCATTGTTCTTCTGAGTTCTGCTGAAGTTTAAAAATGCTACGGAACTCTTCCATTGTTCACGGAATTCTGGTGAAGTTTAAAAATGCTACGGAACTGTTCCATTGTTATTCTTAATTCTGCTGAAGTTTAAAAATGCTACGGAACTCTTCCATTGTTCTTCGGAATTCTGCTGAAGTTTAAAAATGCTACGGAACTTTTCCATTGTTCTTCGGAATTCTGATGAAGTTTAAAAATGCTACGGAACTCTTCCATTGTTCTTCGGAATTCTGCTGAAGTTTAAAAATGCTACGGAACTCTTCCATTGTTCTCAGAATTCTGTTGAAGTTTAAAAATGCTACGGAACTCTTCCATTGTTCTCAGAATTCTGCTGAAGTTTATAAATTCTACGGTACTCTTCCATTGTTCTTGGGAATTCTGCTGAAGTTTAAAAATGCTACGGAACTCTTCCATTGTTCTTCGGAATTCTGCTGAAGTTTAAAAATGCTACGGAACTCTTCCATTGTTCTTCGGAATTCTGCTGAAGTTTAAAAATGCTACGGAACTCTTACATTGTTCTTCTGAATTCTGCTGAAGTTTAAAAATGCTACGGAACTCTTCCATTGTTCTTCGGAATTCTGATGAAGCTTAAAACTGCAACGGAACTCTTCCATTGTTCTTCGGAATTCTGCTGAAGTTTAAAAACGCTACGGAACTCTTCCATTGTTCTTCGGAATTCTGCTGAAGTTTAAAAATGCTACGGAACTCTTCCATTGTTTTCGGAATTCTGCTGAAGTTTAAAAATGCTACGGAACTCTTCCATTGTTCTCGGAATTCTGGTGAAGTTTAAAAATGCTACGGAACTCTTCCATTGTTCTCGGAATTCTGCTGAAGTTTAAAAATGCTACGGAACTATTCCATTGTTCTTCGGAATTCTGCCGAAGTTTAAAAATGCTACGGAACTCTTCCATTGTTCTTGGAATTTCTGTGAAGTTTAAAAATGCTACGGAACTCTTCCATTGTTCTCAGAATTCTGCTGAAGCTTATAAATTCTACGGTGCTCTTCCATTGTTCTTGGGAATTCTGCTGAAGTTTAAAAATGTTACGGATCAATTCCATTGTTCTTCGGAATTCTGCTTAAGTTTAAAAATGCTACGGAACTCGTCCATTGTTCTTCGGAATTCTGCTGAAGTTTAAAAATGCTGCGGAACTCTTCCATTGTTCTTCGGAATTCTGCTGAAGTTTAAAAATGCTACGGAACTCTTCCATTGTTTTGCGGAATTCTGCTGAAGTTTAAAAATGCTACGGAACTCTTCCATTTTTCTCGGAATTCTTCTGAAGTTTAAAAATACTACAGAACTCTTCTCTTGTTCTTCAGAATTCTGCTGAAGTTTAAAAATGCTACGGAACAATTCCTTTGTTCTTCGGTATTCTGCTGAAGTTTAAAAATGTTACGGATCATTTCCATTGTTCTTCGGAATTCTGCTGAAGTTTAAAAATGCTACGGAACTCTTCCATTGTTCTTCGGAATTCTGCTGAAGTTTAAAAATGCTATGGAACTCTTCGATTGTTCTTCGGAATTCTGCTGAAGTTTAAAAATTCTACGGAACTCTTCCATTGTTCTTCTGAGTTCTGCTGAAGTTTAAAAATGCTGCGGAACTCTTCCATTGTTCTTCGGAATTCTGATGAAGTTTAAAACTGCAACGGAACTCTTCCATTGTTCTTCAGAATTCTGCTGAAGTTTAAAAATGCTACGGAACTCTTCCATTGTTCTTCGGAATTCTGCTGAAGTTTAAAAATGCTATGGAACTCTTATATTGTTCTTCTGAATTCTGCTGAAGTTTAAAAATGCTACGGAACTCTTCCATTGTTCTTCGGAACTCTGATGAAGCTTAAAACTGCAACGGAACTCTTCCATTGTTCACGGAATTCTGCTGAAGTTTAAAAATGCTACGGAACTCTTCCATTGTTCTTCGGAATTCTGCTGAAGTTTAAAAATGCTACGGAACTCTTCCATTGTTCTCGGAATTCTGCTGAAGTTTAAAAATGCTACGGAACTCTTCCATTGTTCTCGGAATTCTGGTGAAGTTTAAAAATGCTACAGAACTCTTCCATTGTTCTCGGAATTCTGCTGAAGTTTAAAAATGCTACGGAACTCTTCCATTGTTCTTCAGAATTCTGCTGAAGCTTAAAAATGCTATGGAACTGTTCCATTGTTCTTCGGAATTCTGCTGAAGTTTAAAAATGCTATGGAACTCTTGCATTGTTCTCGGAATTCTGGTGAAGTTTAAAAATGCTACGGAACTCTTCCATTGTTCTCGGAATTCTGGTGACGTTTAAAAATGCTACGGAACTCATCCATTGTTCTCGGAATTCTGCTGAAGTTTAAAAATGCTACGGAACTCTTCCATTGTTCTTCGGAATTCTGCTGAAGTTTAAAAATGGTACGGAACTTTTCCATTGTTCTTCGGAATTCTGATGAAGTTTAAAAAGGCTACGGAACTCTTCCATTGTTCTTCGGAATTCTGCTGAAGTTTAAAAATGCTACGGAACTCTTCCATTGTTCTTCGGAATTCTGCAGAAGTTTAAAAATGCTACGGAACTCTTCCATTGTTCTTGGAATTCTGGTGAAGTTTAAAAATGCTACGGAACTCTTCCATTGTTCTCAGAATTCTGCTGAAGCTTATAAATTCTACGGTGCTCTACCATTGTTCTTGGGAATTCTGCTGAAGTTTAAAAATGTTACGGATCAATTCCATTGTTCTTCGGAATTCTGCTGAAGTTTAAAAATGCTACGGAACTCTTCCATTGTTCTTCCGAATTCTGCTGAAGCTTAAAAATGCTATGGAACTGTTCCATTGTTCTTCGGAATTCTGCTGAAGTTTAAAAATGCTATGGAACTCTTCCATTGTTCTCGGAATTCTGGTGAAGTTTAAAAATGCTACGGAACTCTTCCATTGTTCTCGGAATTCTGGTGAAGTTTAAAAATGCTACGGAACTCATCCATTGTTCTCGGAATTCTGCTGAAGTTTAAAAATGCTACGGAACTCTTCCATTGTTCTTCGGAATTCTGCTGAAGTTTAAAAATAGTATGGAACTTTTCCATTGTTCTTCGGAATTCTGATGAAGTTTAAAAAGGCTACGGAACTCTTCCATTGTTCTTCGGAATTCTGCTGAAGTTTAAAAATGCTACGGAACTCTTCCATTGTTCTTCGGAATTCTGCAGAAGTTTAAAAATGCTACGGAACTCTTCCATTGTTCTTGGAATTCTGGTGAAGTTTAAAAATGCTACGGAACTCTTCCATTGTACTCAGAATTCTGCTGAAGCTTATAAATTCTACGGTGCTCTTCCATTGTTCTTGGGAATTCTGCTGAAGTTTAAAAATGTTACGGATCAATTCCATTGTTCTTCGGAATTCTGCTTAAGTTTAAAAATGCTACGGAACTCGTCCATTGTTCTTCGGAATTCTGCTGAAGTTTAAAAATGCTGCGGAACTCTTCCATTGTTCTTCGGAATTCTGCTGAAGTTTAAAAATGCTACGGAACTCTTCCTTTGTTCTTCGGAATTCTGCTGAAGTTTAAAAATGCTACGGAACTCTTCCATTGTTCACGGAATTCTGGTGAAGTTTAAAAATGCTACGGAACTGTTCCATTGTTATTCTTAATTCTGCTGAAGTTTAAAAATGCTACGGAACTCTTCCATTGTTCTTCGGAATTCTGCTGAAGTTTAAAAATGCTACGGAACTTTTCCATTGTTCTTCGGAATTCTGATGAAGTTTAAAAATGCTACGGAACTCTTCCATTGTTCTTCGGAATTCTGCTGAAGTTTAAAATGCTACGGAACTCTTCCATTGTTCTCAGAATTCTGTTGAAGTTTAAAAATGCTACGGAACTCTTCCATTGTTCTCGGAATTCTGTTGAAGTTTAAAAATGCTGCGGAACTCTTCCATTGTTCTCGGAATTCTGCTGAAGTTTAAAAATGCTACGGAACTCTTCCATTGTTCTTCGGAATTCTGCTGAAGTTTAAAAATGCTACAGAATTTTTCCATTGTTCTTCGGAATTCTGATGAAGTTTAAAAATGCTACGGAACTCTTCCATTGTTCTTCAGAATTCTGCTGAAGTTTAAAAATGCTACGGAACTCTTCCATTGTTCTTCGGAATTCTGCAGAAGTTTAAAAATGCTACGTAACTCTTCCATTGTTCTTGGAATTCTGGTGAAGTTTAAAAATGCTACGGAACTCTTCCATTGTTCTCAGAATTCTGCTGAAGTTTATAAATTCTACGGTACTCTTCCATTGTTCTTGGGAATTCTGCTGAAGTTTAAAAATGCTACGGAACTCTTCCATTGTTCTTCGGAATTCTGCTGAAGTTTAAAAATGCTACGGAACTCTTCCATTGTTCTTCGGAATTCTGCTGAAGTTTAAAAATGCTACGGAACTCTTACATTGTTCTTCTGAATTCTGCTGAAGTTTAAAAATGCTACGGAACTCTTCCATTGTTCTTCGGAATTCTGATGAAGCTTAAAACTGCAACGGAACTCTTCCATTGTTCTTCGGAATTCTGCTGAAGTTTAAAAACGCTACGGAACTCTTCCATTGTTCTTCGGAATTCTGCTGAAGTTTAAAAATGCTACGGAACTCTTCCATTGTTTTCGGAATTCTGCTGAAGTTTAAAAATGCTACGGAACTCTTCCATTGTTCTCGGAATTCTGGTGAAGTTTAAAAATGCTACGGAACTCTTCCATTGTTCTCGGAATTCTGCTGAAGTTTAAAAATGCTACGGAACTATTCCATTGTTCTTCGGAATTCTGCCGAAGTTTAAAAATGCTACGGAACTCTTCCATTGTTCTTGGAATTTCTGTGAAGTTTAAAAATGCTACGGAACTCTTCCATTGTTCTCAGAATTCTGCTGAAGCTTATAAATTCTACGGTGCTCTTCCATTGTTCTTGGGAATTCTGCTGAAGTTTAAAAATGTTACGGATCAATTCCATTGTTCTTCGGAATTCTGCTTAAGTTTAAAAATGCTACGGAACTCGTCCATTGTTCTTCGGAATTCTGCTGAAGTTTAAAAATGCTGCGGAAATCTTCCATTGTTCTTCGGAATTCTGCTGAAGTTTAAAAATGCTACGGAACTCTTCCATTGTTCTTGGAATTCTGGTGAAGTATAAAAATGCTACGGAACTCTTCCATTGTTCTCAGAATTCTGCTGAAGCTTATAAATTCTACGGTGCTCTTCCATTGTTCTTGGGAATTCTGCTGAAGTTTAAAAATGTTACGGATCAATTCCATTGTTCTTCGGAATTCTGCTTAAGTTTAAAAATGCTACGGAAGTCTTCCATTGTTCTTCGGAATTCTGCTGAAGTTTAAAAATGCTACGGAACTCTTTCATTGTTCTTCGGAATTCTGCTGAAGTTTAAAAATGCTACGGAACTTTTCCATTGTTTTGCGGAATTCTGCTGAAGTTTAAAAATGCTACGGAACTCTTCCATTTTTCTTGGAATTCTTCTGAAGTTTAAAAATGCTACAGAATTCTTCTCTTGTTCTTCAGAATTCTGCTGAAGTTTAAAAATGCTACGGAACACTTCCTTTGTTCTTCGGAATTCTGCTGAAGTTTAAAAATGCTACAGAACTCTTCCATTGTTCACGGTATTCTGGTGAAGTTTAAAAATGCTACGGAACTCTTCCATTGTTATTTTTAATTCTACTGAAGTTTAAAAATGCTACGGAACTCTTCCATTGTTCTTTGGAATTCTGCTGAAGTTTAAAAATGCTACGGGACTCTTCATTGTTCTTCTGAGTTCTGCTGAAGTTTAAAAATGCTACGGAACTCTTCCATTGTTCTTCGGAATTCTGATGAAGTTTAAAACTGCAACGGAACTCTTCCATTGTTCTTCGGAATTCTGCTGAAGTTTAAAAATGCTACGGAACTCTTCCATTGTTCTTCGGAATTCTGCTGAAGTTTAAAAATGCTACAGAACTCTTCCATTGTTCCTCGGAATTCTGGTGAAGTTTAAAAATGCTGCGGAACTCATCCATTGTTCTCGGAATTCTGCTGAAGTTTAAAAATGCTACGGAACTCTTCCATTGTTCTTCGGAATTCTGCTGTAATTTAAAAATGCTACGGAACTCTTCCATTGTTCTTCGGAATTCTGCTGAAGTTTAAAAATGCTACGGAACTCTTCCATTGTTCTTCGGAATTCTGATGAAGTTTAAAACTGCAACGGAACTCTTCCATTGTTCTTCGGAATTCTGCTGAAGTTTAGAAATGCTACGGAACTCTTCCATTGTTCTTCGGAATTCTGCTGAAGTTTAAAAATGCTACAGAACTCTTCCATTGTTCCTCGGAATTCTGGTGAAGTTTAAAAATGCTGCGGAACTCTTCCATTGTTCTCGGAATTCTGCTGAAGTTTAAAAATGCTACGGAACTCTTCCATTGTTCTTCGGAATTCTGCTGAAGCTTAAAAATGCTATGGAACTGTTCCATTGTTCTTCAGAATTCTGCTGAAGTTTAAAAATGCTATGGAACTCTTCCATTGTTCTCGGAATTCTGGTGAAGTTTAAAAATGCTACGGAACTCATCCATTGTTCTCGGAATTCTGCTGAAGTTTAAAAATGCTACGGAACTCTTCCATTGTTCTTCGGAATTCTGCTGAAGTTTAAAAATAGTATGGAACTTTTCCATTGTTCTTCGGAATTCTGATGAAGTTTAAAAAGGCTACGGAACTCTTTCATTGTT
Organism: Phyllobates terribilis; assembly: GCF_046119375.1. Classification (NCBI taxonomy): domain Eukaryota; kingdom Metazoa; phylum Chordata; class Amphibia; order Anura; family Dendrobatidae; genus Phyllobates; species Phyllobates terribilis. Next base: position 1,997,218 of record NW_027363069.1, on the reverse strand, counting down.
CTTCGGAATTCTGCTGAAGTTTAAAAATGCTACGGAATTCTTCCATTGTTCTTCGGAATTCTGCAGAAGTTTAAAAATGCTACGGAACTCTTCCATTGTTCTTGGAATTCTGGTGAAGTTTAAAAATGCTACGGAACTCTTCCATTGTTCTCAGAATTCTGCTGAAGCTTATAAATTCTACGGTGCTCTTCCATTGTTCTTGGGAATTCTGCTGAAGTTTAAAAATGTTACGGATCAATTCCATTGTTCTTCGGAATTCTGCTTAAGTTTAAAAATGCTACGGAAGTCTTCCATTGTTCTTCGGAATTCTGCTGAAGTTTAAAAATGCTACGGAACTCTTTCATTGTTCTTCGGAATTCTGCTGAAGTTTAAAAATGCTACGGAACTCTTCCATTGTTTTGCGGAATTCTGCTGAAGTTTAAAAATGCTACGGAACTCTTCCATTTTTCTCGGAATTCTTCTGAAGTTTAAAAATACTACAGAACTCTTCTCTTGTTCTTCAGAATTCTGCTGAAGTTTAAAAATGCTACGGAACTCTTCCATTGTTCCTCGGAATTCTGCTGAAGTTTAAAAATGCTATGGAACTCTTACATTGTTCTTCGGAATTCTGCTGAAGTTTAAAAATGCTACGGAACTCTTCCATTGTTCTTCGGAATTCTGCTGAAGTTTAAAAATGCTATGGAACTCTTACATTGTTCTTCTGAATTCTGCTGAAGTTTAAAAATGCTACGGAACTCTTCCATTGTTCTTCGGAACTCTGATGAAGCTTAAAACTGCAACGGAACTCTTCCATTGTTGTTTGGAATTCTGCTGAAGTTTAAAAATGCTACGGAACTCTTCCATTGTTCTTCGGAATTCTGCTGAAGTTTAAAAATGCTACGGAACTCTTCCATTGTTCTCGGAATTCTGGTGAAGTTTAAAAATGCTACGGAACTCTTCCATTGTTCTCGGAATTCTGGTGACGTTTAAAAATGCTACGGAACTCATCCATTGTTCTCGGAATTCTGCTGAAGTTTAAAAATGCTACGGAACTCTTCCATTGTTCTTCGGAATTCTGCTGAAGTTTAAAAATGCTACAGAACTCTTCCATTGTTCCTCGGAATTCTGGTGAAGTTTAAAAATGCTGCGGAACTCATCCATTGTTCTCGGAATTCTGCTGAAGTTTAAAAATGCTACGGAACTCTTCCATTGTTCTTCGGAATTCTGCTGTAATTTAAAAATGCTACGGAACTCTTCCATTGTTCTTCGGAATTCTGCTGAAGTTTAAAAATGCTATGGAACTCTTCGATTGTTCTTCGGAATTCTGCTGAAGTTTAAAAATGCTACGGAACTCTTCCATTGTTCTTCTGAGTTCTGCTGAAGTTTAAAAATGCTGCGGAACTCTTCCATTGTTCTTCGGAATTCTGATGAAGTTTAAAACTGCAACGGAACTCTTCCATTGTTCTTCAGAATTCTGCTGAAGTTTAAAAATGCTACGGAACTCTTCCATTGTTCTTCGGAATTCTGCTGAAGTTTAAAAATGCTATGGAACTCTTACATTGTTCTTCTGAATTCTGCTGAAGTTTAAAAATGCTACGGAACTCTTCCATTGTTCTTCGGAACTCTGATGAAGCTTAAAACTGCAACGGAACTCTTCCATTGTTGTTTGGAATTCTGCTGAAGTTTAAAAATGCTACGGAACTCTTCCATTGTTCTTCGGAATTCTGCTGAAGTTTAAAAATGCTACGGAACTCTTCCATTGTTCTCGGAATTCTGGTGAAGTTTAAAAATGCTACGGAACTCTTCCATTGTTCTCGGAATTCTGGTGACGTTTAAAAATGCTACGGAACTCATCCATTGTTCTCGGAATTCTGCTGAAGTTTAAAAATGCTACGGAACTCTTCCATTGTTCTTCGGAATTCTGCTGAAGTTTAAAAATGCTACAGAACTCTTCCATTGTTCCTCGGAATTCTGGTGAAGTTGAAAAATGCTGCGGAACTCATCCATTGTTCTCGGAATTCTGCTGAAGTTTAAAAATGCTACGGAACTCTTCCATTGTTCTTCGGAATTCTGTAATTTAAAAATGCTACGGAACTCTTCCATTGTTCTTCGGAATTCTGCTGAAGTTTAAAAATGCTATGGAACTCTTCGATTGTTCTTCGGAATTCTGCTGAAGTTTAAAAATGCTACGGAACTCTTCCATTGTTCTTCTGAGTTCTGCTGAAGTTTATAAATGCTGCGGAACTCTTCCATTGTTCTTCGGAATTCTGATGAAGTTTAAAACTGCAACGGAACTCTTCCATTGTTCTTCAGAATTCTGCTGAAGTTTAAAAATGCTACGGAACTCTTCCATTGTTCTTCGGAATTCTGCTGAAGTTTAAAAATGCTATGGAACTCTTACATTGTTCTTTTGAGTTCTGCTGAAGTTTAAAAATGCTACGGAACTCTTCCATTGTTCTTCGGAACTCTGATGAAGCTTAAAACTGCAACGGAACTCTTCCATTGTTGTTCGGAATTCTGCAGAAGTTTAAAGATGCTACGGAACTCTTCCATTGTTCTTCGGAATTCTGCTGAAGTTTAAAAATGCTATGGAACTCTTCCAATGTTCTCGGAATTCTGGTGAAGTTTAAAAATGCTACGGAACTCTTCCATTGTTCTCGGAATTCTGGTGACGTTTAAAAATGCTACGGAACTCATCCATTGTTCTCGGAATTCTGCTGAAGTTTAAAAATGCTACGGAACTCTTCCATTGTTCTTCGGAATTCAGCTGAAGTTTAAAAATGGTACGGAACTTTTCCATTGTTCTTCGGAATTCTGATGAAGTTTAAAAAGGCTACGGAACTCTTCCATTGTTCATCGGAATTCTGCTGAAGTTTAAAAATGCTACGGAACTCTTCCATTGTTCTTCGGAATTCTGCAGAAGTTTAAAAATGCTACGGAACTCTTCCATTGTTCTTGGAATTCTGGTGAAGTTTAAAAATGCTATGGAACTCTTCCATTGTTCTCAGAATTCTGCTGAAGCTTATAAATTCTACCGTGCTCTTCCATTGTTCTTGGGAATTCTGCTGAAGTTTAAAAATGTTACGGATCAATTCCATTGTTCTTCGGAATTCTGCTGAAGTTTAAAAATGCTACGGAACTCTTCCATTGTTCTTCGGAATTCTGCTGAAGCTTAAAAATGCTATGGAACTGTTCCATTGTTCTTCGGAATTCTGCTGAAGTTTAAAAATGCTATGGAACTCTTCCATTGTTCTCGGAATTCTGGTGAAGTTTAAAAATGCTACGGAACTCTTCCATTGTTCTCGGAATTCTGGTGAAGTTTAAAAATGCTACGGAACTCATCCATTGTTCTCGGAATTCTGCTGAAGTTTAAAAATGCTACGGAACTCTTCCATTGTTCTTTGGAATTCTGCTGAAGTTTAAAAATAGTATGGAACTTTTCCATTGTTCTTCGGAATTCTGATGAAGTTTAAAAAGGCTACGGAACTCTTCCATTGTTCTTCGGAATTCTGCTGAAGTTTAAAAATGCTACGGAACTCTTCCATTGTTCTTCGGAATTCTGCAGAAGTTTAAAAATGCTACGGAACTCTTCCATTGTTCTTGGTATTCTGGTGAAGTTTAAAAATGCTACGGAACTCTTCCATTGTTCTCAGAATTCTGCTGAAGCTTATAAATTCTACGGTGCTCTTCCATTGTTCTTGGGAATTCTGCTGAAGTTTAAAAATGTTACGGATCAATTCCATTGTTCTTCGGAATTCTGCTTAAGTTTAAAAATGCTACGGAAGTCTTCCATTGTTCTTCGGAATTCTGCTGAAGTTTAAAAATGCTACGAAACTCTTTCATTGTTCTTCGGAATTCTGCTGAAGTTTAAAAATGCTACGGAACTCTTCCATTGTTTTGCGGAATTCTGCTGAAGTTTAAAAATGCTACGGAACTCTTCCATTTTTCTCGGAATTCTTCTGAAGTTTAAAAATGCTACAGAATTCTTCTCTTGTTCTTCAGAATTCTGCTGAAGTTTAAAAATGCTACGGAACACTTCCTTTGTTCTTTGGAATTCTGCTGAAGTTTAAAAATGCTACAGAACTCTTCCATTGTTCACCGTATTCTGGTGAAGTTTAAAAATGCTACGGAACTCTTCCATTGTTATTTTTAATTCTACTGAAGTTTAAAAATGCTACGGAACTCTTCCATTGTTCTTTGGAATTCTGCTGAAGTTTAAAAATGCTATGGGACTCTTCATTGTTCTTCTGAGTTCTGCTGAAGTTTAAAAATGCTACGGAACTCTTCCATTGTTCTTCGGAATTCTGATGAAGTTTAAAACTGCAACGGAACTCTTCCATTGTTCTTCGGAATTCTGCTGAAGTTTAAAAATGCTACGGAACTCTTCCATTGTTCTTCGGAATTCTGCTGAAGTTTAAAAATGCTACAGAACTCTTCCATTGTTCCTCGGAATTCTGGTGAAGTTTAAAAATGCTGCGGAACTCATCCATTGTTCTCGGAATTCTGCTGAAGATTAAAAATGCTACGGAACTCTTCCATTGTTCTTCGGGATTCTGCTGTAATTTAAAAATGCTACGGAACTCTTCCATTGTTCTTCGGAATTCTGATGAAGTTTAAAAAGGCTACGGAACTCTTCCATTGTTCTTCGGAATTCTGCTGAAGTTTAAAAATGCTACGGAACTCTTCCATTGTTCTTCGGAATTCTGCAGAAGTTTAAAAATGCTACGGAACTCTTCCATTGTTTTTCGGAATTCTGCTGAAGTTTAAAAATGCTGTGGAACTCTTCCATTGTTCTCGGAATTCTTCTGAAGTTTGAAAATGCTACAGAACTCTTCCATTGTTCTTCAGAACACTGCTGAAGTTTAAAAATGCTACGGAACACTTCCTTTGTTCTTCGGAATTCTGCTGAAGTTTAAAAATGCTACGGAACTCTTCCATTGTTCACGGAATTCTGGTGAAGTTTAAAAATGCTACGGAACTGTTCCATTGTTATTCTTAATTCTGCTGAAGTTTAAAAATGCTACGGAACTCTTCCATTGTTCTTCGGAATTCTGCTGAAGTTTAAAAATGCTACGGAACTTTTCCATTGTTCTTCGGAATTCTGATGAAGTTTAAAAATGCTACGGAACTCTTCCATTGTTCTTCGGAATTCTGCTGAAGTTTAAAAATGCTACGGAACTCTTCCATTGTTCTCAGAATTCTGTTGAAGTTTAAAAATGCTACGGAACTCTTCCATTGTTCTCGGAATTCTGTTGAAGTTTAAAAATGCTGCGGAACTCTTCCATTGTTCTCGGAATTCTGCTGAAGTTTAAAAATGCTACGGAACTCTTCCATTGTTCTTCGGAATTCTGCTGAAGTTTAAAAATGCTACAGAATTTTTCCATTGTTCTTCGGAATTCTGATGAAGTTTAAAAATGCTACGGAACTCTTCCATTGTTCTTCAGAATTCTGCTGAAGTTTAAAAATGCTACGGAACTCTTCCATTGTTCTTCGGAATTCTGCAGAAGTTTAAAAATGCTACGTAACTCTTCCATTGTTCTAGGTATTCTGGTGAAGTTTAAAAATGCTACGGAACTCATCCATTGTTCTCAGAATTCTGCTGAAGTTTATAAATTCTACGGTACTCTTCCATTGTTCTTGGGAATTCTGCTGAAGTTTAAAAATGCTACGGAACTCTTCCATTGTTCTTCGGAATTCTGCTGAAGTTTAAAAATGCTACGGAACTCTTCCATTGTTCTTCGGAATTCTGCTGAAGTTTAAAAATGCTACGGAACTCTTACATTGTTCTTCTGAATTCTGCTGAAGTTTAAAAATGCTACGGAACTCTTCCATTGTTCTTCGGAATTCTGATGAAGCTTAAAACTGCAACGGAACTCTTCCATTGTTCTTCGGAATTCTGCTGAAGTTTAAAAACGCTACGGAACTCTTCCATTGTTCTTCGGAATTCTGCTGAAGTTTAAAAATGCTACGGAACTCTTCCATTGTTTTCGGAATTCTGCTGAAGTTTAAAAATGCTACGGAACTCTTCCATTGTTCTCGGAATTCTGGTGAAGTTTAAAAATGCTACGGAACTCTTCCATTGTTCTCGGAATTCTGCTGAAGTTTAAAAATGCTACGGAACTATTCCATTGTTCTTCGGAATTCTGCCGAAGTTTAAAAATGCTACAGAACTCTTCCATTGTTCTTGGAATTCCTGTGAAGTTTAAAAATGCTACGGAACTCTTCCATTGTTCTCAGAATTCTGCTGAAGCTTATAAATTCTACGGTGCTCTTCCTTTGTTCTTGGGAATTCTGCTGAAGTTTAAAAATGTTACGGATCAATTCCATTGTTCTTCGGAATTCTGCTTAAGTTTAAAAATGCTACGGAACTCGTCCATTGTTCTTCGGAATTCTGCTGAAGTTTAAAAATGCTGCGGAACTCTTCCATTGTTCTTCGGAATTCTGCTGAAGTTTAAAAATGCTACGGAACTCTTCCATTGTTTTGCGGAATTCTGCTGAAGTTTAAAAATGCTACGGAACTCTTCCATTTTTCTCGGAATTCTTCCGAAGTTTAAAAATACTACAGAACTCTTCTCTTGTTCTTCAGAATTCTGCTGAAGTTTAAAAATGCTACGGAACAATTCCTTTGTTCTTCGGAATTCTGCTGAAGTTTAAAAATGTTACGGATCATTTCCATTGTTCTTCGGAATTCTGCTGAAGTTTAAAAATGCTACGGAACTCTTCCATTGTTCTTCGGAATTCTGCTGAAGTTTAAAAATGCTATGGAACTCTTCGATTGTTCTTCGGAATTCTGCTGAAGTTTAAAAATTCTACGGAACTCTTCCATTGTTCTTCTGAGTTCTGCTGAAGTTTAAAAATGCTGCGGAACTCTTCCATTGTTCTTCGGAATTCTGATGAAGTTTAAAACTGCAACGGAACTCTTCCATTGTTCTTCAGAATTCTGCTGAAGTTTAAAAATGCTACGGAACTCTTCCATTGTTCTTCGGAATTCTGCTGAAGTTTAAAAATGCTATGGAACTCTTATATTGTTCTTCTGAATTCTGCTGAAGTTTAAAAATGCTACGGAACTCTTCCATTGTTCTTCGGAACTCTGATGAAGCTTAAAACTGCAACGGAACTCTTCCGTTGTTGTTCGGAATTCTGCTGAAGTTTAAAAATGCTACGGAACTCTTCCATTGTTCTTCGGAATTCTGCTGAAGTTTAAAAATGCTACGGAACTCTTCCATTTTTCTCGGAATTCTGCTGAAGTTTAAAAATGCTACGGAACTCTTCCATTGTTCTCGGAATTCTGGTGAAGTTTAAAAATGCTACAGAACTCTCCCATTGTTCTCGGAATTCTGCTGAAGTTTAAAAATGCTACAGAACTCTTCCATTGTTCTTCAGAATTCTGCTGAAGCTTAAAAATGCTATGGAACTGTTCCATTGTTCTTCGGAATTCTGCTGAAGTTTAAAAATGCTATGGAACTCTTCCATTGTTCTCGGAATTCTGGTGAAGTTTAAAAATGCTACGGAACTCTTCCATTGTTCTCGGAATTCTGGTGACGTTTAAAAATGCTACGGAACTCATCCATTGTTCTCGGAATTCTGCTGAAGTTTAAAAATGCTACGGAACTCTTCCATTGTTCTTCGGAATTCTGCTGAAGTTTAAAAATGGTACGGAACTTTTCCATTGTTCTTCGGAATTCTGATGAAGTTTAAAAAGGCTACGGAACTCTTCCATTGTTCTTCGGAATTCTGCTGAAGTTTAAAAATGCTACGGAACTCTTCCATTGTTCTTCGGAATTCTGCAGAAGTTTAAAAATGCTACGGAACTCTTCCATTATTCTTGGAATTCTGGTGAAGTTTAAAAATGCTACGGAACTCTTCCATTGTTCTCAGAATTCTGCTGAAGCTTATAAATTCTACGGTGCTCTTCCATTGTTCTTGGGAATTCTGCTGAAGTTTAAAAATGTTACGGATCAATTCCATTGTTCTTCGGAATTCTGCTGAAGTTTAAAAATGCTACGGAACTCTTCCATTGTTCTTCGGAATTCTGCTGAAGCTTAAAAATGCTATGGAACTGTTCCATTGTTCTTCGGAATTCTGCTGAAGTTTAAAAATGCTATGGAACTCTTCCATTGTTCTCGGAATTCTGGTGAAGTTTAAAAATGCTACGGAACTCATCCATTGTTCTCGGAATTCTGCTGAAGTTTAAAAATGCTACGGAACTCTTCCATTGTTCTTCGGAATTCTGCTGAAGTTTAAAAATAGTATGGAACTTTTCCATTGTTCTTCGGAATTCTGCTGAAGTTTAAAAAGGCTACGGAACTCTTCCATTGTTCTTCGGAATTCTGCTGAAGTTTAAAAATGCTACGGAACTCTTCCATTGTTCTTCGGAATTCTGCTTAAGTTTAAAAATGCTACGGAACTCTTCCATTGTTTTGCGGAATTCTGCTGAAGTTTAAAAATGCTACGGAACTCTTCCATTTTTCTCGGAATTCTTCTGAAGTTTAAAAATGCTACAGAATTCTTCTCTTGTTCTTCAGAATTCTGCTGAAGTTTAAAAATGCTACGGAACACTTCCTTTGTTCTTCGGAATTCTGCTGAAGTTTAAAAATGCTACAGAACTCTTCCATTTTTCACGGTATTCTGGTGAAGTTTAAAAATGCTACGGAACTCTTCCATTGTTATTTTTAATTCTACTGAAGTTTAAAAATGCTACGGAACTCTTCCATTGTTCTTTGGAATTCTGCTGAAGTTTAAAAATGCTACGGGACTCTTCATTGTTCTTCTGAGTTCTGCTGAAGTTTAAAAATGCTACGGAACTCTTCCATTGTTCTTCGGAATTCTGATGAAGTTTAAAACTGCAACAGAACTCTTCCATTGTTCTTCGGAATTCTGCTGAAGTTTAAAAATGCTACGGAACTCTTCCATTGTTCTTTGGAATTCTGCTGAAGTTTAAAAATGCTACAGAACTCTTCCATTGTTCCTCGGAATTCTGGTGAAGTTTAAAAATGCTGCGGAACTCATCCATTGTTCTCGGAATTCTGCTGAAGTTTAAAAATGCTACGGAACTCTTCCATTGTTCTTCGGAATTCTGCTGTAATTTAAAAATGCTACGGAACTCTTCCATTGTTCTTCGGAATTCTGCTGAAGTTTAAAAATGCTACGGAACTCTTCCATTGTTCTTCGGAATTCTGATGAAGTTTAAAACTGCAACGGAACTCTTCCATTGTTCTTCGGAATTCTGCTGAAGTTTAAAAATGCTACGGAACTCTTCCATTGTTCTTCGGAATTCTGCTGAAGTTTAAAAATGCTACAGAACTCTTCCATTGTTCCTCGGAATTCTGGTGAAGTTTAAAAATGCTGCGGAACTCTTCCATTGTTCTCGGAATTCTGCTGAAGTTTAAAAATGCTACGGAACTCTTCCATTGTTCTTCGGAATTCTGCTGAAGCTTAAAAATGCTATGGAACTGTTCCATTGTTCTTCGGAATTCTGCTGAAGTTTAAAAATGCTATGGAACTCTTCCATTGTTCTCGGAATTCTGGTGAAGTTTAAAAATGCTACGGAACTCATCCATTGTTCTCAGAATTCTGCTGAAGTTTAAAAATGCTACGGAACTCTTCCATTGTTCTTCGGAATTCTGCTGAAGTTTAAAAATAGTATGGAACTTTTCCATTGTTCTTCGGAATTCTGATGAAGTTTAAAAAGGCTACGGAACTCTTCCATTGTTCTTCGGAATTCTGCTGAAGTTTAAAAATGCTACGGAACTCTTCCATTGTTCTTCGGAATTCTGCAGAAGTTTAAAAATGCTACGGAACTCTTCCATTGTTCTTGGAATTCTGGTGAAGTTTAAAAATGCTACAGAACTCTTCCATTGTTCTCAGAATTCTGCTGAAGCTTATAAATTCTACGGTGCTCTTCCATTGTTCTTGGGAATTCTGCTGAAGTTTAAAAATGTTACGGATCAATTCCATTGTTCTTCGGAATTCTGCTTAAGTTTAAAAATGCTACGGAAGTCTCCCATTGTTCTTCGGAATTCTGCTGAAGTTTAAAAATGCTACGGAACTCTTTCATTGTTCTTCGGAATTCTGCTGAAGTTTAAAAATGCTACGGAACTCTTCCATTGTTTTGCGGAATTCTGCTGAAGTTTAAAAATGCTACGGAACTCTTCCATTTTTCTCGGAATTCTTCTGAAGTTTAAAAATGCTACAGAATTCTTCTCTTGTTCTTCAGAATTCTGCTGAAGTTTAAAAATGCTACGGAACACTTCCTTTGTTCTTCGGAATTCTGCTGAAGTTTAAAAATGCTACAGAACTCTCCCATTGTTCACGGTATTCTGGTGAAGTTTAAAAATGCTACGGAACTCTTCCATTGTTATTTTTAATTCTACTGAAGTTTAAAAATGCTACGGAACTCTTCCATTGTTCTTTGGAATTCTGCTGAAGTTTAAAAATGCTACGGGACTCTTCATTGTTCTTCTGAGTTCTGCTGAAGTTTAAAAATGCTACGGAACTCTTCCATTGTTCTTCGGAATTCTGATGAAGTTTAAAACTGCAACGGAACTCTTCCATTGTTCTTCGGAATTCTGCTGAAGTTTAAAAATGCTACGGAACTCTTCCATTGTTCTCAGAATTCTGCTGAAGCTTATAAATTCTACGGTGCTCTTCCATTGTTCTTGGGAATTCTGCTGAAGTTTAAAAATGTTACGGATCAATTCCATTGTTCTTCGGAATTCTGCTTAAGTTTAAAAATGCTACGGAAGTCTTCCATTGTTCTTCGGAATTCTGCTGAAGTTTAAAAATGCTACGGAACTCTTTCATTGTTCTTCGGAATTCTGCTGAAGTTTAAAAATGCTACGGAACTCTTCCATTGTTTTGCGGAATTCTGCTGAAGTTTAAAAATGCTACGGAACTCTTCCATTTTTCTCGGAATTCTTCTGAAGTTTAAAAATGCTACAGAATTCTTCTCTTGTTCTTCAGAATTCTGCTGAAGTTTAAAAATGCTACGGAACACTTCCTTTGTTCTTCGGAATTCTGCTGAAGTTTAAAATTGCTACAGAACTCTTCCATTGTTCACGGTATTCTGGTGAAGTTTAAAAATGCTACGGAACTCTTCCATTGTTATTTTTAATTCTACTGAAGTTTAAAAATGCTACGGAACTCTTCCATTGTTCTTTGGAATTCTGCTGAAGTTTAAAAATGCTACGGGACTCTTCATTGTTCTTCTGAGTTCTGCTGAAGTTTAAAAATGCTACGGAACTCTTCCATTGTTCTTCGGAATTCTGATGAAGTTTAAAACTGCAACGGAACTCTTCCATTGTTCTTCGGAATTCTGCTGAAGTTTAAAAATGCTACGGAACTCTTCCATTGTTCTTCGGAATTCTGCTGAAGTTTAAAAATGCTACAGAACTCTTCCATTGTTCCTCGGAATTCTGGTGAAGTTTAAAAATGCTGCGGAACTCATCCATTGTTCTCGGAATTCTGCTGAAGTTTAAAAATGCTACGGAACTCTTCCATTGTTCTTCGGAATTCTGCTGTAATTTAAAAATGCTACGGAACTCTTCCATTGTTCTGCGGAATTCTGCTGAAGTTTAAAAATGCTACGGAACTCTTCCATTGTTCTTCGGAATTCTGATGAAGTTTAAAACTGCAACGGAACTCTTCCATTGTTCTTCGGAATTCTGCTGAAGTTTAAAAATGCTACGGAACTCTTCCATTGTTCTTCGGAATTCTGCTGAAGTTTAAAAATGCTACAGAACTCTTCCATTGTTCCTCGGAATTCTGGTGAAGTTTAAAAATGCTGCGGAACTCTTCCATTGTTCTCGGAATTCTGCTGAAGTTTAAAAATGCTACGGAACTCTTCCATTGTTCTTCGGAATTCTGCTGAAGCTTAAAAATGCTATGGAACTGTTCCATTGTTCTTCGGAATTCTGCTGAAGTTTAAAAATGCTATGGAACTCTTCCATTGTTCTCGGAATTCTGGTGAAGTTTAAAAATGCTACGGAACTCATCCATTGTTCTCGGAATTCTGCTGAAGTTTAAAAATGCTACGGAACTCTTCCATTGTTCTTCGGAATTCTGCCGAAGTTTAAAAATAGTATGGAACTTTTCCATTGTTCTTCGGAATTCTGATGAAGTTTAAAAAGGCTACGGAACTCTTCCATTGTTCTTCGGAATTCTGCTGAAGTTTAAAAATGCTACGGAACTCTTCCATTGTTCTTCGGAATTCTGCAGAAGTTTAAAAATGCTACGGAACTCTTCCATTGTTCTTGGAATTCTGGTGAAGTTTAAAAATGCTACGGAACTCTTCCATTGTTCTCAGAATTCTGCTGAAGCTTATAAATTCTACGGTGCTCTTCCATTGTTCTTGGGAATTCTGCTGAAGTTTAAAAATGCTACGGAACTCTTTCATTGTTCTTCGGAATTCTGCTGAAGTTTAAAAATGCTACGGAAGTCTTCCATTGTTCTTCGGAATTCTGCTGAAGTTTAAAAATGCTACGGAACTCTTTCATTGTTCTTCGGAATTCTGCTGAAGTTTAAAAATGCTATGGAACTCTTCCATTGTTTTGCGGAATTCTGCTGAAGTTTAAAAATGCTACGGAACTCTTCCATTTTTCTCGGAATTCTTCTGAAGTTTAAAAATGCTACAGAATTCTTCTCTTGTTCTTCAGAATTCTGCTGAAGTTTAAAAATGCTACGGAACACTTCCTTTGTTCTTCGGAATTCTGCTGAAGTTTAAAAATGCTACAGAACTCTCCCATTGTTCACGGTATTCTGGTGAAGTTTAAAAATGCTACGGAACGCTTCCATTGTTATTTTTAATTCTACTGAAGTTTAAAAATGCTACGGAACTCTTCCATTGTTCTTTGGAATTCTGCTGAAGTTTAAAAATGCTACGGGACTCTTCATTGTTCTTCTGAGTTCTGCTCAAGTTTAAAAATGCTACGGAACTCTTCCATTGTTCTTCGGAATTCTGATGAAGTTTAAAACTGCAACGGAACTCTTCCATTGTTCTTCGGAATTCTGCTGAAGTTTAAAAATGCTACGGAACTCTTTCATTGTTCTTCGGAATTCTGCTGAAGTTTAAAAATGCTACAGAACTCTTCCATTGTTCCTCGGAATTCTGGTGAAGTTTAAAAATGCTGCGGAACTCATCCATTGTTCTCGGAATTCTGCTAAAGTTTAAAAATGCTACGGAACTCTTCCATTGTTCTTCGGAATTCTGCTGTAATTTAAAAATGCTACGGAACTCTTCCATTGTTCTTCGGAATTCTGCTGAAGTTTAAAAATGCTACGGAACTCTTCCATTGTTCTTCGGAATTCTGATGAAGTTTAAAACTGCAACGGAACTCTTCCATTGTTCTTCGGAATTCTTCTGAAGTTTAAAAATGCTACGGAACTCTTCCATTGTTCTTCGGAATTCTGCTGAAGTTTAAAAATGCTACAGAACTCTTCCATTGTTCCTCGGAATTCTGGTGAAGTTTAAAAATGCTGCGGAACTCATCCATTGTTCTCGGAATTCTGCTGAAGTTTAAAAATGCTACGGAACTCTTCCATTGTTCTTCGGAATTCTGCAGAAGTTTAAAAATGCTACGGAACTCTTCCATTGTTCTTGGAATTCTGCTGAAGTTTAAAAATGCTACGGAACTCTTCCATTGTTCTCAGAATTCTGCTGAAGTTTGTAAATTCTACGGTACTCTTCCATTGTTCTTGGGAATTCTGCTGAAGTTTAAAAATGCTACGGAACTCTTCCATTGTTGTTCGGAATTCTGCTGAAGTTTAAAAATGCTACGGAACTCTTCCATTGTTCTTCGGAATTCTGCTGAAGTTTAAAAATGCTACGGAACTCTTACATTGTTCTTCTGAATTCTGCTGAAGTTTAAAAATGCTACGGAACTCTTCCATTGTTCTTCGGAAATCTGATGAAGCTTAAAACTGCAACGGAACTCTTCCATTGTTCTTCGGAATTCTGCTGAAGTTTAAAAATGCTACGGAACTCTTCCATTGTTTTCGGAATTCTGCTGAAGTTTAAAAATGCTACAGAACTCTTCCATTGTTCTCGGAATTCTGGTGAAGTTTAAAAATGCTACGGAACTCTTCCATTGTTCTCGGAATTGTGCTGAAGTTTAAAAATGCTACGGAACTATTGCATTGTTCTTCGGAATTCTGCCGAAGTTTAAAAATGCTACGGAACTCTTCCATTGTTCTTGGAATTCCTGTGAAGTTTAAAAATGCTACGGAACTCTTCCATTGTTCTCAGAATTCTGCTGAAGCTTATAAATTCTACTGTGCTCTTCCATTGTTCTTGGGAATTCTGCTGAAGTTTAAAAATGTTACGGATCAATTCCATTGTTCTTCGGAATTCTGCTTAAGTTTAAAAATGCTACGGAACTCTTCCATTGTTTTGCGCAATTCTGCTGAAGTTTAAAAATGCTACGGAACTCTTCCATTTTTCTCGGAATTCTTCTGAAGTTTAAAAATACTACAGAACTCTTCTCTTGTTCTTCAGAATTCTGCTGAAGTTTAAAAATGCTACGGAACAATTCCTTTGTTCTTCGGAATTCTGCTGAAGTTTAAAAATGTTACGGATCATTTCCATTGTTCTTCGGAATTCTGCTGAAGTTTAAAAATGCTACGGAACTCTTCCATTGTTCTTCGGAATTCTGCTGAAGTTTAAAAATGCTATGGAACTCTTCGATTGTTCTTCGGAATTCTGCTGAAGTTTAAAAATGCTACGGAACTCTTCCATTGTTCTTCTGAGTTCTGCTGAAGTTTAAAAATGCTGCGGAACTCTTCCATTGTTCTTCGGAATTCTGATGAAGTTTAAAACTGCAACGGAACTCTTCCATTGTTCTTCAGAATTCTGCTGAAGTTTAAAAATGCTACGGAACTCTTCCATTGTTCTTCGGAATTCTGCTGAAGTTTAAAAATGCTATGGAACTCTTACATTGTTCTTCTGAATTCTGCTGAAGTTTAAAAATGCTACGGAACTCTTCCATTGTTCTTCGGAACTCTGATGAAGCTTAAAACTGCAACGGAACTCTTCCATTGTTGTTTGGAATTCTGCTGAAGTTTAAAAATGCTACGGAACTCTTCCATTGTTCTTCGGAATTCTGCTGAAGTTTAAAAATGCTACGGAACTCTTCCATTGTTCTCGGAATTCTGGTGAAGTTTAAAAATGCTACGGAACTCTTCCATTGTTCTCGGAATTGTGCTGAAGTTTAAAAATGCTACGGAACTATTGCATTGTTCTTCGGAATTCTGCTGAAGTTTAAAAATGCTACGGAACTCTTCCATTGTTCTCAGAATTCTGCTGAAGCTTATAAATTCTACGGTGCTCTTCCATTGTTCTTGGGAATTCTGCTGAAGTTTAAAAATGTTACGGATCAATTCCATTGTTCTTCGGAATTATGCTTAAGTTTAAAAATGCTACGGAAGTCTTCCATTGTTCTTCGGAATTCTGCTGAAGTTTAAAAATGCTACGGAACTCTTTCATTGTTCTTCGGAATTCTGCTGAAGTTTAAAAATGCTACGGAACTCTTCCATTGTTTTGCGGAATTCTGCTGAAGTTTAAAAATGCTACGGAACTCTTCCATTTTTCTCGGAATTCTTCTGAAGTTTAAAAATGCTACAGAATTCTTCTCTTGTTCTTCAGAATTCTGCTGAAGTTTAAAAATGCTACGGAACACTTCCTTTGTTCTTCGGAATTCTGCTGAAGTTTAAAATTGCTACAGAACTCTTCCATTGTTCACGGTATTCTGGTGAAGTTTAAAAATGCTACGGAACTCTTCCATTGTTATTTTTAATTCTACTGAAGTTTAAAAATGCTACGGAACTCTTCCATTGTTCTTTGGAATTCTGCTGAAGTTTAAAAATGCTACGGGACTCTTCATTGTTCTTCTGAGTTCTGCTGAAGTTTAAAAATGCTACGGAACTCTTCCATTGTTCTTCGGAATTCTGATGAAGTTTAAAACTGCAACGGAACTCTTCCATTGTTCTTCGGAATTCTGCTGAAGTTTAAAAATGCTACGGAACTCTTCCATTGTTCTTCGGAATTCTGCTGAAGTTTAAAAATGCTACAGAACTCTTCCATTGTTCCTCGGAATTCTGGTGAAGTTTAAAAATGCTACGGAACTCTTCCATTGTTCTTCGGAATTCTGCTGAAGTTTAAAAATGCTACAGAACTCTTCCATTGTTCCTCGGAATTCTGGTGAAGTTTAAAAATGCTGCGGAACTCATCCATTGTTCTCGGAATTCTGCTGAAGTTTAAAAATGCTACGGAACTCTTCCATTGTTCTTCGGAATTCTGCTGTAATTTAAAAATGCTACGGAACTCTTCCATTGTTCTTCGGAATTCTGCTGAAGTTTAAAAATGCTACGGAACTCTTCCATTGTTCTTCGGAATTCTGATGAAGTTTAAAACTGCAACGGAACTCTTCCATTGTTCTTCGGAATTCTGCTGAAGTTTAAAAATGCTACGGAACTCTTCCATTGTTCTTCGGAATTCTGCTGAAGTTTAAAAATGCTACAGAACTCTTCCATTGTTCCTCGGAATTCTGGTGAAGTTTAAAAATGCTGCGGAACTCTTCCATTGTTCTCGGAATTGTGCTGAAGTTTAAAAATGCTACGGAACTCTTCCATTGTTCTTCGGAATTCTGCTGAAGCTTAAAAATGCTATGGAACTGTTCCATTGTTCTTCGGAATTCTGCTGAAGTTTAAAAATGCTATGGAACTCTTCCATTGTTCTCGGAATTCTGGTGAAGTTTAAAAATGCTACGGAACTCATCCATTGTTCTCGGAATTCTGCTGAAGTTTAAAAATGCTACGGAACTCTTCCATTGTTCTTCGGAATTCTGCTGAAGTTTAAAAATAGTATGGAACTTTTCCATTGTTCTTCGGAATTCTGATGAAGTTTAAAAAGGCTACGGAACTCTTCCATTGTTCTTCGGAATTCTGTTGAAGTTTAAAAATGCTACGGAACTCTTCCATTGTTCTTCGGAATTCTGCAGAAGTTTAAAAATGCTACGGAACTCTTCCATTGTTCTTGGAATTCTGGTGAAGTTTAAAAATGCTACGGAACTCTTCCATTGTTCTCGGAATTGTGCTGAAGTTTAAAAATGCTACGGAACTATTGCATTGTTCTTCGGAATTCTGCTGAAGTTTAAAAATGCTACGGAACTCTTCCATTGTTCTCAGAATTCTGCTGAAGCTTATAAATTCTACGGTGCTCTTCCATTGTTCTTGGGAATTCTGCTGAAGTTTAAAAATGTTACGGATCAATTCCATTGTTCTTCGGAATTCTGCTTAAGTTTAAAAATGCTACGGAAGTCTTCCATTGTTCTTCGGAATTCTGCTGAAGTTTAAAAATGCTACGGAACTCTTTCATTGTTCTTCGGAATTCTGCTGAAGTTTAAAAATGCTACGGAACTCTTCCATTGTTTTGCGGAATTCTGCTGAAGTTTAAAAATGCTACGGAACTCTTCCATTTTTCTCGGAATTCTTCTGAAGTTTAAAAATGCTACAGAATTCTTCTCTTGTTCTTCAGAATTCTGCTGAAGTTTAAAAATGCTACGGAACACTTCCTTTGTTCTTCGGAATTCTGCTGAAGTTTAAAATTGCTACAGAACTCTTCCATTGTTCACGGTATTCTGGTGAAGTTTAAAAATGCTACGGAACTCTTCCATTGTTATTTTTAATTCTACTGAAGTTTAAAAATGCTACGGAACTCTTCCATTGTTCTTTGGAATTCTGCTGAAGTTTAAAAATGCTACGGGACTCTTCATTGTTCTTCTGAGTTCTGCTGAAGTTTAAAAATGCTACGGAACTCTTCCATTGTTCTTCGGAATTCTGATGAAGTTTAAAACTGCAACGGAACTCTTCCATTGTTCTTCGGAATTCTGCTGAAGTTTAAAAATGCTACGGAACTCTTCCATTGTTCTTCGGAATTCTGCTGAAGTTTAAAAATGCTACAGAACTCTTCCATTGTTCCTCGGAATTCTGGTGAAGTTTAAAAATGCTACGGAACTCTTCCATTGTTCTTCGGAATTCTGCTGAAGTTTAAAAATGCTACAGAACTCTTCCATTGTTCCTCGGAATTCTGGTGAAGTTTAAAAATGCTGCGGAACTCATCCATTGTTCTCGGAATTCTGCTGAAGTTTAAAAATGCTACGGAACTCTTCCATTGTTCTTCGGAATTCTGCTGTAATTTAAAAATGCTACGGAACTCTTCCATTGTTCTTCGGAATTCTGCTGAAGTTTAAAAATGCTACGGAACTCTTCCATTGTTCTTCGGAATTCTGATGAAGTTTAAAACTGCAACGGAACTCTTCCATTGTTCTTCGGAATTCTGCTGAAGTTTAAAAATGCTACGGAACTCTTCCATTGTTCTTCGGAATTCTGCTGAAGTTTAAAAATGCTACAGAACTCTTCCATTGTTCCTCGGAATTCTGGTGAAGTTTAAAAATGCTGCGGAACTCTTCCATTGTTCTCGGAATTGTGCTGAAGTTTAAAAATGCTACGGAACTCTTCCATTGTTCTTCGGAATTCTGCTGAAGCTTAAAAATGCTATGGAACTGTTCCATTGTTCTTCGGAATTCTGCTGAAGTTTAAAAATGCTATGGAACTCTTCCATTGTTCTCGGAATTCTGGTGAAGTTTAAAAATGCTACGGAACTCATCCATTGTTCTCGGAATTCTGCTGAAGTTTAAAAATGCTACGGAACTCTTCCATTGTTCTTCGGAATTCTGCTGAAGTTTAAAAATAGTATGGAACTTTTCCATTGTTCTTCGGAATTCTGATGAAGTTTAAAAAGGCTACGGAACTCTTCCATTGTTCTTCGGAATTCTGTTGAAGTTTAAAAATGCTACGGAACTCTTCCATTGTTCTTCGGAATTCTGCAGAAGTTTAAAAATGCTACGGAACTCTTCCATTGTTCTTGGAATTCTGGTGAAGTTTAAAAATGCTACGGAACTCTTCCATTGTTCTCAGAATTCTGCTGAAGCTTATAAATTCTACGGTGCTCTTCCATTGTTCTTGGGAATTCTGCTGAAGTTTAAAAATGCTACGGAACTCTTTCATTGTTCTTCGGAATTCTGCTGAAGTTTAAAAATGCTACGGAAGTCTTCCATTGTTCTTCGGAATTCTGCTGAAGTTTAAAAATGCTACGGAACTCTTTCATTGTTCTTCGGAATTCTGCTGAAGTTTAAAAATGCTACGGAACTCTTCCATTGTTTTGCGGAATTCTGCTGAAGTTTAAAAATGCTACGGAACTCTTCCATTGTTCTTCGGAACTCTGATGAAGCTTAAAACTGCAACGGAACTCTTCCATTGTTGTTTGGAATTCTGCTGAAGTTTAAAAATGCTACGGAACTCTTCCATTGTTCTTCGGAATTCTGCTGAAGTTTAAAAATGCTACGGAACTCTTCCATTGTTCTCGGAATTCTGGTGAAGTTTAAAAATGCTACGGAACTCTTCCATTGTTCTCGGAATTGTGCTGAAGTTTAAAAATGCTACGGAACTATTGCATTGTTCTTCGGAATTCTGCTGAAGTTTAAAAATGCTACGGAACTCTTCCATTGTTCTCAGAATTCTGCTGAAGCTTATAAATTCTACGGTGCTCTTCCATTGTTCTTGGGAATTCTGCTGAAGTTTAAAAATGTTACGGATCAATTCCATTGTTCTTCGGAATTCTGCTTAAGTTTAAAAATGCTACGGAAGTCTTCCATTGTTCTTCGGAATTCTGCTGAAGTTTAAAAATGCTACGGAACTCTTTCATTGTTCTTCGGAATTCTGCTGAAGTTTAAAAATGCTACGGAACTCTTCCATTGTTTTGCGGAATTCTGCTGAAGTTTAAAAATGCTACGGAACTCTTCCATTTTTCTCGGAATTCTTCTGAAGTTTAAAAATGCTACAGAATTCTTCTCTTGTTCTTCAGAATTCTGCTGAAGTTTAAAAATGCTACGGAACACTTCCTTTGTTCTTCGGAATTCTGCTGAAGTTTAAAACTGCTACAGAACTCTTCCATTGTTCACGGTATTCTGGTGAAGTTTAAAAATGCTACGGAACTCTTCCATTGTTATTTTTAATTCTACTGAAGTTTAAAAATGCTACGGAACTCTTCCATTGTTCTTTGGAATTCTGCTGAAGTTTAAAAATGCTACGGGACTCTTCATTGTTCTTCTGAGTTCTGCTGAAGTTTAAAAATGCTACGGAACTCTTCCATTGTTCTTCGGAATTCTGATGAAGTTTAAAACTGCAACGGAACTCTTCCATTGTTCTTCGGAATTCTGCTGAAGTTTAAAAATGCTACGGAACTCTTCCATTGTTCTTCGGAATTCTGCTGAAGTTTAAAAATGCTACAGAACTCTTCCATTGTTCCTCGGAATTCTGGTGAAGTTTAAAAATGCTACGGAACTCTTCCATTGTTCTTCGGAATTCTGCTGAAGTTTAAAAATGCTACAGAACTCTTCCATTGTTCCTCGGAATTCTGGTGAAGTTTAAAAATGCTGCGGAACTCATCCATTGTTCTCGGAATTCTGCTGAAGTTTAAAAATGCTACGGAACTCTTCCATTGTTCTTTGGAATTCTGCTGTAATTTAAAAATGCTACGGAACTCTTCCATTGTTCTTCGGAATTCTGCTGAAGTTTAAAAATGCTACGGAACTCTTCCATTGTTCTTCAGAATTCTGATGAAGTTTAAAACTGCAACGGAACTCTTCCATTGTTCTTCGGAATTCTGCTGAAGTTTAAAAATGCTACGGAACTCTTCCATTGTTCTTCGGAATTCTGCTGAAGTTTAAAAATGCTACAGAACTCTTCCATTGTTCCTCGGAATTCTGGTGAAGTTTAAAAATGCTGCGGAACTCTTCCATTGTTCTCGGAATTGTGCTGAAGTTTAAAAATGCTACGGAACTCTTCCATTGTTCTTCGGAATTCTGCTGAAGCTTAAAAATGCTATGGAACTGTTCCATTGTTCTTCGGAATTCTGCTGAAGTTTAAAAATGCTATGGAACTCTTCCATTGTTCTCGGAATTCTGGGGAAGTTTAAAAATGCTACGGAACTCATCCATTGTTCTCGGAATTCTGCTGAAGTTTAAAAATGCTACGGAACTCTTCCATTGTTCTTCGGAATTCTGCTGAAGTTTAAAAATAGTATGGAACTTTTCCATTGTTCTTCGGAATTCTGATGAAGTTTAAAAAGGCTACGGAACTCTTCCATTGTTCTTCGGAATTCTGTTGAAGTTTAAAAATGCTACGGAACTCTTCCATTGTTCTTCGGAATTCTGCAGAAGTTTAAAAATGCTACGGAACTCTTCCATTGTTCTTGGAATTCTGGTGAAGTTTAAAAATGCTACGGAACTCTTCCATTGTTCTCAGAATTCTGCTGAAGCTTATAAATTCTACGGTGCTCTTCCATTGTTCTTGGGAATTCTGCTGAAGTTTAAAAATGCTACGGAACTCTTTCATTGTTCTTCGGAATTCTGCTGAAGTTTAAAAATGCTACGGAACTCTTCCATTGTTTTGCGGAATTCTGCTGAAGTTTAAAAATGCTACGGAACTCTTCCATTTTTCTCGGAATTCTTCTGAAGTTTAAAAATGCTACAGAATTCTTTTCTTGTTCTTCAGAATTCTGCTGAAGTTTAAAAATGCTACGGAACACTTCCTTTGTTCTTCGGAATTCTGCTGAAGTTTAAAAATGCTACAGAACTCTCCCATTGTTCACGGTATTCTGGTGAAGTTTAAAAATGCTACGGAACTCTTCCATTGTTATTTTTAATTCTACTGAAGTTTAAAAATGCTACGGAACTCTTCCATTGTTCTTTGGAATTCTGCTGAAGTTTAAAAATGCTACGGGACTCTTCATTGTTCTTCTGAGTTCTGCTGAAGTTTAAAAATGCTACGGAACTCTTCCATTGTTCTTCGGAATTCTGATGAAGTTTAAAACTGCAACGGAACTCTTCCATTGTTCTTCGGAATTCTGCTGAAGTTTAAAAATGCTACGGAACTCTTCCATTGTTCTTCGGAATTCTGCTGAAGTTTAAAAATGCTACAGAACTCTTCCATTGTTCCTCGGAATTCTGGTGAAGTTTAAAAATGCTGCGGAACTCATCCATTGTTCTCGGAATTCTGCTGAAGTTTAAAAATGCTACGGAACTCTTCCATTGTTCTTCGGAATTCTGCTGTAATTTAAAAATGCTACGGAACTCTTCCATTGTTCTTCGGAATTCTGCTGAAGTTTAAAAATGCTATGGAACTCTTCCATTGTTCTTCGGAATTCTGATGAAGTTTAAAACTGCAACGGAACTCTTCCATTGTTCTTCGGAATTCTGCTGAAGTTTAAAAATGCTACGGAACTCTTCCATTGTTCTTCGGAATTCTGCTGAAGTTTAAAAATGCTACAGAACTCTTCCATTGTTCCTCGGAATTCTGGTGAAGTTTAAAAATGCTGCGGAACTCATCCATTGTTCTCGGAATTCTGCTGAAGTTTAAAAATGCTACGGAACTCTTCCATTGTTCTTCGGAATTCTGCTGTAATTTAAAAATGCTACGGAACTCTTCCATTGTTCTTCGGAATTCTGCTGAAGTTTAAAAATGCTACGGAACTCTTCCATTGTTCTTTGGAATTCTGCTGAAGTTTAAAAATGCTACGGAACTCTTCCATTGTTTTTCAGAATTCTGCTGAAGTTTAAAAATGCTGTGGAACTCTTCCATTGTTCTCGGAATTCTTCTGAAGTTTGAAAATCCTACAGAACTCTTCCATTGTTCTTCAGAATACTGCTGAAGTTTAAAAATGCTACGGAACACTTCCTTTGTTCTTCGGAATTCTGCTGAAGTTTAAAAATGCTACGGAACTCTTCCATTGTTCACGGAATTCTGGTGAAGTTTAAAAATGCTACGGAACTGTTCCATTGTTATTCTTAATTCTGCTGAAGTTTAAAAGTGCTACGGAACTCTTCCATTGTTCTTCGGAATTCTGCTGAAGTTTAAAAATGCTACGGAACTTTTCCATTGTTCTTCGGAATTCTGATGAAGTTTAAAAATGCTACGGAACTCTTCCATTGTTCTTCGGAATTCTGATGAAGTTTAAAAATGCTACGGAACTCTTCCATTGTTCTTCGGAATTCTGCTGAAGTTTAAAAATGCTACGGAACTTTTCCATTGTTCTTCGGAATTCTGATGAAGTTTAAAACTGCAACGGAACTCTTCCATTGTTCTTCGGAATTCTGCTGAAGTTTAAAAATGCTACGGAACTCTTCCATTGTTCTCAGAATTCTGCTGAAGCTTATAAATTCTACGGTGCTCTTCCATTGTTCTTGGGAATTCTGCTGAAGTTTAAAAATGTTACGGATCGATTCCATTGTTCTTCGGAATTCTGCTTAAGTTTAAAAATGCTACGGAAGTCTTCCATTGTTCTTCGGAATTCTGCTGAAGTTTAAAAATGCTACGGAACTCTTTCATTGTTCTTCGGAATTCTGCTGAAGTTTAAAAATGCTACGGAACTCTTCCATTGTTTTGCGGAATTCTGCTGAAGTTTAAAAATGCTACGGAACTCTTCCATTTTTCTCGGAATTCTTCTGAAGTTTAAAAATGCTACAGAATTCTTCTCTTGTTCTTCAGAATTCTGCTGAAGTTTAAAAATGCTACGGAACACTTCCTTTGTTCTTCGGAATTCTGCTGAAGTTTAAAATTGCTACAGAACTCTTCCATTGTTCACGGTATTCTGGTGAAGTTTAAAAATGCTACGGAACTCTTCCATTGTTATTTTTAATTCTACTGAAGTTTAAAAATGCTACGGAACTCTTCCATTGTTCTTTGGAATTCTGCTGAAGTTTAAAAATGCTACGGGACTCTTCATTGTTCTTCTGAGTTCTGCTGAAGTTTAAAAATGCTACGGAACTCTTCCATTGTTCTTCGGAATTCTGATGAAGTTTAAAACTGCAACGGAACTCTTCCATTGTTCTTCGGAATTCTGCTGAAGTTTAAAAATGCTACGGAACTCTTCCATTGTTCTTCGGAATTCTGCTGAAGTTTAAAAATGCTACAGAACTCTTCCATTGTTCCTCGGAATTCTGGTGAAGTTTAAAAATGCTGCGGAACTCATCCATTGTTCTCGGAATTCTGCTGAAGTTTAAAAATGCTACGGAACTCTTCCATTGTTCTTCGGAATTCTGCTGTAATTTAAAAATGCTACGGAACTCTTCCATTGTTCTTCGGAATTCTGCTGAAGTTTAAAAATGCTACGGAACTCTTCCATTGTTCTTCGGAATTCTGATGAAGTTTAAAACTGCAACGGAACTCTTCCATTGTTCTTCGGAATTTTGCTGAAGTTTAAAAATGCTACGGAACTCTTCCATTGTTCTTCGGAATTCTGCTGAAGTTTAAAAATGCTACAGAACTCTTCCATTGTTCCTCGGAATTCTGGTGAAGTTTAAAAATGCTGCGGAACTCTTCCATTGTTCTCGGAATTGTGCTGAAGTTTAAAAATGCTACGGAACTCTTCCATTGTTCTTCGGAATTCTGCTGAAGCTTAAAAATGCTATGGAACTGTTCCATTGTTCTTCGGAATTCTGCTGAAGTTTAAAAATGCTATGGAACTCTTCCATTGTTCTCGGAATTCTGGTGAAGTTTAAAAATGCTACGGAACTCATCCATTGTTCTCGGAATTCTGCTGAAGTTTAAAAATGCTACGGAATTCTTCCATTGTTCTTCGGAATTCTGCTGAAGTTTAAAAATAGTATGGAACTTTTCCATTGTTCTTCGGAATTCTGATGAAGTTTAAAAAGGCTACGGAACTCTTCCATTGTTCTTCGGAATTCTGCTGAAGTTTAAAAATGCTACGGAACTCTTCCATTGTTCTTCGGAATTCTGCAGAAGTTTAAAAATGCTACGGAACTCTTCCATTGTTCTTGGAATTCTGGTGAAGTTTAAAAATGCTACGGAACTCTTCCATTGTTCTCAGAATTCTGCTGAAGCTTATAAATTCTACGGTGCTCTTCCATTGTTCTTGGGAATTCTGCTGAAGTTTAAAAATGCTACGGAACTCTTTCATTGTTCTTCGGAATTCTGCTGAAGTTTAAAAATGCTACGGAAGTCTTCCATTGTTCTTCGGAATTCTGCTGAAGTTTAAAAATGCTACGGAACTCTTTCATTGTTCTTCGGAATTCTGCTGAAGTTTAAAAATGCTACGGAACTCTTCCATTGTTTTGCGGAATTCTGCTGAAGTTTAAAAATGCTACGGAACTCTTCCATTTTTCTCGGAATTCTTCTGAAGTTTAAAAATGCTACAGAATTCTTCTCTTGTTCTTCAGAATTCTGCTGAAGTTTAAAAATGCTACGGAACACTTCCTTTGTTCTTCGGAATTCTGCTGAAGTTTAAAAATGCTACAGAACTCTCCCATTGTTCACGGTATTCTGGTGAAGTTTAAAAATGCTACGGAACTCTTCCATTGTTATTTTTAATTCTACTGAAGTTTAAAAATGCTACGGAACTCTTCCATTGTTCTTTGGAATTCTGCTGAAGTTTAAAAATGCTACGGGACTCTTCATTGTTCTTCTGAGTTCTGCTGAAGTTTAAAAATGCTACGGAACTCTTCCATTGTTCTTCGGAATTCTGATGAAGTTTAAAACTGCAACGGAACTCTTCCATTGTTCTTCGGAATTCTGCTGAAGTTTAAAAATGCTACGGAACTCTTCCATTGTTCTTCGGAATTCTGCTGAAGTTTAAAAATGCTACAGAACTCTTCCATTGTTCCTCGGAATTCTGGTGAAGTTTAAAAATGCTGCGGAACTCATCCATTGTTCTCGGAATTCTGCTGAAGTTTAAAAATGCTACGGAACTCTTCCATTGTTCTTCGGAATTCTGCTGTAATTTAAAAATGCTACGGAACTCTTCCATTGTTCTTCGGAATTCTGCTGAAGTTTAAAAATGCTACGGAACTCTTCCATTGTTCTTCGGAATTCTGATGAAGTTTAAAACTGCAACGGAACTCTTCCATTGTTCTTCGGAATTCTGCTGAAGTTTAAAAATGCTACGGAACTCTTCCATTGTTCTTCGGAATTCTGCTGAAGTTTAAAAATGCTACAGAACTCTTCCATTGTTCTCGGAATTCTGGTGAAGTTTAAAAATGCTACGGAACTCATCCATTGTTCTCGGAATTCTGCTGAAGTTTAAAAATGCTACGGAACTCTTCCATTGTTCTTCGGAATTCTGCTGAAGTTTAAAAATAGTATGGAACTTTTCCATTGTTCTTCGGAATTCTGATGAAGTTTAAAAAGGCTACGGAACTCTTCCATTGTTCTTCGGAATTCTGTTGAAGTTTAAAAATGCTACGGAACTCTTCCATTGTTCTTCGGAATTCTGCAGAAGTTTAAAAATGCTACGGAACTCTTCCATTGTTCTTGGAATTCTGGTGAAGTTTAAAAATGCTACGGAACTCTTCCATTGTTCTCAGAATTCTGCTGAAGCTTATAAATTCTACGGTGCTCTTCCATTGTTCTTGGGAATTCTGCTGAAGTTTAAAAATGCTACGGAACTCTTTCATTGTTCTTCGGAATTCTGCTGAAGTTTAAAAATGCTACGGAAGTCTTCCATTGTTCTTCGGAATTCTGCTGAAGTTTAAAAATGCTACGGAACTCTTTCATTGTTCTTCGGAATTCTGCTGAAGTTTAAAAATGCTACGGAACTCTTCCATTGTTTTGCGGAATTCTGCTGAAGTTTAAAAATGCTACGGAACTCTTCCATTGTTCTTCGGAACTCTGATGAAGCTTAAAACTGCAACGGAACTCTTCCATTGTTGTTTGGAATTCTGCTGAAGTTTAAAAATGCTACGGAACTCTTCCATTGTTCTTCGGAATTCTGCTGAAGTTTAAAAATGCTACGGAACTCTTCCATTGTTCTCGGAATTCTGGTGAAGTTTAAAAATGCTACGGAACTCTTCCATTGTTCTCGGAATTGTGCTGAAGTTTAAAAATGCTACGGAACTATTGCATTGTTCTTCGGAATTCTGCTGAAGTTTAAAAATGCTACGGAACTCTTCCATTGTTCTCAGAATTCTGCTGAAGCTTATAAATTCTACGGTGCTCTTCCATTGTTCTTGGGAATTCTGCTGAAGTTTAAAAATGTTACGGATCAATTCCATTGTTCTTCGGAATTCTGCTTAAGTTTAAAAATGCTACGGAAGTCTTCCATTGTTCTTCGGAATTCTGCTGAAGTTTAAAAATGCTACGGAACTCTTTCATTGTTCTTCGGAATTCTGCTGAAGTTTAAAAATGCTACGGAACTCTTCCATTGTTTTGCGGAATTCTGCTGAAGTTTAAAAATGCTACGGAACTCTTCCATTTTTCTCGGAATTCTTCTGAAGTTTAAAAATGCTACAGAATTCTTCTCTTGTTCTTCAGAATTCTGCTGAAGTTTAAAAATGCTACGGAACACTTCCTTTGTTCTTCGGAATTCTGCTGAAGTTTAAAATTGCTACAGAACTCTTCCATTGTTCACGGTATTCTGGTGAAGTTTAAAAATGCTACGGAACTCTTCCATTGTTATTTTTAACTCTACTGAAGTTTAAAAATGCTACGGAACTCTTCCATTGTTCTTTGGAATTCTGCTGAAGTTTAAAAATGCTACGGGACTCTTCATTGTTCTTCTGAGTTCTGCTGAAGTTTAAAAATGCTACGGAACTCTTCCATTGTTCTTCGGAATTCTGATGAAGTTTAAAACTGCAACGGAACTCTTCCATTGTTCTTCGGAATTCTGCTGAAGTTTAAAAATGCTACGGAACTCTTCCATTGTTCTTCGGAATTCTGCTGAAGTTTAAAAATGCTACAGAACTCTTCCATTGTTCCTCGGAATTCTGGTGAAGTTTAAAAATGCTACGGAACTCTTCCATTGTTCTTCGGAATTCTGCTGAAGTTTAAAAATGCTACAGAACTCTTCCATTGTTCCTCGGAATTCTGGTGAAGTTTAAAAATGCTGCGGAACTCATCCATTGTTCTCGGAATTCTGCTGAAGTTTAAAAATGCTACGGAACTCTTCCATTGTTCTTCGGAATTCTGCTGTAATTTAAAAATGCTACGGAACTCTTCCATTGTTCTTCGGAATTCTGCTGAAGTTTAAAAATGCTACGGAACTCTTCCATTGTTCTTCGGAATTCTGATGAAGTTTAAAACTGCAACGGAACTCTTCCATTGTTCTTCGGAATTCTGCTGAAGTTTAAAAATGCTACGGAACTCTTCCATTGTTCTTCGGAATTCTGCTGAAGTTTAAAAATGCTACAGAACTCTTCCATTGTTCCTCGGAATTCTGGTGAAGTTTAAAAATGCTGCGGAACTCTTCCATTGTTCTCGGAATTGTGCTGAAGTTTAAAAATGCTACGGAACTCTTCCATTGTTCTTCGGAATTCTGCTGAAGCTTAAAAATGCTATGGAACTGTTCCATTGTTCTTCGGAATTCTGCTGAAGTTTAAAAATGCTATGGAACTCTTCCATTGTTCTCGGAATTCTGGTGAAGTTTAAAAATGCTACGGAACTCATCCATTGTTCTCGGAATTCTGCTGAAGTTTAAAAATGCTACGGAACTCTTCCATTGTTCTTCGGAATTCTGCTGAAGTTTAAAAATAGTATGGAACTTTTCCATTGTTCTTCGGAATTCTGATGAAGTTTAAAAAGGCTACGGAACTCTTCCATTGTTCTTCGGAATTCTGTTGAAGTTTAAAAATGCTACGGAACTCTTCCATTGTTCTTCGGAATTCTGCAGAAGTTTAAAAATGCTACGGAACTCTTCCATTGTTCTTGGAATTCTGGTGAAGTTTAAAAATGCTACGGAACTCTTCCATTGTTCTCAGAATTCTGCTGAAGCTTATAAATTCTACGGTGCTCTTCCATTGTTCTTGGGAATTCTGCTGAAGTTTAAAAATGCTACGGAACTCTTTCATTGTTCTTCGGAATTCTGCTGAAGTTTAAAAATGCTACGGAAGTCTTCCATTGTTCTTCGGAATTCTGCTGAAGTTTAAAAATGCTACGGAACTCTTTCATTGTTCTTCGGAATTCTGCTGAAGTTTAAAAATGCTACGGAACTCTTCCATTGTTTTGCGGAATTCTGCTGAAGTTTAAAAATGCTACGGAACTCTTCCATTTTTCTCGGAATTCTTCTGAAGTTTAAAAATGCTACAGAATTCTTCTCTTGTTCTTCAGAATTCTGCTGAAGTTTAAAAATGCTACGGAACACTTCCTTTGTTCTTCGGAATTCTGCTGAAGTTTAAAAATGCTACAGAACTCTCCCATTGTTCACGGTATTCTGGTGAAGTTTAAAAATGCTACGGAACTCTTCCATTGTTATTTTTAATTCTACTGAAGTTTAAAAATGCTACGGAACTCTTCCATTGTTCTTTGGAATTCTGCTGAAGTTTAAAAATGCTACGGGACTCTTCATTGTTCTTCTGAGTTCTGCTGAAGTTTAAAAATGCTACGGAACTCTTCCATTGTTCTTCGGAATTCTGATGAAGTTTAAAACTGCAACGGAACTCTTCCATTGTTCTTCGGAATTCTGCTGAAGTTTAAAAATGCTACGGAACTCTTCCATTGTTCTTCGGAATTCTGCTGAAGTTTAAAAATGCTACAGAACTCTTCCATTGTTCCTCGGAATTCTGGTGAAGTTTAAAAATGCTGCGGAACTCATCCATTGTTCTCGGAATTCTGCTGAAGTTTAAAAATGCTACGGAACTCTTCCATTGTTCTTCGGAATTCTGCTGTAATTTAAAAATGCTACGGAACTCTTCCATTGTTCTTCGGAATTCTGCTGAAGTTTAAAAATGCTACGGAACTCTTCCATTGTTCTTCGGAATTCTGATGAAGTTTAAAACTGCAACGGAACTCTTCCATTGTTCTTCGGAATTCTGCTGAAGTTTAAAAATGCTACGGAACTCTTCCATTGTTCTTCGGAATTCTGCTGAAGTTTAAAAATGCTACAGAACTCTTCCATTGTTCCTCGGAATTCTGGTGAAGTTTAAAAATGCTGCGGAACTCATCCATTGTTCTCGGAATTCTGCTGAAGTTTAAAAATGCTACGGAACTCTTCCATTGTTCTTCGGAATTCTGCTGTAATTTAAAAATGCTACGGAACTCTTCCATTGTTCTTCGGAATTCTGCTGAAGTTTAAAAATGCTACGGAACTCTTCCATTGTTCTTTGGAATTCTGCTGAAGTTTAAAAATGCTACGGAACTCTTCCATTGTTTTTCAGAATTCTGCTGAAGTTTAAAAATGCTGTGGAACTCTTCCATTGTTCTCGGAATTCTTCTGAAGTTTGAAAATCCTACAGAACTCTTCCATTGTTCTTCAGAATACTGCTGAAGTTTAAAAATGCTACGGAACACTTCCTTTGTTCTTCGGAATTCTGCTGAAGTTTAAAAATGCTACGGAACTCTTCCATTGTTCACGGAATTCTGGTGAAGTTTAAAAATGCTACGGAACTGTTCCATTGTTATTCTTAATTCTGCTGAAGTTTAAAAGTGCTACGGAACTCTTCCATTGTTCTTCGGAATTCTGCTGAAGTTTAAAAATGCTACGGAACTTTTCCATTGTTCTTCGGAATTCTGATGAAGTTTAAAAATGCTACGGAACTCTTCCATTGTTCTTCGGAATTCTGATGAAGTTTAAAAATGCTACGGAACTCTTCCATTGTTCTTCGGAATTCTGCTGAAGTTTAAAAATGCTACGGAACTTTTCCATTGTTCTTCGGAATTCTGATGAAGTTTAAAACTGCAACGGAACTCTTCCATTGTTCTTCGGAATTCTGCTGAAGTTTAAAAATGCTACGGAACTCTTCCATTGTTCTCAGAATTCTGCTGAAGCTTATAAATTCTACGGTGCTCTTCCATTGTTCTTGGGAATTCTGCTGAAGTTTAAAAATGTTACGGATCGATTCCATTGTTCTTCGGAATTCTGCTTAAGTTTAAAAATGCTACGGAAGTCTTCCATTGTTCTTCGGAATTCTGCTGAAGTTTAAAAATGCTACGGAACTCTTTCATTGTTCTTCGGAATTCTGCTGAAGTTTAAAAATGCTACGGAACTCTTCCATTGTTTTGCGGAATTCTGCTGAAGTTTAAAAATGCTACGGAACTCTTCCATTTTTCTCGGAATTCTTCTGAAGTTTAAAAATGCTACAGAATTCTTCTCTTGTTCTTCAGAATTCTGCTGAAGTTTAAAAATGCTACGGAACACTTCCTTTGTTCTTCGGAATTCTGCTGAAGTTTAAAATTGCTACAGAACTCTTCCATTGTTCACGGTATTCTGGTGAAGTTTAAAAATGCTACGGAACTCTTCCATTGTTATTTTTAATTCTACTGAAGTTTAAAAATGCTACGGAACTCTTCCATTGTTCTTTGGAATTCTGCTGAAGTTTAAAAATGCTACGGGACTCTTCATTGTTCTTCTGAGTTCTGCTGAAGTTTAAAAATGCTACGGAACTCTTCCATTGTTCTTCGGAATTCTGATGAAGTTTAAAACTGCAACAGAACTCTTCCATTGTTCTTCGGAATTCTGCTGAAGTTTAAAAATGCTACGGAACTCTTCCATTGTTCTTCGGAATTCTGCTGAAGTTTAAAAATGCTACAGAACTCTTCCATTGTTCCTCGGAATTCTGGTGAAGTTTAAAAATGCTGCGGAACTCATCCATTGTTCTCGGAATTCTGCTGAAGTTTAAAAATGCTACGGAACTCTTCCATTGTTCTTCGGAATTCTGCTGTAATTTAAAAATGCTACGGAACTCTTCCATTGTTCTTCGGAATTCTGCTGAAGTTTAAAAATGCTACGGAACTCTTCCATTGTTCTTCGGAATTCTGATGAAGTTTAAAACTGCAACGGAACTCTTCCATTGTTCTTCGGAATTCTGCTGAAGTTTAAAAATGCTACGGAACTCTTCCATTGTTCTTCGGAATTCTGCTGAAGTTTAAAAATGCTACAGAACTCTTCCATTGTTCCTCGGAATTCTGGTGAAGTTTAAAAATGCTGCGGAACTCTTCCATTGTTCTCGGAATTGTGCTGAAGTTTAAAAATGCTACGGAACTCTTCCATTGTTCTTCGGAATTCTGCTGAAGCTTAAAAATGCTATGGAACTGTTCCATTGTTCTTCGGAATGCTGCTGAAGTTTAAAAATGCTATGGAACTCTTCCATTGTTCTCGGAATTCTGGTGAAGTTTAAAAATGCTACGGAACTCATCCATTGTTCTCGGAATTCTGCTGAAGTTTAAAAATGCTACGGAATTCTTCCATTGTTCTTCGGAATTCTGCTGAAGTTTAAAAATAGTATGGAACTTTTCCATTGTTCTTCGGAATTCTGATGAAGTTTAAAAAGGCTACGGAACTCTTCCATTGTTCTTCGGAATTCTGCTGAAGTTTAAAAATGCTACGGAACTCTTCCATTGTTCTTCGGAATTCTGCAGAAGTTTAAAAATGCTACGGAACTCTTCCATTGTTCTTGGAATTCTGGTGAAGTTTAAAAATGCTACGGAACTCTTCCATTGTTCTCAGAATTCTGCTGAAGCTTATAAATTCTACGGTGCTCTTCCATTGTTCTTGGGAATTCTGCTGAAGTTTAAAAATGCTACGGAACTCTTTCATTGTTCTTCGGAATTCTGCTGAAGTTTAAAAATGCTACGGAAGTCTTCCATTGTTCTTCGGAATTCTGCTGAAGTTTAAAAATGCTACGGAACTCTTTCATTGTTCTTCGGAATTCTGCTGAAGTTTAAAAATGCTACGGAACTCTTCCATTGTTTTGCGGAATTCTGCTGAAGTTTAAAAATGCTACGGAACTCTTCCATTTTTCTCGGAATTCTTCTGAAGTTTAAAAATGCTACAGAATTCTTCTCTTGTTCTTCAGAATTCTGCTGAACTTTAAAAATGCTACGGAACACTTCCTTTGTTCTTCGGAATTCTGCTGAAGTTTAAAAATGCTACAGAACTCTCCCATTGTTCACGGTATTCTGGTGAAGTTTAAAAATGCTACGGAACTCTTCCATTGTTATTTTTAATTCTACTGAAGTTTAAAAATGCTACGGAACTCTTCCATTGTTCTTTGGAATTCTGCTGAAGTTTAAAAATGCTACGGGACTCTTCATTGTTCTTCTGAGTTCTGCTGAAGTTTAAAAATGCTACGGAACTCTTCCATTGTTCTTCGGAATTCTGATGAAGTTTAAAACTGCAACGGAACTCTTCCATTGTTCTTCGGAATTCTGCTGAAGTTTAAAAATGCTACGGAACTCTTCCATTGTTCTTCGGAATTCTGCTGAAGTTTAAAAATGCTACAGAACTCTTCCATTGTTCCTCGGAATTCTGGTGAAGTTTAAAAATGCTGCGGAACTCATCCATTGTTCTCGGAATTCTGCTGAAGTTTAAAAATGCTACGGAACTCTTCCATTGTTCTTCGGAATTCTGCTGTAATTTAAAAATGCTACGGAACTCTTCCATTGTTCTTCGGAATTCTGCTGAAGTTTAAAAATGCTACGGAACTCTTCCATTGTTCTTCGGAATTCTGATGAAGTTTAAAACTGCAACGGAACTCTTCCATTGTTCTTCGGAATTCTGCTGAAGTTTAAAAATGCTACGGAACTCTTCCATTGTTCTTCGGAATTCTGCTGAAGTTTAAAAATGCTACAGAACTCTTCCATTGTTCCTCGGAATTCTGGTGAAGTTTAAAAATGCTGCGGAACTCATCCATTGTTCTCGGAATTCTGCTGAAGTTTAAAAATGCTACGGAACTCTTCCATTGTTCTTCGGAATTCTGATGAAGTTTAAAACTGCAACGGAACTCTTCCATTGTTCTTCGGAATTCTGCTGAAGTTTAAAAATGCTACGGAACTCTTCCATTGTTCTTCGGAATTCTGCTGAAGTTTAAAAATGCTACAGAACTCTTCCATTGTTCCTCGGAATTCTGGTGAAGTTTAAAAATGCTGCGGAACTCATCCATTGTTCTCGGAATTCTGCTGAAGTTTAAAAATGCTACGGAACTCTTCCATTGTTCTTCGGAATTCTGCTGTAATTTAAAAATGCTACGGAACTCTTCCATTGTTCTTCGGAATTCTGCTGAAGTTTAAAAATGCTACGGAACTCTTCCATTGTTCTTCGGAATTCTGCTGAAGTTTAAAAATGCTACAGAACTCTTCCATTGTTCCTCGGAATTCTGGTGAAGTTTAAAAATGCTGCGGAACTCTTCCATTGTTCTCGGAATTGTGCTGAAGTTTAAAAATGCTACGGAACTCTTCCATTGTTCTTCGGAATTCTGCTGAAGGTTAAAAATGCTATGGAACTGTTCCATTGTTCTTCGGAATTCTGCTGAAGTTTAAAAATGCTATGGAACTCTTCCATTGTTCTCGGAATTCTGGTGAAGTTTAAAAATGCTACGGAACTCATCCATTGTTCTCGGAATTCTGCTGAAGTTTAAAAATGCGACGGAATTCTTCCATTGTTCTTCGGAATTCTGCTGAAGTTTAAAAATAGTATGGAACTTTTCCATTGTTCTTCGGAATTCTGATGAAGTTTAAAAAGGCTACGGAACTCTTCCATTGTTCTTCGGAATTCTGCTGAAGTTTAAAAATGCTACGGAACTCTTCCATTGTTCTTCAGAATTCTGCTGAAGTTTAAAAATGCTACGGAACTCTTCCATTGTTCTTCGGAATTCTGCTGAAGTTTAAAAATGCTACGGAACTCTTTCATTGTTCTTTGGAATTCTGCTGAAGTTTAAAAATGCTACGGAACTCTTCCATTGTTTTTCAGAATTCTGCTGAAGTTTAAAAATGCTGTGGAACTCTTCCATTGTTCTCGGAATTCTTCTGAAGTTTGAAAATCCTACAGAACTCTTCCATTGTTCTTCAGAATACTGCTGAAGTTTAAAAATGCTACGGAACACTTCCTTTGTTCTTCGGAATTCTGCTGAAGTTTAAAAATGCTACGGAACTCTTCCATTGTTCACGGAATTCTGGTGAAGTTTAAAAATGCTACGGAACTGTTCCATTGTTATTCTTAATTCTGCTGAAGTTTAAAAATGCTACGGAACTCTTCCATTGTTCTTCGGAATTCTGCTGAAGTTTAAAAATGCTACGGAACTTTTCCATTGTTCTTCGGAATTCTGATGAAGTTTAAAAATGCTACGGAACTCTTCCATTGTTCTTCGGAATTCTGCTGAAGTTTAAAAATGCTACGGAACTCTTCCATTGTTCTCAGAATTCTGTTGAAGTTTAAAAATGCTACGGAACTCTTCCATTGTTCTCGGAATTCTGTTGAAGTTTAAAAATGCTGCGGAACTCTTCCATTGTTCTCGGAATTCTGCTGAAGTTTAAAAATGCTACGGAACTCTTCCATTGTTCTTCGGAATTCTGCTGAAGTTTAAAAATGCTGCAGAATTTTTCCATTGTTCTTCGGAATTCTGATGAAGTTTAAAAATGCTACGGAACTCTTCCATTGTTCTTCAGAATTCTGCTGAAGTTTAAAAATGCTACGGAACTCTTCCATTGTTCTTCGGAATTCTGCAGAAGTTTAAAAATGCTACGGAACTCTTCCATTGTTCTTCGGAATTCTGCTGAAGTTTAAAAATGCTACGGAACTCTTCCATTGTTCTTTGGAATTCTGCTGAAGTTTAAAAATGCTACGGAACTCTTCCATTGTTTTTCAGAATTCTGCTGAAGTTTAAAAATGCTGTGGAACTCTTCCATTGTTCTCGGAATTCTTCTGAAGTTTGAAAATCCTACAGAACTCTTCCATTGTTCTTCAGAATACTGCTGAAGTTTAAAAATGCTACGGAACACTTCCTTTGTTCTTCGGAATTCTGCTGAAGTTTAAAAATGCTACGGAACTCTTCCATTGTTCACGGAATTCTGGTGAAGTTTAAAAATGCTACGGAACTGTTCCATTGTTATTCTTAATTCTGCTGAAGTTTAAAAATGCTACGGAACTCTTCCATTGTTCTTCGGAATTCTGCTGAAGTTTAAAAATGCTACGGAACTTTTCCATTGTTCTTCGGAATTCTGATGAAGTTTAAAAATGCTACGGAACTCTTCCATTGTTCTTCGGAATTCTGCTGAAGTTTAAAAATGCTACGGAACTCTTCCATTGTTCTCAGAATTCTGTTGAAGTTTAAAAATGCTACGGAACTCTTCCATTGTTCTCGGAATTCTGTTGAAGTTTAAAAATGCTGCGGAACTCTTCCATTGTTCTCGGAATTCTGCTGAAGTTTAAAAATGCTACGGAACTCTTCCATTGTTCTTCGGAATTCTGCTGAAGTTTAAAAATGCTGCAGAATTTTTCCATTGTTCTTCGGAATTCTGATGAAGTTTAAAAATGCTACGGAACTCTTCCATTGTTCTTCAGAATTCTGCTGAAGTTTAAAAATGCTACGGAACTCTTCCATTGTTCTTTGGAATTCTGCAGAAGTTTAAAAATGCTACGGAACTCTTCCATTGTTCTTGGAATTCTGCTGAAGTTTAAAAATGCTACGGAACTCTTCCATTGTTCTCAGAATTCTGCTGAAGTTTGTAAATTCTACGGTACTCTTCCATTGTTCTTGGGAATTCTGCTGAAGTTTAAAAATGCTACGGAACTCTTCCATTGTTCTTCGGAATTCTGCTGAAGTTTAAAAATGCTACGGAACTCTTCCATTGTTCTTCGGAATTCTGCTGAAGTTTAAAAATGCTACGGAACTCTTACATTGTTCTTCTGAATTCTGCTGAAGTTTAAAAATGCTACGGAACTCTTCCATTGTTCTTCGGAAATCTGATGAAGCTTAAAACTGCAACGGAACTCTTCCATTGTTCTTCGGAATTCTGCTGAAGTTTAAAAATGCTACGGAACTCTTCCATTGTTTTCGGAATTCTGCTGAAGTTTAAAAATGCTACAGAACTCTTCCATTGTTCTCGGAATTCTGGTGAAGTTTAAAAATGCTACGGAACTCTTCCATTGTTCTCGGAATTGTGCTGAAGTTTAAAAATGCTACGGAACTATTGCATTGTTCTTCGGAATTCTGCCGAAGTTTAAAAATGCTACGGAACTCTTCCATTGTTCTTGGAATTCCTGTGAAGTTTAAAAATGCTACGGAACTCTTCCATTGTTCTCAGAATTCTGCTGAAGCTTATAAATTCTACTGTGCTCTTCCATTGTTCTTGGGAATTCTGCTGAAGTTTAAAAATGTTACGGATCAATTCCATTGTTCTTCGGAATTCTGCTTAAGTTTAAAAATGCTACGGAACTCTTCCATTGTTTTGCGCAATTCTGCTGAAGTTTAAAAATGCTACGGAACTCTTCCATTTTTCTCGGAATTCTTCTGAAGTTTAAAAATACTACAGAACTCTTCTCTTGTTCTTCAGAATTCTGCTGAAGTTTAAAAATGCTACGGAACAATTCCTTTGTTCTTCGGAATTCTGCTGAAGTTTAAAAATGTTACGGATCATTTCCATTGTTCTTCGGAATTCTGCTGAAGTTTAAAAATGCTACGGAACTCTTCCATTGTTCTTCGGAATTCTGCTGAAGTTTAAAAATGCTATGGAACTCTTCGATTGTTCTTCGGAATTCTGCTGAAGTTTAAAAATGCTACGGAACTCTTCCATTGTTCTTCTGAGTTCTGCTGAAGTTTAAAAATGCTGCGGAACTCTTCCATTGTTCTTCGGAATTCTGATGAAGTTTAAAACTGCAACGGAACTCTTCCATTGTTCTTCAGAATTCTGCTGAAGTTTAAAAATGCTACGGAACTCTTCCATTGTTCTTCGGAATTCTGCTGAAGTTTAAAAATGCTATGGAACTCTTACATTGTTCTTCTGAATTCTGCTGAAGTTTAAAAATGCTACGGAACTCTTCCATTGTTCTTCGGAACTCTGATGAAGCTTAAAACTGCAACGGAACTCTTCCATTGTTGTTTGGAATTCTGCTGAAGTTTAAAAATGCTACGGAACTCTTCCATTGTTCTTCGGAATTCTGCTGAAGTTTAAAAATGCTACGGAACTCTTCCATTGTTCTCGGAATTCTGGTGAAGTTTAAAAATGCTACGGAATTCTTCCATTGTTCTCGGAATTCTGGTGACGTTTAAAAATGCTACGGAACTCATCCATTGTTCTCGGAATTCTGCTGAAGTTTAAAAATGCTACGGAACTCTTCCATTGTTCTTCGGAATTCTGCTGAAGTTTAAAAATGCTACAGAACTCTTCCATTGTTCCTCGGAATTCTGGTGAAGTTTAAAAATGCTGTGGAACTCATCCATTGTTCTCGAAATTCTGCTGAAGTTTAAAAATGCTACGGAACTCTTCCATTGTTCTTCGGAATTCTGCTGTAATTTAAAAATGCTACGGAACTCTTCCATTGTTCTTCGGAATTCTGCTGAAGTTTAAAAATGCTACGGAACTCTTCCATTGTTCTTTGGAATTCTGCTGAAGTTTAAAAATGCTACGGAACTCTTCCATTGTTTTTCGGAATTCTGCTGAAGTTTAAAAATGCTGTGGAACTCTTCCATTGTTCTCGGAATTCTTCTGAAGTTTGAAAATCCTACAGAACTCTTCCATTGTTCTTCAGAATACTGCTGAAGTTTAAAAATGCTACGGAACACTTCCTTTGTTCTTCGGAATTCTGCTGAAGTTTAAAAATGCTACGGAACTCTTCCATTGTTCACGGAATTCTGGTGAAGTTTAAAAATGCTACGGAACTGTTCCATTGTTATTCTTAATTCTGCTGAAGTTTAAAAATGCTACGGAACTCTTCCATTGTTCTTCGGAATTCTGCTGAAGTTTAAAAATGCTACGGAACTTTTCCATTGTTCTTCGGAATTCTGATGAAGTTTAAAAATGCTACGGAACTCTTCCATTGTTCTTCGGAATTCTGCTGAAGTTTAAAAATGCTACGGAACTCTTCCATTGTTCTCAGAATTCTGTTGAAGTTTAAAAATGCTACGGAACTCTTCCATTGTTCTCGGAATTCTGTTGAAGTTTAAAAATGCTGCGGAACTCTTCCATTGTTCTCGGAATTCTGGTGAAGTTTAAAAATGCTACGGAACTCTTCCATTGTTCTTCGGAATTCTGCTGAAGTTTAAAAATGCTACAGAATTTTTCCATTGTTCTTCGGAATTCTGATGAAGTTTAAAAATGCTACGGAACTCTTCCATTGTTCTTCAGAATTCTGCTGAAGTTTAAAAATGCTACGGAACTCTTCCATTGTTCTTCGGAATTCTGCAGAAGTTTAAAAATGCTACGGAACTCTTCCATTGTTCTTGGAATTCTGGTGAAGTTTAAAAATGCTACGGAACTCTTCCATTGTTCTCAGAATTCTGCTGAAGTTTATAAATTCTACGGTACTCTTCCATTGTTCTTGGGAATTCTGCTGAAGTTTAAAAATGCTACGGAACTCTTCCATTGTTCTTCGGAATTCTGCTGAAGTTTAAAAATGCTACGGAACTCTTCCATTGTTCTTCGGAATTCTGCTGAAGTTTAAAAATGCTACGGAACTCTTACATTGTTTTTCTGAATTCTGCTGAAGTTTAAAAATGCTACGGAACTCTTCCATTGTTCTTCGGAATTCTGATGAAGCTTAAAACTGCAACGGAACTCTTCCATTGTTCTTCGGAATTCTGCTGAAGTTTAAAAATGCTACGGAACTCTTCTATTGTTCTTCGGAATTCTGCTGAAGTTTAAAAATGCTACGGAACTCTTCCATTGTTTTCGGAATTCTGCTGAAGTTTAAAAATGCTACGGAACTCTTCCATTGTTCTCGGAATTCTGGTGAAGTTTAAAAATGCTACGGAACTCTTCCATTGTTCTCGGAATTCTGCTGAAGTTTAAAAATGCTACGGAACTATTCCATTGTTCTTCGGAATTCTGCCGAAGTTTAAAAATGCTACGGAACTCTTCCATTGTTCTTGGAATTCCTGTGAAGTTTAAAAATGCTACGGAACTCTTCCATTGTTCTCAGAATTCTGCTGAAGCTTATAAATTCTACTGTGCTCTTCCATTGTTCTTGGGAATTCTGCTGAAGTTTAAAAATGTTACGGATCAATTCCATTGTTCTTTGGAATTCTGCTTAAGTTTAAAAATGCTACCGAACTCTTCCATTGTTCTTCGGAATTCTGCTGAAGTTTAAAAATGCTGCGGA
The DNA here is from genome assembly GCF_046119375.1 of Phyllobates terribilis. Classification (NCBI taxonomy): domain Eukaryota; kingdom Metazoa; phylum Chordata; class Amphibia; order Anura; family Dendrobatidae; genus Phyllobates; species Phyllobates terribilis. Next base: position 1,957,149 of record NW_027363069.1, on the reverse strand, counting down.
ACTCTTCCATTGTTCTTCGGAATTCTGCTGAAGCTTAAAAATGCTACGGAACTCTTCCATTGTTTTGCGGAATTCTGCTGAAGTTTAAAAATGCTACGGAACTCTTCCATTTTTCTCGGAATTCTTCTGAAGTTTAAAAATACTACAGAACTCTTCTCTTGTTCTTCAGAATTCTGCTGAAGTTTAAAAATGCTACGGAACAATTCCTTTGTTCTTCGGAATTCTGCTGAAGTTTAAAAATGTTACGGATCATTTCCATTGTTCTTCGGAATTCTGCTGAAGTTTAAAAATGCTACGGAACTCTTCCATTGTTCTTCGGAATTCTGCTGAAGTGTAAAAATGCTATGGAACTCTTCGATTGTTCTTCGGAATTCTGCTGAAGTTTAAAAATGCTACGGAACTCTTCCATTGTTCTTCTGAGTTCTGCTGAAGTTTAAAAATGCTGCGGAACTCTTCCATTGTTCTTCGGAATTCTGATGAAGTTTAAAACTGCAACGGAACTCTTCCATTGTTCTTCAGAATTCTGCTGAAGTTTAAAAATGCTACGGAACTCTTCCATTGTTCTTCGGAATTCTGCTGAAGTTTAAAAATGCTATGGAACTCTTACATTGTTCTTCTGAATTCTGCTGAAGTTTAAAAATGCTACGGAACTCTTCCATTGTTCTTCGGAACTCTGATGAAGCTTAAAACTGCAACGGAACTCTTCCATTGTTGTTTGGAATTCTGCTGAAGTTTAAAAATGCTACGGAACTCTTCCATTGTTCTTCGGAATTCTGCTGAAGTTTAAAAATGCTACGGAACTATTCCATTGTTCTCGGAATTCTGCTGAAGTTTAAAAATGCTACGGAACTCTTCCATTGTTCTCGGAATTCTGGTGAAGTTTAAAAATGCTACAGAACTCTTCCATTGTTCTCAGAATTCTGCTGAAGTTTAAAAATGCTACGGAACTCTTCCATTGTTCTTCAGAATTCTGCTGAAGCTTAAAAATGCTATGGAACTGTTCCATTGTTCTTCGGAATTCTGCTGAAGTTTAAAAATGCTATGGAACTCTTCCATTGTTCTTGGAATTCTGGTGAAGTTTAAAAATGCTACGGAACTCTTCCATTGTTCTCGGAATTCTGGTGACGTTTAAAAATGCTACGGAACTCATCCATTGTTCTCGGAATTCTGCTGAAGTTTAAAAATGCTACGGAACTCTTCCATTGTTCTTCGGAATTCTGCTGAAGTTTAAAAATGGTACGGAACTTTTCCATTGTTCTTCGGAATTCTGATGAAGTTTAAAAAGGCTACGGAACTCTTCCATTGTTCTTCGGAATTCTGCTGAAGTTTAAAAATGCTACGGAACTCTTCCATTGTTCTTCGGAATTCTGCAGAAGTTTAAAAATGCTACGGAACTCTTCCATTGTTCTTGGAATTCTGGTGAAGTTTAAAAATGCTACGGAACTCTTCCATTGTTCTCAGAATTCTGCTGAAGCTTATAAATTCTACGGTGCTCTTCCATTGTTCTTGGGAATTCTGCTGAAGTTTAAAAATGTTACGGATCAATTCCATTGTTCTTCGGAATTCTGCCGAAGTTTAAAAATGCTACGGAACTCTTCCATTGTTCTTCGGAATTCTGCTGAAGTTTAAAAATGCTATGGAACTCTTCCATTGTTCTCGGAATTCTGGTGAAGTTTAAAAATGCTACGGAACTCTTCCATTGTTTTCGGAATTCTGGTGAAGTTTAAAAATGCTACGGAACTCATTCATTGTTCTCGGAATTCTGCTGAAGTTTAAAAATGCTACGGAACTCTTCCATTGTTCTTCGGAATTCTGCTGAGGTTTAAAAATAGTATGGAACTTTTCCATTGTTCTTCGGAATTCTGATGAAGTTTAAAAAGGCTACGGAACTCTTCCATTGTTCTTCGGAATTCTGCTGAAGTTTAAAAATGCTACGGAACTCTTCCATTGTTCTTCAGAATTCTGCAGAAGTTTAAAAATGCTACGGAACTCTTCCATTGTTCTTGGAATTCTGGTGAAGTTTAAAAATGCTACGGAACTCTTCCATTGTTCTCAGATTTCTGCTGAAGCTTATAAATTCTACGGTGCTCTTCCATTGTTCTTGGGAATTCTGCTGAAGTTTAAAAATGTTACGGATCAATTCCATTGTTCTTCGGAATTCTGCTTAAGTTTAAAAATGCTACGGAAGTCTTCCATTGTTCTTCGGAATTCTGCTGAAGTTTAAAAATGCTACGGAACTCTTTCATTGTTCTTCGGAATTCTGCTGAAGTTTAAAAATGCTACGGAACTCTTCCATTGTTTTGCGGAATTCTGCTGAAGTTTAAAAATGCTACGGAACTCTTCCATTTTTCTCGGAATTCTTCTGAAGTTTAAAAATGCTACAGAATTCTTCTCTTGTTCTCCAGAATTCTGCTGAAGTTTAAAAATGCTACGGAACACTTCCTTTGTTCTTCGGAATTCTGCTGAAGTTTAAAAATGCTACAGAACTCTTCCATTGTTCACGGTATTCTGATGAAGTTTAAAAATGCTACGGAACTCTTCCATTGTTATTTTTAATTCTACTGAAGTTTAAAAATGCTACGGAACTCTTCCATTGTTCTTTGGAATTCTGCTGAAGTTTAAAAATGCTACGGGACTCTTCATTGTTCTTCTGAGTTCTGCTGAAGTTTATAAATGCTACGGAACTCTTCCATTGTTCTTCGGAATTCTGATGAAGTTTAAATCTGCAACGGAACTCTTCCATTGTTCTTCGGAATTCTGCTGAAGTTTAAAAATGCTACGGAACTCTTCCAGTGTTCTTCGGAATTCTGCTGAAGTTTAAAAATGCTACAGAACTCTTCCATTGTTTTTCGGAATTCTGCTGAAGTTTAAAAATGCTGTGGAACTCTTCCATTGTTCTCGGAATTCTTCTGAAGTTTGAAAATGCTACAGAACTCTTCCATTGTTCTTCAGAATACTGCTGAAGTTTAAAAATGCTACGGAACACTTCCTTTGTTCTTCGGAATTCTGCTGAAGTTTAAAAATGCTACGGAACTCTTCCATTGTTCACGGAATTCTGGTGAAGTTTAAAAATGCTACGGAACTGTTCCATTGTTATTCTTAATTCTGCTGAAGTTTAAAAATGCTACGGAACTCTTCCATTGTTCTTCGGAATTCTGCTGAAGTTTAAAAATGCTACGGAACTTTTCCATTGTTCTTCGGAATTCTGATGAAGTTTAAAAATGCTACGGAACTCTTCCATTGTTCTTCGGAATTCTGCTGAAGTTTAAAAATGCTACAGAACTCTTCCATTGTTCTCAGAATTCTGTTGAAGTTTAAAAATGCTACGGAACTCTTCCATTGTTCTCGGAATTCTGTTGAAGTTTAAAAATGCTGCGGAACTCTTCCATTGTTCTCGGAATTCTGCTGAAGTTTAAAAATGCTACGGAACTCTTCCATTGTTCTTCGGAATTCTGCTGAAGTTTAAAAATTCTACAGAATTTTTCCATTGTTCTTCGGAATTCTGATGAAGTTTAAAAATGCTATGGAACTCTTCCATTGTTCTTCAGAATTCTGCTGAAGTTTAAAAATGCTACGGAACTCTTCCATTGTTCTTCGGAATTCTGCAGAAGTTTAAAAATGCTACGGAACTCTTCCATTGTTCTTGGAATTCTGGTGAAGTTTAAAAATGCTACGGAACTCTTCCATTGTTCTCAGAATTCTGCTGAAGTTTATAAATTCTACGGTACTCTTCCATTGTTCTTGGGAATTCTGCTGAAGTTTAAAAATATTACGGATCATTTCCATTGTTCTTCGGAATTCTGCTGAAGTTTAAATATGCTACGGAACTCTTCCCTTGTTCTTCTGAGTTCTACTGAAGTTTAAAAATGCTGCGGAACACTTCCCTTGTTCTTCGGAATTCTGATGAAGTTAAAAACTGCAACGGAACTCTTCCATTGTTCTTCGGAATTCTGCTGAAGTTTAAAAATGCTACGGAACTCTTCCATTGTTCTTCGGAATTCTGCTGAAGTTTAAAAATGCTACGGAACTCTTACATTGTTCTTCTGAACTCTGCTGAAGTTTAAAAATGCTACGGAACTCTTCCATTGTTCTCAGAATTCTGCTGAAGTTTATAAATTCTACGGTACTCTTCCATTGTTCTTGGGAATTCTGCTGAAGTTTAAAAATATTACGGATCATTTCCATTGTTCTTCGGAATTCTGCTGAAGTTTAAATATGCTACGGAACTCTTCCCTTGTTCTTCTGAGTTCTACTGAAGTTTAAAAATGCTGCGGAACACTTCCCTTGTTCTTCGGAATTCTGATGAAGTTAAAAACTGCAACGGAACTCTTCCATTGTTCTTCGGAATTCTGCTGAAGTTTAAAAATGCTACGGAACTCTTCCATTGTTCTTCGGAATTCTGCTGAAGTTTAAAAATGCTACGGAACTCTTACATTGTTCTTCTGAACTCTGCTGAAGTTTAAAAATGCTACGGAACTCTTCCATTGTTCTTCGGAATTCTGATGAAGCTTAAAACTGCAACGGAACTCTTCCATTGTTCTTCGGAATTCTGCTGAAGTTTAAAAATGCTATGGAACTCTTCCATTGTTCTTCGGAATTCTGCTGAAGTTTAAAAATGCTACGGAACTCTTCCATTGTTCTCGGAATTCTGCTGAAGTTTAAAAATGCTACGGAACTCTTCCATTGTTCTTTGGAATTCTGCTGAAGTTTAAAAATGCTACGGAACTCTTCCATTGTTTTTCGGAATTCTGCTGAAGTTTAAAAATGCTGTGGAACTCTTCCATTGTTCTCGGAATTCTTCTGAAGTTTGAAAATGCTACAGAACTCTTCCATTGTTCTTCAGAATACTGCTGAAGTTTAAAAATGCTACGGAACACTTCCTTTGTTCTTCGGAATTCTGCTGAAGTTTAAAAATGCTACGGAACTCTTCCATTGTTCACGGAATTCTGGTGAAGTTTAAAAATGCTACGGAACTCTTCCATTGTTATTCTTAATTCTGCTGAAGTTTAAAAATGCTACGGAACTCTTCCATTGTTCTTCGGAATTCTGCTGAAGTTTAAAAATGCTACGGAACTTTTCCATTGTTCTTCGGAATTCTGATGAAGTTTAAAAATGCTACGGAACTCTTCCATTGTTCTTCGGAATTCTGCTGAAGTTTAAAAATGCTACAGAACTCTTTCATTGTTCTCAGAATTCTGTTGAAGTTTAAAAATGCTACGGAACTCTTCCATTGTTCTCGGAATTCTGTTGAAGTTTAAAAATGCTGCGGAACTCTTCCATTGTTCTCGGAATTCTGCTGAAGTTTAAAAATGCTACGGAACTCTTCCATTGTTCTTCGGAATTCTGCTGAAGTTTAAAAATTCTACAGAATTTTTCCATTGTTCTTCGGAATTCTGATGAAGTTTAAAAATGCTACGGAACTCTTCCATTGTTCTTCGGAATTCTGCTGAAGTTTAAATATGCTACGGAACTCTTCCCTTGTTCTTCTGAGTTCTACTGAAGTTTAAAAATGCTGCGGAACACTTCCCTTGTTCTTCGGAATTCTGATGAAGTTAAAAACTGCAACGGAACTCTTCCATTGTTCTTCGGAATTCTGCTGAAGTTTAAAAATGCTACGGAACTCTTCCATTGTTCTTCGGAATTCTGCTGAAGTTTAAAAATGCTACGGAACTCTTACATTGTTCTTCTGAACTCTGCTGAAGTTTAAAAATGCTACGGAACTCTTCCATTGTTCTTCGGAATTCTGATGAAGCTTAAAACTGCAACGGAACTCTTCCATTGTTCTTCGGAATTCTGCTGAAGTTTAAAAATGCTACGGAACTCTTCCATTGTTCTTCGGAATTCTGCTGAAGTTTAAAAATGCTACGGAACTCTTCCATTGTTCTCGGAATTCTGCTGAAGTTTAAAAATGCTACGGAACTCTTCCATTGTTCTTTGGAATTCTGCTGAAGTTTAAAAATGCTACGGAACTCTTCCATTGTTTTTCGGAATTCTGCTGAAGTTTAAAAATGCTGTGGAACTCTTCCATTGTTCTCGGAATTCTTCTGAAGTTTGAAAATGCTACAGAACTCTTCCATTGTTCTTCAGAATACTGCTGAAGTTTAAAAATGCTACGGAACACTTCCTTTGTTCTTCGGAATTCTGCTGAAGTTTAAAAATGCTACGGAACTCTTCCATTGTTCACGGAATTCTGGTGAAGTTTAAAAATGCTACGGAACTCTTCCATTGTTATTCTTAATTCTGCTGAAGTTTAAAAATGCTACGGAACTCTTCCATTGTTCTTCGGAATTCTGCTGAAGTTTAAAAATGCTACGGAACTTTTCCATTGTTCTTCGGAATTCTGATGAAGTTTAAAAATGCTACGGAACTCTTCCATTGTTCTTCGGAATTCTGCTGAAGTTTAAAAATGCTACAGAACTCTTCCATTGTTCTCAGAATTCTGTTGAAGTTTAAAAATGCTACGGAACTCTTCCATTGTTCTCGGAATTCTGTTGAAGTTTAAAAATGCTGCGGAACTCTTCCATTGTTCTCGGAATTCTGCTGAAGTTTAAAAATGCTACGGAACTCTTCCATTGTTCTTCGGAATTCTGCTGAAGTTTAAAAATTCTACAGAATTTTTCCATTGTTCTTCGGAATTCTGATGAAGTTTAAAAATGCTACGGAACTCTTCCATTGTTCTTCAGAATTCTGCTGAAGTTTAAAACTGCAACGGAACTCTTCCATTGTTCTTCGGAATTCTGCTGAAGTTTAAAAATGCTACGGAACTCTTCCATTGTTCTTCGGAATTCTGCTGAAGTTTAAAAATGCTACAGAACTCTTCCATTGTTCCTCGGAATTCTGGTGAAGTTTAAAAATGCTGCGGAACTCATCCATTGTTCTCGGAATTCTGCTGAAGTTTAAAAATGCTACGGAACTCTTCCATTGTTCTTCGGAATTCTGCTGTAATTTAAAAATGCTACGGAACTCTTCCATTGTTCTTCGGAATTCTGCTGAAGTTTAAAAATGCTACGGAACTCTTCCATTGTTCTTCGGAATTCTGCTGAAGTTTAAAAATGCTACAGAACTCTTCCATTGTTCCTCGGAATTCTGGTGAAGTTTAAAAATGCTGCGGAACTCTTCCATTGTTCTCGGAATTGTGCTGAAGTTTAAAAATGCTACGGAACTCTTCCATTGTTCTTCGGAATTCTGCTGAAGCTTAAAAATGCTATGGAACTGTTCCATTGTTCTTCGGAATTCTGCTGAAGTTTAAAAATGCTATGGAACTCTTCCATTGTTCTCGGAATTCTGGTGAAGTTTAAAAATGCTACGGAACTCATCCATTGTTCTCGGAATTCTGCTGAAGTTTAAAAATGCGACGGAATTCTTCCATTGTTCTTCGGAATTCTGCTGAAGTTTAAAAATAGTATGGAACTTTTCCATTGTTCTTCGGAATTCTGATGAAGTTTAAAAAGGCTACGGAACTCTTCCATTGTTCTTCGGAATTCTGCTGAAGTTTAAAAATGCTACGGAACTCTTCCATTGTTCTTCGGAATTCTGCAGAAGTTTAAAAATGCTACGGAACTCTTCCATTGTTCTTGGAATTCTGGTGAAGTTTAAAAATGCTACGGAACTCTTCCATTGTTCTCAGAATTCTGCTGAAGCTTATAAATTCTACGGTGCTCTTCCATTGTTCTTGGGAATTCTGCTGAAGTTTAAAAATGCTACGGAACTCTTTCATTGTTCTTCGGAATTCTGCTGAAGTTTAAAAATGCTACGGAAGTCTTCCATTGTTCTTCGGAATTCTGCTGAAGTTTAAAAATGCTACGGAACTCTTTCATTGTTCTTCGGACTTCTGCTGAAGTTTAAAAATGCTACGGAACTCTTCCATTGTTTTGCGGAATTCTGCTGAAGTTTAAAAATGCTACGGAACTCTTCCATTTTTCTCGGAATTCTTCTGAAGTTTAAAAATGCTACAGAATTCTTCTCTTGTTCTTCAGAATTCTGCTGAAGTTTAAAAATGCTACGGAACACTTCCTTTGTTCTTCGGAATTCTGCTGAAGTTTAAAAATGCTACAGAACTCTCCCATTGTTCACGGTATTCTGGTGAAGTTTAAAAATGCTACGGAACTCTTCCATTGTTATTTTTAATTCTACTGAAGTTTAAAAATGCTACGGAACTCTTCCATTGTTCTTTGGAATTCTGCTGAAGTTTAAAAATGCTACGGGACTCTTCATTGTTCTTCTGAGTTCTGCTGAAGTTTAAAAATGCTACGGAACTCTTCCATTGTTCTTCGGAATTCTGATGAAGTTTAAAACTGCAACGGAACTCTTCCATTGTTCTTCGGAATTCTGCTGAAGTTTAAAAATGCTACGGAACTCTTCCATTGTTCTTCGGAATTCTGCTGAAGTTTAAAAATGCTACAGAACTCTTCCATTGTTCCTCGGAATTCTGGTGAAGTTTAAAAATGCTGCGGAACTCATCCATTGTTCTCGGAATTCTGCTGAAGTTTAAAAATGCTACGGAACTCTTCCATTGTTCTTCGGAATTCTGCTGTAATTTAAAAATGCTACGGAACTCTTCCATTGTTCTTCGGAATTCTGCTGAAGTTTAAAAATGCTACGGAACTCTTCCATTGTTCTTCGGAATTCTGATGAAGTTTAAAACTGCAACGGAACTCTTCCATTGTTCTTCGGAATTCTGCTGAAGTTTAAAAATGCTACGGAACTCTTCCATTGTTCTTCGGAATTCTGCTGAAGTTTAAAAATGCTACAGAACTCTTCCATTGTTCCTCGGAATTCTGGTGAAGTTTAAAAATGCTGCGGAACTCATCCATTGTTCTCGGAATTCTGCTGAAGTTTAAAAATGCTACGGAACTCTTCCATTGTTCTTCGGAATTCTGCTGTAATTTAAAAATGCTACGGAACTCTTCCATTGTTCTTCGGAATTCTGCTGAAGTTTAAAAATGCTACGGAACTCTTTCATTGTTCTTTGGAATTCTGCTGAAGTTTAAAAATGCTACGGAACTCTTCCATTGTTTTTCAGAATTCTGCTGAAGTTTAAAAATGCTGTGGAACTCTTCCATTGTTCTCGGAATTCTTCTGAAGTTTGAAAATCCTACAGAACTCTTCCATTGTTCTTCAGAATACTGCTGAAGTTTAAAAATGCTACGGAACACTTCCTTTGTTCTTCGGAATTCTGCTGAAGTTTAAAAATGCTACGGAACTCTTCCATTGTTCACGGAATTCTGGTGAAGTTTAAAAATGCTACGGAACTGTTCCATTGTTATTCTTAATTCTGCTGAAGTTTAAAAATGCTACGGAACTCTTCCATTGTTCTTCGGAATTCTGCTGAAGTTTAAAAATGCTACGGAACTTTTCCATTGTTCTTCGGAATTCTGATGAAGTTTAAAAATGCTACGGAACTCTTCCATTGTTCTTCGGAATTCTGCTGAAGTTTAAAAATGCTACGGAACTCTTCCATTGTTCTCAGAATTCTGTTGAAGTTTAAAAATGCTACGGAACTCTTCCATTGTTCTCGGAATTCTGTTGAAGTTTAAAAATGCTGCGGAACTCTTCCATTGTTCTCGGAATTCTGCTGAAGTTTAAAAATGCTACGGAACTCTTCCATTGTTCTTCGGAATTCTGCTGAAGTTTAAAAATGCTGCAGAATTTTTCCATTGTTCTTCGGAATTCTGATGAAGTTTAAAAATGCTACGGAACTCTTCCATTGTTCTTCAGAATTCTGCTGAAGTTTAAAAATGCTACGGAACTCTTCCATTGTTCTTCGGAATTCTGCAGAAGTTTAAAAATGCTACGGAACTCTTCCATTGTTCTTCGGAATTCTGCTGAAGTTTAAAAATGCTACGGAACTCTTCCATTGTTCTTTGGAATTCTGCTGAAGTTTAAAAATGCTACGGAACTCTTCCATTGTTTTTCAGAATTCTGCTGAAGTTTAAAAATGCTGTGGAACTCTTCCATTGTTCTCGGAATTCTTCTGAAGTTTGAAAATCCTACAGAACTCTTCCATTGTTCTTCAGAATACTGCTGAAGTTTAAAAATGCTACGGAACACTTCCTTTGTTCTTCGGAATTCTGCTGAAGTTTAAAAATGCTACGGAACTCTTCCATTGTTCACGGAATTCTGGTGAAGTTTAAAAATGCTACGGAACTGTTCCATTGTTATTCTTAATTCTGCTGAAGTTTAAAAATGCTACGGAACTCTTCCATTGTTCTTCGGAATTCTGCTGAAGTTTAAAAATGCTACGGAACTTTTCCATTGTTCTTCGGAATTCTGATGAAGTTTAAAAATGCTACGGAACTCTTCCATTGTTCTTCGGAATTCTGCTGAAGTTTAAAAATGCTACGGAACTCTTCCATTGTTCTCAGAATTCTGTTGAAGTTTAAAAATGCTACGGAACTCTTCCATTGTTCTCGGAATTCTGTTGAAGTTTAAAAATGCTGCGGAACTCTTCCATTGTTCTCGGAATTCTGCTGAAGTTTAAAAATGCTACGGAACTCTTCCATTGTTCTTCGGAATTCTGCTGAAGTTTAAAAATGCTGCAGAATTTTTCCATTGTTCTTCGGAATTCTGATGAAGTTTAAAAATGCTACGGAACTCTTCCATTGTTCTTCAGAATTCTGCTGAAGTTTAAAAATGCTACGGAACTCTTCCATTGTTCTTTGGAATTCTGCAGAAGTTTAAAAATGCTACGGAACTCTTCCATTGTTCTTGGAATTCTGCTGAAGTTTAAAAATGCTACGGAACTCTTCCATTGTTCTCAGAATTCTGCTGAAGTTTGTAAATTCTACGGTACTCTTCCATTGTTCTTGGGAATTCTGCTGAAGTTTAAAAATGCTACGGAACTCTTCCATTGTTCTTCGGAATTCTGCTGAAGTTTAAAAATGCTACGGAACTCTTCCATTGTTCTTCGGAATTCTGCTGAAGTTTAAAAATGCTACGGAACTCTTACATTGTTCTTCTGAATTCTGCTGAAGTTTAAAAATGCTACGGAACTCTTCCATTGTTCTTCGGAAATCTGATGAAGCTTAAAACTGCAACGGAACTCTTCCATTGTTCTTCGGAATTCTGCTGAAGTTTAAAAATGCTACGGAACTCTTCCATTGTTTTCGGAATTCTGCTGAAGTTTAAAAATGCTACAGAACTCTTCCATTGTTCTCGGAATTCTGGTGAAGTTTAAAAATGCTACGGAACTCTTCCATTGTTCTCGGAATTGTGCTGAAGTTTAAAAATGCTACGGAACTATTGCATTGTTCTTCGGAATTCTGCCGAAGTTTAAAAATGCTACGGAACTCTTCCATTGTTCTTGGAATTCCTGTGAAGTTTAAAAATGCTACGGAACTCTTCCATTGTTCTCAGAATTCTGCTGAAGCTTATAAATTCTACTGTGCTCTTCCATTGTTCTTGGGAATTCTGCTGAAGTTTAAAAATGTTACGGATCAATTCCATTGTTCTTCGGAATTCTGCTTAAGTTTAAAAATGCTACGGAACTCTTCCATTGTTTTGCGCAATTCTGCTGAAGTTTAAAAATGCTACGGAACTCTTCCATTTTTCTCGGAATTCTTCTGAAGTTTAAAAATACTACAGAACTCTTCTCTTGTTCTTCAGAATTCTGCTGAAGTTTAAAAATGCTACGGAACAATTCCTTTGTTCTTCGGAATTCTGCTGAAGTTTAAAAATGTTACGGATCATTTCCATTGTTCTTCGGAATTCTGCTGAAGTTTAAAAATGCTACGGAACTCTTCCATTGTTCTTCGGAATTCTGCTGAAGTTTAAAAATGCTATGGAACTCTTCGATTGTTCTTCGGAATTCTGCTGAAGTTTAAAAATGCTACGGAACTCTTCCATTGTTCTTCTGAGTTCTGCTGAAGTTTAAAAATGCTGCGGAACTCTTCCATTGTTCTTCGGAATTCTGATGAAGTTTAAAACTGCAACGGAACTCTTCCATTGTTCTTCAGAATTCTGCTGAAGTTTAAAAATGCTACGGAACTCTTCCATTGTTCTTCGGAATTCTGCTGAAGTTTAAAAATGCTATGGAACTCTTACATTGTTCTTCTGAATTCTGCTGAAGTTTAAAAATGCTACGGAACTCTTCCATTGTTCTTCGGAACTCTGATGAAGCTTAAAACTGCAACGGAACTCTTCCATTGTTGTTTGGAATTCTGCTGAAGTTTAAAAATGCTACGGAACTCTTCCATTGTTCTTCGGAATTCTGCTGAAGTTTAAAAATGCTACGGAACTCTTCCATTGTTCTCAGAATTCTGGTGAAGTTTAAAAATGCTACGGAATTCTTCCATTGTTCTCGGAATTCTGGTGACGTTTAAAAATGCTACGGAACTCATCCATTGTTCTCGGAATTCTGCTGAAGTTTAAAAATGCTACGGAACTCTTCCATTGTTCTTCGGAATTCTGCTGAAGTTTAAAAATGCTACAGAACTCTTCCATTGTTCCTCGGAATTCTGGTGAAGTTTAAAAATGCTGTGGAACTCATCCATTGTTCTCGAAATTCTGCTGAAGTTTAAAAATGCTACGGAACTCTTCCATTGTTCTTCGGAATTCTGCTGTAATTTAAAAATGCTACGGAACTCTTCCATTGTTCTTCGGAATTCTGCTGAAGTTTAAAAATGCTACGGAACTCTTCCATTGTTCTTTGGAATTCTGCTGAAGTTTAAAAATGCTACGGAACTCTTCCATTGTTTTTCGGAATTCTGCTGAAGTTTAAAAATGCTGTGGAACTCTTCCATTGTTCTCGGAATTCTTCTGAAGTTTGAAAATCCTACAGAACTCTTCCATTGTTCTTCAGAATACTGCTGAAGTTTAAAAATGCTACGGAACACTTCCTTTGTTCTTCGGAATTCTGCTGAAGTTTAAAAATGCTACGGAACTCTTCCATTGTTCACGGAATTCTGGTGAAGTTTAAAAATGCTACGGAACTGTTCCATTGTTATTCTTAATTCTGCTGAAGTTTAAAAATGCTACGGAACTCTTCCATTGTTCTTCGGAATTCTGCTGAAGTTTAAAAATGCTACGGAACTTTTCCATTGTTCTTCGGAATTCTGATGAAGTTTAAAAATGCTACGGAACTCTTCCATTGTTCTTCGGAATTCTGCTGAAGTTTAAAAATGCTACGGAACTCTTCCATTGTTCTCAGAATTCTGTTGAAGTTTAAAAATGCTACGGAACTCTTCCATTGTTCTCGGAATTCTGTTGAAGTTTAAAAATGCTGCGGAACTCTTCCATTGTTCTCGGAATTCTGGTGAAGTTTAAAAATGCTACGGAACTCTTCCATTGTTCTTCGGAATTCTGCTGAAGTTTAAAAATGCTACAGAATTTTTCCATTGTTCTTCGGAATTCTGATGAAGTTTAAAAATGCTACGGAACTCTTCCATTGTTCTTCAGAATTCTGCTGAAGTTTAAAAATGCTACGGAACTCTTCCATTGTTCTTCGGAATTCTGCAGAAGTTTAAAAATGCTACGGAACTCTTCCATTGTTCTTGGAATTCTGGTGAAGTTTAAAAATGCTACGGAACTCTTCCATTGTTCTCAGAATTCTGCTGAAGTTTATAAATTCTACGGTACTCTTCCATTGTTCTTGGGAATTCTGCTGAAGTTTAAAAATGCTACGGAACTCTTCCATTGTTCTTCGGAATTCTGCTGAAGTTTAAAAATGCTACGGAACTTTTCCATTGTTCTTCGGAATTCTGATGAAGTTTAAAAATGCTACGGAACTCTTCCATTGTTCTTCGGAATTCTGCTGAAGTTTAAAAATGCTACGGAACTCTTCCATTGTTCTCAGAATTCTGTTGAAGTTTAAAAATGCTACGGAACTCTTCCATTGTTCTCGGAATTCTGTTGAAGTTTAAAAATGCTGCGGAACTCTTCCATTGTTCTCGGAATTCTGCTGAAGTTTAAAAATGCTACGGAACTCTTCCATTGTTCTTCGGAATTCTGCTGAAGTTTAAAAATGCTGCAGAATTTTTCCATTGTTCTTCGGAATTCTGATGAAGTTTAAAAATGCTACGGAACTCTTCCATTGTTCTTCAGAATTCTGCTGAAGTTTAAAAATGCTACGGAACTCTTCCATTGTTCTTCGGAATTCTGCAGAAGTTTAAAAATGCTACGGAACTCTTCCATTGTTCTTCGGAATTCTGCTGAAGTTTAAAAATGCTACGGAACTCTTCCATTGTTCTTTGGAATTCTGCTGAAGTTTAAAAATGCTACGGAACTCTTCCATTGTTTTTCAGAATTCTGCTGAAGTTTAAAAATGCTGTGGAACTCTTCCATTGTTCTCGGAATTCTTCTGAAGTTTGAAAATCCTACAGAACTCTTCCATTGTTCTTCAGAATACTGCTGAAGTTTAAAAATGCTACGGAACACTTCCTTTGTTCTTCGGAATTCTGCTGAAGTTTAAAAATGCTACGGAACTCTTCCATTGTTCACGGAATTCTGGTGAAGTTTAAAAATGCTACGGAACTGTTCCATTGTTATTCTTAATTCTGCTGAAGTTTAAAAATGCTACGGAACTCTTCCATTGTTCTTCGGAATTCTGCTGAAGTTTAAAAATGCTACGGAACTTTTCCATTGTTCTTCGGAATTCTGATGAAGTTTAAAAATGCTACGGAACTCTTCCATTGTTCTTCGGAATTCTGCTGAAGTTTAAAAATGCTACGGAACTCTTCCATTGTTCTCAGAATTCTGTTGAAGTTTAAAAATGCTACGGAACTCTTCCATTGTTCTCGGAATTCTGTTGAAGTTTAAAAATGCTGCGGAACTCTTCCATTGTTCTCGGAATTCTGCTGAAGTTTAAAAATGCTACGGAACTCTTCCATTGTTCTTCGGAATTCTGCTGAAGTTTAAAAATGCTGCAGAATTTTTCCATTGTTCTTCGGAATTCTGATGAAGTTTAAAAATGCTACGGAACTCTTCCATTGTTCTTCAGAATTCTGCTGAAGTTTAAAAATGCTACGGAACTCTTCCATTGTTCTTTGGAATTCTGCAGAAGTTTAAAAATGCTACGGAACTCTTCCATTGTTCTTGGAATTCTGCTGAAGTTTAAAAATGCTACGGAACTCTTCCATTGTTCTCAGAATTCTGCTGAAGTTTGTAAATTCTACGGTACTCTTCCATTGTTCTTGGGAATTCTGCTGAAGTTTAAAAATGCTACGGAACTCTTCCATTGTTCTTCGGAATTCTGCTGAAGTTTAAAAATGCTACGGAACTCTTCCATTGTTCTTCGGAATTCTGCTGAAGTTTAAAAATGCTACGGAACTCTTACATTGTTCTTCTGAATTCTGCTGAAGTTTAAAAATGCTACGGAACTCTTCCATTGTTCTTCGGAAATCTGATGAAGCTTAAAACTGCAACGGAACTCTTCCATTGTTCTTCGGAATTCTGCTGAAGTTTAAAAATGCTACGGAACTCTTCCATTGTTTTCGGAATTCTGCTGAAGTTTAAAAATGCTACAGAACTCTTCCATTGTTCTCGGAATTCTGGTGAAGTTTAAAAATGCTACGGAACTCTTCCATTGTTCTCGGAATTGTGCTGAAGTTTAAAAATGCTACGGAACTATTGCATTGTTCTTCGGAATTCTGCCGAAGTTTAAAAATGCTACGGAACTCTTCCATTGTTCTTGGAATTCCTGTGAAGTTTAAAAATGCTACGGAACTCTTCCATTGTTCTCAGAATTCTGCTGAAGCTTATAAATTCTACTGTGCTCTTCCATTGTTCTTGGGAATTCTGCTGAAGTTTAAAAATGTTACGGATCAATTCCATTGTTCTTCGGAATTCTGCTTAAGTTTAAAAATGCTACGGAACTCTTCCATTGTTTTGCGCAATTCTGCTGAAGTTTAAAAATGCTACGGAACTCTTCCATTTTTCTCGGAATTCTTCTGAAGTTTAAAAATACTACAGAACTCTTCTCTTGTTCTTCAGAATTCTGCTGAAGTTTAAAAATGCTACGGAACAATTCCTTTGTTCTTCGGAATTCTGCTGAAGTTTAAAAATGTTACGGATCATTTCCATTGTTCTTCGGAATTCTGCTGAAGTTTAAAAATGCTACGGAACTCTTCCATTGTTCTTCGGAATTCTGCTGAAGTTTAAAAATGCTATGGAACTCTTCGATTGTTCTTCGGAATTCTGCTGAAGTTTAAAAATGCTACGGAACTCTTCCATTGTTCTTCTGAGTTCTGCTGAAGTTTAAAAATGCTGCGGAACTCTTCCATTGTTCTTCGGAATTCTGATGAAGTTTAAAACTGCAACGGAACTCTTCCATTGTTCTTCAGAATTCTGCTGAAGTTTAAAAATGCTACGGAACTCTTCCATTGTTCTTCGGAATTCTGCTGAAGTTTAAAAATGCTATGGAACTCTTACATTGTTCTTCTGAATTCTGCTGAAGTTTAAAAATGCTACGGAACTCTTCCATTGTTCTTCGGAACTCTGATGAAGCTTAAAACTGCAACGGAACTCTTCCATTGTTGTTTGGAATTCTGCTGAAGTTTAAAAATGCTACGGAACTCTTCCATTGTTCTTCGGAATTCTGCTGAAGTTTAAAAATGCTACGGAACTCTTCCATTGTTCTCGGAATTCTGGTGAAGTTTAAAAATGCTACGGAATTCTTCCATTGTTCTCGGAATTCTGGTGACGTTTAAAAATGCTACGGAACTCATCCATTGTTCTCGGAATTCTGCTGAAGTTTAAAAATGCTACGGAACTCTTCCATTGTTCTTCGGAATTCTGCTGAAGTTTAAAAATGCTACAGAACTCTTCCATTGTTCCTCGGAATTCTGGTGAAGTTTAAAAATGCTGTGGAACTCATCCATTGTTCTCGAAATTCTGCTGAAGTTTAAAAATGCTACGGAACTCTTCCATTGTTCTTCGGAATTCTGCTGTAATTTAAAAATGCTACGGAACTCTTCCATTGTTCTTCGGAATTCTGCTGAAGTTTAAAAATGCTACGGAACTCTTCCATTGTTCTTTGGAATTCTGCTGAAGTTTAAAAATGCTACGGAACTCTTCCATTGTTTTTCGGAATTCTGCTGAAGTTTAAAAATGCTGTGGAACTCTTCCATTGTTCTCGGAATTCTTCTGAAGTTTGAAAATCCTACAGAACTCTTCCATTGTTCTTCAGAATACTGCTGAAGTTTAAAAATGCTACGGAACACTTCCTTTGTTCTTCGGAATTCTGCTGAAGTTTAAAAATGCTACGGAACTCTTCCATTGTTCACGGAATTCTGGTGAAGTTTAAAAATGCTACGGAACTGTTCCATTGTTATTCTTAATTCTGCTGAAGTTTAAAAATGCTACGGAACTCTTCCATTGTTCTTCGGAATTCTGCTGAAGTTTAAAAATGCTACGGAACTTTTCCATTGTTCTTCGGAATTCTGATGAAGTTTAAAAATGCTACGGAACTCTTCCATTGTTCTTCGGAATTCTGCTGAAGTTTAAAAATGCTACGGAACTCTTCCATTGTTCTCAGAATTCTGTTGAAGTTTAAAAATGCTACGGAACTCTTCCATTGTTCTCGGAATTCTGTTGAAGTTTAAAAATGCTGCGGAACTCTTCCATTGTTCTCGGAATTCTGGTGAAGTTTAAAAATGCTACGGAACTCTTCCATTGTTCTTCGGAATTCTGCTGAAGTTTAAAAATGCTACAGAATTTTTCCATTGTTCTTCGGAATTCTGATGAAGTTTAAAAATGCTACGGAACTCTTCCATTGTTCTTCAGAATTCTGCTGAAGTTTAAAAATGCTACGGAACTCTTCCATTGTTCTTCGGAATTCTGCAGAAGTTTAAAAATGCTACGGAACTCTTCCATTGTTCTTGGAATTCTGGTGAAGTTTAAAAATGCTACGGAACTCTTCCATTGTTCTCAGAATTCTGCTGAAGTTTATAAATTCTACGGTACTCTTCCATTGTTCTTGGGAATTCTGCTGAAGTTTAAAAATGCTACGGAACTCTTCCATTGTTCTTCGGAATTCTGCTGAAGTTTAAAAATGCTACGGAACTCTTCCATTGTTCTTCGGAATTCTGCTGAAGTTTAAAAATGCTACGGAACTCTTACATTGTTTTTCTGAATTCTGCTGAAGTTTAAAAATGCTACGGAACTCTTCCATTGTTCTTCGGAATTCTGATGAAGCTTAAAACTGCAACGGAACTCTTCCATTGTTCTTCGGAATTCTGCTGAAGTTTAAAAATGCTACGGAACTCTTCTATTGTTCTTCGGAATTCTGCTGAAGTTTAAAAATGCTACGGAACTCTTCCATTGTTTTCGGAATTCTGCTGAAGTTTAAAAATGCTACGGAACTCTTCCATTGTTCTCGGAATTCTGGTGAAGTTTAAAAATGCTACGGAACTCTTCCATTGTTCTCGGAATTCTGCTGAAGTTTAAAAATGCTACGGAACTATTCCATTGTTCTTCGGAATTCTGCCGAAGTTTAAAAATGCTACGGAACTCTTCCATTGTTCTTGGAATTCCTGTGAAGTTTAAAAATGCTACGGAACTCTTCCATTGTTCTCAGAATTCTGCTGAAGCTTATAAATTCTACTGTGCTCTTCCATTGTTCTTGGGAATTCTGCTGAAGTTTAAAAATGTTACGGATCAATTCCATTGTTCTTTGGAATTCTGCTTAAGTTTAAAAATGCTACCGAACTCTTCCATTGTTCTTCGGAATTCTGCTGAAGTTTAAAAATGCTGCGGAACTCTTCCATTGTTCTTCGGAATTCTGCTGAAGCTTAAAAATGCTACGGAACTCTTCCATTGTTTTGCGGAATTCTGCTGAAGTTTAAAAATGCTACGGAACTCTTCCATTTTTCTCGGAATTCTTCTGAAGTTTAAAAATACTACAGAACTCTTCTCTTGTTCTTCAGAATTCTGCTGAAGTTTAAAAATGCTACGGAACAATTCCTTTGTTCTTCGGAATTCTGCTGAAGTTTAAAAATGTTACGGATCATTTCCATTGTTCTTCGGAATTCTGCTGAAGTTTAAAAATGCTACGGAACTCTTCCATTGTTCTTCGGAATTCTGCTGAAGTGTAAAAATGCTATGGAACTCTTCGATTGTTCTTCGGAATTCTGCTGAAGTTTAAAAATGCTACGGAACTCTTCCATTGTTCTTCTGAGTTCTGCTGAAGTTTAAAAATGCTGCGGAACTCTTCCATTGTTCTTCGGAATTCTGATGAAGTTTAAAACTGCAACGGAACTCTTCCATTGTTCTTCAGAATTCTGCTGAAGTTTAAAAATGCTACGGAACTCTTCCATTGTTCTTCGGAATTCTGCTGAAGTTTAAAAATGCTATGGAACTCTTACATTGTTCTTCTGAATTCTGCTGAAGTTTAAAAATGCTACGGAACTCTTCCATTGTTCTTCGGAACTCTGATGAAGCTTAAAACTGCAACGGAACTCTTCCATTGTTGTTTGGAATTCTGCTGAAGTTTAAAAATGCTACGGAACTCTTCCATTGTTCTTCGGAATACTGCTGAAGTTTAAAAATGCTACGGAACTATTCCATTGTTCTCGGAATTCTGCTGAAGTTTAAAAATGCTACGGAACTCTTCCATTGTTCTCGGAATTCTGGTGAAGTTTAAAAATGCTACAGAACTCTTCCATTGTTCTCAGAATTCTGCTGAAGTTTAAAAATGCTACGGAACTCTTCCATTGTTCTTCAGAATTCTGCTGAAGCTTAAAAATGCTATGGAACTGTTCCATTGTTCTTCGGAATTCTGCTGAAGTTTAAAAATGCTATGGAACTCTTCCATTGTTCTTGGAATTCTGGTGAAGTTTAAAAATGCTACGGAACTCTTCCATTGTTCTCGGAATTCTGGTGACGTTTAAAAATGCTACGGAACTCATCCATTGTTCTCGGAATTCTGCTGAAGTTTAAAAATGCTACGGAACTCTTCCATTGTTCTTCGGAATTCTGCTGAAGTTTAAAAATGGTACGGAACTTTTCCATTGTTCTTCGGAATTCTGATGAAGTTTAAAAAGGCTACGGAACTCTTCCATTGTTCTTCGGAATTCTGCTGAAGTTTAAAAATGCTACGGAACTCTTCCATTGTTCTTCGGAATTCTGCAGAAGTTTAAAAATGCTACGGAACTCTTCCATTGTTCTTGGAATTCTGGTGAAGTTTAAAAATGCTACGGAACTCTTCCATTGTTCTCAGAATTCTGCTGAAGCTTATAAACTCTACGGTGCTCTTCCATTGTTCTTGGGAATTCTGCTGAAGTTTAAAAATGTTACGGATCAATTCCATTGTTCTTCGGAATTCTGCCGAAGTTTAAAAATGCTACGGAACTCTTCCATTGTTCTTCGGAATTCTGCTGAAGTTTAAAAATGCTATGGAACTCTTCCATTGTTCTCGGAATTCTGGTGAAGTTTAAAAATGCTACGGAACTCTTCCATTGTTTTCGGAATTCTGGTGAAGTTTAAAAATGCTACGGAACTCATTCATTGTTCTCGGAATTCTGCTGAAGTTTAAAAATGCTACGGAACTCTTCCATTGTTCTTCGGAATTCTGCTGAGGTTTAAAAATAGTATGGAACTTTTCCATTGTTCTTCGGAATTCTGATGAAGTTTAAAAAGGCTACGGAACTCTTCCATTGTTCTTCGGAATTCTGCTGAAGTTTAAAAATGCTACGGAACTCTTCCATTGTTCTTCAGAATTCTGCAGAAGTTTAAAAATGCTACGGAACTCTTCCATTGTTCTTGGAATTCTGGTGAAGTTTAAAAATGCTACGGAACTCTTCCATTGTTCTCAGATTTCTGCTGAAGCTTATAAATTCTACGGTGCTCTTCCATTGTTCTTGGGAATTCTGCTGAAGTTTAAAAATGTTACGGATCAATTCCATTGTTCTTCGGAATTCTGCTTAAGTTTAAAAATGCTACGGAAGTCTTCCATTGTTCTTCGGAATTCTGCTGAAGTTTAAAAATGCTACGGAACTCTTTCATTGTTCTTCGGAATTCTGCTGAAGTTTAAAAATGCTACGGAACTCTTCCATTGTTTTGCGGAATTCTGCTGAAGTTTAAAAATGCTACGGAACTCTTCCATTTTTCTCGGAATTCTTCTGAAGTTTAAAAATGCTACAGAATTCTTCTCTTGTTCTCCAGAATTCTGCTGAAGTTTAAAAATGCTACGGAACACTTCCTTTGTTCTTCGGAATTCTGCTGAAGTTTAAAAATGCTACAGAACTCTTCCATTGTTCACGGTATTCTGATGAAGTTTAAAAATGCTACGGAACTCTTCCATTGTTATTTTTAATTCTACTGAAGTTTAAAAATGCTACGGAACTCTTCCATTGTTCTTTGGAATTCTGCTGAAGTTTAAAAATGCTACGGGACTCTTCATTGTTCTTCTGAGTTCTGCTGAAGTTTATAAATGCTACGGAACTCTTCCATTGTTCTTCGGAATTCTGATGAAGTTTAAATCTGCAACGGAACTCTTCCATTGTTCTTCGGAATTCTGCTGAAGTTTAAAAATGCTACGGAACTCTTCCAGTGTTCTTCGGAATTCTGCTGAAGTTTAAAAATGCTACAGAACTCTTCCATTGTTTTTCGGAATTCTGCTGAAGTTTAAAAATGCTGTGGAACTCTTCCATTGTTCTCGGAATTCTTCTGAAGTTTGAAAATGCTACAGAACTCTTCCATTGTTCTTCAGAATACTGCTGAAGTTTAAAAATGCTACGGAACACTTCCTTTGTTCTTCGGAATTCTGCTGAAGTTTAAAAATGCTACGGAACTCTTCCATTGTTCACGGAATTCTGGTGAAGTTTAAAAATGCTACGGAACTGTTCCATTGTTATTCTTAATTCTGCTGAAGTTTAAAAATGCTACGGAACTCTTCCATTGTTCTTCGGAATTCTGCTGAAGTTTAAAAATGCTACGGAACTTTTCCATTGTTCTTCGGAATTCTGATGAAGTTTAAAAATGCTACGGAACTCTTCCATTGTTCTTCGGAATTCTGCTGAAGTTTAAAAATGCTACAGAACTCTTCCATTGTTCTCAGAATTCTGTTGAAGTTTAAAAATGCTACGGAACTCTTCCATTGTTCTCGGAATTCTGTTGAAGTTTAAAAATGCTGCGGAACTCTTCCATTGTTCTCGGAATTCTGCTGAAGTTTAAAAATGCTACGGAACTCTTCCATTGTTCTTCGGAATTCTGCTGAAGTTTAAAAATTCTACAGAATTTTTCCATTGTTCTTCGGAATTCTGATGAAGTTTAAAAATGCTATGGAACTCTTCCATTGTTCTTCAGAATTCTGCTGAAGTTTAAAAATGCTACGGAACTCTTCCATTGTTCTTCGGAATTCTGCAGAAGTTTAAAAATGCTACGGAACTCTTCCATTGTTCTTGGAATTCTGGTGAAGTTTAAAAATGCTACGGAACTCTTCCATTGTTCTCAGAATTCTGCTGAAGTTTATAAATTCTACGGTACTCTTCCATTGTTCTTGGGAATTCTGCTGAAGTTTAAAAATATTACGGATCATTTCCATTGTTCTTCGGAATTCTGCTGAAGTTTAAATATGCTACGGAACTCTTCCCTTGTTCTTCTGAGTTCTACTGAAGTTTAAAAATGCTGCGGAACACTTCCCTTGTTCTTCGGAATTCTGATGAAGTTAAAAACTGCAACGGAACTCTTCCATTGTTCTTCGGAATTCTGCTGAAGTTTAAAAATGCTACGGAACTCTTCCATTGTTCTTCGGAATTCTGCTGAAGTTTAAAAATGCTACGGAACTCTTACATTGTTCTTCTGAACTCTGCTGAAGTTTAAAAATGCTACGGAACTCTTCCATTGTTCTCAGAATTCTGCTGAAGTTTATAAATTCTACGGTACTCTTCCATTGTTCTTGGGAATTCTGCTGAAGTTTAAAAATATTACGGATCATTTCCATTGTTCTTCGGAATTCTGCTGAAGTTTAAATATGCTACGGAACTCTTCCCTTGTTCTTCTGAGTTCTACTGAAGTTTAAAAATGCTGCGGAACACTTCCCTTGTTCTTCGGAATTCTGATGAAGTTAAAAACTGCAACGGAACTCTTCCATTGTTCTTCGGAATTCTGCTGAAGTTTAAAAATGCTACGGAACTCTTCCATTGTTCTTCGGAATTCTGCTGAAGTTTAAAAATGCTACGGAACTCTTACATTGTTCTTCTGAACTCTGCTGAAGTTTAAAAATGCTACGGAACTCTTCCATTGTTCTTCGGAATTCTGATGAAGCTTAAAACTGCAACGGAACTCTTCCATTGTTCTTCGGAATTCTGCTGAAGTTTAAAAATGCTATGGAACTCTTCCATTGTTCTTCGGAATTCTGCTGAAGTTTAAAAATGCTACGGAACTCTTCCATTGTTCTCGGAATTCTGCTGAAGTTTAAAAATGCTACGGAACTCTTCCATTGTTCTTTGGAATTCTGCTGAAGTTTAAAAATGCTACGGAACTCTTCCATTGTTTTTCGGAATTCTGCTGAAGTTTAAAAATGCTGTGGAACTCTTCCATTGTTCTCGGAATTCTTCTGAAGTTTGAAAATGCTACAGAACTCTTCCATTGTTCTTCAGAATACTGCTGAAGTTTAAAAATGCTACGGAACACTTCCTTTGTTCTTCGGAATTCTGCTGAAGTTTAAAAATGCTACGGAACTCTTCCATTGTTCACGGAATTCTGGTGAAGTTTAAAAATGCTACGGAACTCTTCCATTGTTATTCTTAATTCTGCTGAAGTTTAAAAATGCTACGGAACTCTTCCATTGTTCTTCGGAATTCTGCTGAAGTTTAAAAATGCTACGGAACTTTTCCATTGTTCTTCGGAATTCTGATGAAGTTTAAAAATGCTACGGAACTCTTCCATTGTTCTTCGGAATTCTGCTGAAGTTTAAAAATGCTACAGAACTCTTTCATTGTTCTCAGAATTCTGTTGAAGTTTAAAAATGCTACGGAACTCTTCCATTGTTCTCGGAATTCTGTTGAAGTTTAAAAATGCTGCGGAACTCTTCCATTGTTCTCGGAATTCTGCTGAAGTTTAAAAATGCTACGGAACTCTTCCATTGTTCTTCGGAATTCTGCTGAAGTTTAAAAATTCTACAGAATTTTTCCATTGTTCTTCGGAATTCTGATGAAGTTTAAAAATGCTACGGAACTCTTCCATTGTTCTTCGGAATTCTGCTGAAGTTTAAATATGCTACGGAACTCTTCCCTTGTTCTTCTGAGTTCTACTGAAGTTTAAAAATGCTGCGGAACACTTCCCTTGTTCTTCGGAATTCTGATGAAGTTAAAAACTGCAACGGAACTCTTCCATTGTTCTTCGGAATTCTGCTGAAGTTTAAAAATGCTACGGAACTCTTCCATTGTTCTTCGGAATTCTGCTGAAGTTTAAAAATGCTACGGAACTCTTACATTGTTCTTCTGAACTCTGCTGAAGTTTAAAAATGCTACGGAACTCTTCCATTGTTCTTCGGAATTCTGATGAAGCTTAAAACTGCAACGGAACTCTTCCATTGTTCTTCGGAATTCTGCTGAAGTTTAAAAATGCTACGGAACTCTTCCATTGTTCTTCGGAATTCTGCTGAAGTTTAAAAATGCTACGGAACTCTTCCATTGTTCTCGGAATTCTGCTGAAGTTTAAAAATGCTACGGAACTCTTCCATTGTTCTTTGGAATTCTGCTGAAGTTTAAAAATGCTACGGAACTCTTCCATTGTTTTTCGGAATTCTGCTGAAGTTTAAAAATGCTGTGGAACTCTTCCATTGTTCTCGGAATTCTTCTGAAGTTTGAAAATGCTACAGAACTCTTCCATTGTTCTTCAGAATACTGCTGAAGTTTAAAAATGCTACGGAACACTTCCTTTGTTCTTCGGAATTCTGCTGAAGTTTAAAAATGCTACGGAACTCTTCCATTGTTCACGGAATTCTGGTGAAGTTTAAAAATGCTACGGAACTCTTCCATTGTTATTCTTAATTCTGCTGAAGTTTAAAAATGCTACGGAACTCTTCCATTGTTCTTCGGAATTCTGCTGAAGTTTAAAAATGCTACGGAACTTTTCCATTGTTCTTCGGAATTCTGATGAAGTTTAAAAATGCTACGGAACTCTTCCATTGTTCTTCGGAATTCTGCTGAAGTTTAAAAATGCTACAGAACTCTTCCATTGTTCTCAGAATTCTGTTGAAGTTTAAAAATGCTACGGAACTCTTCCATTGTTCTCGGAATTCTGTTGAAGTTTAAAAATGCTGCGGAACTCTTCCATTGTTCTCGGAATTCTGCTGAAGTTTAAAAATGCTACGGAACTCTTCCATTGTTCTTCGGAATTCTGCTGAAGTTTAAAAATTCTACAGAATTTTTCCATTGTTCTTCGGAATTCTGATGAAGTTTAAAAATGCTACGGAACTCTTCCATTGTTCTTCAGAATTCTGCTGAAGTTTAAAAATGCTACGGAACTCTTCCATTGTTCTTCGGAATTCTGCAGAAGTTTAAAAATGCTACGGAACTCTTCCATTGTTCTTGGAATTCTGGTGAAGTTTAAAAATGCTACGGAACTCTTCCATTGTTCTCAGAATTCTGCTGAAGTTTATAAATTCTACGGTACTCTTCCATTGTTCTTGGGAATTCTGCTGAAGTTTAAAAATATTACGGATCATTTCCATTGTTCTTCGGAATTCTGCTGAAGTTTAAATATGCTACGGAACTCTTCCCTTGTTCTTCTGAGTTCTACTGAAGTTTAAAAATGCTGCGGAACACTTCCCTTGTTCTTCGGAATTCTGATGAAGTTAAAAACTGCAACGGAACTCTTCCATTGTTCTTCGGAATTCTGCTGAAGTTTAAAAATGCTACGGAACTCTTCCATTGTTCTTCGGAATTCTGCTGAAGTTTAAAAATGCTACGGAACTCTTACATTGTTCTTCTGAACTCTGCTGAAGTTTAAAAATGCTACGGAACTCTTCCATTGTTCTTCGGAATTCTGATGAAGCTTAAAACTGCAACGGAACTCTTCCATTGTTCTTCGGAATTCTGCTGAAGTTTAAAAATGCTACGGAACTCTTCCATTGTTCTTCGGAATTCTGCTGAAGTTTAAAAATGCTACGGAACTCTTCCATTGTTCTCGGAATTCTGCTGAAGTTTAAAAATGCTACGGAACTCTTCCATTGTTCTCGGAATTCTGGTGTAGTTTAAAAATGCTACGGAACTCTTCCATTGTTCTCGGAATTCTGCTGAAGTTTAAAAATGCTACGGAACTATTCCATTGTTCTTCGGAATTCTGCCGAAGTTTAAAAATGCTACGGAACTCTTCCATTGTTCTTGGAATTCCTGTGAAGTTTAAAAATGCTACGGAACTCTTCCATTGTTCTCAGAATTCTGCTGAAGCTTATAAATTCTACGGTGCTCTTCCATTGTTCTTCGGAATTCTGCTGAAGTTTAAAAATGTTACGGATCAATTCCATTGTTCTTCGGAATTCAGCTTAAGTTTAAAAATGCTACGGAACTCTTCCATTGTTCTTCGGAATTCTGCTGAAGTTTAAAAATGCTGCGGAACTCTTCCATTGTTCTTCGGAATTCTGCTGAAGTTTAAAAATGCTACGGAACTCTTCCATTGTTTTGCGGAATTCTGCTGAAGTTTAAAAATGCTACGGAACTCTTCCATTTTTCTCGGAATTCTTCTGAAGTTTAAAAATACTACAGAACTCTTCTCTTGTTCTTCAGAATTCTGCTGAAGTGTAAAAATGCTATGGAACAATTCCTTTGTTCTTCGGAATTCTGCTGAAGTTTAAAAATGGTACAGAAGTCTTCCATTGTTCACGGTATTCTGGTGAAGTTTAAAAATGCTACGGAACTCTTCCATTGTTCCTCGGAATTCTGGTGAAGTTTAAAAGTGCTGCGGAACTCATCCATTGTTCTCGGAATTCTGCTGAAGTTTAAAAATGCTACGGAACTCTTCCATTGTTCTTCGGAATTCTGCTGTAATTTAAAAATGCTATGGAACTCTTCCATTGTTCTTCGGAATTCTGCTGAAGTTTAAAAATGCTACGGAACTCTTCCACTGTTCTCGGAATTCTGCTGAAGTTTATAAATGCTACGGAACTCTTCCATTGTTCTTCGGAATTCTGCTGAAGTTTAAAAATGCTATGGAACTGTTCCATTGTTCTTCGGAATTCTGCTGAAGTTTAAAAATGCTATGGAACTCTTCCATTGTTCTCGGAATTCTGGTGAAGTTTAAAAATGCTACGGATCTCTTCCATTGTTCTCGGAATTCTGGTGAAGTTTAAAAATGCTACGGAACTCATCCATTGTTCTCGGAATTCTGCTGAAGTTTAAAAATGCTACGGAACTCTTCCATTGTTCTCGGAATTCTGCTGAAGTTTAAAAATGGTACGGAACTTTTCCATTGTTCTTCGGAATTCTGATGAAGTTTAAAAAGGCTACGGAACTCTTCCATTGTTCTTCGGAATTCTGCTGAAGTTTAAAAATGCTACGGAACTCTTCCATTGTTCTTCGGAATTCTGCAGAAGTTTAAAAATGCTACGGAATTCTTCCATTGTTCATGGAATTCTGGTGAAGTTTAAAAATGCTACGGAACTCTTCCATTGTTCTCAGAATTCTGCTGAAGCTTATAAATTCTACGGTGCTCTTCCATTGTTCTTGGGAATTCTGCTGAAGTTTAAAAATGTTACGGATCAATTCCATTGTTCTTCGGAATTCTGCTTAAGTTTAAAAATGCTACGGAAGTCTTCCATTGTTCTTCGGAATTCTGCTGAAGTTTAAAAATGCTACGGAACTCTTCCATTGTTCTTCGGAATTCTGCTGAAGTTTAAAAATGCTACGGAACTCTTCCATTGTTTTGCGGAATTCTGCTGAAGTTTAAAAATGCTACGGAACTCTTCCATTTTTCTCGGAATTCTTCTGAAGTTTAAAAATGCTACAGAACTCTTCTCTTGTTCTTCAGAATTCTGCTGAAGTTTAAAAATGCTACGGAACACTTCCTTTGTTCTTCGGAATTCTGCTGAATTTTAAAAATGCTGCAGAACTCTTCCATTGTTCACGGTATTCTGGTGAAGTTTAAAAATGCTACGGAACTCTTCCATTGTTATTTTTAATTCTACTGAAGTTTAAAAATGCTATGGAACTCTTCCATTGTTCACGGAATTCTGGTGAAGTTTAAAAATGCTACGGAACTGTTCCATTGTTATTCTTAATTCTGCTGAAGTTTAAAAATGCTACGGAACTCTTCCATTGTTCTTCGGAATTCTGCTGAAGTTTAAAAATGCTACGGAACTTTTCCATTGTTCTTCGGAATTCTGATGAAGTTTAAAAATGCTACGGAACTCTTCCATTGTTCTTCGGAATTCTGCTGAAGTTTAAAAATGCTACGGAACTCTTCCATTGTTCTCAGAATTCTGTTGAAGTTTAAAAATGCTACGGAACTCTTCCATTGTTCTTCGGAATTCTGCTGAAGTTTAAAAATGCTACAGAACTCTTCCATTGTTCCTCGGAATTCTGGTGAAGTTTAAAAATGCTGCGGAACTCATCCATTGTTCTCGGAATTCTGGTGAAGTTTAAAAATGCTACGGAACTCTTCCATTGTTCTTCGGAATTCTGCTGTAATTTAAAAATGCTACGGAACTCTTCCATTGTTCTTCGGAATTCTGCTGAAGTTTAAAAATGCTACGGAACTCTTCCATTGTTCTTTGGAATTCTGCTGAAGTTTAAAAATGCTACAGAACTCTTCCATTGTTTTTCAGAATTCTGCTGAAGTTTAAAAATTCTGTGGAACTCTTCCATTGTTCTCGGAATTCTTCTGAAGTTTGAAAATGCTACAGAACTCTTCCATTGTTCTTCAGAATACTGCTGAAGTTTAAAAATGCTACGGAACTCTTCCATTGTTCACGGAATTCTGGTGAAGTTTAAAAATGCTACGGAACTGTTCCATTGTTATTCTTAATTCTGCTGAAGTTTAAAAATGCTACGGAACTCTTCCATTGTTCTTCGGAATTCTGCTGAAGTTTAAAAATGCTACGGAACTTTTCCATTGTTCTTCGGAATTCTGATGAAGTTTAAAAAGGCTACGGAACTCTTCTATTGTTCTTCGGAATTCTGCTGAAGTTTAAAAATGCTACGGAATTCTTCCATTGTTCTTCGGAATTCTGCAGAAGTTTAAAAATGCTACGGAATTCTTCCATTGTTCTTGGAATTCTGCTGAAGTTTAAAAATGCTACGGAACTTTTCCATTGTTCTTCGGAATTCTGATGAAGTTTAAAAATGCTACGGAACTCTTCCATTGTTCTTCGGAATTCTGCTGAAGTTTAAAAATGCTACGGAACTCTTCCATTGTTCTCAGAATTCTGTTGAAGTTTAAAAATGCTACGGAACTCTTCCATTGTTCTCGGAATTCTGTTGAAGTTTAAAAATGCTGCGGAACTCTTCCATTGTTCTCGGAATTCTGCTGAAGTTTAAAAATGCTACGGAACTCTTCCATTGTTCTTCGGAATTCTGCTGAAGTTTAAAAATGCTACAGAATTTTTCCATTGTTCTTCGGAATTCTGATGAAGTTTAAAAATGCTACGGAACTCTTCCATTGTTCTTCAGAATTCTGCTGAAGTTTAAAAATGCTACGGAACTCTTCCATTGTTCTTCGGAATTCTGAAGAAGTTTAAAAATGCTACGGAACTCTTCCATTGTTCTTGGAATTCTGGTGAAGTTTAAAAATGCTACGGAACTCTTCCATTGTTCTCAGAATTCTGCTGAAGTTTATAAATTCTACGGTACTCTTCCATTGTTCTTGGGAATTCTGCTGAAGTTTAAAAATATTACGGATCATTTCCATTGTTCTTCGGAATTCTGCTGAAGTTTAAATATGCTACGGAACTCTTCCCTTGTTCTTCTGAGTTCTACTGAAGTTTAAAAATGCTACGGAACTCTTCCATTGTTCACGGAATTCTGGTGAAGTTTAAAAATGCTACGGAACTTTTCCATTGTTATTCTTAATTCTGCTGAAGTTTAAAAATGCTACGGAACTCTTCCATTGTTCTTCGGAATTCTGCTGAAGTTTAAAAATGCTACGGAACTCTTCCATTGTTCTCAGAATTCTGTTGAAGTTTAAAAATGCTACGGAACTCTTCCATTGTTCTTCGGAATTCTGCTGAAGTTTAAAAATGCTACAGAACTCTTCCATTGTTCCTCGGAATTCTGGTGAAGTTTAAAAATGCTGCGGAACTCATCCATTGTTCTCGGAATTCTGGTGAAGTTTAAAAATGCTACGGAACTCTTCCATTGTTCTTCGGAATTCTGCTGTAATTTAAAAATGCTACGGAACTCTTCCATTGTTCTTCGGAATTCTGCTGAAGTTTAAAAATGCTACGGAACTCTTCCATTGTTCTTTGGAATTCTGCTGAAGTTTAAAAATGCTACAGAACTCTTACATTGTTTTTCGGAATTCTGCTGAAGTTTAAAAATTCTGTGGAACTCTTCCATTGTTCTCGGAATTCTTCTGAAGTTTGAAAATGCTACAGAACTCTTCCATTGTTCTTCAGAATACTGCTGAAGTTTAAAAATGCTACGGAACACTTCCTTTGTTCTTCGGAATTCTGCTGAAGTTTAAAAATGCTACGGAACTCTTCCATTGTTCACGGAATTCTGGTGAAGTTTAAAAATGCTACGGAACTGTTCCATTGTTATTCTTAATTCTGCTGAAGTTTAAAAATGCTACGGAACTCTTCCATTGTTCTTCGGAATTCTGCTGAAGTTTAAAAATGCTACGGAACTTTTCCATTGTTCTTCGGAATTCTGATGAAGTTTAAAAAGGCTACGGAACTCTTCTATTGTTCTTCGGAATTCTGCTGAAGTTTAAAAATGCTACGGAACTCTTCCATTGTTCTTCGGAATTCTGCAGAAGTTTAAAAATGCTACGGAATTCTTCCATTGTTCTTGGAATTCTGCTGAAGTTTAAAAATGCTACGGAACTTTTCCATTGTTCTTCGGAATTCTGATGAAGTTTAAAAATGCTAAGGAACTCTTCCATTTTTCTTCGGAATTCTGCTGAAGTTTAAAAATGCTACGGAACTCTTGCATTGTTCTCAGAATTCTGTTGAAGTTTAAAAATGCTACGGAACTCTTCCATTGTTCTCGGAATTCTGTTGAAGTTTAAAAATGCTGCGGAACTCTTCCATTGTTCTCGGAATTCTGCTGAAGTTTAAAAATGCTACGGAACTCTTCCATTGTTCTTCGGAATTCTGCTGAAGTTTAAAAATGCTACAGAATTTTTCCATTGTTCTTCGGAATTCTGATGAAGTTTAAAAATGCTACGGAACTCTTCCATTGTTCTTCAGAATTCTGCTGAAGTTTAAAAATGCTACGGAACTCTTCCATTGTTCTTCGGAATTCTGCAGAAGTTTAAAAATGCTACGGAACTCTTCCATTGTTCTTGGAATTCTGGTGAAGTTTAAAAATGCTACGGAACTCTTCCATTGTTCTCAGAATTCTGCTGAAGTTTATAAATTCTACGGTACTCTTCCATTGTTCTTGGGAATTCTGCTGAAGTTTAAAAATATTACGGATCATTTCCATTGTTCTTCGGAATTCTGCTGAAGTTTAAATATGCTACGGAACTCTTCCCTTGTTCTTCTGAGTTCTACTGAAGTTTAAAAATGCTGCGGAACTCTTCCCTTGTTCTTCGGAATTCTGATGAAGTTAAAAACTGCAACGGAACTCTTCCATTGTTCTTCGGAATTCTGCTGAAGTTTAAAAATGCTACGGAACTCTTCCATTGTTCTTCGGAATTCTGCTGAAGTTTAAAAAAGCTCCGTAACTCTTACATTGTTCTTCTGAATTCTGCTGAAGTTTAAAAATGCTACGGAACTCTTCCATTGTTCTTCGGAATTCTGATGAAGCTGAAAACTGCAACGGAACTCTTCCATTGTTCTTCGGAATTCTGCTGAAGTTTAAAAATGCTACGGAACTCTTCCATTGTTCTTCGGAATTCTGCTGAAGTTTAAAAATGCTACGGAACTCTTCCATTGTTCTCGGAATTCTGCTGAAGTTTAAAAATGCTATGGAACTCTTCCATTGTTCTCGGAATTCTGGTGAAGTTTAAAAATGCTACGGAACTCTTCCATTGTTCTCGGAATTCTGCTGAAGTTTAAAAATGCTACGGAACTATTCCATTGTTCTTCGGAATTCTGCCGAAGTTTAAAAATGCTAAGGAACTCTTCCATTGTTCTTGGAATTCCTGTGAAGTTTAAAAATGTTACGGAACTCTTCCATTCTTCTCAGAATTCTGCTGAAGCTTATAAATTCTACGGTGCTCTTCCATTGTTCTTGGGAATTCTGCTGAAGTTTAAAAATGTTACGGATCAATTCCATTGTTCTTCGGAATTCTGCTTAAGTTTAAAAATGCTACGGAACTCTTCCATTGTTCTTCGGAATTCTTCTGAAGTTTAAAAATGCTGCGGAACTCTTCCATTGTTCTTCGGAATTCTGCTGAAGTTTAAAAATGCTACGGAACTCTTCCATTGTTTTGCGGAATTCTGCTGAAGTTTAAAAATGCTACGGAACTCTTCCATTTTTCTCGGAATTCTTCTGAAGTTTAAAAATACTACAGAACTCTTCTCTTGTTCTTCAGAATTCTGCTGAAGTTTGAAAATGCTACGGAACAATTCCTTTGTTCTTTGGAATTCTGCTGAAGTTTAAAAATGGTACAGAACTCTTCCATTGTTCACGGTATTCTGGTGAAGTTTAAAAATGCTACGGAACTCTTCCATTGTTCCTCGGAATTCTGGTGAAGTTTAAAAGTGCTGCGGAACTCATCCATTGTTCTCGGAATTCTGCTGAAGTTTAAAAATGCTACGGAACTCTTCCATTGTTCTTCGGAATTCTGCTGTAATTTAAAAATGCTATGGAACTCTTCCATTGTTCTTCGGAATTCTGCTGAAGTTTAAAAATGCTACGGAACTCTTCCATTGTTCTCGGAATTCTGCTGAAGTTTATAAATGCTACGGAACTCTTCCATTGTTCTTCGGAATTGTGCTGAAGCTTAAAAATGCTATGGAACTCTTCCATTGTTCTCGGAATTCTGGTGAAGTTTAAAAATGCTACGGAACTCTTCCATTGTTTTGCGGAATTCTGCTGAAGTTTAAAAATGCTACGGAACTCTTCCATTTTTCTCGGAATTCTTCTGAAGTTTAAAAATGCTACAGAACTCTTCTCTTGTTCTTCAGAATTCTGCTGAAGTTTAAAAATGCTACGGAACACTTCCTTTGTTCTTCGGAATTCTGCTGAATTTTAAAAATGCTGCAGAACTCTTCCATTGTTCACGGTATTCTGGTGAAGTTTAAAAATGCTACGGAACTCTTCCATTGTTATTTTTAATTCTACTGAAGTTTAAAAATGCTACGGAACTCTTCCATTGTTCACGGAATTCTGGTGAAGTTTAAAAATGCTACGGAACTGTTCCATTGTTATTCTTAATTCTGCTGAAGTTTAAAAATGCTACGGAACTCTTCCATTGTTCTTCGGAATTCTGCTGAAGTTTAAAAATGCTACGGAACTCTTCCATTGTTCTCAGAATTCTGTTGAAGTTTAAAAATGCTACGGAACTCTTCCATTGTTCTCGGAATTCTGTTGAAGTTTAAAAATGCTACGGAACTCTTCCATTATTCTCGGAATTCTGCTGAAGTTTAAAAATGCTACGGAACTCTTCCATTGTTCTTCGGAATTCTGCTGAAGTTTAAAAATGCTCCAGAATTTTTCCATTGTTCTTCGGAATTCTGATGAAGTTTAAAAATGCTACGGAACTCTTCCATTGTTCTTCAGAATTCTGCTGAAGTTTAAAAATGCTACGGAACTCTTCCATTGTTCTTCGGAATTCTGCAGAAGTTTAAAAATGCTACGGAACTCTTCCATTGTTCTTGGAATTCTGGTGAAGTTTAAAAATGCTATGGAACTCTTCCATTGTTCTCAGAATTCTGCTGAAGTTTATAAATTCTACGGTACTCTTCCATTGTTCTTGGGAATTCTGCTGAAGTTTAAAAATGTTACGGATCATTTCCATTGTTCTTCGGAATTCTGCTGAAGTTTAAATATGCTACGGAACTCTTCCCTTGTTCTTCTGAGTTCTACTGAAGTTTAAAAATGCTGCGGAACACTTCCCGTGTTCTTCGGAATTCTGATGAAGTTAAAAACTGCAACGGAACTCTTCCATTGTTCTTCGGAATTCTGCTGAAGTTTAAAAATGCTACGGAACTCTTCCATTGTTCTTCGGAATTCTGCTGAAGTTTAAAAATGCTACGGAACTCTTACATTGTTCTTCTGAATTCTGCTGAAGTTTAAAAATGCTACGGAACTCTTCCATTGTTCTTCGGAATTCTGATGAAGCTTAAAACTGCAACGGAACTCTTCCATTGTTCTTCGGAATTCTGCTGAAGTTTAAAAATGCAACGGAACTCTTCCATTGTTCTTCGGAATTCTGCTGAAGTTTAAAAATGCTAGGAAACTCTTCCATTGTTCTCGGAATTCTGCTGAAGTTTAAAAATGCTATGGAACTCTTCCATTGTTCTCGGAATTCTGGTGAAGTTTAAAAATGCTACGGAACTCTTCCATTGTTCTTCGGAATTCTGCTGAAGTTTAAAAATGCTACGGAACTCTTACATTGTTCTTCTGAATTCTGCTGAAGTTTAAAAATGCTACGGAACTCTTCCATTGTTCTTCGGAATTCTGATGAAGCTTAAAACTGCAACGGAACTCTTCCATTGTTCTTCGGAATTCTGCTGAAGTTTAAAAATGCAACGGAACTCTTCCATTGTTCTTCGGAATTCTGCTGAAGTTTAAAAATGCTAGGAAACTCTTCCATTGTTCTCGGAATTCTGCTGAAGTTTAAAAATGCTGCGGAACTCTTCCATTGTTCTCGGAATTCTGGTGAAGTTTAAAAATGCTACGGAACTCTTCCATTGTTCTTCGGAATTCTGCTGAAGTTTAAAAATGCTACGGAACTCTTCCATTCTTCTTCGGAATTCTGCAGAAGTTTAAAAATGCTACGGAACTCTTCCATTGTTCTTGGAATTCTGGTGAAGTTTAAAAATGCTACGGAACTCTTCCATTGTTCTCAGAATTCTGCTGAAGTTTATAAATTCTAAGGTACTCTTCCATTGTTCTTGGGAATTCTGCTGAAGTTTAAAAATGTTACGGATCATTTCCATTGTTCTTCGGAATTCTGCTGAAGTTTAAATATGCTACGGAACTCTTCTCTTGTTCTTCTGAGTTCTACTGAAGTTTAAAAATGCTGCGGAACACTTCCCTTGTTCTTCGGAATTCTGATGAAGTTAAAAACTGCAACGGAACTCTTCCATTGTTCTTCGGAATTCTGCTGAAGTTTAAAAATGCTACGGAACTCTTCCATTGTTCTTCGGAATTCTGCTGAAGTTTAAAAATGCTACGGAACTCTTACATTGTTCTTCTGAATTCTGCTGAAGTTTAAAAATGCTACGGAACTCTTCCATTGTTCTTCGGAATTCTGATGAAGCTTAAAACTGCAACGGAACTCTTCCATTGTTCTTCGGAATTCTGCTGAAGTTTAAAAATGCTACGGAACTCTTCCATTGTTCTTCGGAATTCTGCTGAAGTTTAAAAATGCTACGAAACTCTTCCATTGTTCTCGGAATTCTGCTGAAGTTTAAAAATGCTTCGGAACTCTTCCATTGTTCTCGGAATTCTGGTGAAGTTTAAAAATGCTACGGAACTCTTCCATTGTTCTTGGAATTCTGCTGAAGTTTAAAAATGCTACGGAACTATTCCATTGTTCTTCAGAATTCTGCCGAAGTTTAAAAATGCTACGGAACTCTTCCATTGTTCTTCGGAATTCTGCTGAAGTTTAAAAATGCTACGGAACTTTTCCATTGTTCTTCGGAATTCTGATGAAGTTTAAAAATGCTACGGAACTCTTCCATTGTTCTTCGGAATTCTGCTGAAGTTTAAAAATGCTACGGAACTCTTCCATTGTTCTCAGAATTCTGTTGAAGTTTAAAAATGCTACGGAACTCTTCCATTGTTCTTCGGAATTCTGCTGAAGTTTAAAAATGCTACAGAACTCTTCCATTGTTCCTCGGAATTCTGGTGAAGTTTAAAAATGCTGCGGAACTCATCCATTGTTCTTGGAATTCTGGTGAAGTTTAAAAATGCTACGGAACTCTTCCATTGTTCTTCGGAATTCTGCTGTAATTTAAAAATGCTACGGAACTCTTCCATTGTTCTTTGGAATTCTGCTGAAGTTTAAAAATGCTACGGAACTCTTCCATTGTTCGTTGGAATTCTGCTGAAGTTTAAAAATGCTACAGAACTCTTCCATTGTTTTTCGGAATTCTGCTGAAGTTTAAAAATTCTGTGGAACTCTTCCATTGTTCTCGGAATTCTTCTGAAGTTTGAAAATGCTACAGAACTCTTCCATTGTTCTTCAGAATACTGCTGAAGTTTAAAAATGCTACGGAACACTTCCTTTGTTCTTCGGAATTCTGCTGAAGTTTAAAAATGCTACGGAACTCTTCCATTGTTCACGGAATTCTGGTGAAGTTTAAAAATGCTACGGAACTGTTCCATTGTTATTCTTAATTCTGCTGAAGTTTAAAAATGCTACGGAACTCTTCCATTGTTCTTCGGAATTCTGCTGAAGTTTAAAAATGCTACGGAACTTTTCCATTGTTCTTCGGAATTCTGATGAAGTTTAAAAAGGCTACGGAACACTTCTATTGTTCTTCGGAATTCTGCTGAAGTTTAAAAATGCTACGGAACTCTTCCATTGTTCTTCGGAATTCTGCAGAAGTTTAAAAATGCTACGGAATTCTTCCATTGTTCTTGGAATTCTGCTGAAGTTTAAAAATGCTACGGAACTTTTCCATTGTTCTTCGGAATTCTGATGAAGTTTAAAAATGCTACGGAACTCTTCCATTGTTCTTCGGAATTCTGCTGAAGTTTAAAAATGCTACGGAACTCTTCCATTGTTCTCAGAATTCTGTTGAAGTTTAAAAATGCTACGGAACTCTTCCATTGTTCTCGGAATTCTGTTGAAGTTTAAAAATGCTGCGGAACTCTTCCATTGTTCTCGGAATTCTGCTGAAGTTTAAAAATGCTACGGAACTCTTCCATTGTTCTTCGGAATTCTGCTGAAGTTTAAAAATGCTACAGAATTTTTCCATTGTTCTTCGGAATTCTGATGAAGTTTAAAAATGCTACGGAACTCTTCCATTGTTCTTCAGAATTCTGCTGAAGTTTAAAAATGCTACGGAACTCTTCCATTGTTCTTCGGAATTCTGCAGAAGTTTAAAAATGCTACGGAACTCTTCCATTGTTCTTGGAATTCTGGTGAAGTTTAAAAATGCTACGGAACTCTTCCATTGTTCTCAGAATTCTGCTGAAGTTTATAAATTCTACGGTACTCTTCCATTGTTCTTGGGAATTCTGCTGAAGTTTAAAAATATTACGGATCATTTCCATTGTTCTTCGGAATTCTGCTGAAGTTTAAATATGCTACGGAACTCTTCCCTTGTTCTTCTGAGTTCTACTGAAGTTTAAAAATGCTGCGGAACACTTCCCT
This sequence comes from Phyllobates terribilis, assembly GCF_046119375.1. Taxonomy (NCBI): domain Eukaryota; kingdom Metazoa; phylum Chordata; class Amphibia; order Anura; family Dendrobatidae; genus Phyllobates; species Phyllobates terribilis. The sequence goes on along the minus strand of NW_027363069.1, from coordinate 1,919,613 downwards.
TGTTCTTCGGAATTCTGATGAAGTTAAAAACTGCAACGGAACTCTTCCATTGTTCTTCGGAATTCTGATGAAGTTAAAAACTGCAACGGAACTCTTCCATTGTTCTTCGGAATTCTGCTGAAGTTTAAAAATGCTACGGAACTCTTCCATTGTTCTTCGGAATTCTGCTGAAGTTTAAAAATGCTACGGAACTCTTACATTGTTCTTCTGAACTCTGCTGAAGTTTAAAAATGCTACGGAACTCTTCCATTGTTCTTCGGAATTCTGATGAAGCTTAAAACTGCAACGGAACTCTTCCATTGTTCTTCGGAATTCTGCTGAAGTTTAAAAATGCTATGGAACTCTTCCATTGTTCTTCGGAATTCTGCTGAAGTTTAAAAATGCTACGGAACTCTTCCATTGTTCTCGGAATTCTGCTGAAGTTTAAAAATGCTACGGAACTCTTCCATTGTTCTCGGAATTCTGCTGAAGTTTAAAAATGCTACGGAACTATTCCATTGTTTTTCGGAATTCTGCCGAAGTTTAAAAATGCTGCGGAACTCTTCCATTGTTCTTGGAATTCCTGTGAAGTTTAAAAATGTTACGGAACTCTTCCATTGTTCTCAGAATTCTGCTGAAGCTTATAAATTCTACGGTGCTCTTCCATTGTTCTTGGGAATTCTGCTGAAGTTTAAAAATGTTACGGATCAATTCCATTGTTCTTCGGAATTCTGCTAAGTTTAAAAATGCTACGGAACTCTTCCATTGTTCTTCGGAATTCTGCTGAAGTTTAAAAATGCTGCGGAACTCTTCCATTGTTCTTCGGAATTCTGCTGAAGTTTAAAAATGCTACGGAACTCTTCCATTGTTCTTCGGAATTCTGCTGAAGTTTAAAAATGCTACGGAACTTTTCCATTGTTCTTCGGAATTCTGATGAAGTTTAAAAATGCTACGGAACTCTTCCATTGTTCTTCAGAATTCTGCTGAAGTTTGAAAATGCTACGGAACAATTCCTTTGTTCTTCGGAATTCTGCTGAAGTTTAATAATGGTACAGAACTCTTCCATTGTTCACGGTATTCTGGTGAAGTTTAAAAATGCTACGGAACTCTTACATTGTTCCTCGGAATTCTGGTGAAGTTTAAAAGTGCTGCGGAACTCATCCATTGTTCTCGGAATTCTGCTGAAGTTTAAAAATGCTACGGAACTCTTCCATTGTTCTTCGGAATTCTGATGAAGTTTAAAAATGCTACGGAACTCTTCCATTGTTCTTCGGAATTCTGCTGAAGTTTAAATATGCTACGGAACTCTTCCCTTGTTCTCGGAATTCTGCTGAAGTTTATAAATGCTGCGGAACACTTCCCTTGTTCTTCGGAATTCTGATGAAGTTAAAAACTGCAACGGAACTCTTCCATTGTTCTTCGGAATTCTGCTGAAGTTAAAAATGCTATGGAACTCTTCCATTGTTCTCGGAATTCTGGTGAAGTTTAAAAATGCTACGGAACTCTTCCATTGTTTTGCGGAATTCTGCTGAAGTTTAAAAATGCTACGGAACTCTTCCATTGTTCTCAGAATTCTGTTGAAGTTTAAAAATGCTACGGAACTCTTCCATTATTCTTCGGAATTCTGCAGAAGTTTAAAAATGCTACGGAACTCTTCCATTGTTCTTCGGAATTCTGCTGAAGTTTAAAAATGCTACGGAACTCTTCCATTGTTCTCGGAATTCTGCTGAAGTTTAAAATGCTACGGAACTCTTCCATTGTTCTTTGGAATTCTGCTGAAGTTTAAAAATGCTACGGAACTCTTCCATTGTTTTTCGGAATTCTGCTGAAGTTTAAAAATGCTGTGGAACTCTTCCATTGTTCTCGGAATTCTTCTGAAGTTTGAAAATGCTACAGAACTCTTCCATTGTTCTTCAGAATACTGCTGAAGTTTAAAAATGCTACGGAACACTTCCTTTGTTCTTCGGAATTCTGCTGAAGTTTAAAAATGCTACGGAACTCTTCCATTGTTCACGGAATTCTGGTGAAGTTTAAAAATGCTACGGAACTCTTCCATTGTTATTCTTAATTCTGCTGAAGTTTAAAAATGCTACGGAACTCTTCCATTGTTCTTCGGAATTCTGCTGAAGTTTAAAAATGCTACGGAACTTTTCCATTGTTCTTCGGAATTCTGATGAAGTTTAAAAATGCTACGGAACTCTTCCATTGTTCTTCGGAATTCTGCTGAAGTTTAAAAATGCTACAGAACTCTTCCATTGTTCTCAGAATTCTGTTGAAGTTTAAAAATGCTACGGAACTCTTCCATTGTTCTCGGAATTCTGTTGAAGTTTAAAAATGCTGCGGAACTCTTCCATTGTTCTCGGAATTCTGCTGAAGTTTAAAAATGCTACGGAACTCTTCCATTGTTCTTCGGAATTCTGCTGAAGTTTAAAAATTCTACAGAATTTTTCCATTGTTCTTCGGAATTCTGATGAAGTTTAAAAATGCTACGGAACTCTTCCATTGTTCTTCAGAATTCTGCTGAAGTTTAAAAATGCTACGGAACTCTTCCATTGTTCTTCGGAATTCTGCAGAAGTTTAAAAATGCTACGGAACTCTTCCATTGTTCTTGGAATTCTGGTGAAGTTTAAAAATGCTACGGAACTCTTCCATTGTTCTCAGAATTCTGCTGAAGTTTATAAATTCTACGGTACTCTTCCATTGTTCTTGGGAATTCTGCTGAAGTTTAAAAATATTACGGATCATTTCCATTGTTCTTCGGAATTCTGCTGAAGTTTAAATATGCTACGGAACTCTTCCCTTGTTCTTCTGAGTTCTACTGAAGTTTAAAAATGCTGCGGAACACTTCCCTTGTTCTTCGGAATTCTGATGAAGTTAAAAACTGCAACGGAACTCTTCCATTGTTCTTCGGAATTCTGCTGAAGTTTAAAAATGCTACGGAACTCTTCCATTGTTCTTCGGAATTCTGCTGAAGTTTAAAAATGCTACGGAACTCTTACATTGTTCTTCTGAACTCTGCTGAAGTTTAAAAATGCTACGGAACTCTTCCATTGTTCTTCGGAATTCTGATGAAGCTTAAAACTGCAACGGAACTCTTCCATTGTTCTTCGGAATTCTGCTGAAGTTTAAAAATGCTACGGAACTCTTCCATTGTTCTTCGGAATTCTGCTGAAGTTTAAAAATGCTACGGAACTCTTCCATTGTTCTCGGAATTCTGCTGAAGTTTAAAAATGCTACGGAACTCTTCCATTGTTCTCGGAATTCTGGTGTAGTTTAAAAATGCTACGGAACTCTTCCATTGTTCTCGGAATTCTGCTGAAGTTTAAAAATGCTACGGAACTATTCCATTGTTCTTCGGAATTCTGCCGAAGTTTAAAAATGCTACGGAACTCTTCCATTGTTCTTGGAATTCCTGTGAAGTTTAAAAATGCTACGGAACTCTTCCATTGTTCTCAGAATTCTGCTGAAGCTTATAAATTCTACGGTGCTCTTCCATTGTTCTTCGGAATTCTGCTGAAGTTTAAAAATGTTACGGATCAATTCCATTGTTCTTCGGAATTCAGCTTAAGTTTAAAAATGCTACGGAACTCTTCCATTGTTCTTCGGAATTCTGCTGAAGTTTAAAAATGCTGCGGAACTCTTCCATTGTTCTTCGGAATTCTGCTGAAGTTTAAAAATGCTACGGAACTCTTCCATTGTTTTGCGGAATTCTGCTGAAGTTTAAAAATGCTACGGAACTCTTCCATTTTTCTCGGAATTCTTCTGAAGTTTAAAAATACTACAGAACTCTTCTCTTGTTCTTCAGAATTCTGCTGAAGTGTAAAAATGCTATGGAACAATTCCTTTGTTCTTCGGAATTCTGCTGAAGTTTAAAAATGGTACAGAAGTCTTCCATTGTTCACGGTATTCTGGTGAAGTTTAAAAATGCTACGGAACTCTTCCATTGTTCCTCGGAATTCTGGTGAAGTTTAAAAGTGCTGCGGAACTCATCCATTGTTCTCGGAATTCTGCTGAAGTTTAAAAATGCTACGGAACTCTTCCATTGTTCTTCGGAATTCTGCTGTAATTTAAAAATGCTATGGAACTCTTCCATTGTTCTTCGGAATTCTGCTGAAGTTTAAAAATGCTACGGAACTCTTCCACTGTTCTCGGAATTCTGCTGAAGTTTATAAATGCTACGGAACTCTTCCATTGTTCTTCGGAATTCTGCTGAAGTTTAAAAATGCTATGGAACTGTTCCATTGTTCTTCGGAATTCTGCTGAAGTTTAAAAATGCTATGGAACTCTTCCATTGTTCTCGGAATTCTGGTGAAGTTTAAAAATGCTACGGATCTCTTCCATTGTTCTCGGAATTCTGGTGAAGTTTAAAAATGCTACGGAACTCATCCATTGTTCTCGGAATTCTGCTGAAGTTTAAAAATGCTACGGAACTCTTCCATTGTTCTCGGAATTCTGCTGAAGTTTAAAAATGGTACGGAACTTTTCCATTGTTCTTCGGAATTCTGATGAAGTTTAAAAAGGCTACGGAACTCTTCCATTGTTCTTCGGAATTCTGCTGAAGTTTAAAAATGCTACGGAACTCTTCCATTGTTCTTCGGAATTCTGCAGAAGTTTAAAAATGCTACGGAATTCTTCCATTGTTCATGGAATTCTGGTGAAGTTTAAAAATGCTACGGAACTCTTCCATTGTTCTCAGAATTCTGCTGAAGCTTATAAATTCTACGGTGCTCTTCCATTGTTCTTGGGAATTCTGCTGAAGTTTAAAAATGTTACGGATCAATTCCATTGTTCTTCGGAATTCTGCTTAAGTTTAAAAATGCTACGGAAGTCTTCCATTGTTCTTCGGAATTCTGCTGAAGTTTAAAAATGCTACGGAACTCTTCCATTGTTCTTCGGAATTCTGCTGAAGTTTAAAAATGCTACGGAACTCTTCCATTGTTTTGCGGAATTCTGCTGAAGTTTAAAAATGCTACGGAACTCTTCCATTTTTCTCGGAATTCTTCTGAAGTTTAAAAATGCTACAGAACTCTTCTCTTGTTCTTCAGAATTCTGCTGAAGTTTAAAAATGCTACGGAACACTTCCTTTGTTCTTCGGAATTCTGCTGAATTTTAAAAATGCTGCAGAACTCTTCCATTGTTCACGGTATTCTGGTGAAGTTTAAAAATGCTACGGAACTCTTCCATTGTTATTTTTAATTCTACTGAAGTTTAAAAATGCTACGGAACTCTTCCATTGTTCACGGAATTCTGGTGAAGTTTAAAAATGCTACGGAACTGTTCCATTGTTATTCTTAATTCTGCTGAAGTTTAAAAATGCTACGGAACTCTTCCATTGTTCTTCGGAATTCTGCTGAAGTTTAAAAATGCTACGGAACTTTTCCATTGTTCTTCGGAATTCTGATGAAGTTTAAAAATGCTACGGAACTCTTCCATTGTTCTTCGGAATTCTGCTGAAGTTTAAAAATGCTACGGAACTCTTCCATTGTTCTCAGAATTCTGTTGAAGTTTAAAAATGCTACGGAACTCTTCCATTGTTCTTCGGAATTCTGCTGAAGTTTAAAAATGCTACAGAACTCTTCCATTGTTCCTCGGAATTCTGGTGAAGTTTAAAAATGCTGCGGAACTCATCCATTGTTCTCGGAATTCTGGTGAAGTTTAAAAATGCTACGGAACTCTTCCATTGTTCTTCGGAATTCTGCTGTAATTTAAAAATGCTACGGAACTCTTCCATTGTTCTTCGGAATTCTGCTGAAGTTTAAAAATGCTACGGAACTCTTCCATTGTTCTTTGGAATTCTGCTGAAGTTTAAAAATGCTACAGAACTCTTCCATTGTTTTTCAGAATTCTGCTGAAGTTTAAAAATTCTGTGGAACTCTTCCATTGTTCTCGGAATTCTTCTGAAGTTTGAAAATGCTACAGAACTCTTCCATTGTTCTTCAGAATACTGCTGAAGTTTAAAAATGCTACGGAACTCTTCCATTGTTCACGGAATTCTGCTGAAGTTTAAAAATGCTACGGAACTCTTCCATTGTTCTCGGAATTCTGCTGAAGTTTAAAAATGCTACGGAACTATTCCATTGTTTTTCGGAATTCTGCCGAAGTTTAAAAATGCTGCGGAACTCTTCCATTGTTCTTGGAATTCCTGTGAAGTTTAAAAATGTTACGGAACTCTTCCATTGTTCTCAGAATTCTGCTGAAGCTTATAAATTCTACGGTGCTCTTCCATTGTTCTTGGGAATTCTGCTGAAGTTTAAAAATGTTACGGATCAATTCCATTGTTCTTCGGAATTCTGCTAAGTTTAAAAATGCTACGGAACTCTTCCATTGTTCTTCGGAATTCTGCTGAAGTTTAAAAATGCTGCGGAACTCTTCCATTGTTCTTCGGAATTCTGCTGAAGTTTAAAAATGCTACGGAACTCTTCCATTGTTCTTCGGAATTCTGCTGAAGTTTAAAAATGCTACGGAACTTTTCCATTGTTCTTCAGAATTCTGATGAAGTTTAAAAATGCTACGGAACTCTTCCATTGTTCTTCAGAATTCTGCTGAAGTTTGAAAATGCTACGGAACAATTCCTTTGTTCTTCGGAATTCTGCTGAAGTTTAATAATGGTACAGAACTCTTCCATTGTTCACGGTATTCTGGTGAAGTTTAAAAATGCTACGGAACTCTTACATTGTTCCTCGGAATTCTGGTGAAGTTTAAAAGTGCTGCGGAACTCATCCATTGTTCTCGGAATTCTGCTGAAGTTTAAAAATGCTACGGAACTCTTCCATTGTTCTTCGGAATTCTGATGAAGTTTAAAAATGCTACGGAACTCTTCCATTGTTCTTCGGAATTCTGCTGAAGTTTAAATATGCTACGGAACTCTTCCCTTGTTCTCGGAATTCTGCTGAAGTTTATAAATGCTGCGGAACACTTCCCTTGTTCTTCGGAATTCTGATGAAGTTAAAAACTGCAACGGAACTCTTCCATTGTTCTTCGGAATTCTGCTGAAGTTAAAAATGCTATGGAACTCTTCCATTGTTCTCGGAATTCTGGTGAAGTTTAAAAATGCTACGGAACTCTTCCATTGTTTTGCGGAATTCTGCTGAAGTTTAAAAATGCTACGGAACTCTTCCATTGTTCTCAGAATTCTGTTGAAGTTTAAAAATGCTACGGAACTCTTCCATTATTCTTCGGAATTCTGCAGAAGTTTAAAAATGCTACGGAACTCTTCCATTGTTCTTCGGAATTCTGCTGAAGTTTAAAAATGCTACGGAACTCTTCCATTGTTCTCGGAATTCTGCTGAAGTTTAAAAATGCTACGGAACTCTTCCATTGTTCTTTGGAATTCTGCTGAAGTTTAAAAATGCTACGGAACTCTTCCATTGTTTTTCGGAATTCTGCTGAAGTTTAAAAATGCTGTGGAACTCTTCCATTGTTCTCGGAATTCTTCTGAAGTTTGAAAATGCTACAGAACTCTTCCATTGTTCTTCAGAATACTGCTGAAGTTTAAAAATGCTACGGAACACTTCCTTTGTTCTTCGGAATTCTGCTGAAGTTTAAAAATGCTACGGAACTCTTCCATTGTTCACGGAATTCTGGTGAAGTTTAAAAATGCTACGGAACTCTTCCATTGTTATTCTTAATTCTGCTGAAGTTTAAAAATGCTACGGAACTCTTCCATTGTTCTTCGGAATTCTGCTGAAGTTTAAAAATGCTACGGAACTTTTCCATTGTTCTTCGGAATTCTGATGAAGTTTAAAAATGCTACGGAACTCTTCCATTGTTCTTCGGAATTCTGCTGAAGTTTAAAAATGCTACAGAACTCTTCCATTGTTCTCAGAATTCTGTTGAAGTTTAAAAATGCTACGGAACTCTTCCATTGTTCTCGGAATTCTGTTGAAGTTTAAAAATGCTGCGGAACTCTTCCATTGTTCTCGGAATTCTGCTGAAGTTTAAAAATGCTACGGAACTCTTCCATTGTTCTTCGGAATTCTGCTGAAGTTTAAAAATTCTACAGAATTTTTCCATTGTTCTTCGGAATTCTGATGAAGTTTAAAAATGCTACGGAACTCTTCCATTGTTCTTCAGAATTCTGCTGAAGTTTAAAAATGCTACGGAACTCTTCCATTGTTCTTCGGAATTCTGCAGAAGTTTAAAAATGCTACGGAACTCTTCCATTGTTCTTGGAATTCTGGTGAAGTTTAAAAATGCTACGGAACTCTTCCATTGTTCTCAGAATTCTGCTGAAGTTTATAAATTCTACGGTACTCTTCCATTGTTCTTGGGAATTCTGCTGAAGTTTAAAAATATTACGGATCATTTCCATTGTTCTTCGGAATTCTGCTGAAGTTTAAATATGCTACGGAACTCTTCCCTTGTTCTTCTGAGTTCTACTGAAGTTTAAAAATGCTGCGGAACACTTCCCTTGTTCTTCGGAATTCTGATGAAGTTAAAAACTGCAACGGAACTCTTCCATTGTTCTTCGGAATTCTGCTGAAGTTTAAAAATGCTACGGAACTCTTCCATTGTTCTTCGGAATTCTGCTGAAGTTTAAAAATGCTACGGAACTCTTACATTGTTCTTCTGAACTCTGCTGAATTTTAAAAAGGCTACGGAACTCTTCCATTGTTCTTCGGAATTCTGATGAAGCTTAAAACTGCAACGGAACTCTTCCATTGTTCTTCGGAATTCTGCTGAAGTTTAAAAATGCTACAGAACTCTTCCATTGTTCTTCGGAATTCTGCTGAAGTTTAAAAATGCTACGGAACTCTTCCATTGTTCTCGGAATTCTGCTGAAGTTTAAAAATGCTACGGAACTCTTCCATTGTTCTCGGAATTCTGGTGTAGTTTAAAAATGCTACGGAACTCTTCCATTGTTCTCGGAATTCTGCTGAAGTTTAAAAATGCTACGGAACTATTCCATTGTTCTTCGGAATTCTGCCGAAGTTTAAAAATGCTACGGAACTCTTCCATTGTTCTTGGAATTCCTGTGAAGTTTAAAAATGCTACGGAACTCTTCCATTGTTCTCAGAATTCTGCTGAAGCTTATAAATTCTACGGTGCTCTTCCATTGTTCTTCGGAATTCTGCTGAAGTTTAAAAATGTTACGGATCAATTCCATTGTTCTTCGGAATTCAGCTTAAGTTTAAAAATGCTACGGAACTCTTCCATTGTTCTTCGGAATTCTGCTGAAGTTTAAAAATGCTGCGGAACTCTTCCATTGTTCTTCGGAATTCTGCTGAAGTTTAAAAATGCTACGGAACTCTTCCATTGTTTTGCGGAATTCTGCTGAAGTTTAAAAATGCTACGGAACTCTTCCATTTTTCTCGGAATTCTTCTGAAGTTTAAAAATACTACAGAACTCTTCTCTTGTTCTTCAGAATTCTGCTGAAGTGTAAAAATGCTATGGAACAATTCCTTTGTTCTTCGGAATTCTGCTGAAGTTTAAAAATGGTACAGAAGTCTTCCATTGTTCACGGTATTCTGGTGAAGTTTAAAAATGCTACGGAACTCTTCCATTGTTCCTCGGAATTCTGGTGAAGTTTAAAAGTGCTGCGGAACTCATCCATTGTTCTCGGAATTCTGCTGAAGTTTAAAAATGCTACGGAACTCTTCCATTGTTCTTCGGAATTCTGCTGTAATTTAAAAATGCTATGGAACTCTTCCATTGTTCTTCGGAATTCTGCTGAAGTTTAAAAATGCTACGGAACTCTTCCACTGTTCTCGGAATTCTGCTGAAGTTTATAAATGCTACGGAACTCTTCCATTGTTCTTCGGAATTCTGCTGAAGTTTAAAAATGCTATGGAACTGTTCCATTGTTCTTCGGAATTCTGCTGAAGTTTAAAAATGCTATGGAACTCTTCCATTGTTCTCGGAATTCTGGTGAAGTTTAAAAATGCTACGGATCTCTTCCATTGTTCTCGGAATTCTGGTGAAGTTTAAAAATGCTACGGAACTCATCCATTGTTCTCGGAATTCTGCTGAAGTTTAAAAATGCTACGGAACTCTTCCATTGTTCTCGGAATTCTGCTGAAGTTTAAAAATGGTACGGAACTTTTCCATTGTTCTTCGGAATTCTGATGAAGTTTAAAAAGGCTACGGAACTCTTCCATTGTTCTTCGGAATTCTGCTGAAGTTTAAAAATGCTACGGAACTCTTCCATTGTTCTTCGGAATTCTGCAGAAGTTTAAAAATGCTACGGAATTCTTCCATTGTTCATGGAATTCTGGTGAAGTTTAAAAATGCTACGGAACTCTTCCATTGTTCTCAGAATTCTGCTGAAGCTTATAAATTCTACGGTGCTCTTCCATTGTTCTTGGGAATTCTGCTGAAGTTTAAAAATGTTACGGATCAATTCCATTGTTCTTCGGAATTCTGCTTAAGTTTAAAAATGCTACGGAAGTCTTCCATTGTTCTTCGGAATTCTGCTGAAGTTTAAAAATGCTACGGAACTCTTCCATTGTTCTTCGGAATTCTGCTGAAGTTTAAAAATGCTACGGAACTCTTCCATTGTTTTGCGGAATTCTGCTGAAGTTTAAAAATGCTACGGAACTCTTCCATTTTTCTCGGAATTCTTCTGAAGTTTAAAAATGCTTCAGAACTCTTCTCTTGTTCTTCAGAATTCTGCTGAAGTTTAAAAATGCTACGGAACACTTCCTTTGTTCTTCGGAATTCTGCTGAATTTTAAAAATGCTGCAGAACTCTTCCATTGTTATTTTTAATTCTACTGAAGTTTAAAAATGCTACGGAACTCTTCCATTGTTCACGGAATTCTGGTGAAGTTTAAAAATGCTACGGAACTGTTCCATTGTTATTCTTAATTCTGCTGAAGTTTAAAAATGCTACGGAACTCTTCCATTGTTCTTCGGAATTCTGCTGAAGTTTAAAAATGCTACGGAACTTTTCCATTGTTCTTCGGAATTCTGATGAAGTTTAAAAATGCTACGGAACTCTTCCATTGTTCTTCGGAATTCTGCTGAAGTTTAAAAATGCTACGGAACTCTTCCATTGTTCTCAGAATTCTGTTGAAGTTTAAAAATGCTACGGAACTCTTCCATTGTTCTTCGGAATTCTGCTGAAGTTTAAAAATGCTACAGAACTCTTCCATTGTTCCTCGGAATTCTGGTGAAGTTTAAAAATGCTGCGGAACTCATCCATTGTTCTCGGAATTCTGGTGAAGTTTAAAAATGCTACGGAACTCTTCCATTGTTCTTCGGAATTCTGCTGTAATTTAAAAATGCTACGGAACTCTTCCATTGTTCTTCGGAATTCTGCTGAAGTTTAAAAATGCTACGGAACTCTTCCATTGTTCTTTGGAATTCTGCTGAAGTTTAAAAATGCTACAGAACTCTTCCATTGTTTTTCAGAATTCTGCTGAAGTTTAAAAATTCTGTGGAACTCTTCCATTGTTCTCGGAATTCTTCTGAAGTTTGAAAATGCTACAGAACTCTTCCATTGTTCTTCAGAATACTGCTGAAGTTTAAAAATGCTACGGAACTCTTCCATTGTTCACGGAATTCTGGTGAAGTTTAAAAATGCTACGGAACTGTTCCATTGTTATTCTTAATTCTGCTGAAGTTTAAAAATGCTACGGAACTCTTCCATTGTTCTTCGGAATTCTGCTGAAGTTTAAAAATGCTACGGAACTTTTCCATTGTTCTTCGGAATTCTGATGAAGTTTAAAAAGGCTACGGAACTCTTCTATTGTTCTTCGGAATTCTGCTGAAGTTTAAAAATGCTACGGAACTCTTCCATTGTTCTTCGGAATTCTGCAGAAGTTTAAAAATGCTACGGAATTCTTCCATTGTTCTTGGAATTCTGCTGAAGTTTAAAAATGCTACGGAACTTTTCCATTGTTCTTCGGAATTCTGATGAAGTTTAAAAATGCTACGGAACTCTTCCATTGTTCTTCGGAATTCTGCTGAAGTTTAAAAATGCTACGGAACTCTTCCATTGTTCTCAGAATTCTGTTGAAGTTTAAAAATGCTACGGAACTCTTCCATTGTTCTCGGAATTCTGTTGAAGTTTAAAAATGCTGCGGAACTCTTCCATTGTTCTCGGAATTCTGCTGAAGTTTAAAAATGCTACGGAACTCTTCCATTGTTCTTCGGAATTCTGCTGAAGTTTAAAAATGCTACAGAATTTTTCCATTGTTCTTCGGAATTCTGATGAAGTTTAAAAATGCTACGGAACTCTTCCATTGTTCTTCAGAATTCTGCTGAAGTTTAAAAATGCTACGGAACTCTTCCATTGTTCTTCGGAATTCTGAAGAAGTTTAAAAATGCTACGGAACTCTTCCATTGTTCTTGGAATTCTGGTGAAGTTTAAAAATGCTACGGAACTCTTCCATTGTTCTCAGAATTCTGCTGAAGTTTATAAATTCTACGGTACTCTTCCATTGTTCTTGGGAATTCTGCTGAAGTTTAAAAATATTACGGATCATTTCCATTGTTCTTCGGAATTCTGCTGAAGTTTAAATATGCTACGGAACTCTTCCCTTGTTCTTCTGAGTTCTACTGAAGTTTAAAAATGCTACGGAACTCTTCCATTGTTCACGGAATTCTGGTGAAGTTTAAAAATGCTACGGAACTTTTCCATTGTTATTCTTAATTCTGCTGAAGTTTAAAAATGCTACGGAACTCTTCCATTGTTCTTCGGAATTCTGCTGAAGTTTAAAAATGCTACGGAACTCTTCCATTGTTCTCAGAATTCTGTTGAAGTTTAAAAATGCTACGGAACTCTTCCATTGTTCTTCGGAATTCTGCTGAAGTTTAAAAATGCTACAGAACTCTTCCATTGTTCCTCGGAATTCTGGTGAAGTTTAAAAATGCTGCGGAACTCATCCATTGTTCTCGGAATTCTGGTGAAGTTTAAAAATGCTACGGAACTCTTCCATTGTTCTTCGGAATTCTGCTGTAATTTAAAAATGCTACGGAACTCTTCCATTGTTCTTCGGAATTCTGCTGAAGTTTAAAAATGCTACGGAACTCTTCCATTGTTCTTTGGAATTCTGCTGAAGTTTAAAAATGCTACAGAACTCTTACATTGTTTTTCGGAATTCTGCTGAAGTTTAAAAATTCTGTGGAACTCTTCCATTGTTCTCGGAATTCTTCTGAAGTTTGAAAATGCTACAGAACTCTTCCATTGTTCTTCAGAATACTGCTGAAGTTTAAAAATGCTACGGAACACTTCCTTTGTTCTTCGGAATTCTGCTGAAGTTTAAAAATGCTACGGAACTCTTCCATTGTTCACGGAATTCTGGTGAAGTTTAAAAATGCTACGGAACTGTTCCATTGTTATTCTTAATTCTGCTGAAGTTTAAAAATGCTACGGAACTCTTCCATTGTTCTTCGGAATTCTGCTGAAGTTTAAAAATGCTACGGAACTTTTCCATTGTTCTTCGGAATTCTGATGAAGTTTAAAAAGGCTACGGAACTCTTCTATTGTTCTTCGGAATTCTGCTGAAGTTTAAAAATGCTACGGAACTCTTCCATTGTTCTTCGGAATTCTGCAGAAGTTTAAAAATGCTACGGAATTCTTCCATTGTTCTTGGAATTCTGCTGAAGTTTAAAAATGCTACGGAACTTTTCCATTGTTCTTCGGAATTCTGATGAAGTTTAAAAATGCTAAGGAACTCTTCCATTTTTCTTCGGAATTCTGCTGAAGTTTAAAAATGCTACGGAACTCTTGCATTGTTCTCAGAATTCTGTTGAAGTTTAAAAATGCTACGGAACTCTTCCATTGTTCTCGGAATTCTGTTGAAGTTTAAAAATGCTGCGGAACTCTTCCATTGTTCTCGGAATTCTGCTGAAGTTTAAAAATGCTACGGAACTCTTCCATTGTTCTTCGGAATTCTGCTGAAGTTTAAAAATGCTACAGAATTTTTCCATTGTTCTTCGGAATTCTGATGAAGTTTAAAAATGCTACGGAACTCTTCCATTGTTCTTCAGAATTCTGCTGAAGTTTAAAAATGCTACGGAACTCTTCCATTGTTCTTCGGAATTCTGCAGAAGTTTAAAAATGCTACGGAACTCTTCCATTGTTCTTGGAATTCTGGTGAAGTTTAAAAATGCTACGGAACTCTTCCATTGTTCTCAGAATTCTGCTGAAGTTTATAAATTCTACGGTACTCTTCCATTGTTCTTGGGAATTCTGCTGAAGTTTAAAAATATTACGGATCATTTCCATTGTTCTTCGGAATTCTGCTGAAGTTTAAATATGCTACGGAACTCTTCCCTTGTTCTTCTGAGTTCTACTGAAGTTTAAAAATGCTGCGGAACTCTTCCCTTGTTCTTCGGAATTCTGATGAAGTTAAAAACTGCAACGGAACTCTTCCATTGTTCTTCGGAATTCTGCTGAAGTTTAAAAATGCTACGGAACTCTTCCATTGTTCTTCGGAATTCTGCTGAAGTTTAAAAAAGCTCCGTAACTCTTACATTGTTCTTCTGAATTCTGCTGAAGTTTAAAAATGCTACGGAACTCTTCCATTGTTCTTCGGAATTCTGATGAAGCTGAAAACTGCAACGGAACTCTTCCATTGTTCTTCGGAATTCTGCTGAAGTTTAAAAATGCTACGGAACTCTTCCATTGTTCTTCGGAATTCTGCTGAAGTTTAAAAATGCTACGGAACTCTTCCATTGTTCTCGGAATTCTGCTGAAGTTTAAAAATGCTATGGAACTCTTCCATTGTTCTCGGAATTCTGGTGAAGTTTAAAAATGCTACGGAACTCTTCCATTGTTCTCGGAATTCTGCTGAAGTTTAAAAATGCTACGGAACTATTCCATTGTTCTTCGGAATTCTGCCGAAGTTTAAAAATGCTAAGGAACTCTTCCATTGTTCTTGGAATTCCTGTGAAGTTTAAAAATGTTACGGAACTCTTCCATTCTTCTCAGAATTCTGCTGAAGCTTATAAATTCTACGGTGCTCTTCCATTGTTCTTGGGAATTCTGCTGAAGTTTAAAAATGTTACGGATCAATTCCATTGTTCTTCGGAATTCTGCTTAAGTTTAAAAATGCTACGGAACTCTTCCATTGTTCTTCGGAATTCTTCTGAAGTTTAAAAATGCTGCGGAACTCTTCCATTGTTCTTCGGAATTCTGCTGAAGTTTAAAAATGCTACGGAACTCTTCCATTGTTTTGCGGAATTCTGCTGAAGTTTAAAAATGCTACGGAACTCTTCCATTTTTCTCGGAATTCTTCTGAAGTTTAAAAATACTACAGAACTCTTCTCTTGTTCTTCAGAATTCTGCTGAAGTTTGAAAATGCTACGGAACAATTCCTTTGTTCTTCGGAATTCTGCTGAAGTTTAAAAATGGTACAGAACTCTTCCATTGTTCACGGTATTCTGGTGAAGTTTAAAAATGCTACGGAACTCTTCCATTGTTCCTCGGAATTCTGGTGAAGTTTAAAAGTGCTGCGGAACTCATCCATTGTTCTCGGAATTCTGCTGAAGTTTAAAAATGCTACGGAACTCTTCCATTGTTCTTCGGAATTCTGCTGTAATTTAAAAATGCTATGGAACTCTTCCATTGTTCTTCGGAATTCTGCTGAAGTTTAAAAATGCTACGGAACTCTTCCATTGTTCTCGGAATTCTGCTGAAGTTTATAAATGCTACGGAACTCTTCCATTGTTCTTCGGAATTGTGCTGAAGCTTAAAAATGCTATGGAACTCTTCCATTGTTCTCGGAATTCTGGTGAAGTTTAAAAATGCTACGGAACTCTTCCATTGTTTTGCGGAATTCTGCTGAAGTTTAAAAATGCTACGGAACTCTTCCATTTTTCTCGGAATTCTTCTGAAGTTTAAAAATGCTACAGAACTCTTCTCTTGTTCTTCAGAATTCTGCTGAAGTTTAAAAATGCTACGGAACACTTCCTTTGTTCTTCGGAATTCTGCTGAATTTTAAAAATGCTGCAGAACTCTTCCATTGTTCACGGTATTCTGGTGAAGTTTAAAAATGCTACGGAACTCTTCCATTGTTATTTTTAATTCTACTGAAGTTTAAAAATGCTACGGAACTCTTCCATTGTTCACGGAATTCTGGTGAAGTTTAAAAATGCTACGGAACTGTTCCATTGTTATTCTTAATTCTGCTGAAGTTTAAAAATGCTACGGAACTCTTCCATTGTTCTTCAGAATTCTGCTGAAGTTTAAAAATGCTACGGAACTTTTCCATTGTTCTTCGGAATTCTGATGAAGTTTAAAAATGCTACGGAACTCTTCCATTGTTCTTCGGAATTCTGCTGAAGTTTAAAAATGCTACGGAACTCTTCCATTGTTCTCAGAATTCTGTTGAAGTTTAAAAATGCTACGGAACTCTTCCATTGTTCTCGGAATTCTGTTGAAGTTTAAAAATGCTACGGAACTCTTCCATTATTCTCGGAATTCTGCTGAAGTTTAAAAATGCTACGGAACTCTTCCATTGTTCTTCGGAATTCTGCTGAAGTTTAAAAATGCTCCAGAATTTTTCCATTGTTCTTCGGAATTCTGATGAAGTTTAAAAATGCTACGGAACTCTTCCATTGTTCTTCAGAATTCTGCTGAAGTTTAAAAATGCTACGGAACTCTTCCATTGTTCTTCGGAATTCTGCAGAAGTTTAAAAATGCTACGGAACTCTTCCATTGTTCTTGGAATTCTGGTGAAGTTTAAAAATGCTATGGAACTCTTCCATTGTTCTCAGAATTCTGCTGAAGTTTATAAATTCTACGGTACTCTTCCATTGTTCTTGGGAATTCTGCTGAAGTTTAAAAATGTTACGGATCATTTCCATTGTTCTTCGGAATTCTGCTGAAGTTTAAATATGCTACGGAACTCTTCCCTTGTTCTTCTGAGTTCTACTGAAGTTTAAAAATGCTGCGGAACACTTCCCGTGTTCTTCGGAATTCTGATGAAGTTAAAAACTGCAACGGAACTCTTCCATTGTTCTTCGGAATTCTGCTGAAGTTTAAAAATGCTACGGAACTCTTCCATTGTTCTTCGGAATTCTGCTGAAGTTTAAAAATGCTACGGAACTCTTACATTGTTCTTCTGAATTCTGCTGAAGTTTAAAAATGCTACGGAACTCTTCCATTGTTCTTCGGAATTCTGATGAAGCTTAAAACTGCAACGGAACTCTTCCATTGTTCTTCGGAATTCTGCTGAAGTTTAAAAATGCAACGGAACTCTTCCATTGTTCTTCGGAATTCTGCTGAAGTTTAAAAATGCTAGGAAACTCTTCCATTGTTCTCGGAATTCTGCTGAAGTTTAAAAATGCTATGGAACTCTTCCATTGTTCTCGGAATTCTGGTGAAGTTTAAAAATGCTACGGAACTCTTCCATTGTTCTTCGGAATTCTGCTGAAGTTTAAAAATGCTACGGAACTCTTACATTGTTCTTCTGAATTCTGCTGAAGTTTAAAAATGCTACGGAACTCTTCCATTGTTCTTCGGAATTCTGATGAAGCTTAAAACTGCAACGGAACTCTTCCATTGTTCTTCGGAATTCTGCTGAAGTTTAAAAATGCAACGGAACTCTTCCATTGTTCTTCGGAATTCTGCTGAAGTTTAAAAATGCTAGGAAACTCTTCCATTGTTCTCGGAATTCTGCTGAAGTTTAAAAATGCTGCGGAACTCTTCCATTGTTCTCGGAATTCTGGTGAAGTTTAAAAATGCTACGGAACTCTTCCATTGTTCTTCGGAATTCTGCTGAAGTTTAAAAATGCTACGGAACTCTTCCATTCTTCTTCGGAATTCTGCAGAAGTTTAAAAATGCTACGGAACTCTTCCATTGTTCTTGGAATTCTGGTGAAGTTTAAAAATGCTACGGAACTCTTCCATTGTTCTCAGAATTCTGCTGAAGTTTATAAATTCTAAGGTACTCTTCCATTGTTCTTGGGAATTCTGCTGAAGTTTAAAAATGTTACGGATCATTTCCATTGTTCTTCGGAATTCTGCTGAAGTTTAAATATGCTACGGAACTCTTCTCTTGTTCTTCTGAGTTCTACTGAAGTTTAAAAATGCTGCGGAACACTTCCCTTGTTCTTCGGAATTCTGATGAAGTTAAAAACTGCAACGGAACTCTTCCATTGTTCTTCGGAATTCTGCTGAAGTTTAAAAATGCTACGGAACTCTTCCATTGTTCTTCGGAATTCTGCTGAAGTTTAAAAATGCTACGGAACTCTTACATTGTTCTTCTGAATTCTGCTGAAGTTTAAAAATGCTACGGAACTCTTCCATTGTTCTTCGGAATTCTGATGAAGCTTAAAACTGCAACGGAACTCTTCCATTGTTCTTCGGAATTCTGCTGAAGTTTAAAAATGCTACGGAACTCTTCCATTGTTCTTCGGAATTCTGCTGAAGTTTAAAAATGCTACGAAACTCTTCCATTGTTCTCGGAATTCTGCTGAAGTTTAAAAATGCTTCGGAACTCTTCCATTGTTCTCGGAATTCTGGTGAAGTTTAAAAATGCTACGGAACTCTTCCATTGTTCTTGGAATTCTGCTGAAGTTTAAAAATGCTACGGAACTATTCCATTGTTCTTCAGAATTCTGCCGAAGTTTAAAAATGCTACGGAACTCTTCCATTGTTCTTCGGAATTCTGCTGAAGTTTAAAAATGCTACGGAACTTTTCCATTGTTCTTCGGAATTCTGATGAAGTTTAAAAATGCTACGGAACTCTTCCATTGTTCTTCGGAATTCTGCTGAAGTTTAAAAGTGCTACGGAACTCTTCCATTGTTCTCAGAATTCTGTTGAAGTTTAAAAATGCTACGGAACTCTTCCATTGTTCTTCGGAATTCTGCTGAAGTTTAAAAATGCTACAGAACTCTTCCATTGTTCCTCGGAATTCTGGTGAAGTTTAAAAATGCTGCGGAACTCATCCATTGTTCTTGGAATTCTGGTGAAGTTTAAAAATGCTACGGAACTCTTCCATTGTTCTTCGGAATTCTGCTGTAATTTAAAAATGCTACGGAACTCTTCCATTGTTCTTTGGAATTCTGCTGAAGTTTAAAAATGCTACGGAACTCTTCCATTGTTCTTTGGAATTCTGCTGAAGTTTAAAAATGCTACAGAACTCTTCCATTGTTTTTCGGAATTCTGCTGAAGTTTAAAAATTCTGTGGAACTCTTCCATTGTTCTCGGAATTCTTCTGAAGTTTGAAAATGCTACAGAACTCTTCCATTGTTCTTCAGAATACTGCTGAAGTTTAAAAATGCTACGGAACACTTCCTTTGTTCTTCGGAATTCTGCTGAAGTTTAAAAATGCTACGGAACTCTTCCATTGTTCACGGAATTCTGGTGAAGTTTAAAAATGCTACGGAACTGTTCCATTGTTATTCTTAATTCTGCTGAAGTTTAAAAATGCTACGGAACTCTTCCATTGTTCTTCGGAATTCTGCTGAAGTTTAAAAATGCTACGGAACTTTTCCATTGTTCTTCGGAATTCTGATGAAGTTTAAAAAGGCTACGGAACACTTCTATTGTTCTTCGGAATTCTGCTGAAGTTTAAAAATGCTACGGAACTCTTCCATTGTTCTTCGGAATTCTGCAGAAGTTTAAAAATGCTACGGAATTCTTCCATTGTTCTTGGAATTCTGCTGAAGTTTAAAAATGCTACGGAACTTTTCCATTGTTCTTCGGAATTCTGATGAAGTTTAAAAATGCTACGGAACTCTTCCATTGTTCTTCGGAATTCTGCTGAAGTTTAAAAATGCTACGGAACTCTTCCATTGTTCTCAGAATTCTGTTGAAGTTTAAAAATGCTACGGAACTCTTCCATTGTTCTCGGAATTCTGTTGAAGTTTAAAAATGCTGCGGAACTCTTCCATTGTTCTCGGAATTCTGCTGAAGTTTAAAAATGCTACGGAACTCTTCCATTGTTCTTCGGAATTCTGCTGAAGTTTAAAAATGCTACAGAATTTTTCCATTGTTCTTCGGAATTCTGATGAAGTTTAAAAATGCTACGGAACTCTTCCATTGTTCTTCAGAATTCTGCTGAAGTTTAAAAATGCTACGGAACTCTTCCATTGTTCTTCGGAATTCTGCAGAAGTTTAAAAATGCTACGGAACTCTTCCATTGTTCTTGGAATTCTGGTGAAGTTTAAAAATGCTACGGAACTCTTCCATTGTTCTCAGAATTCTGCTGAAGTTTATAAATTCTACGGTACTCTTCCATTGTTCTTGGGAATTCTGCTGAAGTTTAAAAATATTACGGATCATTTCCATTGTTCTTCGGAATTCTGCTGAAGTTTAAATATGCTACGGAACTCTTCCCTTGTTCTTCTGAGTTCTACTGAAGTTTAAAAATGCTGCGGAACACTTCCCTTGTTCTTCGGAATTCTGATGAAGTTAAAAACTGCAACGGAACTCTTCCATTGTTCTTCGGAATTCTGCTGAAGTTTAAAAATGCTACGGAACTCTTCCATTGTTCTTCGGAATTCTGCTGAAGTTTAAAAATGCTACGGAACTCTTACATTGTTCTTCTGAATTCTGCTGAAGTTTAAAAATGCTACGGAACTCTTCCATTGTTCTTCGGAATTCTGATGAAGCTTAAAACTGCAACGGAACTCTTCCATTGTTCTTCGGAATTCTGCTGAAGTTTAAAAATGCTACGGAACTCTTCCATTGTTCTTCGGAATTCTGGTGAAGTTTAAAAATGCTACGGAACTCTTCCATTGTTCTCGGAATTCTGCTGAAGTTTAAAAATGCTATGGAACTCTTCCATTGTTCTCGGAATTCTGGTGAAGTTTAAAAATGCTACGCAACTCTTCCATTGTTCTCGGAATTCTGCTGAAGTTTAAAAATGCTACGGAACTATTCCATTGTTCTTCGGAATTCTGCCGAAGTTTAAAAATGCTGCGGAACTCTTCCATTGTTCTTGGAATTCCTGTGAAGTTTAAAAATGTTACGGAACTCTTCCATTGTTCTCAGAATTCTGCTGAAGCTTATAAATTCTACGGTGCTCTTCCATTGTTCTTGGGAATTCTGCTGAAGTTTAAAAATGTTACGGATCAATTCCATTGTTCTTCGGAATTCTGCTAAGTTTAAAAATGCTACGGAACTCTTCCATTGTTCTTCGGAATTCTGCTGAAGTTTAAAAATGCTGCGGAACTCTTCCATTGTTCTTCGGAATTCTGCTGAAGTTTAAAAATGCTACGGAACTCTTCCATTGTTTTGCGGAATTCTGCTGAAGTTTAAAAATGCTACGGAACTCTTCCATTTTTCTCGGAATTCTTCTGAAGTTTAAAAATACTACAGAACTCTTCTCTTGTTCTTCAGAATTCTGCTGAAGTTTGAAAATGCTACGGAACAATTCCTTTGTTCTTCGGAATTCTGCTGAAGTTTAATAATGGTACAGAACTCTTCCATTGTTCACGGTATTCTGGTGAAGTTTAAAAATGCTACGGAACTCTTACATTGTTCCTCGGAATTCTGGTGAAGTTTAAAAGTGCTGCGGAACTCATCCATTGTTCTCGGAATTCTGCTGAAGTTTAAAAATGCTACGGAACTCTTCCATTGTTCTTCGGAATTCTGCTGTAATTTAAAAATGCTATGGAACTCTTCCATTGTTCTTCGGAATTCTGCTGAAGTTTAAAAATGCTACGGAACTCTTCCATTGTTCTCGGAATTCTGCTGAAGTTTATAAATGCTACGGAACTCTTCCATTGTTCTTCGGAATTGTGCTGAAGCTTAAAAATGCTATGGAACTGTTCCATTGTTCTTCGGAATTCTGCTGAAGTTAAAAATGCTATGGAACTCTTCCATTGTTCTCGGAATTCTGGTGAAGTTTAAAAATGCTACGGAACTCTTCCATTGTTTTGCGGAATTCTGCTGAAGTTTAAAAATGCTACTGAACTCTTCCATTGTTCTCAGAATTCTGTTGAAGTTTAAAAATGCTACGGAACTCTTCCATTATTCTTCGGAATTCTGCAGAAGTTTAAAAATGCTACGGAACTCTTCCATTGTTCTTGGAATTCTGGTGAAGTTTAAAAATGCTACGGAACTCTTCCATTGTTCTCAGAATTCTGCTGAAGTTTATAAATTCTAAGGTACTCTTCCATTGTTCTTGGGAATTCTGCTGAAGTTTAAAAATGTTACGGATCATTTCCATTGTTCTTCGGAATTCTGCTGAAGTTTAAATATGCTACGGAACTCTTCTCTTGTTCTTCTGAGTTCTACTGAAGTTTAAAAATGCTGCGGAACAGTTCCCTTGTTCTTCGGAATTCTGATGAAGTTAAAAACTGCAACGGAACTCTTCCATTGTTCTTCGGAATTCTGCTGAAGTTTAAAAATGCTACGGAACTCTCCCATTGTTCTTCGGAATTCTGCTGAAGTTTAAAAATGCTACGGAACTCTTACATTGTTCTTCTGAATTCTGCTGAAGTTTAAAAATGCTACGGAACTCTTCCATTGTTCTTCGGAATTCTGATGAAGCTTAAAACTGCAACGGAACTCTTCCATTGTTCTTCGGAATTCTGCTGAAGTTTAAAAATGCTACGGAACTCTTCCATTGTTCTTCGGAATTCTGCTGAAGTTTAAAAATGCTACGAAACTCTTCCATTGTTCTCGGAATTCTGCTGAAGTTTAAAAATGCTTCGGAACTCTTCCATTGTTCTCGGAATTCTGGTGAAGTTTAAAAATGCTACGGAACTCTTCCATTGTTCTCGGAATTCTGCTGAAGTTTAAAAATGCTACGGAACTATTCCATTGTTCTTCAGAATTCTGCCGAAGTTTAAAAATGCTACGGAACTCTTCCATTGTTCTTCGGAATTCTGCTGAAGTTTAAAAATGCTACGGAACTTTTCCATTGTTCTTCGGAATTCTGATGAAGTTTAAAAATGCTACGGAACTCTTCCATTGTTCTTCGGAATTCTGCTGAAGTTTAAAAATGCTACGGAACTCTTCCATTGTTCTCAGAATTCTGTTGAAGTTTAAAAATGCTGCGGAACTCATCCATTGTTCTTGGAATTCTGGTGAAGTTTAAAAATGCTACGGAACTCTTCCATTGTTCTTCGGAATTCTGCTGTAATTTAAAAATGCTACGGAACTCTTCCATTGTTCTTCGGAATTCTGCTGAAGTTTAAAAATGCTACGGAACTCTTCCATTGTTCTTTGGAATTCTGCTGAAGTTTAAAAATGCTACAGAACTCTTCCATTGTTTTTCGGAATTCTGCTGAAGTTTAAAAATTCTGTGGAACTCTTCCATTGTTCTCGGAATTCTTCTGAAGTTTGAAAATGCTACAGAACTCTTCCATTGTTCTTCAGAATACTGCTGAAGTTTAAAAATGCTACGGAACACTTCCTTTGTTCTTCGGAATTCTGCTGAAGTTTAAAAATGCTACGGAACTCTTCCATTGTTCACGGAATTCTGGTGAAGTTTAAAAATGCTACGGAACTGTTCCATTGTTATTCTTAATTCTGCTGAAGTTTAAAAATGCTACGGAACTCTTCCATTGTTCTTCGGAATTCTGCTGAAGTTTAAAAATGCTACGGAACTTTTCCATTGTTCTTCGGAATTCTGATGAAGTTTAAAAAGGCTACGGAACACTTCTATTGTTCTTCGGAATTCTGCTGAAGTTTAAAAATGCTACGGAACTCTTCCATTGTTCTTCGGAATTCTGCAGAAGTTTAAAAATGCTACGGAATTCTTCCATTGTTCTTGGAATTCTGCTGAAGTTTAAAAATGCTACGGAACTTTTCCATTGTTCTTCGGAATTCTGATGAAGTTTAAAAATGCTACGGAACTCTTCCATTGTTCTTCGGAATTCTGCTGAAGTTTAAAAATGCTACGGAACTCTTCCATTGTTCTCAGAATTCTGTTGAAGTTTAAAAATGCTACGGAACTCTTCCATTGTTCTCGGAATTCTGTTGAAGTTTAAAAATGCTGCGGAACTCTTCCATTGTTCTCGGAATTCTGCTGAAGTTTAAAAATGCTACGGAACTCTTCCATTGTTCTTCGGAATTCTGCTGAAGTTTAAAAATGCTACAGAATTTTTCCATTGTTCTTTGGAATTCTGATGAAGTTTAAAAATGCTACGGAACTCTTCCATTGTTCTTCAGAATTCTGCTGAAGTTTAAAAATGCTACGGAACACTTCCATTGTTCTTCGGAATTCTGCAGAAGTTTAAAAATGCTACGGAACTCTTCCATTGTTCTTGGAATTCTGGTGAAGTTTAAAAATGCTACGGAACTCTTCCATTGTTCTCAGAATTCTGCTGAAGTTTATAAATTCTACGGTACTCTTCCATTGTTCTTGGGAATTCTGCTGAAGTTTAAAAATATTACGGATCATTTCCATTGTTCTTCGGAATTCTGCTGAAGTTTAAATATGCTACGGAACTCTTCCCTTGTTCTTCTGAGTTCTACTGAAGTTTAAACATGCTGCGGAACACTTCCCTTGTTCTTCGGAATTCTGATGAAGTTAAAAACTGCAACGGAACTCTTCCATTGTTCTTCGGAATTCTGCTGAAGTTTAAAAATGCTACGGAACTCTTCCATTGTTCTTCGGAATTCTGCTGAAGTTTAAAAATGCTACGGAACTCTTACATTGTTCTTCTGAATTCTGCTGAAGTTTAAAAATGCTACGGAACTCTTCCATTGTTCTTCGGAATTCTGATGAAGCTTAAAACTGCAACGGAACTCTTCCATTGTTCTTCGGAATTCTGCTGAAGTTTAAAAATGCTACGGAACTCTTCCATTGTTCTTCGGAATTCTGCTGAAGTTTAAAAATGCTACGAAACTCTTCCATTGTTCTCGGAATTCTGCTGAAGTTTAAAAATGCTTCGGAACTCTTCCATTGTTCTCGGAATTCTGGTGAAGTTTAAAAATGCTACGGAACTCTTCCATTGTTCTCGGAATTCTGCTGAAGTTTAAAAATGCTACGGAACTATTCCATTGTTCTTCAGAATTCTGCCGAAGTTTAAAAATGCTACGGAACTCTTCCATTGTTCTTCGGAATTCTGCTGAAGTTTAAAAATGCTACGGAACTTTTCCATTGTTCTTCGGAATTCTGATGAAGTTTAAAAATGCTACGGAACTCTTCCATTGTTCTTCGGAATTCTGCTGAAGTTTAAAAATGCTACGGAACTCTTCCATTGTTCTCAGAATTCTGTTGAAGTTTAAAAATGCTGCGGAACTCATCCATTGTTCTTGGAATTCTGGTGAAGTTTAAAAATGCTACGGAACTCTTCCATTGTTCTTCGGAATTCTGCTGTAATTTAAAAATGCTACGGAACTCTTCCATTGTTCTTCGGAATTCTGCTGAAGTTTAAAAATGCTACGGAACTCTTCCATTGTTCTTTGGAATTCTGCTGAAGTTTAAAAATGCTACAGAACTCTTCCATTGTTTTTCGGAATTCTGCTGAAGTTTAAAAATTCTGTGGAACTCTTCCATTGTTCTCGGAATTCTTCTGAAGTTTGAAAATGCTACAGAACTCTTCCATTGTTCTTCAGAATACTGCTGAAGTTTAAAAATGCTACGGAACACTTCCTTTGTTCTTCGGAATTCTGCTGAAGTTTAAAAATGCTACGGAACTCTTCCATTGTTCACGGAATTCTGGTGAAGTTTAAAAATGCTACGGAACTGTTCCATTGTTATTCTTAATTCTGCTGAAGTTTAAAAATGCTACGGAACTCTTCCATTGTTCTTCGGAATTCTGCTGAAGTTTAAAAATGCTACGGAACTTTTCCATTGTTCTTCGGAATTCTGATGAAGTTTAAAAAGGCTACGGAACACTTCTATTGTTCTTCGGAATTCTGCTGAAGTTTAAAAATGCTACGGAACTCTTCCATTGTTCTTCGGAATTCTGCAGAAGTTTAAAAATGCTACGGAATTCTTCCATTGTTCTTGGAATTCTGCTGAAGTTTAAAAATGCTACGGAACTTTTCCATTGTTCTTCGGAATTCTGATGAAGTTTAAAAATGCTACGGAACTCTTCCATTGTTCTTCGGAATTCTGCTGAAGTTTAAAAATGCTACGGAACTCTTCCATTGTTCTCAGAATTCTGTTGAAGTTTAAAAATGCTACGGAACTCTTCCATTGTTCTCGGAATTCTGTTGAAGTTTAAAAATGCTGCGGAACTCTTCCATTGTTCTCGGAATTCTGCTGAAGTTTAAAAATGCTACGGAACTCTTCCATTGTTCTTCGGAATTCTGCTGAAGTTTAAAAATGCTACAGAATTTTTCCATTGTTCTTTGGAATTCTGATGAAGTTTAAAAATGCTACGGAACTCTTCCATTGTTCTTCAGAATTCTGCTGAAGTTTAAAAATGCTACGGAACACTTCCATTGTTCTTCGGAATTCTGCAGAAGTTTAAAAATGCTACGGAACTCTTCCATTGTTCTTGGAATTCTGGTGAAGTTTAAAAATGCTACGGAACTCTTCCATTGTTCTCAGAATTCTGCTGAAGTTTATAAATTCTACGGTACTCTTCCATTGTTCTTGGGAATTCTGCTGAAGTTTAAAAATATTACGGATCATTTCCATTGTTCTTCGGAATTCTGCTGAAGTTTAAATATGCTACGGAACTCTTCCCTTGTTCTTCTGAGTTCTACTGAAGTTTAAAAATGCTGCGGAACACTTCCCTTGTTCTTCGGAATTCTGATGAAGTTAAAAACTGCAACGGAACTCTTCCATTGTTCTTCGGAATTCTGCTGAAGTTTAAAAATGCTACGGAACTCTTCCATTGTTCTTCGGAATTCTGCTGAAGTTTAAAAATGCTACGGAACTCTTACATTGTTCTTCTGAATTCTGCTGAAGTTTAAAAATGCTACGGAACTCTTCCATTGTTCTTCGGAATTCTGATGAAGCTTAAAACTGCAACGGAACTCTTCCATTGTTCTTCGGAATTCTGCTGAAGTTTAAAAATGCTACGGAACTCTTCCATTGTTCTTCGGAATTCTGCTGAAGTTTAAAAATGCTACGAAACTCTTCCATTGTTCTCGGAATTCTGCTGAAGTTTAAAAATGCTTCGGAACTCTTCCATTGTTCTCGGAATTCTGGTGAAGTTTAAAAATGCTACGGAACTCTTCCATTGTTCTCGGAATTCTGCTGAAGTTTAAAAATGCTACGGAACTATTCCATTGTTCTTCAGAATTCTGCCGAAGTTTAAAAATGCTACGGAACTCTTCCATTGTTCTTCGGAATTCTGCTGAAGTTTAAAAATGCTACGGAACTTTTCCATTGTTCTTCGGAATTCTGATGAAGTTTAAAAATGCTACGGAACTCTTCCATTGTTCTTCGGAATTCTGCTGAAGTTTAAAAATGCTACGGAACTCTTCCATTGTTCTCAGAATTCTGTTGAAGTTTAAAAATGCTGCGGAACTCATCCATTGTTCTTGGAATTCTGGTGAAGTTTAAAAATGCTACGGAACTCTTCCATTGTTCTTCGGAATTCTGCTGTAATTTAAAAATGCTACGGAACTCTTCCATTGTTCTTCGGAATTCTGCTGAAGTTTAAAAATGCTACGGAACTCTTCCATTGTTCTTTGGAATTCTGCTGAAGTTTAAAAATGCTACAGAACTCTTCCATTGTTTTTCGGAATTCTGCTGAAGTTTAAAAATTCTGTGCAACTCTTCCATTGTTCTCGGAATTCTTCTGAAGTTTGAAAATGCTACAGAACTCTTCCATTGTTCTTCAGAATACTGCTGAAGTTTAAAAATGCTACGGAACACTTCCTTTGTTCTTCGGAATTCTGCTGAAGTTTAAAAATGCTACGGAACTCTTCCATTGTTCACGGAATTCTGGTAAAGTTTAAAAATGCTACGGAACTGTTCCATTGTTATTCTTAATTCTGCTGAAGTTTAAAAATGCTACGGAACTCTTCCATTGTTCTTCGGAATTCTGCTGAAGTTTAAAAATGCTACGGAACTTTTCCATTGTTCTTCGGAATTCTGATGAAGTTTAAAAAGGCTACGGAACACTTCTATTGTTCTTCGGAATTCTGCTGAAGTTTAAAAATGCTACGGAACTCTTCCATTGTTCTTCGGAAT
This sequence comes from Phyllobates terribilis, assembly GCF_046119375.1. Taxonomy (NCBI): domain Eukaryota; kingdom Metazoa; phylum Chordata; class Amphibia; order Anura; family Dendrobatidae; genus Phyllobates; species Phyllobates terribilis. The sequence continues at coordinate 1,891,683 of NW_027363069.1, read as the reverse complement.
TCTGCAGAAGTTTAAAAATGCTACGGAATTCTTCCATTGTTCTTGGAATTCTGCTGAAGTTTAAAAATGCTACGGAACTTTTCCATTGTTCTTCGGAATTCTGATGAAGTTTAAAAATGCTACGGAACTCTTCCATTGTTCTTCGGAATTCTGCTGAAGTTTAAAAATGCTACGGAACTCTTCCATTGTTCTTCAGAATTCTGCTGAAGTTTAAAAATGCTACGGAACTCTTCCATTGTTCTTCGGAATTCTGCAGAAGTTTAAAAATGCTACGGAACTCTTCCATTGTTCTTGGAATTCTGGTGAAGTTTAAAAATGCTGCGGAACTCTTCCATTGTTCTTGGAATTCCTGTGAAGTTTAAAAATGTTACGGAACTCTTCCATTGTTCTCAGAATTCTGCTGAAGCTTATAAATTCTACGGTGCTCTTCCATTGTTCTTGGGAATTCTGCTGAAGTTTAAAAATGTTACGGATCAATTCCATTGTTCTTCGGAATTCTGCTAAGTTTAAAAATGCTACGGAACTCTTCCATTGTTCTTCGGAATTCTGCTGAAGTTTAAAAATGCTGCGGAACTCTTCCATTGTTCTTCGGAATTCTGCTGAAGTTTAAAAATGCTACGGAACTCTTCCATTGTTTTGCGGAATTCTGCTGAAGTTTAAAAATGCTACGGAACTCTTCCATTTTTCTCGGAATTCTTCTGAAGTTTAAAAATACTACAGAACTCTTCTTTTGTTCTTCAGAATTCTGCTGAAGTTTGAAAATGCTACGGAACAATTCCTTTGTTCTTCGGAATTCTGCTGAAGTTTAATAATGGTACAGAACTCTTCCATTGTTCACGGTATTCTGGTGAAGTTTAAAAATGCTACGGAACTCTTACATTGTTCCTCGGAATTCTGGTGAAGTTTAAAAGTGCTGCGGAACTCATCCATTGTTCTCGGAATTCTGCTGAAGTTTAAAAATGCTACGGAACTCTTCCATTGTTCTTCGGAATTCTGCTGTAATTTAAAAATGCTATGGAACTCTTCCATTGTTCTTCGGAATTCTGCTGAAGTTTAAAAATGCTACGGAACTCTTCCATTGTTCTCGGAATTCTGCTGAAGTTTATAAATGCTACGGAACTCTTCCATTGTTCTTCGGAATTGTGCTGAAGCTTAAAAATGCTATGGAACTGTTCCATTGTTCTTCGGAATTCTGCTGAAGTTAAAAATGCTATGGAACTCTTCCATTGTTCTCGGAATTCTGGTGAAGTTTAAAAATGCTACGGAACTCTTCCATTGTTTTGCGGAATTCTGCTGAAGTTTAAAAATGCTACGGAACTCTTCCATTTTTCTCGGAATTCTTCTGAAGTTTAAAAATGCTGCAGAACTCTTCCATTGTTCACGGTATTCTGGTGAAGTTTAAAAATGCTACGGAACTCTTCCATTGTTATTTTTAATTCTACTGAAGTTTAAAAATGCTACGGAACTCTTCCATTGTTCACGGAATTCTGGTGAAGTTTAAAAATGCTACGGAACTGTTCCATTGTTATTCTTAATTCTGCTGAAGTTTAAAAATGCTACGGAACTCTTCCATTGTTCTTCAGAATTCTGCTGAAGTTTAAAAATGCTACGGAACTTTTCCATTGTTCTTCGGAATTCTGATGAAGTTTAAAAATGCTACGGAACTCTTCCATTGTTCTTCGGAATTCTGCTGAAGTTTAAAAATGCTACGGAACTCTTCCATTGTTCTCAGAATTCTGTTGAAGTTTAAAAATGCTACGGAACTCTTCCATTGTTCTCGGAATTCTGTTGAAGTTTAAAAATGCTACGGAACTCTTCCATTATTCTCGGAATTCTGCTGAAGTTTAAAAATGCTACGGAACTCTTCCATTGTTCTTCGGAATTCTGCTGAAGTTTAAAAATGCTCCAGAATTTTTCCATTGTTCTTCGGAATTCTGATGAAGTTTAAAAATGCTACGGAACTCTTCCATTGTTCTTCAGAATTCTGCTGAAGTTTAAAAATGCTACGGAACTCTTCCATTGTTCTTCGGAATTCTGCAGAAGTTTAAAAATGCTACGGAACTCTTCCATTGTTCTTGGAATTCTGGTGAAGTTTAAAAATGCTACGGAACTCTTCCATTGTTCTCAGAATTCTGCTGAAGTTTATAAATTCTACGGTACTCTTCCATTGTTCTTGGGAATTCTGCTGAAGTTTAAAAATGTTACGGATCATTTCCATTGTTCTTCGGAATTCTGCTGAAGTTTAAATATGCTACGGAACTCTTCCCTTGTTCTTCTGAGTTCTACTGAAGTTTAAAAATGCTGCGGAACACTTCCCGTGTTCTTCGGAATTCTGATGAAGTTAAAAACTGCAACGGAACTCTTCCATTGTTCTTCGGAATTCTGCTGAAGTTTAAAAATGCTACGGAACTCTTCCATTGTTCTTCGGAATTCTGCTGAAGTTTAAAAATGCTACGGAACTCTTACATTGTTCTTCTGAATTCTGCTGAAGTTTAAAAATGCTACGGAACTCTTCCATTGTTCTTCGGAATTCTGATGAAGCTTAAAACTGCAACGGAACTCTTCCATTGTTCTTCGGAATTCTGCTGAAGTTTAAAAATGCAACGGAACTCTTCCATTGTTCTTCGGAATTCTGCTGAAGTTTAAAAATGCTAGGAAACTCTTCCATTGTTCTCGAAATTCTGCTGAAGTTTAAAAATGCTATGGAACTCTTCCATTGTTCTCGGAATTCTGGTGAAGTTTAAAAATGCTACGGAACTCTTCCATTGTTCTTCGGAATTCTGCTGAAGTTTAAAAATGCTACGGAACTCTTCCATTCTTCTTCGGAATTCTGCAGAAGTTTAAAAATGCTACGGAACTCTTCCATTGTTCTTGGAATTCTGGTGAAGTTTAAAAATGCTACGGAACTCTTCCATTGTTCTCAGAATTCTGCTGAAGTTTATAAATTCTACGGTACTCTTCCATTGTTCTTGGGAATTCTGCTGAAGTTTAAAAATGTTACGGATCATTTCCATTGTTCTTCGGAATTCTGCTGAAGTTTAAATATGCTACGGAACTCTTCCCTTGTTCTTCTGAGTTCTACTGAAGTTTAAAAATGCTGCGGAACACTTCCCTTGTTCTTCGGAATTCTGATGAAGTTAAAAACTGCAACGGAACTCTTCCATTGTTCTTCGGAATTCTGCTGAAGTTTAAAAATGCTACGGAACTCTTCCATTGTTCTTCTGAATTCTGCTGAAGTTTAAAAATGCTACGGAACTCTTACATTGTTCTTCTGAATTCTGCTGAAGTTTAAAAATGCTACGGAACTCTTCCATTGTTCTTCGGAATTCTGATGAAGCTTAAAACTGCAACGGAACTCTTCCATTGTTCTTCGGAATTCTGCTGAAGTTTAAAAATGCTACGGAACTCTTCCATTGTTCTTCGGAATTCTGCTGAAGTTTAAAAATGCTACGAAACTCTTCCATTGTTCTCGGAATTCTGCTGAAGTTTAAAAATGCTTCGGAACTCTTCCATTGTTCTCGGAATTCTGGTGAAGTTTAAAAATGCTACGGAACTCTTCCATTGTTCTCGGAATTCTGCTGAAGTTTAAAAATGCTACGGAACTATTCCATTGTTCTTCGGAATTCTGCCGAAGTTTAAAAATGCTACGGAACTCTTCCATTGTTCTTGGAATTCCTGTGAAGTTTAAAAATGCTACGGAACTCTTCCATTGTTCTCAGAATTCTGCTGAAGCTTATAAATTCTACGGTGCTCTTCCATTGTTCTTGCGAATTCTGCTGAAGTTTAAAAATGCTACGGAACTCTTCCATTGTTCTTCGGAATTCTGCTGAAGTTTAAAAATGCTGCGGAACTCTTCCATTGTTCTTCGGAATTCTGCTGAAGTTTAAAAATGCTACGGAACTCTTCCATTGTTTTGCGGAATTCTGCTGAAGTTTAAAAATGCTACGGAACTCTTCCATTTTTCTCGGAATTCTTCTGAAGTTTAAAAATACTACAGAACTCTTCTCTTGTTCTTCAGAATTCTGCTGAAGTTTAAAAATGCTACGGAACAATTCCTTTGTTCTTCAGAATTCTGCTGAAGTTTAAAAATGGTACAGAACTCTTCCATTGTTCACGGTATTATGGTGAAGTTTAAAAATGCTACGGAACTCTTCCATTGTTCCTCGGAATTCTGGTGAAGTTTAAAAATGCTGCGGAACTCATCCATTGTTCTCAGAATTCTGCTGAAGTTTAAAAATGCTACGGAACTCTTCCATTGTTCTTCGGAATTTTGCTGTAATTTAAAAATGCTATGGAACTCTTCCATTGTTCTTCAGAATTCTGCTGAAGTTTAAAAATGCTACGGAACTCTTCCATTGTTCTCGGAATTCTGCTGAAGTTTATAAATGCTACGGAACTCTTTCATTGTTCTTCGGAATTCTGCTGAAGCTTAAAAATGCTATGGAACTGTTCCATTGTTCTTCGGAATTCTGGTGAAGTTTAAAAATGCTATGGAACTCTTCCATTGTTCTCGGAATTCTGGTGAAGTTTAAAAATGCTACGGAACTCTTCCATTGTTCTCAGAATTCTGGTGAAGTTTAAAAATGCTACGGAACTCATCCATTGTTCTCGGAATTCTGCTGAAGTTTAAAAATGCTATGGAACTCTTCCATTGTTCTTCGGAATTCTGCTGAAGTTTAAAAATGCTACGGAACTCTTCCATTGTTTTGCGGAATTCTGCTGAAGTTTAAAAATGCTACGGAACTCTTCCATTTTTCTCGGAATTCTTCTGAAGTTTAAAAATGCTACAGAACTCTTCTCTTGTTCTTCAGAATTCTGCTGAAGTTTAAAAATGCTACGGAACACTTCCTTTGTTCTTCGGAATTCTGCTGAAGTTTAAAAATGCTGCAGAACTCTTCCATTGTTCACGGTATTCTGGTGAAGTTTAAAAATGCTACGGAACTCTTCCATTGTTATTTTTAATTCTACTGAAGTTTAAAAATGCTACGGAACTCTTCCATTGTTCTTCGGAATTCTGCTGAAGTTTAAAAATGCTACGGGACTCTTCATTGTTCTTCTGAGCTCTGCTGAAGTTTAAAAATGCTACGGAACTCTTCCATTTTTCTTCGGAATTCTGATGAAGTTTAAAACTGCAACGGAACTCTTCCATTGTTCTTCGGAATTCTGCTGAAGTTTAAAAATGCTACGGAACTCTTCCATTGTTCTTCGGAATTCTGCTGAAGTTTAAAAATGCTACAGAACTCTTCCATTGTTCCTCGGAATTCTGGTGAAGTTTAAAAATGCTGCGGAACTCATCCATTGTTCTCGGAATTCTGCTGAAGTTTAAAAATGCTACGGAACTCTTCCATTGTTCTTCGGAATTCTGCTGTAATTTAAAAATGCTACGGAACTCTTCCATTGTTCTTCGGAATTCTGCTGAAGTTTAAAAATGCTACGGAACTCTTCCATTGTCCTTTGGAATTCTGCTGAAGTTTAAAAATGCTACGGAACTCTTCCATTGTTTTTCGGAATTCTGCTGAAGTTTAAAAATACTGTGGAACTCTTCCATTGTTCTCGGAATTCTTCTGAAGTTTGAAAATGCTACAGAACTCTTCCATTGTTCTTCAGAATACTGCTGAAGTTTAAAAATGCTACGGAACACTTCCTTTGTTCTTCGGAATTCTGATGAAGTTAAAAACTGCAACGGAACTCTTCCATTGTTCTTCGGAATTCTGCTGAAGTTTAAAAATGCTACGGAACACTTCCATTGTTATTCTTAATTCTGCTGAAGTTTAAAAATGCTACAGAACTCTTCCATTGTTCTTCGGATTTCTGCTGAAGTTTAAAAATACTACGGAACTTTTCCATTGTTCTTCGGAATTCTGATGAAGTTTAAAAATGCTACGGAACTCTTCCATTGTTCTTCGGAATTCTGCTGAAGTTTAAAAATGCTACGGAACTCTTCCATTGTTCTCAGAATTCTGTTGAAGTTTAAAAATGCTACGAAACTCTTGCATTGTTCTCGGAATTCTGGTGAAGTTTAAAAATGCTACGGAACTCTTCCATTGTTCTCGGAATTCTGCTGAAGTTTAAAAATGCTACGGAACTCTTCCATTGTTCTTCGGATTTCTGCTGAAGTTTAAAAATGCTACAGAATTTTTCCATTGTTCTTCGGAATTCTGATGAAGTTTAAAAATGCTACGGAACTCTTCCATTGTTCTTCAGAATTCTGCTGAAGTTTAAAAATGCTACGGAACTCTTCCATTGTTCTTCGGAATTCTGCAGAAGTTTAAAAATGCTACGGAACTCTTCCATTGTTCTTGGAATTCTGGTGAAGTTTAAAAATGCTACGGAACTCTTCCTTTGTTCTCAGAATTCTGCTGAAGTTTATAAATTCTACGGTACTCTTCCATTGTTCTTGGGAATTCTGCTGAAGTTTAAAAATGTTACGGATCATTTCCATTGTTCTTCGGAATTCTGCTGAAGTTTAAATATGCTACGGAACTCTTCCCTTGTTCTTCTGAGTTCTACTGAAGTTTAAAAATGCTGCGGAACACTTCCATTGTTCTTCGGAATTCCGATGAAGTTTAAAACTGCAACGGAACTCTTCCATTGTTCTTCGGAATTCTGCTGAAGTTTAAAAATGCTATGGAACTCTTCCATTGTTCTTTGGAATTCTGCTGAAGTTTAAAAATCCTACGGAACTCTTACATTGTTCTTCTGAATTCGGCTGAAGTTTAAAAATGCTACGGAACTCTTTCATTGTTCTTCGGAATTCTGATGAAGCTTAAAACTGCAACGGAACTCTTCCATTGTTCTTCGGAATTCTGCTGAAGTTTAAAAATGCTACGGAACTCTTCCATTGTTCTTCGGAATTCTGCTGAAGTTTAAAAATGCTACGGAACTCTTCCATTGTTCTCGGAATTCTGCTGAAGTTTAAAAATGCTACGGAACTCTTCCATTGTTCTCGGAATTCTGGTGAAGTTTAAAAATGCTACGGAACTCTTCCATTGTTCTCGGAATTCTGCTGAAGTTTAAAAATGCTACGGAACTATTCCATTGTTCTTCGAAATTCTGCCAAAGTTTAAAAATGCTACGGAACTCTTCCATTGTTCTTGGAATTCCTGTGAAGTTTAAAAATGCTACGGAACTCTTCCATTGTTCTCAGAATTCTGCTGAAGCTTATAAATTCTACGGTGCTCGTCCATTGTTCTTGGGAATTCTGCTGAAGTTTAAAAATGTTACGGATCAATTCCATTGTTCTTCGGAATTCTGCTTAAGTTTAAAAATGCTACGGAACTCTTCCATTGTTCTTCGGAATTCTGCTGAAGTTTAAAAATGCTGCGGAACTCTTCCATTGTTCTTCGGAATTCTGCTGAAGTTTAAAAATGCTACGGAACTCTTCCATTGTTTTGCGGAATTCTGCTGAAGTTTAAAAATGCTACGGAACTCTTCCATTTTTCTTGGAATTCTTCTGAAGTTTAAAAATACTACAGAACTCTTCTCTTGTTCTTCAGAATTCTGCTGAAGTTTAAAAATACTACGGAACAATTCCTTTATTCTTCGGAATTCTGCTGAAGTTTAAAAATGCTACAGAACTCTTCCATTGTTCACGATATTCTGGTGAAGTTTAAAAATGCTACAGAACTCTTCCATTGTTCCTCGGAATTCTGGTGAAGTTTAAAAATGCTGAGGAACTCATCCATTGTTCTCGGAAATCTGCTGAAGTTTAAAAATGCTACGGAACTCTTCCATTGTTCTTCGGAATTCTGCTGTAATTTAAAAATGCTATGGAACTCTTCCATTGTTCTTCGGAATTCTGCTGAAGTTTAAAAATGCTACGGAACTCTTCCATTGTTCTTCGGAATTCCGCTGAAGTTTAAAAATGCTACGGAACTCTTCCATTGTTATTCTTAATTCTGCTGAAGTTTAAAAATGCTACGGAACTCTTCCATTGTTCTTTGGAATTCTGATGAAGCTTAGAACTGCAACGGAACTCTTCCATTGTTCTTCGGAATTCTGCTGAAGTTTAAAAATGCTACGGATCTCTTCCATTGTTCATCGGAATTCTGCTGAAGTTTAAAAATGCTACGGAATATTTCCATTGTTTTTCGGAATTCTGATGAAGTTTAAAAATGCTACGGAACTCTTCCATTGTTCATCGGAATTCTGCTGAAATTTAAAAATGCTACGGAACTCTTCCATTGTTCTCGGAATTCTTCTGAAGTTTGAAAATGCTACAGAACTCTTCCATTGTTCTTCAGAATACTGCTGAAGTTTAAAAATGCTACGGAACACTTCCTTTGTTCTTCGGAATTCTGATGAAGTTAAAAACTGCAACGGAACTCTTCCATTGTTCTTCGGAATTCTGCTGAAGTTTAAAAATGCTACGGAACTCTTCCATTGTTATTCTTAATTCTGCTGAAGTTTAAAAATGCTACGGAACTCTTCCATTGTTCTTCGGATTTCTGCTGAAGTTTAAAAATACTACGGAACTTTTCCATTGTTCTTCGGAATTCTGATGAAGTTTAAAAATGCTACGGAACTCTTCCATTGTTCTTCGGAATTCTGCTGAAGTTTAAAAATGCTACGGAACTCTTACATTGTTCTCAGAATTCTGTTGAAGTTTAAAAATGCTACGGAACTCTTCCATTGTTCTCGGAATTCTGGTGAAGTTTAAAAATGCTACGGAACTCTTCCATTGTTCTTGGAATTCTGGTGAAGTTTAAAAATGCTACGGAACTCTTCTTTTGTTCTCAGAATTCTGCTGAAGTTTATAAATTCTACGGTACTCTTCCATTGTTCTTGGGAATTCTGCTGAAGTTTAAAAATGTTACGGATCATTTCCATTGTTCTTCGGAATTCTGCTGAAGTTTAAATATGCTACGGAACTCTTCCCTTGTTCTTCTGAGTTCTACTGAAGTTTAAAAATGCTGCGGAACACTTCCATTGTTCTTCGGAATTCTGATGAAGTTTAAAACTGCAATGGAACTCTTCCATTGTTCTTCGGAATTCTGCTGAAGTTTAAAAATGCTACGGAACTCTTCCATTGTTCTTTGGAATTCTGCTGAAGTTTAAAAATGCTACGGAACTCTTACATTGTTCTTCTGAATTCGGCTGAAGTTTAAAAATGCTACGGAACTCTTCCATTGTTCTTCGGAATTCTGATGAAGCTTAAAACTGCAACGGAACTCTTCCATTGTTCTTCGGAATTCTGCAGAAGTTTAAAAATGCTACGGAACTCTTCCATTGTTCTCGGAATTCTGCTGAAGTTTAAAAATGCTACGGAACTATTCCATTGTTCTTCGGAATTCTGCCGAAGTTTAAAAATGCTACGGAACTCTTCCATTGTTCTTGGAATTCCTGTGAAGTTTAAAAATGCTACGGAACTCTTCCATTGTTCTCAGAATTCTGCTGAAGCTTATAAATTCTACGGTGCTCGTCCATTGTTCTTGGGAATTCTGCTGAAGTTTAAAAATGTTACGGATCAATTCCATTGTTCTTCGGAATTCTGCTTAAGTTTAAAAATGCTACGGAACTCTTCCATTGTTCTTCGGAATTCTGCTGAAGTTTAAAAATGCTGCGGAACTCTTCCATTGTTCTTCGGAATTCTGCTGAAGTTTAAAAATGCTACGGAACTCTTCCATTGTTTTGCGGAATTCTGCTGAAGTTTAAAAATGCTACGGAACTCTTCCATTTTTCTTGGAATTCTTCTGAAGTTTAAAAATACTACAGAACTCTTCTCTTGTTCTTCAGAATTCTGCTGAAGTTTAAAAATACTACGGAACAATTCCTTTATTCTTCGGAATTCTGCTGAAGTTTAAAAATGCTACAGAACTCTTCCATTGTTCACGATATTCTGGTGAAGTTTAAAAATGCTACAGAACTCTTCAATTGTTCCTCGGAATTCTGGTGAAGTTTAAAAATGCTGAGGAACTCATCCATTGTTCTCGGAAATCTGCTGAAGTTTAAAAATGCTACGGAACTCTTCCATTGTTCTTCGGAATTCTGCTGTAATTTAAAAATGCTATGGAACTCTTCCATTGTTCTTCGGAATTCTGCTGAAGTTTAAAAATGCTACGGAACTCTTCCATTGTTCTTCGGAATTCCGCTGAAGTTTAAAAATGCTACGGAACTCTTCCATTGTTATTCTTAATTCTGCTGAAGTTTAAAAATGCTACGGAACTCTTCCATTGTTCTTTGGAATTCTGATGAAGCTTAGAACTGCAACGGAACTCTTCCATTGTTCTTCGGAATTCTGCTGAAGTTTAAAAATGCTACGGATCTCTTCCATTGTTCATCGGAATTCTGCTGAAGTTTAAAAATGCTACGGAATATTTCCTTTGTTTTTCGGAATTCTGATGAAGTTTAAAAATGCTACGGAACTCTTCCATTGTTCATCGGAATTCTGCTGAAATTTAAAAATGCTACGGAACTCTTCCATTGTTCTCGGAATTCTGTTGAAGTTTAAAAATGCTACGGAACTCTTCCATTGTTCTCGGAATTCTTCTGAAGTTTGAAAATGCTACAGAACTCTTCCATTGTTCTTCAGAATACTGCTGAAGTTTAAAAATGCTACGGAACACTTCCTTTGTTCTTCGGAATTCTGATGAAGTTAAAAACTGCAACGGAACTCTTCCATTGTTCTTCGGAATTCTGCTGAAGTTTAAAAATGCTACGGAACTCTTCCATTGTTATTCTTAATTCTGCTGAAGTTTAAAAATGCTACGGAACTCTTCCATTGTTCTTCGGATTTCTGCTGAAGTTTAAAAATACTACGGAACTTTTCCATTGTTCTTCGGAATTCTGATGAAGTTTAAAAATTCTACGGAACTCTTCGATTGTTCTTCGGAATTCTGCTGAAGTTTAAAAATGCTACGGAACTCTTACATTGTTCTCAGAATTCTGTTGAAGTTTAAAAATGCTACGGAACTCTTCCATTGTTCTCGGAATTCTGGTGAAGTTTAAAAATGCTACGGAACTCTTCCATTGTTCTTGGAATTCTGGTGAAGTTTAAAAATGCTACGGAACTCTTCTTTTGTTCTCAGAATTCTGCTGAAGTTTATAAATTCTACGGTACTCTTCCATTGTTCTTGGGAATTCTGCTGAAGTTTAAAAATGTTACGGATCATTTCCATTGTTCTTCGGAATTCTGCTGAAGTTTAAATATGCTACGGAACTCTGCCCTTGTTCTTCTGAGTTCTACTGAAGTTTAAAAATGCTGCGGAACACTTCCATTGTTCTTCGGAATTCTGATGAAGTTTAAAACTGCAATGGAACTCTTCCATTGTTCTTCGGAATTCTGCTGAAGTTTAAAAATGCTACGGAACTCTTCCATTGTTCTTTGGAATTCTGCTGAAGTTTAAAAATGCTACGGAACTCTTACATTGTTCTTCTGAATTCGGCTGAAGTTTAAAAATGCTACGGAACTCTTCCATTGTTCTTCGGAATTCTGATGAAGCTTAAAACTGCAACGGAACTCTTCCATTGTTCTTCGGAATTCTGCAGAAGTTTAAAAATGCTACGGAACTCTTCCATTGTTCTTCGGAATTCTGCTGAAGTTTAAAAATGCTACGGAACTCTTCCATTGTTCTCGGAATTCTGCTGAAGTTTAAAAATGCTACGGAACTCTTCCATTGTTCTCGGAATTCTGGTGAAGTTTAAAAATGCTACGGAACTCTTCCATTGTTCTCGGAATTCTGCTGAAGTTTAAAAATGCTACGGAACTATTCCATTGTTCTTCGGAATTCTGCCGAAGTTTAAAAATGCTACGGAACTCTTCCATTGTTCTTGGAATTCCTGTGAAGTTTAAAAATGCTACGGAACTCTTCCATTGTTCTCAGAATTCTGCTGAAGCTTATAAATTCTACGGTGCTCTTCCATTGTTCTTGGGAATTCTGCTGAAGTTTAAAAATGTTACGGATCAATTCCATTGTTCTTCGGAATTCTGCTTAAGTTTAAAAATGCTACGGAACTCTTCCATTGTTCTTCGGAATTCTGCTGAAGTTTAAAAATGCTGCGGAACTCTTCCATTGTTCTTCGGAATTCTGCTGAAGTTTAAAAATGCTACGGAACTCTTCCATTGTTTTGCGGAATTCTGCTGAAGTTTAAAAATGCTACGGAACTCTTCCATTTTTCTTGGAATTCTTCTGAAGTTTAAAAATACTACAGAACTCTTCTCTTGTTCTTCAGAAATCTGCAGAAGTTTAAAAATACTACGGAACAATTCCTTTATTCTTCGGAATTCTGCTGAAGTTTAAAAATGCTACAGAACTCTTCCATTGTTCACGATATTCTGGTGAAGTTTAAAAATGCTACAGAACTCTTCCATTGTTCCTCGGAATTCTGGTGAAGTTTAAAAATGCTGAGGAACTCATCCATTGTTCTCGGAATTCTGCTGAAGTTTAAAAATGCTACGGAACTCTTCCATTGTTCTTCGGAATTCTGCTGTAATTTAAAAATGCTATGGAACTCTTCCATTGTTCTTCGGAATTCTGCTGAAGTTTAAAAATGCTACGGAACTCTTCCATTGTTCTTCGGAATTCCGCTGAAGTTTAAAAATGCTACGGAACTCTTCCATTGTTTTTCGGAATTCTGCTGAAGTTTAAAAATGCTGTGGAACTCTTCCATTGTTCTCGGAATTCTTCTGAAGTTTGAAAATGCTACGGAACTCTTCCATTGTTCTTCAGAATACTGCTGAAGTTTAAAAATGCTACGGAACACTTAATTTGTTCTTCGGAATTCTGCTGAAGTTTAAAAATGCTACGGAACTCTTCCATTGTTCACGGAATTCTGGTGAAGTTTAAAAATGCTACGGAACTCTTCCATTGTTATTCTTAATTCTGCTGAAGTTTAAAAATGCTACGGAACTCTTCCATTGTTCTTTGGAATTCTGATGAAGCTTAGAACTGCAACGGAACTCTTTCATTGTTCTTCGGAATTCTGCTGAAGTTTAAAAATGCTACGGATCTCTTCCATTGTTCATCGGAATTCTGCTGAAGTTTAAAAATGCTACGGAATATTTCCATTGTTCTTCGGAATTCTGATGAAGTTTAAAAATGCTACGGAACTCTTCCATTGTTCATCGGAATTCTGCTGAAGTTTAAAAATGCTACGGAACTCTTCCATTGTTCTCGGAATTCTGTTGAAGTTTAAAAATGCTACGGAACTCTTCCATTGTTCTCGGAATTCTTCTGAAGTTTGAAAATGCTACAGAACTCTTCCATTGTTCTTCAGAATACTGCTGAAGTTTAAAAATGCTACGGAACACTTCCTTTGTTCTTCGGAATTCTGCTGAAGTTTAAAAATGCTACGGAACTCTTCCATTGTTCACGGAATTCTGGTGAAGTTTAAAAATGCTACGGAACTCTTCCATTGTTATTCTTAATTCTGCTGAAGTTTAAAAATGCTACGGAACTCTTCCATTGTTCTTTGAAATTCTGATGAAGCTTAGAACTGCAACGGAACTCTTCCATTGTTCTTCGGAATTCTGCTGAAGTTTAAAAATGCTACGGAACTCTTCCATTGTTCATCGGAATTCTGCTGAAGTTTAAAATTGCTACGGAATATTTCCATTGTTCTTCGGAATTCTGATGAAGTTTAAAAATGCTACGGAACTCTTCCATTGTTCTTCGGAATTCTGCTGAAGTTTAAAAATGCTACGGAACTCTTCCATTGTTCTCGGAATTCTGTTGAAGTTTAAAAATGCTACGGAACTCTTCCATTGTTCTCGGAATTCTGGTGAAGTTTAAAAATGCTACGGAGCTCTTCCATTGTTCTCGGAATTCTGCTGAAGTTTAAAAATGCTACGGAACTTTTCCATTGTTCTTCGGAATTCTGATGAAGTTTAAAAATGCTACGGAACTTTTCCTTTGTTCTTCGGAATTCTGATGAAGTTTAAAAATGATACGGAACTCTTCTATTGTTCTTCGGAATTCTGCTGAAGTTAAAAAATGCTACGGAACTCTTCCATTGTTCTCGGAATTCTGTTGAAGTTTAAAAATGCTACGGAACTCTTCCATTGTTCTCGGAAATCTGGTGAAGTTTAAAAATGCTACGGAACTCTTCCATTGTTCTTCGGAATTCTGCTGAAGTTTAAAAATGCTACAGAACTCTTCCATTGTTCTTCGGAATTCTGCTGAAGTTTAAAAATGCTACAGAATTTTTCCATTGTTCTTCGGAATTCTGATGAAGTTTAAAAATGCTACGGAACTCTTCCATTGTTCTTCGGAATTCTGCTGAAGTTTAAAAATGCTACGGAACTCTTCCATTGTTCTTCGGAATTCTGCAGAAGTTTAAAAATGCTACGGAACTCTTCCATTGTTCTTGGAATTCTGGTGAAGTTTAAAAATGCTACGGAACTCTTCCATTGTTCTCAGAATTCTGCTGAAGTTTATAAATTCTACGGTACTCTTCCATTGTTCTTGGGAATTCTGCTGAAGTTTAAAAATGTTACGGATCATTTCCATTGTTCTTCGGAATTCTGCTGAAGTTTAAATATGCTACGGAACTCTTCCCTTGTTCTTCTGAGTTCTACTGAAGTTTAAAAATGCTGCGGAACACTTCCATTGTTCTTCGGAATTCTGATGAAGTTTAAAACTGCAACGGAACTCTTCCATTGTTCTTCGGAATTCCGCTGAAGTTTAAAAATGCTACGGAACTCTTCCATTGTTATTCTTAATTCTGCTGAAGTTTAAAAATGCTACGGAACTCTTCCATTGTTCTTTGGAATTCTGATGAAGCTTAGAACTGCAACGGAACTCTTCCATTGTTCTTCGGAATTCTGCTGAAGTTTAAAAATGCTACGGATCTCTTCCATTGTTCATCGGAATTCTGCTGAAGTTTAAAAATGCTACGGAATATTTCCTTTGTTTTTCGGAATTCTGATGAAGTTTAAAAATGCTACGGAACTCTTCCATTGTTCAACGGAATTCTGCTGAAATTTAAAAATGCTACGGAACTCTTCCATTGTTCTCGGAATTCTGTTGAAGTTTAAAAATGCTACGGAACTCTTCCATTGTTCTCGGAATTCTTCTGAAGTTTGAAAATGCTACAGAACTCTTCCATTTTTCTTCAGAATACTGCTGAAGTTTAAAAATGCTACGGAACACTTCCTTTGTTCTTCGGAATTCTGATGAAGTTAAAAACTGCAACGGAACTCTTCCATTGTTCTTCGGAATTCTGCTGAAGTTTAAAAATGCTACAGAACTCTTCCATTGTTATTCTTAATTCTGCTGAAGTTTAAAAATGCTACGGAACTCTTCCATTGTTCTTCGGATTTCTGCTGAAGTTTAAAAATACTACGGAACTTTTCCATTGTTCTTCGGAATTCTGATGAAGTTTAAAAATGCTACGGAAGTCTTCGATTGTTCTTCGGAATTCTGCTGAAGTTTAAAAATGCTACGGAACTCTTACATTGTTCTCAGAATTCTGTTGAAGTTTAAAAATGCTACGGAACTCTTCCATTGTTCTCGGAATTCTGGTGAAGTTTAAAAATGCTACGGAACTCTTCCATTGTTCTTGGAATTCTGGTGAAGTTTAAAAATGCTACGGAACTCTTCTTTTGTTCTCAGAATTCTGCTGAAGTTTATAAATTCTACGGTACTCTTCCATTGTTCTTGGGAATTCTGCTGAAGTTTAAAAATGTTACGGATCATTTCCATTGTTCTTCGGAATTCTGCTGAAGTTTAAATATGCTACGGAACTCTTCCCTTGTTCTTCTGAGTTCTACTGAAGTTTAAAAATGCTGCGGAACACTTCCAATGTTCTTCGGAATTCTGATGAAGCTTAAAACTGCAACGGAACTCTTCCATTGTTCTTCGGAATTCTGCAGAAGTTTAAAAATGCTACGGAACTCTTCCATTGTTCTTCGGAATTCTGCTGAAGTTTAAAAATGCTACGGAACTCTTCCATTGTTCTCGGAATTCTGCTGAAGTTTAAAAATGCTACGGAACTCTTCCATTGTTCTCGGAATTCTGGTGAAGTTTAAAAATGCTACGGAACTCTTCCATTGTTCTCGGAATTCTGCTGAAGTTTAAAAATGCTACGGAACTATTCCATTGTTCTTCGGAATTCTGCCGAAGTTTAAAAATGCTACGGAACTCTTCCATTGTTCTTGGAATTCCTGTGAAGTTTAAAAATGCTACGGAACTCTTCCATTGTTCTCAGAATTCTGCTGAAGCTTATAAATTCTACGGTGCTCTTCCATTGTTCTTGGGAATTCTGCTGAAGTTTAAAAATGTTACGGATCAATTCCATTGTTCTTCGGAATTCTGCTGAAGTTTAAAAATGCTACGGAACTCTTCCATTGTTCTTCGGAATTCTGCTGAAGTTTAAAAATGCTGCGGAACTCTTCCATTGTTCTTCGGAATTCTGCTGAAGTTTAAAAATGCTACGGAACTCTTCCATTGTTTTGCGGAATTCTGCTGAAGTTTAAAAATGCTACGGAACTCTTCCAATTTTCTTGGAATTCTTCTGAAGTTTAAAAATACTACAGAACTCTTCTCTTGTTCTTCAGAAATCTGCTGAAGTTTAAAAATACTACGGAACAATTCCTTTATTCTTCGGAATTCTGCTGAAGTTTAAAAATGCTACAGAACTCTTCCATTGTTCACGATATTCTGGTGAAGTTTAAAAATGCTACAGAACTCTTCCATTGTTCCTCGGAATTCTGGTGAAGTTTAAAAATGCTGAGGAACTCATCCATTGTTCTCGGAATTCTGCTGAAGTTTAAAAATGCTACGGAACTCTTCCATTGTTCTTCGGAATTCTGCTGTAATTTAAAAATGCTATGGAACTCTTCCATTGTTCTTCGGAATTCTGCTGAAGTTTAAAAATGCTACGGAACTCTTCCATTGTTCTTCGGAATTCCGCTGAAGTTTAAAAATGCTACGGAACTCTTCCATTGTTTTTCGGAATTCTGCTGAAGTTTAAAAATGCTGTGGAACTCTTCCATTGTTCTCGGAATTCTTCTGAAGTTTGAAAATGCTACGGAACTCTTCCATTGTTCTTCAGAATACTGCTGAAGTTTAAAAATGCTACGGAACACTTAATTTGTTCTTCGGAATTCTGCTGAAGTTTAAAAATGCTACGGAACTCTTCCATTGTTCACGGAATTCTGGTGAAGTTTAAAAATGCTACGGAACTCTTCCATTGTTATTCTTAATTCTGCTGAAGTTTAAAAATGCTACGGAACTCTTCCATTGTTCTTGGGAATTCTGATGAAGCTTAGAACTGCAACGGAACTCTTTCATTGTTCTTCGGAATTCTGCTGAAGTTTAAAAATGCTACGGATCTCTTCCATTGTTCATCGGAATTCTGCTGAAGTTTAAAAATGCTACGGAATATTTCCATTGTTCTTCGGAATTCTGATGAAGTTTAAAAATGCTACGGAACTCTTCCATTGTTCATCGGAATTCTGCTGAAGTTTAAAAATGCTACGGAACTCTTCCATTGTTCTCGGAATTCTGTTGAAGTTTAAAAATGCTACGGAACTCTTCCATTGTTCTCGGAATTCTTCTGAAGTTTGAAAATGCTACAGAACTCTTCCATTGTTCTTCAGAATACTGCTGAAGTTTAAAAATGCTACGGAACACTTCCTTTGTTCTTCGGAATTCTGCTGAAGTTTAAAAATGCTACGGAACTCTTCCATTGTTCACGGAATTCTGGTGAAGTTTAAAAATGCTACGGAACTCTTCCATTGTTATTCTTAATTCTGCTGAAGTTTAAAAATGCTACGGAACTCTTCCATTGTTCTTTGAAATTCTGATGAAGCTTAGAACTGCAACGGAACTCTTCCATTGTTCTTCGGAATTCTGCTGAAGTTTAAAAATGCTACGGAACTCTTCCATTGTTCATCGGAATTCTGCTGAAGTTTAAAATTGCTACGGAATATTTCCATTGTTCTTCGGAATTCTGATGAAGTTTAAAAATGCTACGGAACTCTTCCATTGTTCTTCGGAATTCTGCTGAAGTTTAAAAATGCTACGGAACTCTTCCATTGTTCTCGGAATTCTGTTGAAGTTTAAAAATGCTACGGAACTCTTCCATTGTTCTCGGAATTCTGGTGAAGTTTAAAAATGCTACGGAGCTCTTCCATTGTTCTCGGAATTCTGCTGAAGTTTAAAAATGCTACGGAACTTTTCCATTGTTCTTCCGAATTCTGATGAAGTTTAAAAATGCTACGGAACTTTTCCTTTGTTCTTCGGAATTCTGATGAAGTTTAAAAATGATACGGAACTCTTCTATTGTTCTTCGGAATTCTGCTGAAGTTAAAAAATGCTACGGAACTCTTCCATTGTTCTCGGAATTCTGTTGAAGTTTAAAAATGCTACGGAACTCTTCCATTGTTCTCGGAAATCTGGTGAAGTTTAAAAATGCTACGGAACTCTTCCATTGTTCTAGGAATTCTGCTGAAGTTTAAAAATGCTACGGAACTCTATCATTGTTCTTCGGAATTCTGCTGAAGTTTAAAAATGCTACAGAATTTTTCCATTGTTCTTCGGAATTCTGATGAAGTTTAAAAATGCTACGGAACTCTTCCATTGTTCTTCGGAATTCTGCTGAAGTTTAAAAATGCTACGGAACTCTTCCATTGTTCTTCGGAATTCTGCAGAAGTTTAAAAATGCTACGGAACTCTTCCATTGTTCTTGGAATTCTGGTGAAGTTTAAAAATGCTACGGAACTCTTCCATTGTTCTCAGAATTCTGCTGAAGTTTATAAATTCTACGGTACTCTTCCATTGTTCTTGGGAATTCTGCTGAAGTTTAAAAATGTTACGGATCATTTCCATTGTTCTTCGGAATTCTGCTGAAGTTTAAATATGCTACGGAACTCTTCCCTTGTTCTTCTGAGTTCTACTGAAGTTTAAAAATGCTGCGGAACACTTCCATTGTTCTTCGGAATTCTGATGAAGTTTAAAACTGCAACGGAACTCTTCCATTGTTCTTCGGAATTCTGCTGAAGTTTAAAAATGCTACGGAACTCTTCCATTGTTCTTCGGAATTCTGCTGAAAATTAAAAATGCTACAGAACTCTTACATTGTTCTTCTGAATTCTGCTGAAGTTTAAAAATGCTACAGAACTCTTCCATTGTTCTTCGGAATTCTGATGAAGCTTAAAACTGCAACGGAACTCTTCTCTTGTTCTTCAGAATTCTGCTGAAGTTTAAAAATGCTACGGAACTCTTCCATTGTTCTTCGGAATTCTGCTGAAGTATAAAAATGGTACGGAACTTTTCCATTGTTCTTCGGAATTCTGACAAAGTTTAAAAAGGCTACGGAACTCTTCCATTGTTCTTCGGAATTCTGCTGAAGTTTAAAAATGCTACGGAACTCTTCCATTGTTCTTCGGAATTCTGCTGAAAATTAAAAATGCTACGGAACTCTTACATTGTTCTTCTGAATTCTGCTGAAGTTTAAAAATGCTACAGAACTCTTCCATTGTTCTTCGGAATTCTGATGAAGCTTAAAACTGCAACGGAACTCTTCTCTTTTTCTTCAGAATTCTGCTGAAGTTTAAAAATGCTACGGAACTCTTCCATTGTTCTTCGGAATTCTGCTGAAGTTTAAAAATGCTACGGAACTCTTCCATTGTTCTCGGAATTCTGCTGAAGTTTAAAAATGCTATGGAACTCTTCCATTGTTCTCGGAATTCTGCTGAAGTTTAAAAATGCTACGGAGCTCTTCCATTGTTCTTCGGAATTCTGCTGAAGTTTAAAAACGCTACGGAACTCTTCCATTGTTCTAGGAATTCTGCTGAAGTTTAAAAATGCTACGGAACGCTTCCATTGTTCTCGGAATTCTGCTGAAGTTTAAAAATGCTACGGAACTCTTCCATTGTTCTTCGGAATTCTGCTGAAGTTTAAAAATGCTACGGAACTCTTCCATTGTTCTTGGAATTCCTGTGAAGTTTAAAAATGCTACGGAACTCTTCCATTGTTCTCAGAATTCTGATGAAGCTTATCAATTCTACGGTGCTCTTCCATTTTTCTTGGGAATTCTGCTGAAGTTTAAAAATGTTACGGATCAATTCCATTGTTCTTCGGAATTCTGCTTAAGTTTAAAAATGCTACGGAACTCTTCCATTGTTCTTCGGAATTCTGCTGAAGTTTAAAAATGCTGCGGAACTCTTCCATTGTTCTTCGGAATTCTGCTGAAGTTTAAAAATGCTACGGAACTCTTCCATTGTTCTTCGGAATTCTGCTGAAGTTTAAAAATGCTACGGAACTCTTCCATTGTTCTCGGAATTCTGCTGAAGCTTAAAAATGCTATGGAACTCTTCCATTGTTCTCGGAATTCTGCTGAAGTTTAAAAATGCTACGGAGCTCTTCCATTGTTCTTCGGAATTCTGCTGAAGTTTAAAAATGCTACGGAACTCTTCCATTGTTCTCGGAATTCTGCTGAAGTTTAAAAATGCTACGGAACTCTTCCATTGTTCTCGGAATTCTGCTGAAGTTTAAAAATGCTACGGAACTCTTCCATTGTTCTTCGGAATTCTGCTGAAGTTTAAAAATGCTACGGAACTCTTCCATTGTTATTCTTAATTCTGCTGAAGTTTAAAAATGCTACGGAACTCTTCCATTGTTCTTGGGAATTCTGATGAAGCTTAGAACTGCAACGGAACTCTTTCATTGTTCTTCGGAATTCTGCTGAAGTTTAAAAATGCTACGGATCTCTTCCATTGTTCATCGGAATTCTGCTGAAGTTTAAAAATGCTACGGAATATTTCCATTGTTCTTCGGAATTCTGATGAAGTTTAAAAATGCTACGGAACTCTTCCATTGTTCATCGGAATTCTGCTGAAGTTTAAAAATGCTACGGAACTCTTCCATTGTTCTCGGAATTCTTCTGAAGTTTGAAAATGCTACAGAACTCTTCCATTGTTCTTCAGAATACTGCTGAAGTTTAAAAATGCTACGGAACACTTCCTTTGTTCTTCGGAATTCTGCTGAAGTTTAAAAATGCTACGGAACTCTTCCATTGTTCACGGAATTCTGGTGAAGTTTAAAAATGCTACGGAACTCTTCCATTGTTATTCTTAATTCTGCTGAAGTTTAAAAATGCTACGGAACTCTTCCATTGTTCTTTGAAATTCTGATGAAGCTTAGAACTGCAACGGAACTCTTCCATTGTTCTTCGGAATTCTGCTGAAGTTTAAAAATGCTACGGAACTCTTCCATTGTTCATCGGAATTCTGCTGAAGTTTAAAATTGCTACGGAATATTTCCATTGTTCTTCGGAATTCTGATGAAGTTTAAAAATGCTACGGAACTCTTCCATTGTTCTTCGGAATTCTGCTGAAGTTTAAAAATGCTACGGAACTCTTCCATTGTTCTCGGAATTCTGTTGAAGTTTAAAAATGCTACGGAACTCTTCCATTGTTCTCGGAATTCTGGTGAAGTTTAAAAATGCTACGGAGCTCTTCCATTGTTCTCGGAATTCTGCTGAAGTTTAAAAATGCTACGGAACTTTTCCATTGTTCTTCCGAATTCTGATGAAGTTTAAAAATGCTACGGAACTTTTCCTTTGTTCTTCGGAATTCTGATGAAGTTTAAAAATGATACGGAACTCTTCTATTGTTCTTCGGAATTCTGCTGAAGTTAAAAAATGCTACGGAACTCTTCCATTGTTCTCGGAATTCTGTTGAAGTTTAAAAATGCTACGGAACTCTTCCATTGTTCTCGGAAATCTGGTGAAGTTTAAAAATGCTACGGAACTCTTCCATTGTTCTAGGAATTCTGCTGAAGTTTAAAAATGCTACGGAACTCTATCATTGTTCTTCGGAATTCTGCTGAAGTTTAAAAATGCTACAGAATTTTTCCATTGTTCTTCGGAATTCTGATGAAGTTTAAAAATGCTACGGAACTCTTCCATTGTTCTTCGGAATTCTGCTGAAGTTTAAAAATGCTACGGAACTCTTCCATTGTTCTTCGGAATTCTGCAGAAGTTTAAAAATGCTACGGAACTCTTCCATTGTTCTTGGAATTCTGGTGAAGTTTAAAAATGCTACGGAACTCTTCCATTGTTCTCAGAATTCTGCTGAAGTTTATAAATTCTACGGTACTCTTCCATTGTTCTTGGGAATTCTGCTGAAGTTTAAAAATGTTACGGATCATTTCCATTGTTCTTCGGAATTCTGCTGAAGTTTAAATATGCTACGGAACTCTTCCCTTGTTCTTCTGAGTTCTACTGAAGTTTAAAAATGCTGCGGAACACTTCCATTGTTCTTCGGAATTCTGATGAAGTTTAAAACTGCAACGGAACTCTTCCATTGTTCTTCGGAATTCTGCTGAAGTTTAAAAATGCTACGGAACTCTTCCATTGTTCTTCGGAATTCTGCTGAAAATTAAAAATGCTACAGAACTCTTACATTGTTCTTCTGAATTCTGCTGAAGTTTAAAAATGCTACAGAACTCTTCCATTGTTCTTCGGAATTCTGATGAAGCTTAAAACTGCAACGGAACTCTTCTCTTGTTCTTCAGAATTCTGCTGAAGTTTAAAAATGCTACGGAACTCTTCCATTGTTCTTCGGAATTCTGCTGAAGTATAAAAATGGTACGGAACTTTTCCATTGTTCTTCGGAATTCTGACAAAGTTTAAAAAGGCTACGGAACTCTTCCATTGTTCTTCGGAATTCTGCTGAAGTTTAAAAATGCTACGGAACTCTTCCATTGTTCTTCGGAATTCTGCTGAAAATTAAAAATGCTACGGAACTCTTACATTGTTCTTCTGAATTCTGCTGAAGTTTAAAAATGCTACAGAACTCTTCCATTGTTCTTCGGAATTCTGATGAAGCTTAAAACTGCAACGGAACTCTTCTCTTTTTCTTCAGAATTCTGCTGAAGTTTAAAAATGCTACGGAACTCTTCCATTGTTCTTCGGAATTCTGCTGAAGTTTAAAAATGCTACGGAACTCTTCCATTGTTCTCGGAATTCTGCTGAACTTTAAAAATGCTATGGAACTCTTCCATTGTTCTCGGAATTCTGCTGAAGTTTAAAAATGCTACGGAGCTCTTCCATTGTTCTTCGGAATTCTGCTGAAGTTTAAAAACGCTACGGAACTCTTCCATTGTTCTAGGAATTCTGCTGAAGTTTAAAAATGCTACGGAACTCTTCCATTGTTCTCAGGAATTCTGCTGAAGTTTAAAAATGCTACGGAACTCTTCCATTGTTCTTCGGAATTCTGCTGAAGTTTAAAAATGCTACGGAACTCTTCCATTGTTCTTGGAATTCCTGTGAAGTTTAAAAATGCTACGGAACTCTTCCATTGTTCTCAGAATTCTGATGAAGCTTATCAATTCTACGGTGCTCTTCCATTTTTCTTGGGAATTCTGCTGAAGTTTAAAAATGTTACGGATCAATTCCATTGTTCTTCGGAATTCTGCTTAAGTTTAAAAATGCTACGGAACTCTTCCATTGTTCTTCGGAATTCTGCTGAAGTTTAAAAATGCTGCGGAACTCTTCCATTGTTCTTCGGAATTCTGCTGAAGTTTAAAAATGCTACGGAACTCTTCCATTGTTCTTCGGAATTCTGCTGAAGTTTAAAAATGCTACGGAACTCTTCCATTGTTCTCGGAATTCTGCTGAAGCTTAAAAATGCTATGGAACTCTTCCATTGTTCTCGGAATTCTGCTGAAGTTTAAAAATGCTACGGAGCTCTTCCATTGTTCTTCGGAATTCTGCTGAAGTTTAAAAATGCTACGGAACTCTTCCATTGTTCTCGGAATTCTGCTGAAGTTTAAAAATGCTACGGAACTCTTCCATTGTTCTCGGAATTCTGCTGAAGTTTAAAAATGCTACGGAACTCTTCCATTGTTCTTCGGAATTCTGCTGAAGTTTAAAAATGCTACGGAACTCTTCCATTGTTCTTGGAATTCCTGTGAAGTTTAAAAATGCTACGGAACTCTTCCATTGTTCTCAGAATTCTGCTGAAGCTTATAAATTCTACGGTGCTCTTCCATTTTTCTTGGGAATTCTGCTGAAGTTTAAAAATGTTACGGATCAATTCCATTGTTCTTCGGAATTCTGCTTAAGTTTAAAAATGCTACGGAACTCTTCCATTGTTCTTCGGAATTCTGCTGAAGTTTAAAAATGCTGCGGAACTCTTCCATTGTTCTTCGGAATTCTGCTGAAGTTTAAAAATGCTACGGAACTCTTCCATTGTTTTGCGGAATTCTGCTGAAGTTTAAAAATGCTACGGAACTCTTCCATTTTTCTCGGAATTCTTCTGAAGTTTAAAAATACTACAGAACTCTTCTCTTGTTCTTCAGAATTTTGCTGAACTTTAAAAATGCTACGGAACAATTCCTTTGTTCTTCGGAATTCTGCTGAAGTTTAAAAATGCTACAGAACTCTTCCATTGTTCACGGTATTCTGGTGAAGTTTAAAAATGCTACAGAACTCTTCCATTGTTCCTCGGAATTCTGGTGAAGTTTAAAAATGCTGCAGAACTCATCCATTGTTCTCGGAATTCTGCTGAAGTTTAAAAATGCTACGGAACTCTTCCATTGTTCTTCGGAATTCTGCTGTAATTTAAAAATGCTATGGAACTCTTCCATTGTTCTTCGGAATTCTGCTGAAGTTTAAAAATGCTACGGAACTCTTCCATTGTTCTTCGGAATACTGCTGAAGATTAGAAATGCTACAGAACTTTTCCATTGTTCTTCGGAATTCTGATGAAGTTTAAAAATGCTACGGAACTCTTCCATTGTTCTTCGGAATTCTGCTGAAGTTTAAAAATGCTACGGAACTCTTCCATTGTTCTTCGGAATTCTTAAGAAGTTTAAAAATGC
This sequence comes from Phyllobates terribilis, assembly GCF_046119375.1. Taxonomy (NCBI): domain Eukaryota; kingdom Metazoa; phylum Chordata; class Amphibia; order Anura; family Dendrobatidae; genus Phyllobates; species Phyllobates terribilis. Next base: position 1,866,913 of record NW_027363069.1, on the reverse strand, counting down.
TACGGAACTCTTCCATTGTTCTTGGAATTCTGGTGAAGTTTAAAAATGCTACGGAACTCTTCCATTGTTCTCAGAATTCTGCTGAAGTTTATAAATTCTACGGTATTCTTCCATTGTTCTTGGGAATTCTGCTGAAGTTTAAAAATGTTACGGATCATTTCCATTGTTCTTCGGAATTCTGCTGAAGTTTAAATATGCTACGGAACTCTTCCATTGTTCTTCGGAATTCTGCTGAAGTTTAAAAATGCTATGGAACTCTTCGATTGTTCTTCGGAATTCTGCTGAAGTTTAAAAATGCTGCGGAACACTTCCATTGTTCTTCGGAATTCTGATGAAGTTTAAAACTGCAACGGAACTATTCCATTGTTCTTCGGAATTCTGCTGAAGTTTAAAAATGCTACGGAACTCTTCAATTGTTCTTCGGAATTCTGCTGAAGTTTAAAAATGCAACGGAACTCTTACATTGTTCTTCTGAATTCTGCTGAAGTTTAAAAATGCTACGGAACTCTTCCATTGTTCTTCAGAATTCTGATGAAGCTTAAAACTGCAATGGAACTCTTCCATTGTTCTTCGGAATTCTGCTGAAGTTTAAAAATGCTATGGAACTCTTCCATTGTTCTCGGAATTCTGGTGAATTTTAAAAATGCTACGGAACTCTTCCATTGTTCTCGGAATTCTGGTGAAGTTTAAAAATGCTAAGGAACTCATACATTGTTCTCGGAATTCTGCTGAAGTTTAAAAATGCTACGGAACTCTTCCATTGTTCTTCGGAATTCTGCTGAAGTTTAAAAATGGTACGGAACTCTTCCATTTTTCTCGGAATTCTTCTGAAGTTTAAAAATACTACAGAACTCTTCTCTTGTTCTTCAGAATTTTGCTGAAGTTTAAAAATGCTACGGAACAATTCCTTTGTTCTTCGGAATTCTGCTGAAGTTTAAAAATGCTACAGAACTCTTCCATTGTTCACGGTATTCTGGTGAAGTTTAAAAATGCTACAGAACTCTTCCATTGTTCCTCGGAATTCTGGTGAAGTTTAAAAATGCTGCAGAACTCATCCATTGTTCTCGGAATTCTGCTGAAGTTTAAAAATGCTACGGAACTCTTCCATTGTTCTTCGGAATTCTGCTGTAATTTAAAAATGCTATGGAACTCTTCCATTGTTCTTCGGAATTCTGCTGAAGTTTAAAAATGCTACGGAACTCTTCCATTGTTCTTCGGAATTCTGCTGAAGTTTAAAAATGCTACGGAACTCTTCCATTGTTTTTCGGAATTCTGCTGAAGTTTAAAAATGCTGTGGAACTCTTCCATTGTTCTCGGAATTCTTCTGAAGTTTGAAAATGCTACGGAACTCTTCCATTGTTCTTCAGAATACTGCTGAAGATTAGAAATGCTACAGAACTTTTCCATTGTTCTTCGGAATTCTGATGAAGTTTAAAAATGCTACGGAACTCTTCCATTGTTCTTCGGAATTCTGCTGAAGTTTAAAAATGCTACGGAACTCTTCCATTGTTCTTCGGAATTCTGAAGAAGTTTAAAAATGCTACGGAACTCTTCCATTGTTCTTGGAATTCTGGTGAAGTTTAAAAATGCTACGGAACTCTTCCATTGTTCTCAGAATTCTGCTGAAGTTTATAAATTCTACGGTATTCTTCCATTGTTCTTGGGAATTCTGCTGAAGTTTAAAAATGTTACGGATCATTTCCATTGTTCTTCAGAATTCTGCTGAAGTTTAAATATGCTACGGAACTCTTCCATTGTTCTTCGGAATTCTGCTGAAGTTTAAAAATGCTATGGAACTCTTCGATTGTTCTTCGGAATTCTGCTGAAGTTTAAAAATGCTGCGGAACACTTCCATTGTTCTTCGGAATTCTGATGAAGTTTAAAACTGCAACGGAACTATTCCATTGTTCTTCGGAATTCTGCTGAAGTTTAAAAATGCTACAGAACTCTTCAATTGTTCTTCGGAATTCTGCTGAAGTTTAAAAATGCAACGGATCTCTTACATTGTTCTTCTGAATTCTGCTGAAGTTTAAAAATGCTACGGAACTCTTCCATTGTTCTTCAGAATTCTGATGAAGCTTAAAACTGCAATGGAACTCTTCCATTGTTCTTCGGAATTCTGCTGAAGTTTAAAAATGCTATGGAACTCTTCCATTGTTCTCGGAATTCTGGTGAATTTTAAAAATGCTACGGAACTCTTCCATTGTTCTCGGAATTCTGGTGAAGTTTAAAAATGCTAAGGAACTCATACATTGTTCTCGGAATTCTGCTGAAGTTTAAAAATGCTACGGAACTCTTTCATTGTTCTTCGGAATTCTGCTGAAGTTTAAAAATGGTACGGAACTCTTCCATTTTTCTCGGAATTCTTCTGAAGTTTAAAAATGCTACAGAACTCTTCCATTGTTCACGGTATTCTGGTGAAGTTTAAAAATGCTACGGAACTCTTCCATTGTTCTTCGGAATTCTGCTGAAGTTTAAAAATGCTACGGAACTCCTCCATTTTCTTCTGAATTCTGCTAAACTTTAAAAATGCTACGGAAATCTTCCATTGTTCTCGGAATTCTGGTGAAGTTTAAAAATGCTACGGAACTCTTCCAGTGTTCTCGGAATTCTGCTGAAGTTTAAAAATGCTATGGAACTCTTCCATTGTTCTTTGGAATTCTGCTGAAGTTTAAAAATGCTACGGAACTTTTCCATTGTTCTTCGGAATTCTGCTGTAATTTAAAAAAGCTACGGAACTCTTCCATTGTTCTTCGTAATTCTGCTTAAGTTTAAAAATGCTACGGAACTCTTCCATTGTTCTTCGGAATTCTGCTGAAGTTTAAAAATGCTGCGGAACTCTTCCATTGTTCTTCGGAATTCTGCTGAAGTTTAAAAATGCTACGGAACTCTTCCATTTTTCTCGGAATTCTTCTGAAGTTTAAAAATACTACAGAACTCTTCTCTTGTTCTTCAGAATTCTGCTGAAGTTTAAAAATGCTACGGAACAATTCCTTTGTTCTTCGGAATTCTGCTGAAGTTTAAAAATGCTACAGAACTCTTCCATTGTTCACGGTATTCTGGTGAAGTTTAAAAATGCTACAGAACTCTTCCATTGTTACTCGGAATTCTGGTGAAGTTTAAAAATGCTGCGGAACTCATCCATTGTTCTCGGAATTCTGCTGAAGTTTAAAAATGCTACGGAACTCTTCCATTGTTCTTCGGAATTCTGCTGTAATTTAAAAATGCTATGGAACTCTTCCATTGTTCTTCGGAATTCTGCTGAAGTTTAAAAATGCTACGGAACTCTTCCATTGTTCTTCGGAATTCTGCTGAAGTTTAAAAATGCTACGGAACTCTTCCATTGTTTTTCGGAATTCTGCTGAAGTTTAAAAATGCTGTGGAACTCTTCCATTGTTCTCGGAATTCTTCTGAAGTTTGAAAATGCTACGGAACTCTTCCATTGTTCTTCAGAATACTGCTGAAGATTAGAAATGCTACAGAACTTTTCCATTGTTCTTCGGAATTCTGATGAAGTTTAAAAATGCTACGGAACTCTTCCATTGTTCTTCGGAATTCTGCTGAAGTTTAAAAATGCTACGGAACTCTTCCATTGTTCTTCGGAATTCTGAAGAAGTTTAAAAATGCTACGGAACTCTTCCATTGTTCTTCAGAATTCTGATGAAGCTTAAAACTGCAATGGAACTCTTCCGTTGTTCTTCGGAATTCTGCTGAAGTTTAAAAATGCTATGGAACTCATCCATTGTTCTCGGAATTCTGGTGAATTTTAAAAATGCTACGGAACTCTTCCATTGTTCTCGGAATTCTGGTGAAGTTTAAAAATGCTAAGGAACTCATACATTGTTCTCGGAATTCTGCTGAAGTTTAAAAATGCTACGGAACTCTTCCATTGTTCTTCGGAATTCTGCTGAAGTTTAAAAATGGTACGGAACTCTTCCATTTTTCTCGGAATTCTTCTGAAGTTTAAAAATGCTACAGAACTCTTCTCTTGTTCTTCAGAATTCTGCTGAAGTTTAAAAATGCTACGGAACACTTCCTTTGTTCTTCGGAATTCTGCTGAAGTTTAAAAATGCTACAGAACTCTTCCATTGTTCACGGTATTCTGGTGAAGTTTAAAAATGCTACGGAACTCCTCCATTTTCTTCTGAATTCTGCTAAAGTTTAAAAATGCTACGGAACTCTTCCATTGTTCTCGGAATTCTGGTGAAGTTTAAAAATGCTACGGAACTCTTCCAGTGTTCTCGGAATTCTGCTGAAGTTTAAAAATGCTACGGAACTTTTCCATTGTTCTTCGGAATTCTGCTGTAATTTAAAAAAGCTACGGAACTCTTCCATTGTTCTTCGGAATTCTGCTTAAGTTTAAAAATGCTACGGAACTCTTCCATTGTTCTTCGGAATTCTGCTGAAGTTTAAAAATGCTGCGGAACTCTTCCATTGTTCTTCGGAATTCTGCTGAAGTTTAAAAATGCTACGGAACTCTTCCATTTTTCACGGAATTCTTCTGAAGTTTAAAAATACTACAGAACTCTTCTCTTGTTCTTCAGAATTCTGCTGAAGTTTAAAAATGCTACGGAACAATTCCTTTGTTCTTCGGAATTCTGCTGAAGTTTAAAAATGCTACAGAACTCTTCCATTGTTCACGGTATTCTGGTGAAGTTTAAAAATGCTACAGAACTCTTCCATTGTTCCTCGGAATTCTGGTGAAGTTTAAAAATGCTGCGGAACTCATCCATTGTTCTCGGAATTCTGCTGAAGTTTAAAAATGCTACGGAACTCTTCCATTGTTCTTCGGAATTCTGCTGTAATTTAAAAATGCTATGGAACTCTTCCATTGTTCTTCGGAATTCTGCTGAAGTTTAAAAATGCTACGGAACTCTTCCATTGTTCTTCGGAATTCTGCTGAAGTTTAAAAATGCTACGGAACTCTTCCATTGTTTTTCGGAATTCTGCTGAAGTTTAAAAATGCTGTGGAACTCATCCATTGTTCTCGGAATTCTTCTGAAGTTTGAAAATGCTACGGAACTCTTCCATTGTTCTTCAGAATACTGCTGAAGATTAGAAATGCTACAGAACTTTTCCATTGTTCTTCGGAATTCTGATGAAGTTTAAAAATGCTACGGAACTCTTCCATTGTTCTTCGGAATTCTGCTGAAGTTTAAAAATGCTACGGAACTCTTCCATTGTTCTTCGGAATTCTGAAGAAGTTTAAAAATGCTACGGAACTCTTCCATTGTTCTTGGAATTCTGGTGAAGTTTAAAAATGCTACGGAACTCTTCCATTGTTCTCAGAATTCTGCTGAAGTTTATAAATTCTACGGTATTCTTCCATTGTTCTTGGGAATTCTGCTGAAGTTTAAAACTGTTACGGATCATTTCCATTGTTCTTTGGAATTCTGCTGAAGTTTAAATATGCTACGGAACTCTTCCATTGTTCTTCGGAATTCTGCTGAAGTTTAAAAATGCTATGGAACTCTTCGATTGTTCTTCGGAATTCTGCTGAAGTTTAAAAATGCTGCGGAACACTTCCATTGTTCTTCGGAATTCTGATGAAGTTTAAAACTGCAACGGAACTATTCCATTGTTCTTCGGAATTCTGCTGAAGTTTAAAAATGCTACGGAACTCTTTCATTGTTCTTCGGAATTCTGCTGAAGTTTAAAAATGCAACGGAACTCTTACATTGTTCTTCTGAATTCTGCTGAAGTTTAAAAATGCTACGGAACTCTTCCATTGTTCTTCAGAATTCTGATGAAGCTTAAAACTGCAATGGAACTCTTCCATTGTTCTTCGGAATTCTGCTGAAGTTTAAAAATGCTATGGAACTCTTCCATTGTTCTCGGAATTCTGGTGAATTTTAAAAATGCTACGGAACTCTTCCATTGTTCTCGGAATTCTGGTGAAGTTTAAAAATGCTAAGGAACTCATACATTGTTCTCGGAATTCTGCTGAAGTTTAAAAATGCTACGGAACTCTTCCATTGTTCTTCGGAATTCTGCTGAAGTTTAAAAATGGTACGGAACTCTTCCATTTTTCTCGGAATTCTTCTGAAGTTTAAAAATGCTACAGAACTCTTCTCTTGTTCTTCAGAATTCTGCTGAAGTTTAAAAATGCTACGGAACACTTCCTTTGTTCTTCGGAATTCTGCTGAAGTTTAAAAATGCTACAGAACTCTTCCATTGTTCACGGTATTCTGGTGAAGTTTAAAAATGCTACGGAACTTTTCCATTGTTCTTCGGAATTCTGCTGTAATTTAAAAAAGCTACGGAACTCTTCCATTGTTCTTCGGAATTCTGCTGAAGTTTAAAAATGCTACGGAACTCTTCCATTGTTCTTCGGAATTCTGCTGAAGTTTAAAAATGCTACGGAACTCTTCCATTGTTTTTTGGAATTCTGCTGAAGTTTAAAAATGCTGTGGAACTCTTCCATTGTTCTCGGAATTCTTCTGAAGTTTGAAAATGCTACGGAACTCTTCCATTGTTCTTCAGAATACTGCTGAAGTTTAAAAATGCTACGGAACACTTCCTTTGTTCTTCGGAATTCTGCTGAAGTTTAAAAATGCTACGGAACTCTTCCATTGTTCACGGAATTCTGGTGAAGTTTAAAAATGCTACAGAACTCTTCCATTGTTCTTCGGAATTCTGCTGAAGTTTAAAAATGCTATGGAACTCTTCCATTGTTCTTCTGAATTCTGCTAATGTTTAAAAATGCTACGGAACTCTTCCATTGTTCTCGGAATTCTGGTGAAGTTTAAAAATGCTACGGAACTCTTCCATTGTTCTCGGAATTCTGCTGAAGTTTAAAAATGCTATGGAACTCTTCCATTGTTCTTCGGAATTCTGCTGAAGTTTAAAAATGGTACGGAACTTTTCCATTGTTCTTTGGCATTCTGATGAAGTTTAAAAATGCTACGGAACTCTTCCATTGTTCTTCGGAATTCTGCAGAAGTTTAAAAATGCTACGGAACTCTTCCATTGTTCTTGGAATTCTGGTGAAGTTTAAAAATGCTACGGAACTCTTCCATTATTCTCAGAATTCTGGTGAAGTTTATAAATTCTGCGGTACTCTTCCATTGTTCTTGGGAATTCTGCTGAAGATTAAAAATGTTACGGATCATTTCCATTGTTCTTTGGAATTCTGCTGAAGTTTAAAAATGCTACGGAACTCTTGCATTGTTCTTCGGAATTCTGCTGAAGTTTAAAAATGCTATGGAACTCTTCCATTGTTCTCGGAATTCTGGTAGAGTTTAAAAATGCTACGGAACTCGTCCATTGTTCTCGGAATTCTGCTGAAGTTTAAAAATGCTACGGAACTCTTCCATTGTTCTTCGAAATTCTGCTGAAGTTTAAAAATGGTACGGAACTTTTCCATTGTTCTTCGGAATTCTGACGTAGTTTAAAAAGGCTACGGAACTCTTCCATTGTTCTTCGGAATTCTGCTGAAGTTTAAAAAGGCTACGGAACTCTTCCATTGTTCTTCGGAATTCTGCTGAAGTTTAAAAATGCTACGGAACTCTTTCATCGTTCTTCGGAATTCTGCAGAAGTTTAAAAATGCTACGGAACTCTTCCATCGTTCTTGGAATTCTGGTGAAGTTTAAAAATGCTGCTGAACTCTTCCATTGTTCTCAGAATTCTGCTGAAGCTTATAAATTCTACGGTGCTCTTCCATTGTTCTTGGGAATTCTGCTGAAGTTTAAAAATGTTACGGATCAATTACATTGTTCTTTGGAATTCTGCTGAAGTTTAAAAATGCTACAGAACTCTTCCATTGTTTTGCGGAATTCTGCTGAAGTTTAAAAATGCTACGGAACTCTTCTCTTGTTCTTCAGAATTCTGCTGAAGTTTAAAAATGCTACGGAACACTTCCTTTGTTCTTTGGAATTCTGCTGAAGTTTAAAAATGCTACAGAACTCTTCCATTGTTCACGGTATTCTGGTGAAGTTTAAAACTGCTACGGAACTCTTCCATTGTTCTTCTGAATTCTGCTGAAGTTTAAAAATGCTACGGGACTCTTCCATTGTTCTTCTGAGTTCTGCTGAAGTTTAAAAAGGCTACGGAACTCTTCCATTGTTCTTCGGAATTCTGATGAAGTTTAAAACTGCAACGGAACTCTTCCATTTTTCTTCGGAATTCTGCTGAAGTTTAAAAATGCTACGGAACTCTTCCATTGTTCTTCGGAATTCTGCTGAAGTTTAAAAATGCTACGGAACTCTTCCATTGTTCTCGGAATTCTGGTGAAGTTTAAAAATGCTGCGGAACTCATCCATTGTTCTCGGAATTCTGCTGAAGTTTAAAAATGCTACCGAACTCTTCCATTGTTCTTCGGAACTCTGCTGTAATTTAAAAATGCTACGGAACTCTTCCATTGTTCTTCGGAATTCTGCTGAAGTTTAAAAATGCTACGGAACTCTTCCATTGTTCTACGGAATTCTGCTGAAGTTTAAAAATGCTACGTAACTCTTCCACTGTTTTTCGGAATTCTGCTGAAGTTTAAAAATGCTGTGGAACTCTTCCATTGTTCTCGGAATTCTTCTGAAGTTTGAAAATGCTACGGAACTCTTCCATTGTTCTTCAGAATACTGCTGAAGTTTAAAAATGCTACGGAACACTTCCTTTGTTCTTCGGAATTCTGCTGAAGTTTAAAAATGCTACGGAACTCTTCCATTGTTTACGGAATTCTGGTGAAGTTTAATAATGCTACGGAACTCTTCCATTGTTATTCTTAATTCTGCTGAAGTTTAAAAATGCTACGGAACTCTTCCATTGTTCTTCGGAATTCTGCTGAAGTTTAAAAATGCTACGGAACTCTTCCATTGTTCTTCTGAATTCTGCTAAAGTTTAAAAATGCTACGGAACTCTTCCATTGTTCTCGGAATTCTGGTGAAGTTTAAAAATGCTACGGAACTCTTCCATTGTTCTCAGAATTCTGCTGAAGTTTAAAAATGCTATGGAACTCTTCCATTGTTCTTCGGAATTCTGCTGAAGTTTAATAATGCTACGGAACTTTTCCATTGTTCTTCGGAATTCTGCTGAAGTTTAAAAATGGTACGGAACTCTTCCATTTTTCTCGGAATTCTTCTGAAGTTTAAAAATGCTACAGAACTCTTCTCTTGTTCTTCAGAATTCTGCTGAAGTTTAAAAATGCTACGGAACACTTCCTTTGTTCTTCGGAATTCTGCTGAAGTTTAAAAATGCTACAGAACTCTTCCATTGTTCACGGTATTCTGGTGAAGTTTAAAAATGCTACGGAACTCTTCCATTGTTCTTCGGAATTCTGCTGAAGTTTAAAAATGCTACGGGACTCTTCCATTGTTCTTCTGAGTTCTGCTGAAGTTTAAAAAGGCTACGGAACTCTTCCATTGTTCTTCGGAATTCTGATGAAGTTTAAAACTGCAACGGATCTCTTCCATTGTTCTTCGGAATTCTGCTGAAGTTTAAAAATGCTACGGAACTCTTCCATTGTTCTTCGGAATTCTGCTGAAGTTTAAAAATGCTACGGAACTCTTCCATTGTTCTCGGAATTCTGGTGAAGTTTAAAAATGCTACGGAACTCTTCCATTGTTCTCGGAATTCTGCTGAAGTTTAAAAATGCTATGGAACTCTTCCATTGTTCTTCGGAATTCTGCTGAAGTTTAAAAATGCTACGGAACTTTTCCATTGTTCTTCGGAATTCTGCTGTAATTTCAAAAAGCTACGGAACTCTTCCATTGTTCTTCGGAATTCTGCTGAAGTTTAAAAATGCTACGGAACTCTTCCATTGTTTTTTGGAATTCTGCTGAAGTTTAAAAATGCTGTGGAACTCTTCCATTGTTCTCGGAATTCTTCTGAAGTTTGAAAATGCTACGGAACTCTTCCATTGTTCTTCAGAATACTGCTGAAGTTTAAAAATGCTACGGAACACTTCCTTTGTTCTTCGGAATTCTGCTGAAGTTTAAAAATGCTACGGAACTCTTCCATTGTTCACGGAATTCTGGTGAAGTTTAAAAATGCTACGGAACTCTTCCATTGTTCTTCGGAATTCTGCTGAAGTTTAAAAATGCTATGGAACTCTTCCATTGTTCTTCTGAATTCTGCTAATGTTTAAAAATGCTACGGAACTCTTCCATTGTTCTCGGAATTCTGGTGAAGTTTAAAAATGCTATGGAACTCTTCCATTGTTCTTCGGAATTCTGCTGAAGTTTAAAAATGGTACGGAACTTTTCCATTGTTCTTTGGCATTCTGATGAAGTTTAAAAATGCTACGGAACTCTTCCATTGTTCTTCGGAATTCTGCTGAAGTTTAAAAATGCTACGGAACTTTTCCATTGTTCTTCGGAATTCTGCTGTAATTTCAAAAAGCTACGGAACTCTTCCATTGTTCTTCGGAATTCTGCTGAAGTTTAAAAATGCTACGGAACTCTTCCATTGTTCTTCGGAATTCTGCTGAAGTTTAAAAATGCTACGGAACTCTTCCATTGTTTTTGGAATTCTGCTGAAGTTTAAAAATGCTGTGGAACTCTTCCATTGTTCTCGGAATTCTTGTGAAGTTTGAAAATGCTACGGAACTCTTCCATTGTTCTTCAGAATACTTCTGAAGTTTAGCAATGCTACGGAACACTTCCTTTGTTCTTCGGAATTCTGCTGAAGTTTAAAAACGCTACGGAACTCTTCCCTTGTTCACGGAATTCTGGTGAAGTTTAAAAATGCTACGGAACTCTTCCATTGTTCTTCGGAATTTTGCTGAAGTTTAAAAATGCTATGGAACTCTTCCATTGTTCTTCTGAATTCTGCTAAAGTTTAAAAATGCTACGGAACTCTTCCATTGTTCTCGGAATTCTGGTGAAGTTTAAAAATGCTACGGAACTCTTCCATTGTTCTCGGAATTCTACTGAAGTTTAAAAATGCTATGGAACTCTTCCATTGTTCTTCCGAATTCTGCTGAAGTTTAAAAATGGTACGGAACTTTTCCATTGTTCTTTGGCATTCTGATGAAGTTTAAAAATGCTACGGAACTCTTCCATTGTTCTTCGGAATTCTGCAGAAGTTTAAAAATGCTACGGAACTCTTCCATTGTTCTTGGAATTCTGGTGAAGTTTAAAAATGCTACGGAACTCTTCCATTATTCTCAGAATTCTGGTGAAGTTTATAAATTCTGCGGTACTCTTCCATTGTTCTTGGGAATTCTGCTGAAGTTTAAAAATGTTACGGATCATTTCCATTGTTCTTTGGAATTCTGCTGAAGTTTAAAAATGCTACGGAACTCTTGCATTGTTCTTCGGAATTCTGCTGAAGTTTAAAAATGCTATGGAACTCTTCCATTGTTCTCGGAATTCTGGTGAAGTTGAAAAATGCTACGGAACTCTTCCATTATTCTCGGAATTCTGGTGAAGTTTAAAAATGCTACGGAACTCATCTATTGTTCTCGGAATTCTGCTGAAGTTTAAAAATGCTACGGAACTCTTCCATTGTTCTTCGGAATTCTGCTGAAGTTTAAAAATGGTACGGAACTTTTCCATTGTTCTTCGGAATTCTGACGTAGTTTAAAAAGGCTACGGAACTCTTCCATTGTTCTTCGGAATTCTGCTGAAGTTTAAAAATGCTACGGAACTCTTCCATCGTTCTTGGAATTCTGTTGAAGTTTAAAAATGCTGCGGAACTCTTCCATTGTTCTCAGAATTCTGCTGAAGCTTATAAATTCTATGGTGCTCTTCCATTGTTCTTGGGAATTCTGCTGAAGTTTAAAAATGTTACGGATCAATTCCATTGTTCTTCGGAATTCTGCTGAAGTTTAAAAATGCTACGGAACTCTTCCATTGTTCTCGGAATTCTGCTGAAGTTTAAAAATGCTATGGAACTCTTCCATTGTTCTTCGGAATTCTGCTGAAGTTTAAAAATGGTACGGAACTTTTCCATTGTTCTTTGGCATTCTGATGAAGTTTAAAAATGCTACGGAACTCTTCCATTGTTCTTCGGAATTCTGCTGAAGTTTAAAAATGCTACGGAACTTTTCCATTGTTCTTCGGAATTCTGCTGTAATTTCAAAAAGCTACGGAACTCTTCCATTGTTCTTCGGAATTCTGCTGAAGTTTAAAAATGCCACGGAACTCTTCCATTGTTCTTCGGAATTCTGCTGAAGTTTAAAAATGCTACGGAACTCTTCCATTGTTTTTTGGAATTCTGCTGAAGTTTAAAAATGCTGTGGAACTCTTCCATTGTTCTCGGAATTCTTCTGAAGGTTGAAAATGCTACGGAACTCTTCCATTGTTCTTCAGAATACTGCTGAAGTTTAAAAATGCTACGGAACACTTCCTTTGTTCTTCGGAATTCTGCTGAAGTTTAAAAATGCCACGGAACTCTTCCATTGTTCACGGAATTCTGGTGAAGTTTAAAAATGCTACGGAACTCTTCCATTGTTCTTCGGAATTCTGCTGAAGTTTAAAAATGCTATGGAACTCTTCCATTGTTCTTCTGAATTCTGCTAATGTTTAAAAATGCTACGGAACTCTTCCATTGTTCTCGGAATTCTGGTGAAGTTTAAAAATGCTACGGAACTCTTCCATTGTTCTCGGAATTCTACTGAAGTTTAAAAATGCTATGGAACTCTTCCATTGTTCTTCCGAATTCTGCTGAAGTTTAAAAATGGTACGGAACTTTTCCATTGTTCTTTGGCATTCTGATGAAGTTTAAAAATGCTACGGAACTCTTCCATTGTTCTTCGTAATTCTGCAGAAGTTTAAAAATGCTACGGAACTCTTCCATTGTTCTTGGAATTCTGGTGAAGTTTAAAAATGCTACGGAACTCTTCCATTATTCTCAGAATTCTGGTGAAGTTTATAAATTCTGCGGTACTCTTCCATTGTTCTTGGGAATTCTGCTGAAGTTTAAAAATGTTACGGATCATTTCCATTGTTCTTTGGAATTCTGCTGAAGTTTAAAAATGCTACGGAACTCTTGCATTGTTCTTCGGAATTCTGCTGAAGTTTAAAAATGCTATGGAACTCTTCCATTGTTCTCGGAATTCTGGTGAAGTTGAAAAATGCTACGGAACTCTTCCATTATTCTCGGAATTCTGGTGAAGTTTAAAAATGCTACGGAACTCATCCATTGTTCTCGGAATTCTGCTGAAGTTTAAAAATGCTACGGAACTCTTCCATTGTTCTTCGGAATTCTGCTGAAGTTTAAAAATGGTACGGAACTTTTCCATTGTTCTTCGGAATTCTGACGTAGTTTAAAAAGGCTACGGAACTCTTCCATTGTTCTTCGGAATTCTGCTGAAGTTTAAAAATTTTACGGAACTCTTTCATTGTTCTTCGGAATTCTGCAGAAGTTTAAAAATGCTACGGAACTCTTCCATCGTTCTTGGAATTCTGCTGAAGTTTAAAAATGCTGCGGAACTCTTCCATTGTTCTCAGAATTCTGCTGAAGCTTATAAATTCTATGGTGCTCTTCCATTGTTCTTGGGAATTCTGCTGAAGTTTAAAAATGTTACGGATCAATTCCATTGTTCTTCGGAATTCTGCTGAAGTTTAAAAATGCTACGGAACTCTTCCATTGTTCTTGGAATTCTGCTGAAGTTTAAAAATGCTATGGAACTCTTCCATTGTTCTTCGGAATTCTGCTGAAGTTTAAAAATGGTACGGAACTTTTCCATTGTTCTTTGGCATTCTGATGAAGTTTAAAAATGCTACGGAACTCTTCCATTGTTCTTCGGAATTCTGCTGAAGTTTAAAAATGCTACGGAACTTTTCCATTGTTCTTCGGAATTCTGCTGTAATTTCAAAAAGCTACGGAACTCTTCCATTGTTCTTCGGAATTCTGCTGAAGTTTAAAAATGCTACGGAACTCTTCCATTGTTCTTCGGAATTCTGCTGAAGTTTAAAAATGCTACGGAACTCTTCCATTGTTTTTTGGAATTCTGCTGAAGTTTAAAAATGCTGTGGAACTCTTCCATTTTTCTCGGAATTCTTCTGAAGTTTGAAAATGCTACGGAACTCTTCCATTGTTCTTCAGAATACTGCTGAAGTTTAAAAATGCTACGGAACACTTCCTTTGTTCTTCGGAATTCTGCTGAAGTTTAAAAATGCTACGGAACTCTTCCATTGTTCACGGAATTCTGGTGAAGTTTAAAAATGCTACGGAACTCTTCCATTGTTCTTCGGAATTCTGCTGAAGTTTAAAAATGCTATGGAACTCTTCCATTGTTCTTCTGAATTCTGCTAATGTTTAAAAATGCTACAGAACTCTTCCATTGTTCTCGGAATTCTGGTGAAGTTTAAAAATGCTACGGAACTCTTCCATTGTTCTCGGAATTCTACTGAAGTATAAAAATGCTATGGAACTCTTCCATTGTTCTTCCGAATTCTGCTGAAGTTTAAAAATGGTACGGAACTTTTCCATTGTTCTTTGGCATTCTGATGAAGTTTAAAAATGCTACGGAACTCTTCCATTGTTCTTCGGAATTCTGCAGAAGTTTAAAAATGCTACGGAACTCTTCCATTGTTCTTGGAATTCTGGTGAAGTTTAAAAATGCTATGGAACTCTTCCATTACTCTCAGAATTCTGGTGAAGTTTATAAATTCTGCGGTGCTCTTCCATTGTTCTTGGGAATTCTGCTGAAGTTTAAAAATGTTACGGATCATTTCCATTGTTCTTTGGAATTCTGCTGAAGTTTAAAAATGCTACGGAACTCTTGCATTGTTCTTCGGAATTCTGCTGAAGTTTAAAAATGCTATGGAACTCTTCCATTGTTCTCGGAATTCTGGTGAAGTTGAAAAATGCTACGGAACTCTTCCATTATTCTCGGAATTCTGGTGAAGTTTAAAAATGCTACGGAACTCATCCATTGTTCTCGGAATTCTGCTGAAGTTTAAAAATGCTACGGAACTCTTCCATTGTTCTTCGGAATTCTGCTGAAGTTTAAAAATGGTACGGAACTTTTCCATTGTTCTTCGAAATTCTGACGTAGTTTAAAAAGGCTACGGAACTCTTCCATTGTTCTTCGGAATTCTGCTGAAGTTTAAAAATGCTACGGAACTCTTTCATTGTTCTTCGGAATTCTGCAGAAGTTTAAAAATGCTACGGAACTCTTCCATCGTTCTTGGAATTCTGGTGAAGTTTAAAAATGCTACGGAACTCTTCCATTGTTCTCAGAATTCTGCTGAAGCTTATAAATTCTATGGTGCTCTTCCATTGTTCTTGGGAATTCTGCTGAAGTTTAAAAATGTTACGGATCAATTCCATTGTTCTTCGGAATTCTGCTGAAGTTTAAAAATGCTACGGATCTCTTCCATTGTTCTTCGGAATTCTGCTGAAGTTTAAAAATGCTACGGAACTCTTCCATTGTTCTTCGGAATTCTGCTGAAGTTTAAAAATGCTACGGAACTCTTCCATTGTTTTTCGGAATTCTGCTGAAGTTTAAAAATGCTGTGGAACTCTTCCATTGTTCTCGGAATTCTTCTGAAGTTTGAAAATGCTACGGAACTCTTCCATTGTTCTTCAGAATACTGCTGAAGTTTAAAAATGCTACGGAACACTTCCTTTGTTCTTCGGAATTCTGCTGAAGTTTAAAAATGCTACGGAACTCTTCCATTGTTCACGGAATTCTGGTGAAGTTTAAAAATGCTACGGAACTCTTCCATTGTTATTCTTAATTCTGCTGAAGTTTAAAAATGGTACGGAACTCTTCCATTGTTCTTCGGAATTCTGCTGAAGTTTAAAAATGCTATGGAACTCATCCATTGTTCTTCTGAATTCTGCTAAAGTTTAAAAATGCTACGGAACTCTTCCATTGTTCTCGGAATTCTGGTGAAGTTTAAAAATGCTACGGAACTCTTCCATTGTTCTCAGAATTCTGCTGAAGTTTAAAAATGCTATGGAACTCTTCCATTGTTCTTCGGAATTCTGCTGAAGTTTAATAATGCTACGGAACTTTTCCATTGTTCTTCGGAATTCTGATGAAGTTTAAAAATGCTACGGAACTCTTCCATTGTTCTTCGGAATTCTGCTGAAGTTTAAAAATGCTACGGAACTCTTCCATTGTTCTTCGGAATTCTGCAGAAGTTTAAAAATGCTACGGATCTTTTCCATTGTTCTTGGAATTCTGGTGAAGTTTAAAAATGCTATGGAACTCTTCCATTGTTCTCAGAATTCTGCTGAAGTTTATAAATTCTACGGTACTCTTCCATTGTTCTTGGGAATTCTGCTGAAGTTTAAAAATGTTACGGATCATTTCCATTGTTCTTCGGAATTCTGCTGAAGTTTAAATATGCTAAGGAACTCTTCCATTGTTCTTCGGAATTCTGCTGAAGTTTAAAAATGCTACGGAACTCTTCGATTGTTCTTCGGAATTCTGCTGAAGTTTAAAAATGCTACGGAACTCTTCCATTGTTCTTCTGAGTTCTGCTGAAGTTTAAAAATGCTGCGGAACTCTTCCATTGTTCTTCGGAATTCTGATGAAGTTTAAAACTGCAACGGAACTCTTCCATTGATCTTCGGAATTCTGCTGAAGTTTAAAAATGCTACGGAACTCTTCCATTGTTCTTCGGAATTCTGCTGAAGTTTAAAAATGCTACGGAACTCTTCCATTGTTCTCGGAATTCTGGTGAAGTTTAAAAATGCTGCGGAACTCATCCATTGTTCTCGGAATTCTGCTGAAGTTTAAAAATGCTACCAAACTCTTCCATTGTTCTTCGGAACTCTGCTGTAATTTAAAAATGCTACGGAACTCTTCCATTGTTCTTTGGAATTCTGCTGAAGTTTAAAAATGCTACGGAACTCTTCCATTGTTCTTCGGAATTCTGCTGAAGTTTAAAAATGCTACGGAACTCTTCCATTGTTTTTCGGAATTCTGCTGAAGTTTAAAAATGCTGTGGAACTCTTCCATTGTTCTCGGAATTCTTCTGAAGTTTGAAAATGCTACGGAACTCTTCCATTGTTCTTCAGAATACTGCTGAAGTTTAAAAATGCTACGGAACACTTCCTTTGTTCTTCGGAATTCTGCTGAAGTTTAAAAATTCTACGGAACTCTTCCATTGTTCACGGAATTCTGGTGAAGTTTAAAAATGCTACGGAACTCTTCCATTGTTCTTCGGAATTCTGCAGAAGTTTAAAAATGCTACGGATCTCTTCCATTGTTCTTGGAATTCTGGTGAAGTTTAAAAATGCTATGGAACTCTTCCATTGTTCTCAGAATTCTGCTGAAGTTTATAAATTCTACGGTACTCTTCCATTGTTCTTGGGAATTCTGCTGAAGTTTAAAAATGTTACGGATCATTTCCATTGTTCTTCGGAATTCTGCTGAAGTTTAAATATGCTAAGGAACTCTTCCATTGTTCTTCGGAATTCTGCTGAAGTTTAAAAATGCTACGGAACTCTTCGATTGTTCTTCGGAATTCTGCTGAAGTTTAAAAATGCTACGGAACTCTTCCATTGTTCTTCTGAGTTCTGCTGAAGTTTAAAAATGCTGCGGAACTCTTCCATTGTTCTTCGGAATTCTGATGAAGTTTAAAACTGCAACGGAACTCTTCCATTGTTCTTCGGAATTCTGCTGAAGTTTAAAAATGCTACGGAACTCTTCCATTGTTCTTCGGAATTCTGCTGAAGTTTAAAAATGCTATGGAACTCTTCCATTGTTCTCGGAATTCTGGTGAAGTTGAAAAATGCTACGGAACTCTTCCATTGTTCTCGGAATTCTGGTGAAGTTTAAAAATGCTACGGAACTCATCCATTGTTCTCGGAATTCTGCTGAAGTTTAAAAATGCTGCGGAATTCTTCCATTGTTCTTCGGAATTCTGCTGAAGTTTAAAAATGGTACGGAACTTTTCCATTGTTCTTCGGAATTCTGACGAAGTTTAAAAAGGCTACGGAACTCTTCCATTGTTCTTCGGAATTCTGCTGAAGTTTAAAAATGCTACGGAACTCTTCCATTGTTCTTCGGAATTCTGCAGAAGTTTAAAAATGCTACGGAACTCTTCCATTGTTCTTGGAATTCTGCAGAAGTTTAAAAATGCTACAGAACTCTTCCATTGTTCTCAGAATTCTGCTGAAGCTTATAAATTCTACGGTGCTCTTCCATTGTTCTTGGGAATTCTGCTGAAGTTTAAAAATGTTACGGATCAATTCCATTGTTCTTCGGAATTCTGCTGAAGTTTAAAAATGCTACGGAACTTTTCCATTGTTCTTCGGAATTCTGCTGAAGTTTAAAAATGCTACGGAACTCATCCAATGTTCTTCGGAATTCTGCTGAAGTTTAAAAATGCTACGGAACTCTTCCATTGTTTTGCGGAATTCTTCTGAAGTTTAAAAATGCTACAGAACTCTCTTGCTCTTCAGAATTCTGCTGAAGTTTAAAAATGCTACGGAACACTTCCTTTGTTCTTCGGAATTCTGCTGAAGTTTAAAAATGCTACAGAACTCTTCCATTGTTCACGGTGTTCTGGTGAAGTTTAAAAATGCTACGGAACTCTTCCATTGTTCTTCGGAATTCTGCTGAAGTTTAAAAATGCTACAAGACTCTTCCATTGTTCTTCTGAGTTCTGCTGAAGTTTAAAAAGGCTACGGAACTCTTCCATTGTTCTTCGGAATTCTGCTGAAGTTTAAAACTGCAACGGAACTCTTCCATTGTTCTTCGGAATTCTGCTGAAGTTTAAAAAGGCTACGGAACTCTTCCATTGTTCTTCGGAATTCTGCTGAAGTTTAAAAATGCTATGGAATTCTTCCATTGTTCTCGGAATTCTGGTGAAGTTTAAAAATGCTGCGGAACTCATCCACTGTTCTTGGAATTCTGCTGAAGTTTAAAAATGCTACGGAACTCTTCCATTGTTCTTCGGAATTCTGCTGTAATTTAAAAATGCTACGGAACTCTTCCATTGTTCTTTGGAATTCTGCTGAAGTTTAAAAATGCTACGGAACTCTTCCATTGTTCTTCGGAATTCTGCTGAAGTTTAAAAATGCTACGGAACTCTTCCATTGTTTTTCGGAATTCTGCTGAAGTTTAAAAATGCTGTGGAACTCTTCCATTGTTCTCGGAATTCTTCTGAAGTTTGAAAATGCTACGGAACTCTTCCATTGTTCTTCAGAATACTGCTGAAGTTTAAAAATGGTACGGAACACATCCTTTGTTCTTCGGAATTCTGCTGAAGTTTAAAAATGCTACGGAACTCTTCCATTGTTCACGGAATTCTGGTGAAGTTTAAAAATGCTACGGAACTCTTCCATTGTTCTTTGGAATTCTGCTGAAGTTTAAAAATGCTATGGAACTCTTCCATTGTTCTTCTGAATTCTGCTGAAGTTTAAAAATGCTACGGAACTCTTCCATTGTTCTCGGAATTCTGTTGAAGTTTAAAAATGCTACGGAACTCTTCCATTGTTCTCGGAATTCTAGTGAAGTTTAAAAATGCTACGGAACTCTTCCATTGTTCTCGGAATTCTGCTGAAGTTTAAAAATGCTATGGAACTCTTCCATTGTTCTTCGGAATTCTGCTGAAGTTTAAAAATGCTACGGAACTTTTCCATTGTTCTTCGGAATTCTGATGAAGTTTAAAAATGCTACGGAACTCTTCCATTGTTCTTCGGAATTCTGCTGAAGTTTAAAAATGCTACGGAACTCTTCCATTGTTCTTCAGAATTCTGCAGAAGTTTAAAAATGCTACGGAACTCTTCCATTGTTCTTGGAATTCTGGTGAAGTTTAAAAATGCTACGGAACTCTTCCATTGTTCTCAGAATTCTGCTGAAGTTTATAAATTCTACGGTACTCTTCCATTGTTCTTGGGAATTCTGCTGAAGTTTAAAAATGTTACGGATCATTTCCATTGTTCTTCGGAATTCTGCTGAAGTTTAAATATGCTACGGAACTCTTCCATTGTTCTTTGGAATTCTGCTGAAGTTTAAAAATGCTACGGAACTCTTCGATTGTTCTTCGGAATTCTGCTGAAGTTTAAAAATGCTACGGAACTCTTCCATTGTTCTTCTGAGTTCTGCTGAAGTTTAAAAATGCTGCGGAACTCTTCCATTATTCTTCGGAATCTTGATGAAGTTTAAAACTGCAACGGAACTCTTCCATTGTTCTTCGGAATTCTGCTGAAGTTTAAAAATGCTACGGAACTCTTCTATTGTTCTTCGGAATTCTGCTGAAGTTTAAAAATGCTATGGAAATCTTCCATTGTTCTCGGAATTCTGGTGAAGTTTAAAAATGCTACGGAACTCTTCCATTGTTCTCGGAATTCTGGTGAAGTTTAAAAATGCTACGGAACTCATCCATTGTTCTCGGAATTCTGCTGAAGTTTAAAAATGCTACGGAACTCTTCCATTGTTCTTCGGAATTCTGCTGAAGTTTAAAAATGGTACGGAACTTTTCCATTGTTCTTCGGAATTCTGACGAAGTTGAAAAAGGCTACGGAACTCTTCCATTGTTCTTCGGAATTCTGCTGAAGTTTAAAAATGCTACGGAACTCTTCCATTGTTCTTCGGAATTCTGCAGAAGTTTAAAAATGCTACGGAACTCTTCCATTGTTCTTGGAATTCTGGTGAAGTTTAAAAATGCTACGGAACTCTTCCATTGTTCTCAGAATTCTGCTGAAGCTTATAAATTCTACGGTGCTCTTCCATTGTTCTTGGGAATTCTGCTGAAGTTTAAAAATGTTACGGATCAATTCCATTGTTCTTCGGAATTCTGCTGAAGTTTGAAAATGCTACGGAACTCTTCCATTGTTCACGGAATTCTGGTGAAGTTTAAAAATGCTACGGAACTCTTCCATTGTTCTTTGGAATTCTGCTGAAGTTTAAAAATGCTATGGAACTCTTCCATTGTTCTTCTGAATTCTGCTGAAGTTTAAAAATGCTACAGAACTCTTCCATTGTTCTCGGAATTCTGTTGAAGTTTAAAAATGCTACGGAACTCTTAAATTGTTCTCGGAATTCTGGTGAAGTTTAAAAATGCTACAGAACTCTTCCATTGTTCTCGGAATTCTGCTGAAGTTTAAAAATGCTATGGAACTCTTCCATTGTTCTTCGGAATTCTGCTGAAGTTTAAAAATGCTACGGAACTTTTCCATTGTTCTTCGGAATTCTGATGAAGTTTAAAAATGCTACGGAACTCTTCCATTGTTCTTCGGAATTCTGCTGAAGTTTAAAAATGCTACGGAACTCTTCCATTGTTCTTCGGAATTCTGCAGAAGTTGAAAAATGCTACGGAACTCTTCCATTGTTCTTGGAATTCTGGTGAAGTTTAAAAATGCTACGGAACTCTTCCACTGTTCTCAGAATTCTGCTGAAGTTTATGAATTCTATGGTACTCTTCCATTGTTCTTGGGAATTCTGCTGAAGTTTAAAAATATTACGGATCATTTCCATTGTTCTTCGGAATTCTGCTGAAGTTTAAATATGCTACGGAACTCTTCCTTTGTTCTTTGGAATTCTGCTGAAGTTTAAAAATGCTACGGAACTCTTCGATTGTTCTTCGGAATTCTGCTGAAGTTTAAAAATGCTACGGAACTCTTCCATTGTTCTTCTGAGTTCTGCTGAAGTTTAAAAATGCTGCGGAACTCTTCCATTGTTCTTCGGAATTCTGATGAAGTTTAAAACTGCAACGGAACTCTTCCATTGTTCTTCGGAATTCTGCTGAAGTTTAAAAATGCTACGGAACTCTTCTATTGTTCTTCGGAATTCTGCTGAAGTTTAAAAATGCTATGGAACTCTTCCATTGTTCTCGGAATTCTGGTGAAGTTTAAAAATGCTACGGAATTCTTCCATTGTTCTCGGAAATCTGGTGAAGTTTAAAAATGCTACGGAACTCATCCATTGTTCTCGGAATTCTGCTGAAGTTTAAAAATGCTACGGAACTCTTCCATTGTTCTTCGGAATTCTGCTGAAGTTTAAAAATGGTACGGAACTTTTCCATTGTTCTTCGGAATTCTGACGAAGTTTAAAAAGGCTACGGAACTCTTCCATTGTTCTTCGGAATTCTGCTGAAGTTTAAAAATGCTACGGAACTCTTCCATTGTTCTTCGGAATTCTGCAGAAGTTTAAAAATGCTACGGAACTCTTCCATTGTTCTTGGAATTCTGGTGAAGTTTAAAAATGCTACGGAACTCTTCCATTGTACTCAGAATTCTGCTGAAGCTTATAAATTCTACGGTTCTCTTCCATTGTTCTTGGGAATTCTGCTGAAGTTTGAAAATGCTACGGAACTCTTCCATTGTTCTTCGGAATTCTGCTGAAGTTTAAAAATGCTACGGAACACTTCCTTTGTTCTTCGGAATTCTGCTGAAGTTTAAAAATGCTACGGAACTCTTCCATTGTTCATGGAATTCTGGTGAAGTTTAAAAATGCTACGGAACTCTTCCATTGTTCTTTGGAATTCTGCTGAAGTTTAAAAATGCTATGGAACTCTTCCATTGTTCTTCTGAATTCTGCTGAAGTTTAAAAATGCTACGGAACTCTTCCATTGTTCTCGGAATTCTGTTGAAGTTTAAAAATGCTACGGAACTCTTCCATTGTTCTCGGAATTCTGGTGAAGTTTAAAAATGCTACGGAACTCTTCCATTGTTCTCGGAATTCTGCTGAAGTTTAAAAATGCTATGGAACTCTTCCATTGTTCTTCGGAATTCTGCTGAAGTTTAAAAATGCTACGGAACTTTTCCATTGTTCTTCGGAATTCTGATGAAGTTTAAAAATGCTACGGAACTCTTCCATTGTTCTTCGGAATTCTGCTGAAGTTTAAAAATGCTACGGAACTCTTCCATTGTTCTTTGGAATTCTGCAGAAGTTTAAAAATGCTACGGAACTCTTCCATTGTTCTTGGAATTCTGGTGAAGTTTAAAAATGCTACGGAACTCTTCCATTGTTCTCAGAATTCTGCTGAAGTTTATAAATTCTACGGTACTCTTCCATTGTTCTTGGGAATTCTGCTGAAGTTTAAAAATGTTACGGATCATTTCCATTGTTCTTCGGAATTCTGCTGAAGTTTAAATATGCTACGGAACTCTTCCATTGTTCTTTGGAATTCTGCTGAAGTTTAAAAATGCTAAGGAACTCTTCGATTGTTCTTCGGAATTCTGCTGAAGTTTAAAAATGCTACGGAACTCTTCCATTGTTCTTCTGAATACTGCTGAAGTTTAAAAATGCTACGGAACTCTTCCATTGTTCTCGGAATTCTGTTGAAGTTTAAAAATGCTACGGAACTCTTCCATTGTTCTCGGAATTCTGGTGAAGTTTAAAAATGCTACGGAACTCTTCCATTGTTCTCGGAATTCTGCTGAAGTTTAAAAATGCTATGGAACTCTTCCATTGTTCTTCGGAATTCTGCTGAAGTTTAAAAATGCTACGGAACTTTTCCATTGTTCTTCGGAATTCTGATGAAGTTTAAAAATGCTACGGAACTCTTCCATTGTTCTTTGGAATTCTGCAGAAGTTTAAAAATGCTACGGAACTCTTCCATTGTTCTTGGAATTCTGGTGAAGTTTAAAAATGCTACGGAACTCTTCCATTGTTCTCAGAATTCTGCTGAAGTTTATAAATTCTACGGTACTCTTCCATTGTTCTTGGGAATTCTGCTGAAGTTTAAAAATGTTACGGATCATTTCCATTGTTCTTCGGAATTCTGCTGAAGTTTAAATATGCTACGGAACTCTTCCATTGTTCTTTGGAATTCTGCTGAAGTTTAAAAATGCTAAGGAACTCTTCGATTGTTCTTCGGAATTCTGCTGAAGTTTAAAAATGCTACGGAACTCTTCCATTGTTCTTCTGAGCTCTGCTGAAGTTTAAAAATGCTACGGAACTCTTCCATTGTTCTTCGGAATTCTGATGAAGTTTAAAACTGCAACGGAACTCTTCCATTGTTCTTCGGAATTCTGCTGAAGTTTAAAAATGCTACGGAACTCTTCTGTTGTTCTTCGGAATTCTGCTGAAGTTTAAAAATGCTATGGAAATCTTCCATTGTTCTCGGAATTCTGGTGAAGTTTAAAAATGCTACGGAACTCTTCCATTGTTCTCGGAATTCTGGTGAAGTTTAAAAATGCTACGGAACTCATCCATTGTTCTCGGAATTCTGCTGAAGTTTAAAAATGCTACGGAACTCTTCCATTGTTCTTCGGAATTCTGCTGAAGTTTAAAAATGGTACGGAACTTTTCCATTGTTCTTCGGAATTCTGACAAAGTTTAAAAAGGCTACGGAACTCTTCCATTGTTCTTCGGAATTCTGCTGAAGTTTAAAAATGCTACGGAACTCTTCCATTGTTCTTCAGAATTCTGCAGAAGTTTAAAAATGCTACGGAACTCTTCCATTGTTCTTGGAATTCTGGTGAAGTTTAAAAATGCTACGGAACTCTTCCATTGTTCTCAGAATTCTGCTGAAGCTTATAAATTCTACGGTGCTCTTCCATTGTTCTTGGGAATTCTGCTGAAGTTTAAAAATGTTACGGATCAATTCCATTGTTCTTCGGAATTCTGCTGAAGTTTGAAAATGCTACGGAACTCTTCCATTGTTCACGGAATTCTGGTGAAGTTTAAAAATGCTACGGAACACTTCCATTGTTCTTTGGAATTCTGCTGAAGTTTAAAAATGCTATGGAACTCTTCCATTGTTCTTCTGAATTCTGCTGAAGTTTAAAAATGCTACGGAACTCTTCCATTGTTCTCGGAATTCTGTTGAAGTTTAAAAATGCTACGGAACTCTTCCATTGTTCTCGGAATTCTGGTGAAGTTTAAAAATGCTACGGAACTCTTCCATTGTTCTCGGAATTCTGCTGAAGTTTAAAAATGCTATGGAACTCTTCCATTGTTCTTCGGAATTCTGCTGAAGTTTAAAAATGCTACGGAACTTTTCCATTGTTCTTCGGAATTCTGATGAAGTTTAAAAATGCTACGGAACTCTTCCATTGTTCTTCGGAATTCTGCTGAAGTTTAAAAATGCTACGGAACTCTTCCATTGTTCTTCGGAATTCTGCAGAAGTTTAAAAATGCTACGGAACTCTTCCATTGTTCTTGGAATTCTGGTGAAGTTTAAAAATGCTACGGAACTCTTCCATTGTTCTCAGAATTCTGCTGAAGTTTATGAATTCTACGGTACTCTTCCATTGTTCTTGGGAATACTGCTGAAGTTTAAAAATATTACGGATCATTTCCATTGTTCTTCGGAATTCTGCTGAAGTTTAAATATGCTACGGAACTCTTCCATTGTTCTTTGGAATTCTGCTGAAGTTTAAAAATGCTACGGAACTCTTCGATTGTTCTTCGGAATTCTGCTGAAGTTTAAAAATGCTACGGAACTCTTCCATTGTTCTTCTGAGTTCTGCTGAAGTTTAAAAATGCTGCGGAACTCTACCATTGTTCTTCGGAATTCTGATGAAGTTTAAAACTGCAACGGAACTCTTCCATTGTTCTTCGGAATTCTGCTGAAGTTTAAAAATGCTACGGAACTCTTCTATTGTTCTTCGGATTTCTGCTGAAGTTTAAAAATGCTATGGAACTCTTCCATTGTTCTCGGAATTCTGGTGAAGTTTAAAAATGCCACAGAATTCTTCCATTGTTCTCGGAAATCTGGTGAAGTTTAAAAATGCTACGGAACTCATCCATTGTTCTCGGAATTCTGCTGAAGTTTAAAAATGCTACGGAACTCTTCCATTGTTCTTCGGAATTCTGCTGAAGTTTAAAAATGGTACGGAACTTTTCCATTGTTCTTCGGAATTCTGACGAAGTTTAAAAAGGCTACGGAACTCTTCCATTGTTCTTCGGAATTCTGCTGAAGTTTAAAAATGCTACGGAACTCTTCCATTGTTCTTCGGAATTCTGCAGAAGTTTAAAAATGCTACGGAACTCTTCCATTGTTCTTGGAATTCTGGTGAAGTTTAAAAATGCTACGGAACTCTTCCATTGTTCTCAGAATTCTGCTGAAGCTTATAAATTCTACGGTGCTCTTCCATTGTTCTTGGGAATTCTGCTGAAGTTTGAAAATGCTACGGAACTCTTCCATTGTTCTTCGGAATTCTGCTGAAGTTTAAAAATGCTACGGAACACTTCCTTTGTTCTTCGGAATTCTGCTGAAGTTTAAAAATGCTACGGAACTCTTCCATTGTTCACGGAATTCTGGTGAAGTTTAAAAATGCTACGGAACTCTTCCATTGTTCTTTGGAATTCTGCTGAAGTTTAAAAATGCTATGGAACTCTTCCATTGTTCTTCTGAATTCTGCTAAAGTTTAAAAATGCTTCGGAACTCTTCCATTGTTCTCGGAATTCTGGTGAAGTTTAAAAATGCTACGGAACTCTTCCATTGTTCTCGGAATTCTGCTGAAGTTTAAAAATGCTACGGAACTCTTCCATTGTTCTTCGAAATTCTGCAGAAGTTTAAAAATGCTACGGAACTCTTCCATTGTTCTTGGAATTCTGGTGAAGTTTAAAAATGCTACGGAACTCTTCCATTGTTCTCAGAATTCTGCTGAAGCTTATAAATTCTACGGTGCTCTTCCATTGTTCTTGGGAATTCTGCTGAAGTTTAAAAATGTTACGGATCAATTCCATTGTTCTTCCGAATTCTGCTGAAGTTTGAAAATGCTACGGAGCTCTTCCATTGTACACGGAATTCTGGTGAAGTTTAAAAATGCTACGGAACTCTTCCATTGTTCTTAGGAATTCTGCTGAAGTTTAAAAATGCTATGGAACTCTTCCATTGTTCTTCTGATTTCTGCTGAAGTTTAAAAATGAAACGGAACTCTTCCATTGTTCTTAGAATTCTGTTGAAGTTTAAAAATGCTATGGAACTCTTCCATTGTTCTCGGAATTCTGGTGAAGTTTAAAAATGCTACAGAACTCTTCCATTGTTCTCGGAATTCTGCTGAAGTTTAAAAATGCTATGGAACTCTTCCATTGTTCTTCGGAATTCTGCTGAAGTTTAAAAATGCTACGGAACTTTTCCATTGTTCTTCGGAATTCTGATGAAGTTTAAAAATGCTACGGAACTCTTCCATTGTTCTTCGGAATTCAGCTGAAGTTTAAAACTGCAACGGAACTCTTCCATTGTTCTTCGGAATTCTGCTGAAGTTTAAAAATGCTATGGAACTCTTCCATTGTTCTCGGAATTCTGGTGAAGTTTAAAAATGCTACGGAATTCTTCCATTGTTCTCGGAAATCTGGTGAAGTTTAAAAATGCTACGGAACTCATCCATTGTTCTCGGAATTCTGCTGAAGTTTAAAAATGCTACGGAACTCTTCCATTGTTCTTCGGAATTCTGCTGAAGTTTAAAAATGGTACGGAACTTTTCCATTGTTCTTCGGAATTCTGACGAAGTTTAAAAAGGCTACGGAACTCTTCCATTGTTCTTCGGAATTCTGCTGAAGTTTAAAAATGCTACGGAACTCTTCCATTGTTCTTCGGAATTCTGCAGAAGTTTAAAAATGCTACGGAACTCTTCCATTGTTCTTGGAATTCTGGTGAAGTTTAAAAATGCTACGGAACTCTTCCATTGTTCTCAGAATTCTGCTGAAGCTTATAAATTCTACGGTGCTCTTCCATTGTTCTTGGGAATTCTGCCGAAGTTTGAAAATGCTACGGAACTCTTCCATTGTTCTTCGGAATTCTGCTGAAGTTTAAAAATGCTACGGAACACTTCCTTTGTTCTTCGGAATTCTGCTGAAGTTTAAAATTGCTACGGAACTCTTCCATTGTTCACGGAATTCTGGTGAAGTTTAAAAATGCTACGGAACTCTTCCATTGTTCTTTGGAATTCTGCTGAAGTTTAAAAATGCTATGGAACTCTTCCATTGTTCTTCTGAATTCTGCTGAAGTTTAAAAATGCTTCGGAACTCTTCCATTGTTCTCGGAATTCTGGTGAAGTTTAAAAATGCTACGGAACTTTTCCATTGTTCTTCGGAATTCTGATGAAGTTTAAAAATGCTACGGAACTCTTCCATTGTTCTTCGGAATTCTGCTGAAGTTTAAAAATGCTACGGAACTCTTCCATTGTTTTTCGGAATTCTGCAGAAGTTTAAAAATGCTACGGAACTCTTCCATTGTTCTTGGAATTCTGGTGAAGTTTAAAAATGCTACGGAACTCTTCCATTGTTCTCAGAATTCTGCTGAAGTTTATAAATTCTACGGTACTCTTCCATTGTTCTTGGGAATTCTGCTGAAGTTTAAAAATGTTACGGATCATTTCCATTGTTCTTCGGAATTCTGCTGAAGTTTAAATATGCTACGGAACTCTTCCATTGTTCTTTGGAATTCTGCTGAAGTTTAAAAATGCTACGGAACTCTTCGATTGTTCTTCGGAATTCTGCTGAAGTTTAAAAATGCTACGGAACTCTTCCATTGTTCTTCTGAGTTCTGCTGAAGTTTAAAAATGCTGCGGAACTCTTCCATTGTTCTTCGGAATTCTGATGAAGTTTAAAACTGCAACGGAACTCTTCCATTGTTCTTCGGAATTCTGCTGAAGTTTAAAAATGCTACGGAACTCTTCTATTGTTCTTCGGAATTCTGCTGAAGTTTAAAAATGCTACGGAACTCTTCCATTGTTCTCGGAATTCTGGTGAAGTTTAAAAATGCTACGGAACTCTTCCATTGTTCTCGGAATTCTGGTGAAGTTTAAAAATGCTACGGAACTCATCCATTGTTCTCGGAATTCTGCTGAAGTTTAAAAATGCTACGGAACTCTTCCATTGTTCTTCGGAATTCTGCTGAAGTTTAAAAATGGTACGGAACTTTTCCATTGTTCTTCGGAATTCTGACGAAGTTTTAAAAGGCTACAGAACTCTTCCATTGTTCTTCGGAATTCTGCTGAAGTTTAAAAATGCTACGGAACTCTTCCATTGTTCTTCGAAATTCTGCAGAAGTTTAAAAATGCTACGGAACTCTTCCATTGTTCTTGGAATTCTGGTGAAGTTTAAAAATGCTACGGAACTCTTCCATTGTTCTCAGAATTCTGCTGAAGCTTATAAATTCTACGGTGCTCTTCCATTGTTCTTGGGAATTCTGCTGAAGTTTAAAAATGTTACGGATCAATTCCATTGTTCTTCGGAATTCTGCTGAAGTTTGAAAATGCTACGGAGCTCTTCCATTGTTCTTTGGAATTCTGCAGAAGTTTAAAAATGCTATGGAACTCTTCCATTGTTCTCGGAATTCTGGTGAAGTTTAAAAATGCTACGGAACTCTTTCATTGTTCTCGGAATTCTGGTGAAGTTTAAAAATGCTACGGAACTCATCCATTGTTCTCGGAATTCTGCTGAAGTTTAAAAATGCTACGGAACTCTTCCATTGTTCTTCGGAATTCTGACGAAGTTTAAAAATGGTACGGAACTTTCCCATTGTTCTTCGGAATTCTGACGAAGTTTAAAAAGGCTACGGAACTCTTCCATTTTTCTTCGGAATTCTGCTGAAGTTTAAAAATGCTACGGAACTCTTCCATTGTTCTTCGGAATTCTGCAGAAGTTTAAAAATGCTACGGAACTCTTCCATTGTTCTTGGAATTCTGGTGAAGTTTAAAAATGCTACGGAACTCTTCCATTGTTCTCAGAATTCTGCTGAAGCTTATAAATTCTACGGTGCTCTTCCATTGTTCTTGGGAATTCTGCTGAAGTTTAAAAATGTTACGGATCAATTCCATTGTTCTTCGGAATTCTGATGAAGTTTAAAAATGCTACGGAACTCTTCCATTGTTCTTCGGAATTCAGCTGAAGTTTAAAAATGCTACGGAACTCTTCCATTGTTCTTCGGAATTCTGCAGAAGTTTAAAAATGCTATTGAACTCTTCCATTGTTCTTGGAATTCTGGTGAAGTTTAAAAATGCTACGGAACTCTTCCATTGTTCTCAGAATTCTGCTGAAGTTTATAAATTCTACGGTACTCTTCCATTGTTCTTGGGAATTCTGCTGAAGTTTAAAAATGTTACGGATCATTTCCATTGTTCTTCGGAATTCTGCTGAAGTTTAAATATGCTACGGAACTCTTCCATTGTTCTTTGGAATTCTGCTGAAGTTTAAAAATGCTACGGAACTCTTCGATTGTTCTTCGGAATTCTGCTGAAGTTTAATAATGCTACGGAACTCTTCCATTGTTCTTCTGAGTTCTGCTGAAGTTTAAAAATGCTGCGGAACTCTTCCATCGTTCTTGGAATTCTGATGAAGTTTAAAACTGCAACGGAACTCTTCCATTGTTCTTCGGAATTCTGCTGAAGTTGAAAAATGCTACGGAACTCTTCTATTGTTCTTCGGAATTCTGCTGAAGTTTAAAAATGCTATGGAACTCTTCCATTGTTCTCGGAATTCTGGTGAAGTTTAAAAATGCTACGGAACTCTTCCATTGTCCTCGGAATTCTGGTGAAGTTTAAAAATGCTACGGAACTCATCCATTGTTCTCGGAATTCTGCTGAAGTTTAAAAATGCTACGGAACTCTTCCATTGTTCTTCGGAATTCTGCTGAAGTTTAAAAATGGTACGGAACTTTTCCATTGTTCTTCGGAATTCTGACGAAGTTTAAAAAGGTACGAAACTCTTCCATTGTTCTTCGGAATTCTGCTGAAGTTTAAAAATGCTACGGAACATTTCCATTGTTCTTCGGAATTCTGCAGAAGTTTAAAAATGCTACGGAACTCTTCCATTGTTCTTGAAATTCTGGTGAAGTTTAAAAATGCTACGGAACTCTTCCATTGTTCTCAGAATTCTGCTGAAGCTTATAAATTCTACTGTGCTCTTCCATTGTTCTTGGGAATTCTGCTGAAGTTTAAAAATGTTACGGATCAATTCCATTGTTCTTTGGAATTCTGCTGAAGTTTGAAAATGCTACGGAACTCTTCCATTGTTCTTCGGAATTCTGCTGAAGTTTAAAAATGCTGTGGAACTCTTCCATTGTTGTTCGGAATTCTGCTGAAGTTTAAAAATGCTACGGAACTCTTCCATTGTTCTTCGGAATTCTACAGAAGTTTAAAAATGCTACGGAACTCTTCCATTGTTCTTGGAATTCTGGTGAAGTTTAAAAATGCTACGGAACTCTTCCATTGTTCTCAGAATTCTGCTGAAGTTTATAAATTCTACGGTACTCTTCCATTGTTCTTGGGAATTCTGCTGAAGTTTAAAAATGTTACGGATCATTTCCATTGTTCTTCGGAATTCTGCTGAAGTTTAAATATGCTACGGAACTCTTCCATTGTTCTTTGGAATTCTGCTGAAGTTTAAAAATGCTACGGAACTCTTCGATTGTTCTTCGGAATTCTGCTGAAGTTTAAAAATGCTACGGAACTCTTCCATTGTTCTTCTGAGTTCTGCTGAAGTTTAAAAATGCTGCGGAACTCTTCCATTGTTCTTCGGAATTCTGATGAAGTTTAAAACTGCAACGGAACTCTTCCATTGTTCTTCGGAATTCTGCTGAAGTTTAAAAATGCTACGGAACTCTTCTATTGTTCTTCGGAATTCTGCTGAAGTTTAAAAATGCTATGGAAATCTTCCATTGTTCTCGGAATTCTGGTGAAGTTTAAAAATGCTACGGAACTCTTCCATTGTTCTCAGAATTCTGCTGAAGCTTATAAATTCTACGGTGCTCTTCCATTGTTCTTGGGAATTCTGCTGAAGTTTAAAAATGTTACGGATCAATTCCATTGTTCTTCGGAATTCTGCTGAAGTTTGAAAATGCTACGGAACTCTTCCATTGTTCACGGAATTCTGGTGAAGTTTAAAAATGCTACGGAACTCTTCCATTGTTCTTTGGAATTCTGCTGAAGTTTAAAAATGCTATGGAACTCTTCCATTGTTCTTCTGAATTCTGCTGAAGTTTAAAAATGCTACGGAACTCTTCCATTGTTCTCGGAATTCTGTTGAAGTTTAAAAATGCTACGGAACTCTTCCATTGTTCTCGGAATTCTGGTGAAGTTTAAAAATGCTACGGAACTTTTCCATTGTTCTCGGAATTCTGCTGAAGTTTAAAAATGCTATGGAACTCTTCCATTGTTCTTCGGAATTCTGCTGAAGTTTAAAAATGCTACGGAACTTTTCCATTGTTCTTCGGAATTCTGATGAAGTTTAAAAATGCTACGGAACTCTTCCATTTTTCTTCGGAATTCTGCTGAAGTTTAAAAATGCTACGGAACTCTTCCATTGTTCTTCGGAATTCTGCAGAAGTTTAAAAATGCTACGGAACTCTTCCATTGTTCTTGGAATTCTGGTGAAGTTTAAAAATGCTACAGAACTCTTCCATTGTTCTCAGAATTCTGCTGAAGTTTATGAATTCTACGGTACTCTTCCATTGTTCTTGGGAATTCTGCTGAAGTTTAAAAATGCTACGGAACTCTTCGATTGTTCTTTGGAATTCTGCTGAAGTTTAAAAATGCTACGGAACTCTTCCATTGTTCTTCTGAGTTCTGCTGAAGTTTAAAAATGCTGGGGAACTCTTCCATTGTTCTTCGGAATTCTGATGAAGTTTAAAACTGCAACGGAACTCTTCCATTGTTCTTCGGAATTCTGCTGAAGTTTAAAAATGCTATGGAACTCTTCCATTGTTCTCCGAATTCTGGTGAAGTTTAAAAATGCTACGGAATTCTTCCATTGTTCTCGGAAATCTGGTGAAGTTTAAAAATGCTACGGAACTCATCCATTGTTCTCGGAATTCTGCTGAAGTTTAAAAATGCTACGGAACTCTTCCATTGTTCTTCGGAATTCTGCTGAAGTTTAAAAATGGTACGGAACTTTTCCATTGTTCTTCGGAATTCTGACGAAGTTTAAAAAGGCTACGGAACTCTTCCATTGTTCTTCGGAATTCTGCTGAAGTTTAAAAATGCTACGGAACTCTTCCATTGTTCTTCGGAATTCTGCAGAAGTTTAAAAATGCTACGGAACTCTTCCATTGTTCTTGGAATTCTGGTGAAGTTTAAAAATGCTACGGAACTCTTCCATTGTTCTCAGAATTCTGCTGAAGCTTATAAATTCTAAGGTGCTCTTCCATTGTTCTTGGGAATTCTGCCGAAGTTTGAAAATGCTACGGAACTCTTCCATTGTTCTTCGGAATTCTGCTGAAGTTTAAAAATGCTACGGAACACTTCCTTTGTTCTTCGGAATTCTGCTGAAGTTTAAAATTGCTACGGAACTCTTCCATTGTTCACGGAATTCTGGTGAAGTTTAAAAATGCTACGGAACTCTTCCATTGTTCTTTGGAATTCTGCTGAAGTTTAAAAATGCTATGGAACTCTTCCATTGTTCTTCTGAATTCTGCTGAAGTTTAAAAATGCTTCGGAACTCTTCCATTGTTCTCGGAATTCTGGTGAAGTTTAAAAATGCTACGGAACTTTTCCATTGTTCTTCGGAATTCTGATGAAGTTTAAAAATGCTACGGAACTCTTCCATTGTTCTTCGGAATTCTGCTGAAGTTTAAAAATGCTACGGAACTCTTCCATTGTTTTTCGGAATTCTGCAGAAGTTTAAAAATGCTACGGAACTCTTCCATTGTTCTCAGAATTCTGCTGAAGTTTATAAATTCTACGGTACTCTTCCATTGTTCTTGGGAATTCTGCTGAAGTTTAAAAATGTTACGGATCATTTCCATTGTTCTTCGGAATTCTGCTGAAGTTTAAATATGCTACGGAACTCTTCCATTGTTCTTTGGAATTCTGCTGAAGTTTAAAAATGCTACGGAACTCTTCGATTGTTCTTCGGAATTCTGCTGAAGTTTAAAAATGCTACGGAACTCTTCCATTGTTCTTCTGAGTTCTGCTGAAGTTTAAAAATGCTGCGGAACTCTTCCATTGTTCTTCGGAATTCTGATGAAGTTTAAAACTGCAACGGAACTCTTCCATTGTTCTTCGGAATTCTGCTGAAGTTTAAAAATGCTACGGAACTCTTCTATTGTTCTTCGGAATTCTGCTGAAGTTTAAAAATGCTACGGAACTCTTCCATTGTTCTCGGAATTCTGGTGAAGTTTAAAAATGCTACGGAACTCTTCCATTGTTCTCGGAATTCTGGTGAAGTTTAAAAATGCTACGGAACTCATCCATTGTTCTCGGAATTCTGCTGAAGTTTAAAAATGCTACGGAACTCTTCCATTGTTCTTCGGAATTCTGCTGAAGTTTAAAAATGGTACGGAACTTTTCCATTGTTCTTCGGAATTCTGACGAAGTTTTAAAAGGCTACAGAACTCTTCCATTGTTCTTCGGAATTCTGCTGAAGTTTAAAAATGCTACGGAACTCTTCCATTGTTCTTCGAAATTCTGCAGAAGTTTAAAAATGCTACGGAACTCTTCCATTGTTCTTGGAATTCTGGTGAAGTTTAAAAATGCTACGGAACTCTTCCATTGTTCTCAGAATTCTGCTGAAGCTTATAAATTCTACGGTGCTCTTCCATTGTTCTTGGGAATTCTGCTGAAGTTTAAAAATGTTACGGATCAATTCCATTGTTCTTCGGAATTCTGCTGAAGTTTGAAAATGCTACGGAGCTCTTCCATTGTTCTTTGGAATTCTGCAGAAGTTTAAAAATGCTATGGAACTCTTCCATTGTTCTCGGAATTCTGGTGAAGTTTAAAAATGCTACGGAACTCTTTCATTGTTCTCGGAATTCTGGTGAAGTTTAAAAATGCTACGGAACTCATCCATTGTTCTCGGAATTCTGCTGAAGTTTAAAAATGCTACGGAACTCTTCCATTGTTCTTCGGAATTCTGACGAAGTTTAAAAATGGTACGGAACTTTCCCATTGTTCTTCGGAATTCTGACGAAGTTTAAAAAGGCTACGGAACTCTTCCATTTTTCTTCGGAATTCTGCTGAAGTTTAAAAATGCTACGGAACTCTTCCATTGTTCTTCGGAATTCTGCAGAAGTTTAAAAATGCTACGGAACTCTTCCATTGTTCTTGGAATTCTGGTGAAGTTTAAAAATGCTACGGAACTCTTCCATTGTTCTCAGAATTCTGCTGAAGCTTATAAATTCTACGGTGCTCTTCCATTGTTCTTGGGAATTCTGCTGAAGTTTAAAAATGTTACGGATCAATTCCATTGTTCTTCGGAATTCTGCTGAAGTTTAAAAATGCTACGGAACTTTTCCATTGTTCTTCGGAATTCTGCTGAAGTTTAAAAATGCTACGGAACTCATCCATTGTTCTTCGGAATTCTGCTGAAGTTTAAAAATGCTACGGAACTCTTCCCTTGTTTTGCGGAATTCTTCTGAAGTTTATAAATGCTACAGAACTCTTCTCTTGTTCTTCAGAATTCTGCTGAAGTTTAAAAATGCTACGGAACACTTCCTTTGTTCTTCGGAATTCTGCTGAAGTTTAAAAATGCTACAGAACTCTTCCATTGTTCACGGTATTCTGGTGAAGTTTAAAAATGCTACGGAACTCTTCCATTGTTCTTCGGAATTCTGCTGAAGTTTAAAATTGCTACGGGACACTTCCATTGTTCTTCTGAGTTCTGCTGAAGTTTAAAAAGGCTACGGAACTCTTCCATTGTTCTTTGGAATTCTGATGAAGTTTAAAACTGCAACGGAACTCTTCCATTGTTCTTCGGAATTCTGCTGAAGTTGAAAAATGCTACGGAACTCTTCCATTGTTCTTCGGAATTTTGCTGAAGTTTAAAAATGCTACGGAACTCTTCCATTGTTCTCGGAATTCTGGTGAAGTTTAAAAATGCTGCGGAACTCATCCATTGTTTTTGGAATTCTGATGAAGTTTAAAAATGCTACGGAACTCTTCCATTGTTCTTCGGAATTCTGCTGTAATTTAAAAATGCTACGGAACTCTTCCATTGTTCTTCGGAATTCTGCTGAAGTTTAAAAATGCTACGGAACTCTTCCATTGTTCTTCGGAATTCTGCTGAAGTTTAAAAATGCTGTGGAACTCTTCCATTGTTCTCGGAATTCTTCTGAAGTTTGAAAATGCTACGGAACTCTTCCATTGTTCTTCAGAATACTGCTGAAGTTTAAAAATGCTACGGAACACTTCCTTTGTTCTTCGGAATTCTGCTGAAGTTTAAAAATGCTACAGAACTCTTCTCTTGTTCTTCAGAATTCTGCTGAAGTTTAAAAATGCTACGGAACACTTCCTTTGTTCTTCCGAATTCTGCTGAAGTTTAAAAATGCTACAGAACTCTTCCATTGTTCACGGTATTCTGGTGAAGTTTAAAAATGCTACGGAACTCTTCCATTGTTCTTCGGAATTCTGCTGAAGTTTAAAAATGCTACGGGACTCTTCCATTGTTCTTCTGAGTTCTGCTGAAGTTTAAAAAGGCTACGGAACTCTTCCATTGTTCTTCGGAATTCTGATGAAGTTTAAAACTGCAACGGAACTCTTCCATTGTTCTTCGGAATTCTGCTGAAGTTTAAAAATGCTACGGAACACTTCCATTGTTCTTCGGAATTCTGCTGAAGTTTAAAAATGCTACGGAACTCTTCCATTGTTCTCGGAATTCTGCTGAAGTTTAAAAATGACTGCGAACTCATCCATTGTTCTCGGAATTCTGCTGAAGTTTAAAAATGCTACAGAACTCTTCCATTGTTCTTCGGAATTCTGCTGTAATTTAAAAATGCTACGGAACTCTTCCATTGTTCTTCGGAATTCTGCTGAAGTTTAAAAATGCTACGGAACTCTTCCATTGTTTTTCGGAATTCTGCTGAAGTTTAAAAATGCTGTGGAGCTCTTCCATTGTTCTTGGAATTCTTCTGAAGTTTGAAAATGCTACGGAACTCTTCCATTGTTCTTCAGAATACTGCTGAAGTTTAAAAATGCTACGGAACTCTTCCATTGTTATTCTTAATTCTGCTGAAGTTTACAAATGCTACGGAACTCTTCCATTGTTCTTCGGAATTCTGCTGAAGTCTAAAAATGCTATGGAACTCTTCCATTGTTCTTCTGAATTCTGCTGAAGTTTAAAAATGCTACGGAACTCTTCCATTGTTCACGGAATTCTGGTGAAGTTTAAAAATGCTACGGAACTCTTCCATTGTTATTCTTAATTCTGCGGAAGTTTAAAAATGCTACGGAACTCTTCCATTGTTCTTCGGAATTCTGCTGAAGTTTAAAAATGCTATGGAACTCTTCCATTGTTCTTCTGAATTCTGCTGAAGTTTAAAAATGCTACGGAACTCTTCCATTGTTCTCGGAATTCTGTTGAAGTTTAAAAATGCTACGGAACTCTTCCATTGTTCTCGGAATTCTGGTGAAGTTTAAAAATGCTACGGAACTCTTCCTTTGTTCTCAGAATTCTGCTGAAGTTTAAAAATGCTATGGAACTCTTCCATTGTTCTTCGGAATTCTGCTGAAGTTTAAAAATGCTACGGAACTTTTCCATTGTTCTTCAGAATTCTGATGAAGTTTAAAAATGCTACGGAACTCTTCCATTGTTCTTCGGAATTCTGCTGAAGTTTAAAAATGCTACGGAACTCTTCCATTGTTCTTCGGAATTCTGCAGAAGTTTAAAAATGCTACGGAACTCTTCCATTGTTCTTGGAATTCTGGTGAAGTTTAAAAATGCTACGGAACTCTTCCATTGTTCTCAGAATTCTGCTGAAGTTTATAAATTCTACGGTACTCTTCCATTGTTCTTGGGAATTCTGCTGAAGTTTAAAAATGTTACGGATCATTTCCATTGTTCTTCGGAATTCTGCTGAAGTTTAAATATGCTACGGAACTCTTCCATTGTTCTTCGGAATTCTGCTGAAGTTTAAAAATGCTACGGAACTCTTTGATTGTTCTTCAGAATTCTGATGAAGTTTAAAAATGTTACAGAACTCTTCCATTGTTCTTCTGAGTTCTGCTGAAGTTTAAAAATGCTACGGAACTCTTCCATTGTTATTCTTAATTCTGCTGAAGTTTAAACATGCTACGGAACTCTTCCATTGTTCTTCGGAATTCTGCTGTAATTTAAAAATGCTACGGAACTCTTCCATTGTTCTTCGGAATTCTGCTGAAGTTTAAAAATGCTACGGAACTCTTTGATTGTTCTTCGGAATTCTGCTGAAGTTTAAAAATGTTACAGAACTCTTCCATTGTTCTTCTGAGTTCTGCTGAAGTTTAAAAATGCTACGGAACTCTTCCATTGTTATTCTTAATTCTGCTGAAGTTTAAACATGCTACGGAACTCTTCCATTGTTCTTCGGAATTCTGCTGTAATTTAAAAATGCTACGGAACTCTTCCATTGTTCTTCGGAATTCTACTGAAGTTTAAAAATGCTACGGAACTCTTCCATTGTTCTTCGGAATTCTGCTGAAGTTTAAAAATGCTACGGAACTCTTCCATTGTTTTTCGGAATTCTGCCGAAGTTTAAAAATGCTGTGGAACTCTTCCATTGTTCTCGGAATTCTTCTGAAGTTTGAAAATGCTACGGAACTCTTCCATTGTTCTTCAGAATACTGCTGAAGTTTAAAAATGCTACGGAACACTTCCTTTGTTCTTCGGAATTCTGCTGAAGTTTAAAAATGCTACAGAACTCTTCCATTGTTCACGGTATTCTGGTGAAGTTTAAAAATGCTACGGAACTCTTCCATTGTTCTCGGAATTCTGCTGAAGTTTAAAAATGCTACGGAACTCTTCCATTTTTCTTCGGAATTCTGCTGAAGTTTAAAAATGCTACGGAACTTTTTCATTGTTCTTCGGAATTCTGATGAAGTTTAAAAATGCTACGGAACTCTTCCATTGTTCTTCGGAATTCTGCTGAAGTTTAAAAATGCTACGGAACTCTTCCATTGTTTTTCGGAATTCTGCAGAAGTTTAAAAATGCTACGGAACTCTTCCTTTGTTCTCGGAATTCTGGTGAAGTTTAAAAATGCTACGGAACTCTTCCATTGTTCTCAGAATTCTGCTGAAGTTTATAAATTCTACGGTACTCTTCCATTGTTCTTGGGAATTCTGCTGAAGTTTAAAAATGTTACGGATCATTTCCATTGTTCTTCGGAATTCTGCTGAAGTTTAAATATGCTACGGAACTCTTCCATTGTTCTTTGGAATTCTGCTGAAGTTTAAAAATGCTACGGAACTCTTCGATTGTTCTTCGGAATTCTGCTGAAGTTTAAAAATGCTACGGAACTCTTCCATTGTTCTTCTGAGTTCTGCTGAAGTTTAAAAATGCTGCGGAACTCTTCCATTGTTCTTCGGAATTCTGATGAAGTTTAAAACTGCAACGGAACTCTTCCATTGTTCTTCGGAATTCTGCTGAAGTTTAAAAATGCTACGGAACTCTTCTATTGTTCTTCGGAATTCTGCTGAAGTTTAAAAATGCTATGGAACTCTTCCATTGTTCTCGGAATTCTGGTGAAGTTTAAAAATGCTACGGAACTCTTCCATTGTTCTCGGAATTCTGGTGAAGTTTAAAAATGCTACGGAACTCATCCATTGTTCTCGGAATTCTGCTGAAGTTTAAAAATGCTACGGAACTCTTCCATTGTTCTTCGGAATTCTGCTGAAGTTTAAAAATGGTACGGAACTTTTCCATTGTTCTTCGGAATTCTGACGAAGTTTTAAAAGGCTACGGAACTCTTCCATTGTTCTTCGGAATTCTGCTGAAGTTTAAAAATGCTACGGAACTCTTCCATTGTTCTTCGAAATTCTGCAGAAGTTTAAAAATGCTACGGAACTCTTCCATTGTTTTTCGGAATTCTGCCGAAGTTTAAAAATGCTGTGGAACTCTTCCATTGTTCTCGGAATTCTTCTGAAGTTTGAAAATGCTACGGAACTCTTCCATTGTTCTTCAGAATACTGCTGAAGTTTAAAAATGCTACGGAACACTTCCTTTGTTCTTCGGAATTCTGCTGAAGTTTAAAAATGCTACAGAACTCTTCCATTGTTCACGGTATTCTGGTGAAGTTTAAAAATGCTACGGAACTCTTCCATTGTTCTCGGAATTCTGCTGAAGTTTAAAAATGCTACGGAACTCTTCCATTTTTCTTCGGAATTCTGCTGAAGTTTAAAAATGCTACGGAACTTTTCCATTGTTCTTCGGAATTCTGATGAAGTTTAAAAATGCTACGGAACTTTTCCATTGTTCTTCGGAATTCTGCTGAAGTTTAAAAATGCTACGGAACTCATCCATTGTTCTTCGGAATTCTGCTGAAGTTTAAAAATGCTACGGAACTCTTCCCTTGTTTTGCGGAATTCTTCTGAAGTTTATAAATGCTACAGAACTCTTCTCTTGTTCTTCAGAATTCTGCTGAAGTTTAAAAATGCTACGGAACACTTCCTTTGTTCTTCGGAATTCTGCTGAAGTTTAAAAATGCTACAGAACTCTTCCATTGTTCACGGTATTCTGGTGAAGTTTAAAAATGCTACGGAACTCTTCCATTGTTCTTCGGAATTCTGCTGAAGTTTAAAATTGCTACGGGACACTTCCATTGTTCTTCTGAGTTCTGCTGAAGTTTAAAAAGGCTACGGAACTCTTCCATTGTTCTTTGGAATTCTGATGAAGTTTAAAACTGCAACGGAACTCTTCCATTGTTCTTCGGAATTCTGCTGAAGTTGAAAAATGCTACGGAACTCTTCCATTGTTCTTCGGAATTCTGCTGAAGTTTAAAAATGCTAAGGAACTCTTCCATTGTTCTCGGAATTCTGGTGAAGTTTAAAAATGCTGCGGAACTCATCCATTGTTTTTGGAATTCTGATGAAGTTTAAAAATGCTACGGAACTCTTCCATTGTTCTTCGGAATTCTGCTGTAATTTAAAAATGCTACGGAACTCTTCCATTGTTCTTCGGAATTCTGCTGAAGTTTAAAAATGCTACGGAACTCTTCCATTGTTCTTCGGAATTCTGCTGAAGTTTAAAAATGCTGTGGAACTCTTCCATTGTTCTCGGAATTCTTCTGAAGTTTGAAAATGCTACGGAACTCTTCCATTGTTCTTCAGAATACTGCTGAAGTTTAAAAATGCTACGGAACACTTCCTTTGTTCCTCGGAATTCTGCTGAAGTTTAAAAATGCTACAGAACTCTTCTCTTGTTCTTCAGAATTCTGCTGAAGTTTAAAAATGCTACGGAACACTTCCTTTGTTCTTCCGAATTCTGCTGAAGTTTAAAAATGCTACAGAACTCTTCCATTGTTCACGGTATTCTGGTGAAGTTTAAAAATGCTACGGAACTCTTCCATTGTTCTTCGGAATTCTGCTGAAGTTTAAAAATGCTACGGGACTCTTCCATTGTTCTTCTGAGTTCTGCTGAAGTTTAAAAAGGCTACGGAACTCTTCCATTGTTCTTCGGAATTCTGATGAAGTTTAAAACTGCAACGGAACTCTTCCATTGTTCTTCGGAATTCTGCTGAAGTTTAAAAATGCTACGGAACACTTCCATTGTTCTTCGGAATTCTGCTGAAGTTTAAAAATGCTACGGAACTCTTCCATTGTTCTCGGAATTCTGCTGAAGTTTAAAAATGACTGCGAACTCATCCATTGTTCTCGGAATTCTGCTGAAGTTTAAAAATGCTACAGAACTCTTCCATTGTTCTTCGGAATTCTGCTGTAATTTAAAAATGCTACGGAACTCTTCCATTGTTCTTCGGAATTCTGCTGAAGTTTAAAAATGCTACGGAACTCTTCCATTGTTTTTCGGAATTCTGCTGAAGTTTAAAAATGCTGTGGAGCTCTTCCATTGTTCTTGGAATTCTTCTGAAGTTTGAAAATGCTACGGAACTCTTCCATTGTTCTTCAGAATACTGCTGAAGTTTAAAAATGCTACGGAACTCTTCCATTGTTATTCTTAATTCTGCTGAAGTTTACAAATGCTACGGAACTCTTCCATTGTTCTTCGGAATTCTGCTGAAGTCTAAAAATGCTATGGAACTCTTCCATTGTTCTTCTGAATTCTGCTGAAGTTTAAAAATGCTACGGAACTCTTCCATTGTTCACGGAATTCTGGTGAAGTTTAAAAATGCTACGGAACTCTTCCATTGTTATTCTTAATTCTGCGGAAGTTTAAAAATGCTACGGAACTCTTCCATTGTTCTTCGGAATTCTGCTGAAGTTTAAAAATGCTATGGAACTCTTCCATTGTTCTTCTGAATTCTGCTGATGTTTAAAAATGCTACGGAACTCTTCCATTGTTCTCGGAATTCTGTTGAAGTTTAAAAATGCTACGGAACTCTTCCATTGTTCTCGGAATTCTGGTGAAGTTTAAAAATGCTACGGAACTCTTCCTTTGTTCTCAGAATTCTGCTGAAGTTTAAAAATGCTATGGAACTCTTCCATTGTTCTTCGGAATTCTGCTGAAGTTTAAAAATGCTACGGAACTTTTCCATTGTTCTTCAGAATTCTGATGAAGTTTAAAAATGCTACGGAACTCTTCCATTGTTCTTCGGAATTCTGCTGAAGTTTAAAAATGCTACGGAACTCTTCCATTGTTCTTCGGAATTCTGCAGAAGTTTAAAAATGCTACGGAACTCTTCCATTGTTCTTGGAATTCTGGTGAAGTTTAAAAATGCTACGGAACTCTTCCATTGTTCTCAGAATTCTGCTGAAGTTTATAAATTCTACGGTACTCTTCCATTGTTCTTGGGAATTCTGCTGAAGTTTAAAAATGTTACGGATCATTTCCATTGTTCTTCGGAATTCTGCTGAAGTTTAAATATGCTACGGAACTCTTCCATTGTTCTTCGGAATTCTGCTGAAGTTTAAAAATGCTACGGAACTCTTTGATTGTTCGTCAGAATTCTGATGAAGTTTAAAAATGTTACAGAACTCTTCCATTGTTCTTCTGAGTTCTGCTGAAGTTTAAAAATGCTACGGAACTCTTCCATTGTTATTCTTAATTCTGCTGAAGTTTAAACATGCTACGGAACTCTTCCATTGTTCTTCGGAATTCTGCTGTAATTTAAAAATGCTATGGAACTCTTCCATTGTTCTTCGGAATTCTGCTGAAGTTTAAAAATGCTACGGAACTCTTTGATTGTTCTTCGGAATTCTGCTGAAGTTTAAAAATGTTACAGAACTCTTCCATTGTTCTTCTGAGTTCTGCTGAAGTTTAAAAATGCTACGGAACTCTTCCATTGTTATTCTTAATTCTGCTGAAGTTTAAACATGCTACGGAACTCTTCCATTGTTCTTCGGAATTCTGCTGTAATTTAAAAATGCTACGGAACTCTTCCATTGTTCTTCGGAATTCTACTGAAGTTTAAAAATGCTACGGAACTCTTCCATTGTTCTTCGGAATTCTGCTGAAGTTTAAAAATGCTACGGAACTCTTCCATTGTTTTTCGGAATTCTGCCGAAGTTTAAAAATGCTGTGGAACTCTTCCATTGTTCTCGGAATTCTTCTGAAGTTTGAAAATGCTACGGAACTCTTCCATTGTTCTTCAGAATACTGCTGAAGTTTAAAAATGCTACGGAACACTTCCTTTGTTCTTCGGAATTCTGCTGAAGTTTAAAAATGCTACAGAACTCTTCCATTGTTCACGGTATTCTGGTGAAGTTTAAAAATGCTACGGAACTCTTCCATTGTTCTCGGAATTCTGCTGAAGTTTAAAAATGCTCCGGAACTCTTCCATTTTTCTTCGGAATTCTGCTGAAGTTTAAAAATGCTACGGAACTTTTCCATTGTTCTTCGGAATTCTGATGAAGTTTAAAAATGCTACGGAACTCTTCCATTGTTCTTCGGAATTCTTCTGAAGTTTAAAAATGCTACGGAACTCTTCCATTGTTTTTCGGAATTCTGCAGAAGTTTAAAAATGCTACGGAACTCTTCCTTTGTTCTTGGAATTCTGGTGAAGTTTAAAAATGCTACGGAACTCTTCCATTGTTCTCAGAATTCTGCTGAAGTTTATAAATTCTACGGTACTCTTCCATTGTTCTTGGGAATTCTGCTGAAGTTTAAAA
This sequence comes from Phyllobates terribilis, assembly GCF_046119375.1. NCBI lineage: Eukaryota > Metazoa > Chordata > Amphibia > Anura > Dendrobatidae > Phyllobates > Phyllobates terribilis. The sequence goes on along the minus strand of NW_027363069.1, from coordinate 1,823,201 downwards.
ATGTTACAGATCATTTCCATTGTTCTTCGGAATTCTGCTGAAGTTTAAATATGCTACGGAACTCTTCCATTGTTCTTTGGAATTCTGCTGAAGTTTAAAAATGCTACGGAACTCTTCGATTGTTCTTCGGAATTCTGCTGAAGTTTAAAAATGCTACGGAACTCTTCCATTGTTCTTCTGAGTTCTGCTGAAGTTTAAAAATGCTGCGGAACTCTTCCATTGTTCTTCGGAATTCTGATGAAGTTTAAAACTGCAACGGAACTCTTCCATTGTTCTTCGGAATTCTGCTGAAGTTTAAAAATGCTACGGAACTCTTCTATTGTTCTTCGGAATTCTGCTGAAGTTTAAAAATGCTATGGAACTCTTCCATTGTTCTCGGAATTCTGGTGAAGTTTAAAAATGCTACGGAACTCTTCCATTGTTCTCGGAATTCTGGTGAAGTTTAAAAATGCTACGGAACTCATCCATTGTTCTCGGAATTCTGCTGAAGTTTAAAAATGCTACGGAACTCTTCCATTGTTCTTCGGAATTCTGCTGAAGTTTAAAAATGGTACGGAACTTTTCCATTGTTCTTCGGAATTCTGACGAAGTTTTAAAAGGCTACGGAACTCTTCCATTGTTCTTCGGAATTCTGCTGAAGTTTAAAAATGCTACGGAACTCTTCCATTGTTCTTCGAAATTCTGCAGAAGTTTAAAAATGCTACGGAACTCTTCCATTGTTTTTCGGAATTCTGCTGAAGTTTAAAAATGCTGTGGAACTCTTCCATTGTTCTCGGAATTCTTCTGAAGTTTGAAAATGCTACGGAACTCTTCCATTGTTCTTCAGAATACTGCTGAAGTTTAAAAATGCTACGGAACTCTTCCATTGTTCTTCGAAATTCTGCAGAAGTTTAAAAATGCTACGGAACTCTTCCATTGTTTTTCGGAATTCTGCCGAAGTTTAAAAATGCTGTGGAACTCTTCCATTGTTCTCGGAATTCTTCTGAAGTTTGAAAATGCTACGGAACTCTTCCATTGTTCTTCAGAATACTGCTGAAGTTTAAAAATGCTACGGAACACTTCCTTTGTTCTTCGGAATTCTGCTGAAGTTTAAAAATGCTACAGAACTCTTCCATTGTTCACGGTATTCTGGTGAAGTTTAAAAATGCTACGGAACTCTTCCATTGTTCTCGGAATTCTGCTGAAGTTTAAAAATGCTACGGAACTCTTCCATTTTTCTTCGGAATTCTGCTGAAGTTTAAAAATGCTACGGAACTTTTCCATTGTTCTTCGGAATTCTGATGAAGTTTAAAAATGCTACGGAACTCTTCCATTGTTCTTCGGAATTCTGCTGAAGTTTAAAAATGCTACGGAACTCTTCCATTGTTTTTCGGAATTCTGCAGAAGTTTAAAAATGCTACGGAACTCTTCCTTTGTTCTTGGAATTCTGGTGAAGTTTAAAAATGCTACGGAACTCTTCCATTGTTCTCAGAATTCTGCTGAAGTTTATAAATTCTACGGTACTCTTCCATTGTTCTTGGGAATTCTGCTGAAGTTTAAAAATGTTACGGATCATTTCCATTGTTCTTCGGAATTCTGCTGAAGTTTAAATATGCTACGGAACTCTTCCATTGTTCTTTGGAATTCTGCTGAAGTTTAAAAATGCTACGGAACTCTTCGATTGTTCTTCGGAATTCTGCTGAAGTTTAAAAATGCTACGGAACTCTTCCATTGTTCTCGGAATTCTGCTGAAGTTTAAAAATGACTGCGAACTCATCCATTGTTCTCGGAATTCTGCTGAAGTTTAAAAATGCTACAGAACTCTTCCATTGTTCTTCGGAATTCTGCTGTAATTTAAAAATGCTACGGAACTCTTCCATTGTTCTTCGGAATTCTGCTGAAGTTTAAAAATGCTACGGAACTCTTCCATTGTTTTTCGGAATTCTGCTGAAGTTTAAAAATGCTGTGGAGCTCTTCCATTGTTCTTGGAATTCTTCTGAAGTTTGAAAATGCTACGGAACTCTTCCATTGTTCTTCAGAATACTGCTGAAGTTTAAAAATGCTACGGAACTCTTCCATTGTTATTCTTAATTCTGCTGAAGTTTACAAATGCTACGGAACTCTTCCATTGTTCTTCGGAATTCTGCTGAAGTCTAAAAATGCTATGGAACTCTTCCATTGTTCTTCTGAATTCTGCTGAAGTTTAAAAATGCTACGGAACTCTTCCATTGTTCACGGAATTCTGGTGAAGTTTAAAAATGCTACGGAACTCTTCCATTGTTATTCTTAATTCTGCGGAAGTTTAAAAATGCTACGGAACTCTTCCATTGTTCTTCGGAATTCTGCTGAAGTTTAAAAATGCTATGGAACTCTTCCATTGTTCTTCTGAATTCTGCTGATGTTTAAAAATGCTACGGAACTCTTCCATTGTTCTCGGAATTCTGTTGAAGTTTAAAAATGCTACGGAACTCTTCCATTGTTCTCGGAATTCTGGTGAAGTTTAAAAATGCTACGGAACTCTTCCTTTGTTCTCAGAATTCTGCTGAAGTTTAAAAATGCTATGGAACTCTTCCATTGTTCTTCGGAATTCTGCTGAAGTTTAAAAATGCTACGGAACTTTTCCATTGTTCTTCAGAATTCTGATGAAGTTTAAAAATGCTACGGAACTCTTCCATTGTTCTTCGGAATTCTGCTGAAGTTTAAAAATGCTACGGAACTCTTCCATTGTTCTTCGGAATTCTGCAGAAGTTTAAAAATGCTACGGAACTCTTCCATTGTTCTTGGAATTCTGGTGAAGTTTAAAAATGCTACGGAACTCTTCCATTGTTCTCAGAATTCTGCTGAAGTTTATAAATTCTACGGTACTCTTCCATTGTTCTTGGGAATTCTGCTGAAGTTTAAAAATGTTACGGATCATTTCCATTGTTCTTCGGAATTCTGCTGAAGTTTAAATATGCTACGGAACTCTTCCATTGTTCTTCGGAATTCTGCTGAAGTTTAAAAATGCTACGGAACTCTTTGATTGTTCGTCAGAATTCTGATGAAGTTTAAAAATGTTACAGAACTCTTCCATTGTTCTTCTGAGTTCTGCTGAAGTTTAAAAATGCTACGGAACTCTTCCATTGTTATTCTTAATTCTGCTGAAGTTTAAACATGCTACGGAACTCTTCCATTGTTCTTCGGAATTCTGCTGTAATTTAAAAATGCTATGGAACTCTTCCATTGTTCTTCGGAATTCTGCTGAAGTTTAAAAATGCTACGGAACTCTTTGATTGTTCTTCGGAATTCTGCTGAAGTTTAAAAATGTTACAGAACTCTTCCATTGTTCTTCTGAGTTCTGCTGAAGTTTAAAAATGCTACGGAACTCTTCCATTGTTATTCTTAATTCTGCTGAAGTTTAAACATGCTACGGAACTCTTCCATTGTTCTTCGGAATTCTGCTGTAATTTAAAAATGCTACGGAACTCTTCCATTGTTCTTCGGAATTCTACTGAAGTTTAAAAATGCTACGGAACTCTTCCATTGTTCTTCGGAATTCTGCTGAAGTTTAAAAATGCTACGGAACTCTTCCATTGTTTTTCGGAATTCTGCCGAAGTTTAAAAATGCTGTGGAACTCTTCCATTGTTCTCGGAATTCTTCTGAAGTTTGAAAATGCTACGGAACTCTTCCATTGTTCTTCAGAATACTGCTGAAGTTTAAAAATGCTACGGAACACTTCCTTTGTTCTTCGGAATTCTGCTGAAGTTTAAAAATGCTACAGAACTCTTCCATTGTTCACGGTATTCTGGTGAAGTTTAAAAATGCTACGGAACTCTTCCATTGTTCTCGGAATTCTGCTGAAGTTTAAAAATGCTCCGGAACTCTTCCATTTTTCTTCGGAATTCTGCTGAAGTTTAAAAATGCTACGGAACTTTTCCATTGTTCTTCGGAATTCTGATGAAGTTTAAAAATGCTACGGAACTCTTCCATTGTTCTTCGGAATTCTTCTGAAGTTTAAAAATGCTACGGAACTCTTCCATTGTTTTTCGGAATTCTGCAGAAGTTTAAAAATGCTACGGAACTCTTCCTTTGTTCTTGGAATTCTGGTGAAGTTTAAAAATGCTACGGAACTCTTCCATTGTTCTCAGAATTCTGCTGAAGTTTATAAATTCTACGGTACTCTTCCATTGTTCTTGGGAATTCTGCTGAAGTTTAAAAATGTTACAGATCATTTCCATTGTTCTTCGGAATTCTGCTGAAGTTTAAATATGCTACGGAACTCTTCCATTGTTCTTTGGAATTCTGCTGAAGTTTAAAAATGCTACGGAACTCTTCGATTGTTCTTCGGAATTCTGCTGAAGTTTAAAAATGCTACGGAACTCTTCCATTGTTCTTCTGAGTTCTGCTGAAGTTTAAAAATGCTGCGGAACTCTTCCATTGTTCTTCGGAATTCTGATGAAGTTTAAAACTGCAACGGAACTCTTCCATTGTTCTTCGGAATTCTGCTGAAGTTTAAAAATGCTACGGAACTCTTCTATTGTTCTTCGGAATTCTGCTGAAGTTTAAAAATGCTATGGAACTCTTCCATTGTTCTCGGAATTCTGGTGAAGTTTAAAAATGCTACGGAACTCTTCCATTGTTCTCGGAATTCTGGTGAAGTTTAAAAATGCTACGGAACTCATCCATTGTTCTCGGAATTCTGCTGAAGTTTAAAAATGCTACGGAACTCTTCCATTGTTCTTCGGAATTCTGCTGAAGTTTAAAAATGGTACGGAACTTTTCCATTGTTCTTCGGAATTCTGACGAAGTTTTAAAAGGCTACGGAACTCTTCCATTGTTCTTCGGAATTCTGCTGAAGTTTAAAAATGCTACGGAACTCTTCCATTGTTCTTCGAAATTCTGCAGAAGTTTAAAAATGCTACGGAACTCTTCCATTGTTTTTCGGAATTCTGCTGAAGTTTAAAAATGCTGTGGAACTCTTCCATTGTTCTCGGAATTCTTCTGAAGTTTGAAAATGCTACGGAACTCTTCCATTGTTCTTCAGAATACTGCTGAAGTTTAAAAATGCTACGGAACTCTTCCATTGTTCTTCGAAATTCTGCAGAAGTTTAAAAATGCTACGGAACTCTTCCATTGTTTTTCGGAATTCTGCCGAAGTTTAAAAATGCTGTGGAACTCTTCCATTGTTCTCGGAATTCTTCTGAAGTTTGAAAATGCTACGGAACTCTTCCATTGTTCTTCAGAATACTGCTGAAGTTTAAAAATGCTACGGAACACTTCCTTTGTTCTTCGGAATTCTGCTGAAGTTTAAAAATGCTACAGAACTCTTCCATTGTTCACGGTATTCTGGTGAAGTTTAAAAATGCTACGGAACTCTTCCATTGTTCTCGGAATTCTGCTGAAGTTTAAAAATGCTACGGAACTCTTCCATTTTTCTTCGGAATTCTGCTGAAGTTTAAAAATGCTACGGAACTTTTCCATTGTTCTTCGGAATTCTGATGAAGTTTAAAAATGCTACGGAACTCTTCCATTGTTCTTCGGAATTCTGCTGAAGTTTAAAAATGCTACGGAACTCTTCCATTGTTTTTCGGAATTCTGCAGAAGTTTAAAAATGCTACGGAACTCTTCCTTTGTTCTTGGAATTCTGGTGAAGTTTAAAAATGCTACGGAACTCTTCCATTGTTCTCAGAATTCTGCTGAAGTTTATAAATTCTACGGTACTCTTCCATTGTTCTTGGGAATTCTGCTGAAGTTTAAAAATGTTACGGATCATTTCCATTGTTCTTCGGAATTCTGCTGAAGTTTAAATATGCTACGGAACTCTTCCATTGTTCTTTGGAATTCTGCTGAAGTTTAAAAATGCTACGGAACTCTTCGATTGTTCTTCGGAATTCTGCTGAAGTTTAAAAATGCTACGGAACTCTTCCATTGTTCTTCTGAGTTCTGCTGAAGTTTAAAAATGCTGCGGAACTCTTCCATTGTTCTTCGGAATTCTGATGAAGTTTAAAACTGCAACGGAACTCTTCCATTGTTCTTCGGAATTCTGCTGAAGTTTAAAAATGCTACGGAACTCTTCTATTGTTCTTCGGAATTCTGCTGAAGTTTAAAAATGCTATGGAACTCTTCCATTGTTCTCGGAATTCTGGTGAAGTTTAAAAATGCTACGGAACTCTTCCATTGTTCTCGGAATTCTGGTGAAGTTTAAAAATGCTACGGAACTCTTCCATTGTTCTCGGAATTCTGGTGAAGTTTAAAAATGCTACGGAACTCATCCATTGTTCTCGGAATTCTGCTGAAGTTTAAAAATGCTACGGAACTCTTCCATTGTTCTTCGGAATTCTGCTGAAGTTTAAAAATGGTACGGAACTTTTCCATTGTTCTTCGGAATTCTGACGAAGTTTTAAAAGGCTACGGAACTCTTCCATTGTTCTTCGGAATTCTGCTGAAGTTTAAAAATGCTACGGAACTCTTCCATTGTTCTTGGAATTCTGGTGAAGTTTAAAAATGCTACGGAACTCTTCCATTGTTCTCAGAATTCTGCTGAAGCTTATAAATTCTACGGTGCTCTTCCATTGTTCTTGGGAATTCTGCTGAAGTTTAAAAATGTTACGGATCAATTCCATTGTTCTTCGGAATCCTGCTGAAGTTTGAAAATGCTACGGAGCTCTTCCATTGTTCACGGAATTCTGGTGAAGTTTAAAAATGCTACGGAACTCTTCCATTGTTCTCGGAATTCTGGTGAAGTTTAAAAATGCTACGGAACTCTTCCTTTGTTCTCAGAATTCTGCTGAAGTTTAAAAATGCTATGGAACTCTTCCATTGTTCTTCGGAATTCTGCTGAAGTTTAAAAATGCTACGGAACTCTTCCATTGTTCTTCAGAATTCTGATGAAGTTTAAAAATGCTACGGAACTCTTCCATTGTTCTTCGGAATTCTGCTGAAGTTTAAAAATGCTACGGAACTCTTCCATTGTTCTTCGGAATTCTGCAGAAGTTTAAAAATGCTACGGAACTCTTCCATTGTTCTTGGAATTCTGGTGAAGTTTAAAAATGCTACGGAACTCTTCCATTGTTCTCAGAATTCTGCTGAAGTTTATAAATTCTACGGTACTCTTCCATTGTTCTTGGGAATTCTGCTGAAGTTTAAAAATGTTACGGATCATTTCCATTGTTCTTCGGAATTCTGCTGAAGTTTAAATATGCTACGGAACTCTTCCATTGTTCTTCGGAATTCTGCTGAAGTTTAAAAATGCTACGGAACTCTTTGATTGTTCTTCGGAATTCTGATGAAGTTTAAAAATGTTACAGAACTCTTCCATTGTTCTTCTGAGTTCTGCTGAAGTTTAAAAATGCTACGGAACTCTTCCATTGTTATTCTTAATTCTGCTGAAGTTTAAACATGCTACGGAACTCTTCCATTGTTCTTCGGAATTCTGCTGTAATTTAAAAATGCTACGGAACTCTTCCATTGTTCTTCGGAATTCTGCTGAAGTTTAAAAATGCTACGGAACTCTTTGATTGTTCTTCGGAATTCTGCTGAAGTTTAAAAATGTTACAGAACTCTTCCATTGTTCTTCTGAGTTCTGCTGAAGTTTAAAAATGCTACGGAACTCTTCCATTGTTATTCTTAATTCTGCTGAAGTTTAAACATGCTACGGAACTCTTCCATTGTTCTTCGGAATTCTGCTGTAATTTAAAAATGCTACGGAACTCTTCCATTGTTCTTCGGAATTCTACTGAAGTTTAAAAATGCTACGGAACTCTTCCATTGTTCTTCGGAATTCTGCTGAAGTTTAAAAATGCTACGGAACTCTTCCATTGTTTTTCGGAATTCTGCCGAAGTTTAAAAATGCTGTGGAACTCTTCCATTTTTCTCGGAATTCTTCTGAAGTTTGAAAATGCTACGGAACTCTTCCATTGTTCTTCAGAATACTGCTGAAGTTTAAAAATGCTACGGAACACTTCCTTTGTTCTTCGGAATTCTGCTGAAGTTTAAAAATGCTACAGAACTCTTCCATTGTTCACGGTATTCTGGTGAAGTTTAAAAATGCTACGGAACTCTTCCATTGTTCTCGGAATTCTGCTGAAGTTTAAAAATGCTACGGAACTCTTCCATTTTTCTTCGGAATTCTGCTGAAGTTTAAAAATGCTACGGAACTTTTCCATTGTTCTTCGGAATTCTGATGAAGTTTAAAAATGCTATGGAACTCTTCCATTGTTCTCGGAATTCTGGTGAAGTTTAAAAATGCTACGGAACTCTTCCATTGTTCTCGGAATTCTGGTGAAGTTTAAAAATGCTACGGAACTCTTCCATTGTTCTCGGAATTCTGGTGAAGTTTAAAAATGCTACGGAACTCATCCATTGTTCTCGGAATTCTGCTGAAGTTTAAAAATGCTACGGAACTCTTCCATTGTTCTTCGGAATTCTGCTGAAGTTTAAAAATGGTACGGAACTTTTCCATTGTTCTTCGGAATTCTGACGAAGTTTTAAAAGGCTACGGAACTCTTCCATTGTTCTTCGGAATTCTGCTGAAGTTTAAAAATGCTACGGAACTCTTCCATTGTTCTTGGAATTCTGGTGAAGTTTAAAAATGCTACGGAACTCTTCCATTGTTCTCAGAATTCTGCTGAAGCTTATAAATTCTACGGTGCTCTTCCATTGTTCTTGGGAATTCTGCTGAAGTTTAAAAATGTTACGGATCAATTCCATTGTTCTTCGGAATCCTGCTGAAGTTTGAAAATGCTACGGAGCTCTTCCATTGTTCACGGAATTCTGGTGAAGTTTAAAAATGCTACGGAACTCTTCCATTGTTCTCGGAATTCTGGTGAAGTTTAAAAATGCTACGGAACTCTTCCTTTGTTCTCAGAATTCTGCTGAAGTTTAAAAATGCTATGGAACTCTTCCATTGTTCTTCGGAATTCTGCTGAAGTTTAAAAATGCTACGGAACTCTTCCATTGTTCTTCAGAATTCTGATGAAGTTTAAAAATGCTACGGAACTCTTCCATTGTTCTTCGGAATTCTGCTGAAGTTTAAAAATGCTACGGAACTCTTCCATTGTTCTTCGGAATTCTGCAGAAGTTTAAAAATGCTACGGAACTCTTCCATTGTTCTTGGAATTCTGGTGAAGTTTAAAAATGCTACGGAACTCTTCCATTGTTCTCAGAATTCTGCTGAAGTTTATAAATTCTACGGTACTCTTCCATTGTTCTTGGGAATTCTGCTGAAGTTTAAAAATGTTACGGATCATTTCCATTGTTCTTCGGAATTCTGCTGAAGTTTAAATATGCTACGGAACTCTTCCATTGTTCTTCGGAATTCTGCTGAAGTTTAAAAATGCTACGGAACTCTTTGATTGTTCTTCGGAATTCTGATGAAGTTTAAAAATGTTACAGAACTCTTCCATTGTTCTTCTGAGTTCTGCTGAAGTTTAAAAATGCTACGGAACTCTTCCATTGTTATTCTTAATTCTGCTGAAGTTTAAACATGCTACGGAACTCTTCCATTGTTCTTCGGAATTCTGCTGTAATTTAAAAATGCTACGGAACTCTTCCATTGTTCTTCGGAATTCTGCTGAAGTTTAAAAATGCTACGGAACTCTTTGATTGTTCTTCGGAATTCTGCTGAAGTTTAAAAATGTTACAGAACTCTTCCATTGTTCTTCTGAGTTCTGCTGAAGTTTAAAAATGCTACGGAACTCTTCCATTGTTATTCTTAATTCTGCTGAAGTTTAAACATGCTACGGAACTCTTCCATTGTTCTTCGGAATTCTGCTGTAATTTAAAAATGCTACGGAACTCTTCCATTGTTCTTCGGAATTCTACTGAAGTTTAAAAATGCTACGGAACTCTTCCATTGTTCTTCGGAATTCTGCTGAAGTTTAAAAATGCTACGGAACTCTTCCATTGTTTTTCGGAATTCTGCCGAAGTTTAAAAATGCTGTGGAACTCTTCCATTTTTCTCGGAATTCTTCTGAAGTTTGAAAATGCTACGGAACTCTTCCATTGTTCTTCAGAATACTGCTGAAGTTTAAAAATGCTACGGAACACTTCCTTTGTTCTTCGGAATTCTGCTGAAGTTTAAAAATGCTACAGAACTCTTCCATTGTTCACGGTATTCTGGTGAAGTTTAAAAATGCTACGGAACTCTTCCATTGTTCTCGGAATTCTGCTGAAGTTTAAAAATGCTACGGAACTCTTCCATTTTTCTTCGGAATTCTGCTGAAGTTTAAAAATGCTACGGAACTTTTCCATTGTTCTTCGGAATTCTGATGAAGTTTAAAAATGCTACGGAACTCTTCCATTGTTCTTCGGAATTCTGCTGAAGTTTAAAAATGCTACGGAACTCTTCCATTGTTTTTCGGAATTCTGCAGAAGTTTAAAAATGCTACGGAACTCTTCCTTTGTTCTTGGAATTCTGGTGAAGTTTAAAAATGCTACGGAACTCTTCCATTGTTCTCAGAATTCTGCTGAAGTTTATAAATTCTACGGTACTCTTCCATTGTTCTTGGGAATTCTGCTGAAGTTTAAAAATGTTACGGATCATTTCCATTGTTCTTCGGAATTCTGCTGAAGTTTAAATATGCTACGGAACTCTTCCATTGTTCTTTGGAATTCTGCTGAAGTTTAAAAATGCTACGGAACTCTTCGATTGTTCTTCGGAATTCTGCTGAAGTTTAAAAATGCTACGGAACTCTTCCATTGTTCTTCTGAGTTCTGCTGAAGTTTAAAAATGCTGCGGAACTCTTCCATTGTTCTTCGGAATTCTGATGAAGTTTAAAACTGCAACGGAACTCTTCCATTGTTCTTCGGAATTCTGCTGAAGTTTAAAAATGCTACGGAACTCTTCTATTGTTCTTCGGAATTCTGCTGAAGTTTAAAAATGCTATGGAACTCTTCCATTGTTCTCGGAATTCTGGTGAAGTTTAAAAATGCTACGGAACTCTTCCATTGTTCTCGGAATTCTGGTGAAGTTTAAAAATGCTACGGAACTCATCCATTGTTCTCGGAATTCTGCTGAAGTTTAAAAATGCTACGGAACTCTTCCATTGTTCTTCGGAATTCTGCTGAAGTTTAAAAATGGTACGGAACTTTTCCATTGTTCTTCGGAATTCTGACGAAGTTTTAAAAGGCTACGGAACTCTTCCATTGTTCTTCGGAATTCTGCTGAAGTTTAAAAATGCTACGGAACTCTTCCATTGTTCTTCGAAATTCTGCAGAAGTTTAAAAATGCTACGGAACTCTTCCATTGTTCTTGGAATTCTGGTGAAGTTTAAAAATGCTACGGAACTCTTCCATTGTTCTCAGAATTCTGCTGAAGCTTATAAATTCTACGGTGCTCTTCCATTGTTCTTGGGAATTCTGCTGAAGTTTAAAAATGTTACGGATCAATTCCATTGTTCTTCGGAATCCTGCTGAAGTTTGAAAATGCTACGGAGCTCTTCCATTGTTCACGGAATTCTGGTGAAGTTTAAAAATGCTACGGAACTCTTCCATTGTTCTTCGGAATTCTGCAGAAGTTTAAAAATGCTATGGAACTCTTCCATTGTTCTCGGAATTCTGGTGAAGTTTAAAAATGCTACGGAACTCTTTCATTGTTCTCGGAATTCTGGTGAAGTTTAAAAATGCTACGGAACTCATCCATTGTTCTCGGAATTCTGGTGAAGTTTAAAAATGCTGCGGAACTCATCCATTGTTTTTGGAATTCTGATGAAGTTTAAAAATGCTACGGAACTCTTCCATTGTTCTTCGGAATTCTGACGAAGTTTAAAAATGCTACGGAACTCTTCCATTGTTCTTCGGAATTCTGCTGAAGTTTAAAAATGCTACGGAACTCTTCCATTGTTCTTCGGAATTCTGCAGAAGTTTAAAAATGCTACGGAACTCTTCCATTGTTCTTGGAATTCTGGTGAAGTTTAAAAATGCTACGGAACTCTTCCATTGTTCTCAGAATTCTGCTGAAGCTTATAAATTCTACGGTGCTCTTCCATTGTTCTTGGGAATTCTGCTGAAGTTTAAAAATGTTACGGATCAATTCCATTGTTCTTCGGAATTCTGCTGAAGTTTAAAAATGCTACGGAACTTTTCCATTGTTCTTCGGAATTCTGCTGAAGTTTAAAAATGCTACGGAACTCATCCATTGTTCTTCGGAATTCTGCTGAAGTTTAAAAATGCTACGGAACTCTTCCTTTGTTTTGCGGAATTCTTCTGAAGTTTATAAATGCTACAGAACTCTTCTCTTGTTCTTCAGAATTCTGCTGAAGTTTAAAAATGCTACGGAACACTTCCTTTGTTCTTCGGAATTCTGCTGAAGTTTAAAAATGCTACAGAACTCTTCCATTGTTCACGGTATTCTGGTGAAGTTTAAAAATGCTACGGAACTCTTCCATTGTTCTTCGGAATTCTGCTGAAGTTTAAAATTGCTACGGGACACTTCCATTGTTCTTCTGAGTTCTGCTGAAGTTTAAAAAGGCTACGGAACTCTTCCATTGTTCTTTGGAATTCTGATGAAGTTTAAAACTGCAACGGAACTCTTCCATTGTTCTTCGGAATTCTGCTGAAGTTGAAAAATGCTACGGAACTCTTCCATTGTTCTTCGGAATTCTGCTGAAGTTTAAAAATGCTATGGAACTCTTCCATTGTTCTCGGAATTCTGGTGAAGTTTAAAAATGCTGCGGAACTCATCCATTGTTCTTGGAATTCTGATGAAGTTTAAAAATGCTACGGAACTCTTCCATTGTTCTTCGGAATTCTGCTGTAATTTAAAAATGCTACGGAACTCTTCCATTGTTCTTCGGAATTCTGCTGAAGTTTAAAAATGCTACGGAACTCTTCCATTGTTCTTCGGAATTCTGCTGAAGTTTAAAAATGCTATGGAACTCTTCCATTGATTTTCGGAATTCTGCTGAAGTTTAAAAATGCTGTGGAACTCTTCCATTGTTCTCGGAATTCTTCTGAAGTTTGAAAATGCTACGGAACTCTTCCATTGTTCTTCAGAATACTGCTGAAGTTTAAAAATGCTACGGAACACTTCCTTTGTTCTTCGGAATTCTGCTGAAGTTTAAAAATGCTACAGAACTCTTCTCTTGTTCTTCAGAATTCTGCTGAAGTTTAAAAATTCTACGGAACACTTCCTTTGTTCTTCCGAATTCTGCTGAAATTTAAAAATGCTACAGAACTCTTCCATTGTTCACGGTATTCTGGTGAAGTTTAAAAATGCTACGGTACTCTTCCATTGTTCTTCGGAATTCTGCTGAAGTTTAAAAATGCTACGGGACTCTTCCATTGTTCTTCTGAGTTCTGCTGAAGTTTAAAAAGGCTACGGAACTCTTCCATTGTTCTTCGGAATTCTGATGAAGTTTAAAACTGCAACGGAACTCTTCCATTGTTCTTCGGAATTCTGCTGAAGTTTAAAAATGCTACGGAACACTTCCATTGTTCTTCGGAATTCTGCTGAAGTTTAAAAATGCTACGGAACTCTTCCATTGTTCTCGGAATTCTGCTGAAGTTTAAAAATGACTGCGAACTCATCCATTGTTCTCGGAATTCTGCTGAAGTTTAAAAATGCTACAGAACTCTTCCATTGTTCTTCGGAATTCTGCTGTAATTTAAAAATGCTACGGAACTCTTCCATTGTTCTTCGGAATTCTGCTGAAGTTTAAAAATGCTACGGAACTCTTCCATTGTTTTTCGGAATTCTGCTGAAGTTTAAAAATGCTGTGGAGCTCTTCCATTGTTCTTGGAATTCTTCTGAAGTTTGAAAATGCTACGGAACTCTTCCATTGTTCTTCAGAATACTGCTGAAGTTTAAAAATGCTACGGAACACTTCCTTTGTTCTTCGGAATTCTGCTGAAGTTTAAAAATGCTACGGAACTCTTCCAATGTTCACGGAATTCTGGTGAAGTTTAAAAATGCTACGGAACTCTTCCATTGTTATTCTTAATTCTGCTGAAGTTTACAAATGCTACGGAACTCTTCCATTGTTCTTCGGAATTCTGCTGAAGTCTAAAAATGCTATGGAACTCTTCCATTGTTCTTCTGAATTCTTCTGAAGTTTAAAAATGCTACGGAACTCTTCCATTGTTCACGGAATTCTGGTGAAGTTTAAAAATGCTACGGAACTCTTCCATTGTTATTCTTAATTCTGCGGAAGTTTAAAAATGCTACGGAACTCTTCCATTGTTCTTCGGAATTCTGCTGAAGTTTAAAAATGCTATGGAACTCTTCCATTGTTCTTCTGAATTCTGCTGAAGTTTAAAAATGCTACGGAACTCTTCCATTGTTCTTGGAATTCTGGTGAAGTTTAAAAATGCTACGGAACTCTTCCATTGTTCTCAGAATTCTGCTGAAGTTTATAAATTCTACGGTACTCTTCCATTGTTCTTGGGAATTCTGCTGAAGTTTAAAAATGTTACGGATCATTTCCATTGTTCTTCGGAATTCTGCTGAAGTTTAAATATGCTACGGAACTCTTCCATTGTTCTTCGGAATTCTGCTGAAGTTTAAAAATGCTACGGAACTCTTTGATTGTTCTTCGGAATTCTGCTGAAGTTTAAAAATGTTACAGAACTCTTCCATTGTTCTTCTGAGTTCTGCTGAAGTTTAAAAATGCTACGGAACTCTTCCATTGTTATTCTTAATTCTGCTGAAGTTTAAACATGCTACGGAACTCTTCCATTGTTCTTCGGAATTCTGCTGTAATTTAAAAATGCTACGGAACTCTTCCATTGTTCTTCCGAATTCTGCTGAAGTTTAAAAATGCTACAGAACTCTTCCATTGTTCACGGTATTCTGGTGAAGTTTAAAAATGCTACGGAACTCTTCCATTGTTCTTCGGAATTCTGCTGAAGTTTAAAAATGCTACGGGACTCTTCCATTGTTCTTCTGAGTTCTGCTGAAGTTTAAAAAGGCTACGGAACTCTTCCATTGTTCTTCGGAATTCTGATGAAGTTTAAAACTGCAACGGAACTCTTCCATTGTTCTTCGGAATTCTGCTGAAGTTTAAAAATGCTACGGAACACTTCCATTGTTCTTCGGAATTCTGCTGAAGTTTAAAAATGCTACGGAACTCTTCCATTGTTCTCGGAATTCTGCTGAAGTTTAAAAATGACTGCGAACTCATCCATTGTTCTCGGAATTCTGCTGAAGTTTAAAAATGCTACAGAACTCTTCCATTGTTCTTCGGAATTCTGCTGTAATTTAAAAATGCTACGGAACTCTTCCATTGTTCTTCGGAATTCTGCTGAAGTTTAAAAATGCTACGGAACTCTTCCATTGTTTTTCGGAATTCTGCTGAAGTTTAAAAATGCTGTGGAGCTCTTCCATTGTTCTTGGAATTCTTCTGTAGTTTGAAAATGCTACGGAACTCTTCCATTGTTCTTCAGAATACTGCTGAAGTTTAAAAATGCTACGGAACACTTCCTTTGTTCTTCGGAATTCTGCTGAAGTTTAAAAATGCTACGGAACTCTTCCAATGTTCACGGAATTCTGGTGAAGTTTAAAAATGCTACGGAACTCTTCCATTGTTCTTCGGAATTCTGCTGAAGTTTAAAAATGCTACGGAACTCTTCCATTGTTCTTCGGAATTCTGCAGAAGTTTAAAAATGCTACGGAACTCTTCCATTGTTCTTGGAATTCTGGTGAAGTTTAAAAATGCTACGGAACTCTTCCATTGTTCTCAGAATTCTGCTGAAGCTTATAAATTCTACGGTGCTCTTCCATTGTTCTTGGGAATTCTGCTGAAGTTTAAAAATGTTACGGATCAATTCCATTGTTCTTCGGAATTCTGCTGAAGTTTAAAAATGCTACGGAACTTTTCCATTGTTCTTCGGAATTCTGCTGAAGTTTAAAAATGCTACGGAACTCATCCATTGTTCTTCGGAATTCTGCTGAAGTTTAAAAATGCTACGGAACTCTTCCCTTGTTTTGCGGAATTCTTCTGAAGTTTATAAATGCTACAGAACTCTTCTCTTGTTCTTCAGAATTCTGCTGAAGTTTAAAAATGCTACGGAACACTTCCTTTGTTCTTCGGAATTCTGCTGAAGTTTAAAAATGCTACAGAAGTCTTCCATTGTTCACGGTATTCTGGTGAAGTTTAAAAATGCTACGGAACTCTTCCATTGTTCTTCGGAATTCTGCTGAAGTTTAAAATTGCTACGGGACACTTCCATTGTTCTTCTGAGTTCTGCTGAAGGTTAAAAAGGCTACGGAACTCTTCCATTGTTCTTTGGAATTCTGATGAAGTTTAAAACTGCAACGGAACTCTTCCATTGTTCTTCGGAATTCTGCTGAAGTTGAAAAATGCTACGGAACTCTTCCATTGTTCGTCGGAATTCTGCTGAAGTTTAAAAATGCTACGGAACTCTTCCATTGTTCTCGGAATTCTGGTGAAGTTTAAAAATGCTGCGGAACTCATCCATTGTTCTTGGAATTCTGATGAAGTTTAAAAATGCTACGGAACTCTTCCATTGTTCTTCGGAATTCTGCTGTAATTTAAAAATGCTACGGAACTCTTCCATTGTTCTTCGGAATTCTGCTGAAGATTAAAAATGCTACGGAACTCTTCCATTGTTCTTCGGAATTCTGCTGAAGTTTAAAAATGCTATGGAACTCTTCCATTGTTTTTCGGAATTCTGCTGAAGTTTAAAAATGCTGTGGAACTCTTCCATTGTTCTCGGAATTCTTCTGAAGTTTGAAAATGCTACGGAACTCTTCCATTGTTCTTCAGAATACTGCTGAAGTTTAAAAATGCTACGGAACACTTCCTTTGTTCTTCGGAATTCTGCTGAAGTTTAAAAATGCTACAGAACTCTTCTCTTGTTCTTCAGAATTCTGCTGAAGTTTAAAAATGCTACGGAACACTTCCTTTGTTCTTCCGAATTCTGCTGAAGTTTAAAAATGCTACAGAACTCTTCCATTGTTCACGGTATTCTGGTGAAGTTTAAAAATGCTACGGAACTCTTCCATTGTTCTTCGGAATTCTGCTGAAGTTTAAAAATGCTACGGGACTCTTCCATTGTTCTTCTGAGTTCTGCTGAAGTTTAAAAAGGCTACGGAACTCTTCCATTGTTCTTCGGAATTCTGATGAAGTTTAAAACTGCAACGGAACTCTTCCATTGTTCTTCGGAATTCTGCTGAAGTTTAAAAATGCTACGGAACACTTCCATTGTTCTTCGGAATTCTGCTGAAGTTTAAAAATGCTACGGAACTCTTCCATTGTTCTCGGAATTCTGCTGAAGTTTAAAAATGACTGCGAACTCATCCATTGTTCTCGGAATTCTGCTGAAGTTTAAAAATGCTACAGAACTCTTCCATTGTTCTTCGGAATTCTGCTGTAATTTAAAAATGCTACGGAACTCTTCCATTGTTCTTCGGAATTCTGCTGAAGTTTAAAAATGCTACGGAACTCTTCCATTGTTTTTCGGAATTCTGCTGAAGTTTAAAAATGCTGTGGAGCTCTTCCATTGTTCTTGGAATTCTTCTGAAGTTTGAAAATGCTACGGAACTCTTCCATTGTTCTTCAGAATACTGCTGAAGTTTAAAAATGCTACGGAACACTTCCTTTGTTCTTCGGAATTCTGCTGAAGTTTAAAAATGCTACGGAACTCTTCCAATGTTCACGGAATTCTGGTGAAGTTTAAAAATGCTACGGAACTCTTCCATTGTTCTCGGAATTCTGGTGAAGTTTAAAAATGCTACGGAACTCTTCCTTTGTTCTCAGAATTCTGCTGAAGTTTAAAAATGCTATGGAACTCTTCCATTGTTCTTCGGAATTCTGCTGAAGTTTAAAAATGCTACGGAACTCTTCCATTGTTCTTCAGAATTCTGATGAAGTTTAAAAATGCTACGGAACTCTTCCATTGTTCTTCGGAATTCTGCTGAAGTTTAAAAATGCTACGGAACTCTTCCATTGTTCTTCGGAATTCTGCAGAAGTTTAAAAATGCTACGGAACTCTTCCATTGTTCTTGGAATTCTGGTGAAGTTTAAAAATGCTACGGAACTCTTCCATTGTTCTCAGAATTCTGCTGAAGTTTATAAATTCTACGGTACTCTTCCATTGTTCTTGGGAATTCTGCTGAAGTTTAAAAATGTTACGGATCATTTCCATTGTTCTTCGGAATTCTGCTGAAGTTTAAATATGCTATGGAACTCTTCCATTGTTCTTCGGAATTCTGCTGAAGTTTAAAAATGCTACGGAACTCTTTGATTGTTCTTCGGAATTCTGATGAAGTTTAAAAATGTTACAGAACTCTTCCATTGTTCTTCTGAGTTCTGCTGAAGTTTAAAAATGCTACGGAACTCTTCCATTGTTATTCTTAATTCTGCTGAAGTTTAAACATGCTACGGAACTCTTCCATTGTTCTTCGGAATTCTGCTGTAATTTAAAAATGCTACGGAACTCTTCCATTGTTCTTCGGAATTCTGCTGAAGTTTAAAAATGCTACGGAACTCTTTGATTGTTCTTCGGAATTCTGCTGAAGTTTAAAAATGTTACAGAACTCTTCCATTGTTCTTCTGAGTTCTGCTGAAGTTTAAAAATGCTACGGAACTCTTCCATTGTTATTCTTAATTCTGCTGAAGTTTAAACATGCTACGGAACTCTTCCATTGTTCTTCGGAATTCTGCTGTAATTTAAAAATGCTACGGAACTCTTCCATTGTTCTTCGGAATTCTACTGAAGTTTAAAAATGCTACGGAACTCTTCCATTGTTCTTCGGAATTCTGCTGAAGTTTAAAAATGCTACAGAACTCTTCCATTGTTTTTCGGAATTCTGCCGAAGTTTAAAAATGCTGTGGAACTCTTCCATTTTTCTCGGAATTCTTCTGAAGTTTGAAAATGCTACGGAACTCTTCCATTGTTCTTCAGAATACTGCTGAAGTTTAAAAATGCTACGGAACACTTCCTTTGTTCTTCGGAATTCTGCTGAAGTTTAAAAATGCTACAGAACTCTTCCATTGTTCACGGTATTCTGGTGAAGTTTAAAAATGCTACGGAACTCTTCCATTGTTCTCGGAATTCTGCTGAAGTTTAAAAATGCTACGGAACTCTTCCATTTTTCTTCGGAATTCTGCTGAAGTTTAAAAATGCTACGGAACTTTTCCATTGTTCTTCGGAATTCTGATGAAGTTTAAAAATGCTACGGAACTCTTCCATTGTTCTTCGGAATTCTGCTGAAGTTTAAAAATGCTACGGAACTCTTCCATTGTTTTTCGGAATTCTGCAGAAGTTTAAAAATGCTACGGAACTCTTCCTTTGTTCTTGGAATTCTGGTGAAGTTTAAAAATGCTACGGAACTCTTCCATTGTTCTCAGAATTCTGCTGAAGTTTATAAATTCTACGGTACTCTTCCATTGTTCTTGGGAATTCTGCTGAAGTTTAAAAATGTTACGGATCATTTCCATTGTTCTTCGGAATTCTGCTGAAGTTTAAATATGCTATGGAACTCTTCCATTGTTCTTTGGAATTCTGCTGAAGTTTAAAAATGCTACGGAACTCTTCGATTGTTCTTCGGAATTCTGCTGAAGTTTAAAAATGCTACGGAACTCTTCCATTGTTCTTCTGAGTTCTGCTGAAGTTTAAAAATGCTGCGGAACTCTTCCATTGTTCTTCGGAATTCTGATGAAGTTTAAAACTGCAACGGAACTCTTCCATTGTTCTTCGGAATTCTGCTGAAGTTTAAAAATGCTACGGAACTCTTCTATTGTTCTTCGGAATTCTGCTGAAGTTTAAAAATGCTATGGAACTCTTCCATTGTTCTCGGAATTCTGGTGAAGTTTAAAAATGCTACGGAACTCTTCCATTGTTCTCGGAATTCTGGTGAAGTTTAAAAATGCTACGGAACTCATCCATTGTTCTCGGAATTCTGCTGAAGTTTAAAAATGCTACGGAACTCTTCCATTGTTCTTTGGAATTCTGCTGAAGTTTAAAAATGGTACGGAACTTTTCCGTTGTTCTTCGGAATTCTGACGAAGTTTTAAAAGGCTACGGAACTCTTCCATTGTTCTTCGGAATTCTGCTGAAGTTTAAAAATGCTACGGAACTCTTCCATTGTTCTTCGAAATTCTGCAGAAGTTTAAAAATGCTACGGAACTCTTCCATTGTTCTTGGAATTCTGGTGAAGTTTAAAAATGCTACGGAACTCTTCCATTGTTCTCAGAATTCTGCTGAAGCTTATAAATTCTACGGTGCTCTTCCATTGTTCTTGGGAATTCTGCTGAAGTTTAAAAATGTTACGGATCAATTCCATTGTTCTTCGGAATCCTGCTGAAGTTTGAAAATGCTACGGAGCTCTTCCATTGTTCACGGAATTCTGGTGAAGTTTAAAAATGCTACGGAACTCTTCCATTGTTCTTCGGAATTCTGCAGAAGTTTAAAAATGCTATGGAACTCTTCCATTGTTCTCGGAATTCTGGTGAAGTTTAAAAATGCTACGGAACTCTTTCATTGTTCTCGGAATTCTGGTGAAGTTTAAAAATGCTACGGAACTCATCCATTGTTCTCGGAATTCTGGTGAAGTTTAAAAATGCTGCGGAACTCATCCATTGTTTTTGGAATTCTGATGAAGTTTAAAAATGCTACGGAACTCTTCCATTGTTCTTCGGAATTCTGACGAAGTTTAAAAATGCTACGGAACTCTTCCATTGTTCTTCGGAATTCTGCTGAAGTTTAAAAATGCTACGGAACTCTTCCATTGTTCTTCGGAATTCTGCAGAAGTTTAAAAATGCTACGGAACTCTTCCATTGTTCTTGGAATTCTGGTGAAGTTTAAAAATGCTACGGAACTCTTCCATTGTTCTCAGAATTCTGCTGAAGCTTATAAATTCTACGGTGCTCTTCCATTGTTCTTGGGAATTCTGCTGAAGTTTAAAAATGTTACGGATCAATTCCATTGTTCTTCGGAATTCTGCTGAAGTTTAAAAATGCTACGGAACTTTTCCATTGTTCTTCGGAATTCTGCTGAAGTTTAAAAATGCTACGGAACTCATCCATTGTTCTTCGGAATTCTGCTGAAGTTTAAAAATGCTACGGAACTCTTCCCTTGTTTTGCGGAATTCTTCTGAAGTTTATAAATGCTACAGAACTCTTCTCTTGTTCTTCAGAATTCTGCTGAAGTTTAAAAATGCTACGGAACACTTCCTTTGTTCTTCGGAATTCTGCTGAAGTTTAAAAATGCTACAGAACTCTTCCATTGTTCACGGTATTCTGGTGAAGTTTAAAAATGCTACGGAACTCTTCCATTGTTCTTCGGAATTCTGCTGAAGTTTAAAATTGCTACGGGACACTTCCATTGTTCTTCTGAGTTCTGCTGAAGTTTAAAAAGGCTACGGAACTCTTCCATTGTTCTTTGGAATTCTGATGAAGTTTAAAACTGCAACGGAACTCTTCCATTGTTCTTCGGAATTCTGCTGAAGTTGAAAAATGCTACGGAACTCTTCCATTGTTCTTCGGATTTCTGCTGAAGATTAAAAATGCTATGGAACTCTTCCATTGTTCTCGGAATTCTGGTGAAGTTTAAAAATGCTGCGGAACTCATCCATTGTTCTTGGAATTCTGATGAAGTTTGAAAATGCTACGGAACTCTTCCATTGTTCTTCGGAATTCTGCTGTAATTTAAAAATGCTACGGAACTCTTCCATTGTTCTTCGGAATTCTGCTGAAGTTTAAAAATGCTACGGAACTCTTCCATTGTTCTTCGGAATTCTGCTGAAGTTTAAAAATGCTATGGAACTCTTCCATTGATTTTCGGAATTCTGCTGAAGTTTAAAAATGCTGTGGAACTCTTCCATTGTTCTCGGAATTCTTCTGAAGTTTGAAAATGCTACGGAACTCTTCCATTGTTCTTCAGAATACTGCTGAAGTTTAAAAATGCTACGGAACACTTCCTTTGTTCTTCGGAATTCTGCTGAAGTTTAAAAATGCTACAGAACTCTTCTCTTGTTCTTCAGAATTCTGCTGAAGTTTAAAAATGCTACGGAACACTTCCTTTGTTCTTCCGAATTCTGCTGAAATTTAAAAATGCTACAGAACTCTTCCATTGTTCACGGTATTCTGGTGAAGTTTAAAAATGCTACGGTACTCTTCCATTGTTCTTCGGAATTCTGCTGAAGTTTAAAAATGCTACGGGACTCTTCCATTGTTCTTCTGAGTTCTGCTGAAGTTTAAAAAGGCTACGGAACTCTTCCATTGTTCTTCGGAATTCTGATGAAGTTTAAAACTGCAACGGAACTCTTCCATTGTTCTTCGGAATTCTGCTGAAGTTTAAAAATGCTACGGAACACTTCCATTGTTCTTCGGAATTCTGCTGAAGTTTAAAAATGCTACGGAACTCTTCCATTGTTCTCGGAATTCTGCTGAAGTTTAAAAATGACTGCGAACTCATCCATTGTTCTCGGAATTCTGCTGAAGTTTAAAAATGCTACAGAACTCTTCCATTGTTCTTCGGAATTCTGCTGTAATTTAAAAATGCTACGGAACTCTTCCATTGTTCTTCGGAATTCTGCTGAAGTTTAAAAATGCTACGGAACTCTTCCATTGTTTTTCGGAATTCTGCTGAAGTTTAAAAATGCTGTGGAGCTCTTCCATTGTTCTTGGAATTCTTCTGAAGTTTGAAAATGCTACGGAACTCTTCCATTGTTCTTCAGAATACTGCTGAAGTTTAAAAATGCTACGGAACACTTCCTTTGTTCTTCGGAATTCTGCTGAAGTTTAAAAATGCTACGGAACTCTTCCAATGTTCACGGAATTCTGGTGAAGTTTAAAAATGCTACGGAACTCTTCCATTGTTATTCTTAATTCTGCTGAAGTTTACAAATGCTACGGAACTCTTCCATTGTTCTTCGGAATTCTGCTGAAGTCTAAAAATGCTATGGAACTCTTCCATTGTTCTTCTGAATTCTTCTGAAGTTTAAAAATGCTACGGAACTCTTCCATTGTTCACGGAATTCTGGTGAAGTTTAAAAATGCTACGGAACTCTTCCATTGTTATTCTTAATTCTGCGGAAGTTTAAAAATGCTACGGAACTCTTCCATTGTTCTTCGGAATTCTGCTGAAGTTTAAAAATGCTATGGAACTCTTCCATTGTTCTTCTGAATTCTGCTGAAGTTTAAAAATGCTACGGAACTCTTCCATTGTTCTTGGAATTCTGGTGAAGTTTAAAAATGCTACGGAACTCTTCCATTGTTCTCAGAATTCTGCTGAAGTTTATAAATTCTACGGTACTCTTCCATTGTTCTTGGGAATTCTGCTGAAGTTTAAAAATGTTACGGATCATTTCCATTGTTCTTCGGAATTCTGCTGAAGTTTAAATATGCTACGGAACTCTTCCATTGTTCTTCGGAATTCTGCTGAAGTTTAAAAATGCTACGGAACTCTTTGATTGTTCTTCGGAATTCTGCTGAAGTTTAAAAATGTTACAGAACTCTTCCATTGTTCTTCTGAGTTCTGCTGAAGTTTAAAAATGCTACGGAACTCTTCCATTGTTATTCTTAATTCTGCTGAAGTTTAAACATGCTACGGAACTCTTCCATTGTTCTTCGGAATTCTGCTGTAATTTAAAAATGCTACGGAACTCTTCCATTGTTCTTCCGAATTCTGCTGAAGTTTAAAAATGCTACAGAACTCTTCCATTGTTCACGGTATTCTGGTGAAGTTTAAAAATGCTACGGAACTCTTCCATTGTTCTTCGGAATTCTGCTGAAGTTTAAAAATGCTACGGGACTCTTCCATTGTTCTTCTGAGTTCTGCTGAAGTTTAAAAAGGCTACGGAACTCTTCCATTGTTCTTCGGAATTCTGATGAAGTTTAAAACTGCAACGGAACTCTTCCATTGTTCTTCGGAATTCTGCTGAAGTTTAAAAATGCTACGGAACACTTCCATTGTTCTTCGGAATTCTGCTGAAGTTTAAAAATGCTACGGAACTCTTCCATTGTTCTCGGAATTCTGCTGAAGTTTAAAAATGACTGCGAACTCATCCATTGTTCTCGGAATTCTGCTGAAGTTTAAAAATGCTACAGAACTCTTCCATTGTTCTTCGGAATTCTGCTGTAATTTAAAAATGCTACGGAACTCTTCCATTGTTCTTCGGAATTCTGCTGAAGTTTAAAAATGCTACGGAACTCTTCCATTGTTTTTCGGAATTCTGCTGAAGTTTAAAAATGCTGTGGAGCTCTTCCATTGTTCTTGGAATTCTTCTGTAGTTTGAAAATGCTACGGAACTCTTCCATTGTTCTTCAGAATACTGCTGAAGTTTAAAAATGCTACGGAACACTTCCTTTGTTCTTCGGAATTCTGCTGAAGTTTAAAAATGCTACGGAACTCTTCCAATGTTCACGGAATTCTGGTGAAGTTTAAAAATGCTACGGAACTCTTCCATTGTTCTTCGGAATTCTGCTGAAGTTTAAAAATGCTACGGAACTCTTCCATTGTTCTTCGGAATTCTGCAGAAGTTTAAAAATGCTACGGAACTCTTCCATTGTTCTTGGAATTCTGGTGAAGTTTAAAAATGCTACGGAACTCTTCCATTATTCTCAGAATTCTGCTGAAGCTTATAAATTCTACGGTGCTCTTCCATTGTTCTTGGGAATTCTGCTGAAGTTTAAAAATGTTACGGATCAATTCCATTGTTCTTCGGAATTCTGCTGAAGTTTAAAAATGCTACGGAACTTTTCCATTGTTCTTCGGAATTCTGCTGAAGTTTAAAAATGCTACGGAACTCATCCATTGTTCTTCGGAATTCTGCTGAAGTTTAAAAATGCTACGGAACTCTTCCCTTGTTTTGCGGAATTCTTCTGAAGTTTATAAATGCTACAGAACTCTTCTCTTGTTCTTCAGAATTCTGCTGAAGTTTAAAAATGCTACGGAACACTTCCTTTGTTCTTCGGAATTCTGCTGAAGTTTAAAAATGCTACAGAAGTCTTCCATTGTTCACGGTATTCTGGTGAAGTTTAAAAATGCTACGGAACTCTTCCATTGTTCTTCGGAATTCTGCTGAAGTTTAAAATTGCTACGGGACACTTCCATTGTTCTTCTGAGTTCTGCTGAAGGTTAAAAAGGCTACGGAACTCTTCCATTGTTCTTTGGAATTCTGATGAAGTTTAAAACTGCAACGGAACTCTTCCATTGTTCTTCGGAATTCTGCTGAAGTTGAAAAATGCTACGGAACTCTTCCATTGTTCGTCGGAATTCTGCTGAAGTTTAAAAATGCTACGGAACTCTTCTATTGTTCTCGGAATTCTGGTGAAGTTTAAAAATGCTGCGGAACTCATCCATTGTTCTTGGAATTCTGATGAAGTTTAAAAATGCTACGGAACTCTTCCATTGTTCTTCGGAATTCTGCTGTAATTTAAAAATGCTACGGAACTCTTCCATTGTTCTTCGGAATTCTGCTGAAGATTAAAAATGCTACGGAACTCTTCCATTGTTCTTCGGAATTCTGCTGAAGTTTAAAAATGCTATGGAACTCTTCCATTGTTTTTCGGAATTCTGCTGAAGTTTAAAAATGCTGTGGAACTCTTCCATTGTTCTCGGAATTCTTCTGAAGTTTGAAAATGCTACGGAACTCTTCCATTGTTCTTCAGAATACTGCTGAAGTTTAAAAATGCTACGGAACACTTCCTTTGTTCTTCGGAATTCTGCTGAAGTTTAAAAATGCTACAGAACTCTTCTCTTGTTCTTCAGAATTCTGCTGAAGTTTAAAAATGCTACGGAACACTTCCTTTGTTCTTCCGAATTCTGCTGAAGTTTAAAAATGCTACAGAACTCTTCCATTGTTCACGGTATTCTGGTGAAGTTTAAAAATGCTACGGAACTCTTCCATTGTTCTTCGGAATTCTGCTGAAGTTTAAAAATGCTACGGGACTCTTCCATTGTTCTTCTGAGTTCTGCTGAAGTTTAAAAAGGCTACGGAACTCTTCCATTGTTCTTCGGAATTCTGATGAAGTTTAAAACTGCAACGGAACTCTTCCATTGTTCTTCGGAATTCTGCTGAAGTTTAAAAATGCTACGGAACACTTCCATTGTTCTTCGGAATTCTGCTGAAGTTTAAAAATGCTACGGAACTCTTCCATTGTTCTCGGAATTCTGCTGAAGTTTAAAAATGCTGTGGAGCTCTTCCATTGTTCTTGGAATTCTTCTGAAGTTTGAAAATGCTACGGAACTCTTCCATTGTTCTTCAGAATACTGCTGAAGTTTAAAAATGCTACGGAACACTTCCTTTGTTCTTCGGAATTCTGCTGAAGTTTAAAAATGCTACGGAACTCTTCCAATGTTCACGGAATTCTGGTGAAGTTTAAAAATGCTACGGAACTCTTCCATTGTTATTCTTAATTCTGCTGAAGTTTACAAATGCTACGGAACTCTTCCATTGTTCTTCGGAATTCTGCTGAAGTCTAAAAATGCTATGGAACTCTTCCATTGTTCTTCTGAATTCTGCTGAAGTTTAAAAATGCTACGGAACTCTTCCATTGTTCACGGAATTCTGGTGAAGTTTAAAAATGCTACGGAACTCTTCCATTGTTATTCTTAATTCTGCGGAAGTTTAAAAATGCTACGGAACTCTTTCATTGTTCTTCGGAATTCTGCTGAAGTTTAAAAATGCTATGGAACTCTTCCATTGTTCTTCTGAATTCTGCTGAAGTTTAAAAATGCTACGGAACTCTTCCATTGTTCTCGGAATTCTGTTGAAGTTTAAAAATGCTACGGAACTCTTCCATTGTTCTCGGAATTCTGGTGAAGTTTAAAAATGCTACGGAACTCTTCCTTTGTTCTCAGAATTCTGCTGAAGTTTAAAAATGCTATGGAACTCTTCCATTGTTCTTCGGAATTCTGCTGAAGTTTAAAAATGCTACGGAACTTTTCCATTGTTCTTCAGAATTCTGATGAAGTTTAAAAATGCTACGGAACTCTTCCATTGTTCTTCGGAATTCTGCTGAAGTTTAAAAATGCTACGGAACTCTTCCATTGTTCTTCGGAATTCTGAAGAAGTTTAAAAATGCTACGGAACTCTTCCATTGTTCTTGGAATTCTGGTGAAGTTTAAAAATGCTACGGAACTCTTCCATTGTTCTCAGAATTCTGCTGAAGTTTATAAATTCTACGGTACTCTTCCATTGTTCTTGGGAATTCTGCTGAAGTTTAAAAATGTTACGGATCATTTCCATTGTTCTTCGGAATTCTGCTGAAGTTTAAATATGCTACGGAACTCTTCCATTGTTCTTCGGAATTCTGCTGAAGTTTAAAAATGCTACGGAACTCTTTGATTGTTCTTCGGAATTCTGCTGAAGTTTAAAAATGTTACAGAACTCTTCCATTGTTCTTCTGAGTTCTGCTGAAGTTTAAAAATGCTACGGAACTCTTCCATTGTTATTCTTAATTCTGCTGAAGTTTAAACATGCTACGGAACTCTTCCATTGTTCTTCGGAATTCTGCTGTAATTTAAAAATGCTACGGAACTCTTCCATTGTTCTTCCGAATTCTGCTGAAGTTTAAAAATGCTACAGAACTCTTCCATTGTTCACGGTATTCTGGTGAAGTTTAAAAATGCTACGGAACTCTTCCATTGTTCTTCGGAATTCTGCTGAAGTTTAAAAATGCTACGGGACTCTTCCATTGTTCTTCTGAGTTCTGCTGAAGTTTAAAAAGGCTACGGAACTCTTCCATTGTTCTTCGGAATTCTGATGAAGTTTAAAACTGCAACGGAACTCTTCCATTGTTCTTCGGAATTCTGCTGAAGTTTAAAAATGCTACGGAACACTTCCATTGTTCTTCGGAATTCTGCTGAAGTTTAAAAATGCTACGGAACTCTTCCATTGTTCTCGGAATTCTGCTGAAGTTTAAAAATGACTGCGAACTCATCCATTGTTCTCGGAATTCTGCTGAAGTTTAAAAATGCTACAGAACTCTTCCATTGTTCTTCGGAATTCTGCTGTAATTTAAAAATGCTACGGAACTCTTCCATTGTTCTTCGGAATTCTGCTGAAGTTTAAAAATGCTACGGAACTCTTCCATTGTTTTTCGGAATTCTGCTGAAGTTTAAAAATGCTGTGGAGCTCTTCCATTGTTCTTGGAATTCTTCTGTAGTTTGAAAATGCTACGGAACTCTTCCATTGTTCTTCAGAATACTGCTGAAGTTTAAAAATGCTACGGAACACTTCCTTTGTTCTTCGGAATTCTGCTGAAGTTTAAAAATGCTACGGAACTCTTCCAATGTTCACGGAATTCTGGTGAAGTTTAAAAATGCTACGGAACTCTTCCATTGTTATTCTTAATTCTGCTGAAGTTTACAAATGCTACGGAACTCTTCCATTGTTCTTCGGAATTCTGCTGAAGTCTAAAAATGCTATGGAACTCTTCCATTGTTCTTCTGAATTCTGCTGAAGTTTAAAAATGCTACGGAACTCTTCCATTGTTCACGGAATTCTGGTGAAGTTTAAAAATGCTACGGAACTCTTCCATTGTTATTCTTAATTCTGCGGAAGTTTAAAAATGCTACGGAACTCTTCCATTGTTCTTCGGAATTCTGCTGAAGTTTAAAAATGCTATGGAACTCTTCCATTGTTCTTCTGAATTCTGCTGAAGTTTAAAAATGCTACGGTACTCTTCCATTGTTCTCGGAATTCTGTTGAAGTTTAAAAATGCTACGGAACTCTTCCATTGTTCTCGGAATTCTGGTGAAGTTTAAAAATGCTACGGAACTCTTCCTTTGTTCTCAGAATTCTGCTGAAGTTTAAAAATGCTATGGAACTCTTCCATTGTTCTTCGGAATTCTGCTGAAGTTTAAAAATGCTACGGAACTTTTCCATTGTTCTTCAGAATTCTGATGAAGTTTAAAAATGCTACGGAACTCTTCCATTGTTCTTCGGAATTCTGCTGAAGTTTAAAAATGCTACGGAACTCTTCCATTGTTCTTCGGAATTCTGCAGAAGTTTAAAAATGCTACGGAACTCTTCCATTGTTCTTGGAATTCTGGTGAAGTTTAAAAATGCTACGGAACTCTTCCATTGTTCTCAGAATTCTGCTGAAGTTTATAAATTCTACGGTACTCTTCCATTGTTCTTGGGAATTCTGCTGAAGTTTAAAAATGTTACGGATCATTTCCATTGTTCTTCGGAATTCTGCTGAAGTTTAAATATGCTACGGAACTCTTCCATTGTTCTTCGGAATTCTGCTGAAGTTTAAAAATGCTACGGAACTCTTTGATTGTTCTTCGGAATTCTGCTGAAGTTTAAAAATGTTACAGAACTCTTCCATTGTTCTTCTGAGTTC
Source organism: Phyllobates terribilis (assembly GCF_046119375.1). Taxonomy (NCBI): domain Eukaryota; kingdom Metazoa; phylum Chordata; class Amphibia; order Anura; family Dendrobatidae; genus Phyllobates; species Phyllobates terribilis. Next base: position 1,793,983 of record NW_027363069.1, on the reverse strand, counting down.
TGCTGAAGTTTAAAAATGCTACGGAACTCTTCCATTGTTATTCTTAATTCTGCTGAAGTTTAAACATGCTACGGAACTCTTCCATTGTTCTTCGGAATTCTGCTGTAATTTAAAAATGCTACGGAACTCTTCCATTGTTCTTCGGAATTCTGCTGAAGTTTAAAAATGCTACGGAACTCTTCCATTGTTCTTCGGAATTCTGCTGAAGTTTAAAAATGCTACGGAACTCTTCCATTGTTTTTCGGAATTCTGCCGAAGTTTAAAAATGCTGTGGAACTCTTCCATTGTTCTCGGAATTCTTCTGAAGTTTGAAAATGCTACGGAACTCTTCCATTGTTCTTCAGAATACTGCTGAAGTTTAAAAATGCTACGGAATACTTCCTTTGTTCTTCGGAATTCTGCTGAAGTTTAAAAATGCTACAGAACTCTTCCATTGTTCACGGTATTCTGGTGAAGTTTAAAAATGCTACGGAACTCTTCCATTGTTCTTCGGAATTCTGCTGAAGTTTAAAAATGCTACGGGACTCTTCCATTGTTCTTCTGAGTTCTGCTGAAGTTTAAAAAGGCTACGGAACTCTTCCATTGTTCTTCGGAATTCTGATGAAGTTTAAAACTGCAACGGATCTCTTCCATTGTTCTTCGGGATTCTGCTGAAGTTTACAAATGCTACGGAACTCTTCCATTGTTCTACGGAATTCTGCTGAAGTTTAAAAATGCTACGGAACTCTTCCATTGTTCTCGGAATTCTGGTGAAGTTTAAAATTCTGCGGAACTCATCCATTGATCTCGGAATTCTGCTGAAGTTTAAAAATGCTACCGAACTCTTCCATTGTTCTACGGAATTCTGCTGTAATTTAAAAATGCTACGGAACTCTTCCATTGTTCTTCGGAATTCTGCTGAAGTTTAAAAATGCTACGGAACTTTTCCATTGTTCTTCGGAATTCTGCTGTAATTTAAAAAAGCTACGGAACTCTTCCATTGTTCTTCGGAATTCTACTGAAGTTTAAAAATGCTACGGAACTCTTCCATTGTTCTTCGGAATTCTACTGAAGTTTAAAAATGCTACGGAACTCTTCCATTGTTTTTCGGAATTCTGCTGAAGTTTAAAAATGCTGTGGAACTCTTCCATTGTTCTCGGAATTCTTCTGAAGTTTGAAAATGCTACGGAACTCTTCCATTGTTCTTCAGAATACTGCTGAAGTTTAAAAATGCTACGGAACACTTCCTTTGTTCTTCGGAATTCTGCTGAAGTTTAAAAATGCTACGGAACTCTTCCATTGTTCTCGGAATTCTGCTGAAGTTTAAAAATGCTACGGAACTCTTCCATTGTTATTCTTAATTCTGCTGAAGTTTAAAAATGCTACAGAACTCTTCCATTGTTCTTCGGAATTCTGCTGAAGTTTAAAAATGCTATGGAACTCATCCATTGTTCTTCTGAATTCTGCTAAAGTTTAAAAATGCTACGGAACTCTTCCATTGTTCTCGCAATTCTGGTGAAGTTTAAAAATGCTACGGAACTCTTCCATTGTTCTTGGAATTCTGCTGAAGTTTAAAAATGCTATGGAACTCTTCCATTGTTCTTCGGAATTCTGCTGAAGTTTAAAAATGCTACGGAACTTTTCCATTGTTCTTTGGAATTCTGATGAAGTTTAAAAATGCTACGGAACTCTTCCATTATTCTCAGAATTCTGCTGAAGTTTATAAATTCTGCGGTACTCTTCCATTGTTCTTGGGAATTCTGCTGAAGTTTAAAAATGTTACGGATCATTTCCATTGTTCTTCGGAATTCTGCTGAAGTTTAAATATGCTACAGAACTCTTCCATTGTTCTTCGGAATTCTGCTGAAGTTTAAAAATGCTACGGAACTGTTCGATTGTTCTTCGGAATTCTGCTGAAGTTTAAAAATGCTACGGAACTCTTCCATTGTTCTTCTGAGTTCTGCTGAAGTTTAAAAATGCTGCGGAACTCTTCCATTGTTCTTCGGAATTCTGATGAAGTTTAAAACTGCAACGGAACTCTTCCATTGTTCTTCGGAATTCTGCTGAAGTTTAAAAATGCTACGGAACTCTTCCATTGTTCTTCGGAATTCTGCTGAAGTTTAAAAATGCTATGGAACTCTTCCATTGTTCTTGGAATTCTGGTGAAGTTGAAAAATGCTACGGAACTCTTCCATTGTTCTCGGAATTCTGGTGAAGTTTAAAAATGCTACGGAACTCATCCATTGTTCTCGGAATTCTGCTGAAGTTTAAAAATGCTACGGAACTCTTCCATTGTTCTTTGGAATTCTGCTGAAGTTTAAAAATGCTACGGAATTCTTTCATTGTTCTTCGGAATTCTGCAGAAGTTTAAAAATGCTACGGAACTCTTCCATCGTTCTTGGAATTCTGGTGAAGTTTAAAAATGCTACGGAACTCTTCCATTGTTCTCAGAATTCTGCTGAAGCTTATAAATTCTACGGTGCTCTTCCATTGTTCTTGGGAATTCTGCTGAAGTTTAAAAATGTTACGGATCAATTCCATTGTTCTTCGGAATTCTGCTGAAGTTTAAAAATGCTACGGAACTCTTCCATTATTCTCAGAATTCTGCTGAAGTTTATAAATTCTGCGGTACTCTTCCATTGTTCTTCGGAATTCTGCTGAAGTTTAAAAATGTTACGGATCATTTCCATTGTTCTTCGGAATTCTGCTGAAGTTTAAATATGCTACAGAACTCTTCCATTGTTCTTCGGAATTCTGCTGAAGTTTAAAAATGCTACGGAACTCTTCCATTGTTCTTCGGAATTCTGCTGAAGTTTAAAAATGCTACGGGACTCTTCCATTGTTCTTCTGAGTTCTGCTGAAGTTTAAAAAGGCTACGGAACTCTTCCATTGTTCTTCGGAATTCTGATGAAGTTTAAAACTGCAACGGAACTCTTCCATTGTTCTTCGGAATTCTGCTGAAGTTTAAAAATGCTACGGAACACTTCCATTGTTCTTCGGAATTCTGCTGAAGTTTAAAAATGCTACGGAACTCTTCCATTGTTCTCGGAATTCTGCTGAAGTTTAAAAATGACTGCGAACTCATCCATTGTTCTCGGAATTCTGCTGAAGTTTAAAAATGCTACAGAACTCTTCCATTGTTCTTCGGAATTCTGCTGTAATTTAAAAATGCTACGGAACTCTTCCATTGTTCTTCGGAATTCTGCTGAAGTTTAAAAATGCTACGGAACTCTTCCATTGTTTTTCGGAATTCTGCTGAAGTTTAAAAATGCTGTGGAGCTCTTCCATTGTTCTTGGAATTCTTCTGTAGTTTGAAAATGCTACGGAACTCTTCCATTGTTCTTCAGAATACTGCTGAAGTTTAAAAATGCTACGGAACACTTCCTTTGTTCTTCGGAATTCTGCTGAAGTTTAAAAATGCTACGGAACTCTTCCAATGTTCACGGAATTCTGGTGAAGTTTAAAAATGCTACGGAACTCTTCCATTGTTATTCTTAATTCTGCTGAAGTTTACAAATGCTACGGAACTCTTCCATTGTTCTTCGGAATTCTGCTGAAGTCTAAAAATGCTATGGAACTCTTCCATTGTTCTTCTGAATTCTGCTGAAGTTTAAAAATGCTACGGAACTCTTCCATTGTTCACGGAATTCTGGTGAAGTTTAAAAATGCTACGGAACTCTTCCATTGTTATTCTTAATTCTGCGGAAGTTTAAAAATGCTACGGAACTCTTCCATTGTTCTTCGGAATTCTGCTGAAGTTTAAAAATGCTATGGAACTCTTCCATTGTTCTTCTGAATTCTGCTGAAGTTTAAAAATGCTACGGTACTCTTCCATTGTTCTCGGAATTCTGTTGAAGTTTAAAAATGCTACGGAACTCTTCCATTGTTCTCGGAATTCTGGTGAAGTTTAAAAATGCTACGGAACTCTTCCTTTGTTCTCAGAATTCTGCTGAAGTTTAAAAATGCTATGGAACTCTTCCATTGTTCTTCGGAATTCTGCTGAAGTTTAAAAATGCTACGGAACTTTTCCATTGTTCTTCAGAATTCTGATGAAGTTTAAAAATGCTACGGAACTCTTCCATTGTTCTTCGGAATTCTGCTGCAGTTTAAAAATGCTACGGAACTCTTCCATTGTTCTTCGGAATTCTGCAGAAGTTTAAAAATGCTACGGAACTCTTCCATTGTTCTTGGAATTCTGGTGAAGTTTAAAAATGCTACGGAACTCTTCCATTGTTCTCAGAATTCTGCTGAAGTTTATAAATTCTACGGTACTCTTCCATTGTTCTTGGGAATTCTGCTGAAGTTTAAAAATGTTACGGATCATTTCCATTGTTCTTCGGAATTCTGCTGAAGTTTAAATATGCTACGGAACTCTTCCATTGTTCTTCGGAATTCTGCTGAAGTTTAAAAATGCTACGGTACTCTTTGATTGTTCTTCGGAATTCTGCTGAAGTTTAAAAATGTTACAGAACTCTTCCATTGTTCTTCTGAGTTCTGCTGAAGTTTAAAAATGCTACGGAACTCTTCCATTGTTATTCTTAATTCTGCTGAAGTTTAAACATGCTACGGAACTCTTCCATTGTTCTTCGGAATTCTGCTGTAATTTAAAAATGCTACGGAACTCTTCCATTGTTCTTCGGAATTCTGCTGAAGTTTAAAAATGCTACGGAACTCTTCCATTGTTCTTCGGAATTCTGCTGAAGTTTAAAAATGCTACGGAACTCTTCCATTGTTTTTCGGAATTCTGCCGAAGTTTAAAAATGCTGTGGAACTCTTCCATTGTTCTCGGAATTCTTCTGAAGTTTGAAAATGCTACGGAACTCTTCCATTGTTCTTCAGAATACTGCTGAAGTTTAAAAATGCTACGGAATACTTCCTTTGTTCTTCGGAATTCTGCTGAAGTTTAAAAATGCTACAGAACTCTTCCATTGTTCACGGTATTCTGGTGAAGTTTAAAAATGCTACGGAACTCTTCCATTGTTCTTCGGAATTCTGCTGAAGTTTAAAAATGCTACGGGACTCTTCCATTGTTCTTCTGAGTTCTGCTGAAGTTTAAAAAGGCTACGGACCTCTTCCATTGTTCTTCGGAATTCTGATGAAGTTTAAAACTGCAACGGATCTCTTCCATTGTTCTTCGGGATTCTGCTGAAGTTTACAAATGCTACGGAACTCTTCCATTGTTCTACGGAATTCTGCTGAAGTTTAAAAATGCTACGGAACTCTTCCATTGTTCTCGGAATTCTGGTGAAGTTTAAAATTCTGCGGAACTCATCCATTGTTCTCGGAATTCTGCTGAAGTTTAAAAATGCTACCGAACTCTTCCATTGTTCTACGGAATTCTGCTGTAATTTAAAAATGCTACGGAACTCTTCCATTGTTCTTCGGAATTCTGCTGAAGTTTAAAAATGCTACGGAACTTTTCCATTGTTCTTCGGAATTCTGCTGTAATTTAAAAAAGCTACGGAACTCTTCCATTGTTCTTCGGAATTCTGCTGAAGTTTAAAAATGCTACGGAACTCTTCCATTGTTCTTCGGAATTCTACTGAAGTTTAAAAATGCTACGGAACTCTTCCATTGTTTTTCGGAATTCTGCTGAAGTTTAAAAATGCTGTGGAACTCTTCCATTGTTCTCGGAATTCTTCTGAAGTTTGAAAATGCTTCGGAACTCTTCCATTGTTCTTCAGAATACTGCTGAAGTTTAAAAATGCTACGGAACACTTCCTTTGTTCTTCGGAATTCTGCTGAAGTTTAAAAATGCTACGGAACTCTTCCATTGTTCTCGGAATTCTGCTGAAGTTTAAAAATGCTACGGAACTCTTCCATTGTTATTCTTAATTCTGCTGAAGTTTAAAAATGCTACAGAACTCTTCCATTGTTCTTCGGAATTCTGCTGAAGTTTAAAAATGCTATGGAACTCATCCATTGTTCTTCTGAATTCTGCTAAAGTTTAAAAATGCTACGGAACTCTTCCATTGTTCTCGCAATTCTGGTGAAGTTTAAAAATGCTACGGAACTCTTCCATTGTTCTTGGAATTCTGCTGAAGTTTAAAAATGCTATGGAACTCTTCCATTGTTCTTCGGAATTCTGCTGAAGTTTAAAAATGCTACGGAACTTTTCCATTGTTCTTTGGAATTCTGATGAAGTTTAAAAATGCTACGGAACTCTTCCATTATTCTCAGAATTCTGCTGAAGTTTATAAATTCTGCGGTACTCTTCCATTGTTCTTGGGAATTCTGCTGAAGTTTAAAAATGTTACGGATCATTTCCATTGTTCTTCGGAATTCTGCTGAAGTTTAAATATGCTACAGAACTCTTCCATTGTTCTTCAGAATTCTGCTGAAGTTTAAAAATGCTACGGAACTGTTCGATTGTTCTTCGGAATTCTGCTGAAGTTTAAAAATGCTACGGAACTCTTCCATTGTTCTTCTGAGTTCTGCTGAAGTTTAAAAATGCTGCGGAACTCTTCCATTGTTCTTCGGAATTCTGATGAAGTTTAAAACTGCAACGGAACTCTTCCATTGTTCTTCGGAATTCTGCTGAAGTTTAAAAATGCTACGGAACTCTTCCATTGTTCTTCGGAATTCTGCTGAAGTTTAAAAATGCTATGGAACTCTTCCATTGTTCTTGGAATTCTGGTGAAGTTGAAAAATGCTACGGAACTCTTCCATTGTTCTCGGAATTCTGGTGAAGTTTAAAAATGCTACGGAACTCATCCATTGTTCTCGGAATTCTGCTGAAGTTTAAAAATGCTACGGAACTCTTCCATTGTTCTTCAGAATTCTGCTGAAGTTTAAAAATGCTACGGAATTCTTTCATTGTTCTTCGGAATTCTGCAGAAGTTTAAAAATGCTACGGAACTCTTCCATCGTTCTTGGAATTCTGGTGAAGTTTAAAAATGCTACGGAACTCTTCCATTGTTCTCAGAATTCTGCTGAAGCTTATAAATTCTACGGTGCTCTTCCATTGTTCTTGGGAATTCTGCTGAAGTTTAAAAATGTTACGGATCAATTCCATTGTTCTTCGGAATTCTGCTGAAGTTTAAAAATGCTACGGAACTCTTCCATTATTCTCAGAATTCTGCTGAAGTTTATAAATTCTGCGGTACTCTTCCATTGTTCTTCGGAATTCTGCTGAAGTTTAAAAATGTTACGGATCATTTCCATTGTTCTTCGGAATTCTGCTGAAGTTTAAATATGCTACAGAACTCTTCCATTGTTCTTCGGAATTCTGCTGAAGTTTAAAAATGCTACGGAACTGTTCGATTGTTCTTCGGAATTCTGCTGAAGTTTAAAAATGCTACGGAACTCTTCCATTGTTCTTCTGAGTTCTGCTGAAGTTTAAAAATGCTGCGGAACTCTTCCATTGTTCTTCGGAATTCTGATGAAGTTTAAAACTGCAACGGAACTCTTCCATTGTTCTTCGGAATTCTGCTGAAGTTTAAAAATGCTACGGAACTCTTCCATTGTTCTTCGGAATTCTGCTGAAGTTTAAAAATGCTATGGAACTCTTCCATTGTTCTTGGAATTCTGGTGAAGTTGAAAAATGCTATGGAACTCTTCCATTGTTCTCGGAATTCTGGTGAAGTTTAAAAATGCTACGGAACTCATCCATTGTTCTCGGAATTCTGCTGAAGTTTAAAAATGCTACGGAACTCTTCCATTGTTCTTCGGAATTCTGCTGAAGTTTAAAAATGCTACGGAATTCTTTCATTGTTCTTCGGAATTCTGCAGAAGTTTAAAAATGCTACGGAACTCTTCCATCGTTCTTGGAATTCTGGTGAAGTTTAAAAATGCTACGGAACTCTTCCATTGTTCTCAGAATTCTGCTGAAGCTTATAAATTCTACGGTGCTCTTCCATTGTTCTTGGGAATTCTGCTGAAGTTTAAAAATGTTACGGATCAATTCCATTGTTCTTCGGAATTCTGCTGAAGTTTAAAAATGCTACGGAACACTTCCATTGTTCTTCGGAATTCTGCTGAAGTTTAAAAATGCTACGGAACTCTTCCATTGTTCTTCGGAATTCTGCTGAAGTTTAAAAATGCTACAGAACTCTTTCATTGTTTTGCGGAATTCTGCTGAAGTTTAAAAATGCTACGGAACTCTTCCATTTTTCTCGGAATTCTTCTGAAGTTTAAAAATGCTGCAGAACTCTTCTCTTGTTCTTCAGAATTCTGCTGAAGTTTAAAAATGCTACGGAACACTTCCTTTGTTCTTCGGAATTCTGTTGAAGTTTAAAAATGCTACAGAACTCTTCCATTGTTCACGGTATTCTGGTGAAGTTTAAAAATGCTACGGAACTCTTCCGTTGTTCTTCTGAATTCTGCTGAAGTTTAGAAATGCTACGGGACTCTTCCATTGTTCTTCTGAGTTCTGCTGAAGTTTAAAAAGGCTACGGAACTCTTCCATTGTTCTTCGGAATTCTGATGAAGTTTAAAACTGCAACGGAACTCTTCCATTGTTCTTCGGAATTCTGCTGAAGTTTAAAAATGCTACGGAACACTTCCTTTGTTCTTCGGAATTCTGCTGAAGTTTAAAAATGCTACAGAACTCTTCCATTGTTCACGGTATTCTGGTGAAGTTTAAAAATGCTACGGAACTCTTCCATTGTTCTTCGGAATTCTGCTGAAGTTTAAAAATGCTACGGGACTCTTCCATTGTTCTTCTGAGTTCTGCTGAAGTTTAAAAAGGCTACGGAACTCTTCCATTGTTCTTCGGAATTCTGATGAAGTTTAAAACTGCAACGGAACTCTTCCATTGTTCTTCGGAATTCTGCTGAAGTTTAAAAATGCTACGGAACACTTCCATTGTTCTTCGGAATTCTGCTGAAGTTTAAAAATGCTACGGAACTCTTCCATTGTTCTCGGAATTCTGGTGAAGTTTAAAAATGACTGCGGAACTCATCCATTGTTCTCGGAATTCTGCTGAAGTTTAAAAATGCTACGGAACTCTTCCATTGTTCTTCTGAGTTCTGCTGAAGTTTAAAAATGCTGTGGAACTCTTCAATTGTTCTTCGGAATTCTGATGAAGTTTAAAACTGCAACGGAACTCTTCCATTGTTCTTCGGAATTCTGCTGAAGTTTAAAAATGCTACGGAACTCTTCCATTGTTTTTCGGAATTCTGCTGAAGTTTAAAAATGCTGTGGAGCTCTTCCATTGTTCTCGGAATTCTTCTGAAGTTTAAAAATGCTACGTAACTCTTCCATTGTTTTGCGGAATTCTTCTGAAGTTTATAAATGCTACAGAACTCTTCTCTTGTTCTTCAGAATTCTGCTGAAGTTTAAAAATGCTACGGAACACTGCCTTTGTTCTTCGGAATTCTGCTGAAGTTTAAAATGCTACAGAACTCTTCCATTGTTCACGGTATTCTGGTGAAGTTTAAAAATGCTACGGAACTCTTCCATTGTTCTTCGGAATTCTGCTGAAGTTTAAAATTGCTACGGGACTCTTCCATTGTTCTTCTGAGTTCTGCTGAAGTTTAAAAAGGCTACGGAACTCTTCCATTGTTCTTCGGAATTCTGATGAAGTTTAAAACTGCAACGGAACTCTTCCATTGTTCTTCGGAATTCTGCTGAAGTTTAAAAATGCTACGGAACTCTTCCATTGTTCTTCGGAATTCTGCTGAAGTTTAAAAATGCTACGGAACTCTTCCATTGTTCTCGGAATTCTGGTGAAGTTTAAAAATGCTGCGGAACTCATCCATTGTTCTTGGAATTCTGCTGAAGTTTAAAAATGCTACGGAACTCTTCCATTGTTATTCGGAATTCTGCTGTAATTAAAAAATGCTACGGAACTCTTCCATTGTTATTCGGAATTCTGCTGAAGTTTAAAAATGCTACGGAACTCTTCCATTGTTCTTCGGAATTCTGCTGAAGTTTAAAAATGCTATGGAACTCTTCCATTATTTTTCGGAATTCTGCTGAAGTTTAAAAATGCTGTGGAACTCTTCCATTGTTCTCGGAATTCTTCTGAAGTTTGAAAATGCTACGGAACTCTTCCATTGTTCTTCAGAATACTGCTGAAGTTTAAAAATGCTACAGAACTCTTCTCTTGTTCTTCAGAATTCTGCTGAAGTTTAAAAATGCTACGGAACAGTTCCTTTGTTCTTCGGAATTCTGCTGAAGTTTAAAAATGCTACAGAACTCTTCCATTGTTCACGGTATTCTGGTGAAGTTTAAAAATGCTACGGAACTCTTCCATTGTTCTTCGGAATTCTGTTGAAGTTTAAAAATGCTACGGGACTCTTCCATTGTTCTTCTGAGTTCTGCTGAAGTTTAAAAAGGCTACGGAACTCTTCCATTGTTCTTCGGAATTCTGATGAAGTTTAAAACTGCAACGGAACTCTTCCATTGATCTTGGAATTCTGGTGAAGTTTAAAAATGCTACGGAACTCTTCCATTGTTCTCAGAATTCTGCTGAAGCTTATAAATTCTACGGTGCTCTTCCATTGTTCTTGGGAATTCTGCTGAAGTTTAAAAATGTTACGGATCAATTCCATTGTTCTTCGGAATTCTGCTGAAGTTTGAAAATGCTACGGAACTCTTCCATTGTTCTTCGGAATTCTGCTGAAGTTTAAAAATGCTACGGAACTCTTCCATTGTTCTTCGGAATTCTGCAGAAGTTTAAAAATGCTACGGAACTCTTCCATTGTTCTTGGAATTCTGGTGAAGTTTAAAAATGCTACGGAACTCTTCCATTGTTCTCAGATTTCTGATGAAGTTTATAAATTCTACGGTACTCTTCCATTGTTCTTGGGAATTCTGCTGAAGTTTAAAAATGTTACGGATCATTTCCATTGTTCTTCGGAATTCTGCTGAAGTTTAAACATGCTACGGAACTCTTCCACTGTTCTTCGGAATTCTGCTGAAGTTTAAAAATGCTACGCAACTCTTCGATTGTTCTTCGGAATTCTGCTGAAGTATAAAAATACTACGGAACTCTTCCATTGTTCTTCTGAGTTCTGCTGAAGTTTAAAAATGCTGTGGAACTCTTCCATTGTTCTTCGGAATTCTGCTGAAGTTTAAACTGCAACGGAACTCTTCCATTGTTCTTCGGAATTCTGCTGAAGTTTAAAAATGCTACGGAACTCTTCCATTGTTCTTCGGAATTCTACAGAAGTTTAAAAATGCTATGGAACTCTTTCATTGTTCTCGGAATTCTGGTGAAGTTTAAAAATGCTACGGAACTCTTTCATTGTTCTTCAGAATACTGCTGAAGTTTAAAAATGCTACAGAACTCTTCTCTTGTTCTTCAGAATTCTGCTGAAGTTTAAAAATGCTACGGAACAGTTCCTTTGTTCTTCGGAATTCTGCTGAAGTTTAAAAATGCTACAGAACTCTTCCATTGTTCACGGTATTCTGGTGAAGTTTAAAAATGCTACGGAACTCTTCCATTGTTCTTCGGAATTCTGTTGAAGTTTAAAAATGCTACGGGACTCTTCCATTGTTCTTCTGAGTTCTGCTGAAGTTTAAAAAGGCTACGGAACTCTTCCATTGTTCTTCGGAATTCTGATGAAGTTTAAAACTGCAACGGAACTCTTCCATTGATCTTGGAATTCTGGTGAAGTTTAAAAATGCTACGGAACTCTTCCATTGTTCTCAGAATTCTGCTGAAGCTTATAAATTCTACGGTGCTCTTCCATTGTTCTTGGGAATTCTGCTGAAGTTTAAAAATGTTACGGATCAATTCCATTGTTCTTCGGAATTCTGCTGAAGTTTGAAAATGCTACGGAACTCTTCCATTGTTCTTCGGAATTCTGCTGAAGTTTAAAAATGCTGTGGAACTCTTCCATTGTTCTTCGGAATTCTGCTGAAGTTTAAAAATGCTACGGAACTCTTCCATTGTTCTTCGGAATTCTGCAGAAGTTTAAAAATGCTACGGAACTCTTCCATTGTTCTTGGAATTCTGGTGAAGTTTAAAAATGCTACGGAACTCTTCCATTGTTCTCAGATTTCTGATGAAGTTTATAAATTCTACGGTACTCTTCCATTGTTCTTGGGAATTCTGCTGAAGTTTAAAAATGTTACGGATCATTTCCTTTGTTCTTCGGAATTCTGCTGAAGTTTAAACATGCTACGGAACTCTTCCATTGTTCTTCGGAATTCTGCTGAAGTTTAAAAATGCTACGCAACTCTTCGATTGTTCTTCGGAATTCTGCTGAAGTATAAAAATGCTACGGAACTCTTCCATTGTTCTTCTGAGTTCTGCTGAAGTTTAAAAATGCTGTGGAACTCTTCCATTGTTCTTCGGAATTCTGATGAAGTTTAAAACTGCAACGGAACTCTTCCATTGTTCTTCGGAATTCTGCTGAAGTTTAAAAATGCTACGGAACTCTTCCATTGTTCTTCGGAATTCTACAGAAGTTTAAAAATGCTATGGAACTCTTCCATTGTTCTCGGAATTCTGGTGAAGTTTAAAAATGCTACGGAACTCTTTCATTGTTCTCGGAATTCTGGTGAAGTTTAAAAATGCTACGGAACTCATCCATTGTTCTCGGAATTCTGCTGAAGTTTAAAAATGCTATGGAACTCTTCCATTGTTCTTCGGAATTCTGCTGAAGTTTAAAAATGGTACGGAACTTTTCCATTGTTCTTCGGAATTCTGACGAAGTTTAAAAAGGCTACGGAACTCTTCCATTGTTCTTCGGAATTCTGCTGCAGTTTAAAAATGCTACAGAACTCTTCCATTGTTCTTCGGAATTCTGCAGAAGTTTAAAAATGCTACGGAACTCTTCCATTGTTCTTGGAATTCTGGTGAAGTTTAAAAATGCTACGGAACTCTTCCATTGTTCTCAGAATTCTGCTGAAGCTTATAAATTCTACGGTGCACTTCCATTGTTCTTGGGAATGCTGCTGAAGTTTAAAAATGTTACGGATCAATTCCATTGTTCTTCGGAATTCTGCTGAAGTTTAAAAATGCTACGGAACTCTTCCATTGTTCTTCGGAATTCTGCTGAAGTTTAAAAATGCTGTGGAGCTCTTCCATTGTTCTCGGAATTCTTCTGAAGTTTGAAAATGCTACGGAACTCTTCCATTGTTTTTCAGAATTCTGCTGAAGTTTAAAAATCCTACGGAACACTTCCTTTGTTCTTCGGAATTCTGCTGAAGTTTAAAAATGCTACAGAACTCTTCCATTGTTCACGGTATTCTGGTGAAGTTTAAAAATGCTACGGAACTCTTCCATTGTTCTTCGGAATTCTGCTGAAGTTTAAAAATGCTGCGTAACTCTTCCATTGTTTTGCGGAATTCTTCTGAAGTTTATAAATGCTACAGAACTCTTCTCTTGTTCTTCACAATTCTGCTGAAGTTTAAAAATGCTCCGGAACACTTCCTTTGTTCTTCGGAATTCTGCTGAAGTTTAAAAATGCTACAGAACTCTTCCATTGTTCACGGTATTCTGGTGAAGTTTAAAAATGCTACGGAACTCTTCCATTGTTCTTCGGAATTCTGCTGAAGTTTAAAATTGCTACGGGACTCTTCCATTGTTCTTCTGAGTTCTGCTGAAGTTTAAAAAGGCTACGGAACTCTTCCATTGTTCTTCGGAATTCTGATGAAGTTTAAAACTGCAACGGAACTCTTCCATTGTTCTTCGGAATTCTGCTGAAGTTTAAAAATGCTACGGAACTCTTCCATTGTTCTTCGGAATTCTGCTGAAGTTTAAAAATGCTACGGAACTCTTCCATTGTTCTCGGAATTCTGGTGAAGTTTAAAAATGCTGCGGAACTCATCCATTGTTCTTGGAATTCTGCTGAAGTTTCAAAATGCTACGGAACTCTTCCATTGTTATTCGGAATTCTGCTGTAATTTAAAAATGCTACGGAACTCTTCCATTGTTCTTCGGAATTCTGCTGAAGTTTAAAAATGCTACGGAACTCTTCCATTGTTCTTCGGAATTCTGCTGAAGTTTAAAAATGCTATGGAACTCTTCCATTGTTTTTCGGAATTCTGCTGAAGTTTAAAAATGCTGTGGAACTCTTCCATTGTTCTTGGAATTCTTCTGAAGTTTGAAAATGCTACGGAGCTCTTCCATTGTTCTTCAGAATACTGCTGAAGTTTAAAAATGCTACGGAACACTTCCTTTGTTCTTCGGAATTCTGCTGAAGTTTAAAAATGCTACAGAACTCTTCTCTTGTTCTTCAGAATTCTGCTGAAGTTTAAAAATGCTACGGAACACTTCCTTTGTTCTTCGGAATTCTGCTGAAGTTTAAAAATGCTACAGAACTCTTCCATTGTTCACTGTATTCTGGTGAAGTTTAAAAATGCTACGGAACTCTTCCATTGTTCTTCGGAATTCTGCTGAAGTTTAAAAATGCTACGGAACTCTTCCATTGTTCTTCGGAATTCTGATGAAGTTTAAAACTGCAACGGAACTCTTCCATTGTTCTTCGGAATTCTGCTGAAGTTTAAAAATGCTACGGAACACTTCCATTGTTCTTCGGAATTCTGCTGAAGTTTAAAAATGCTACGGAACTCTTCCATTGTTCTCGGAATTCTGGTGAAGTTTAAAAATGCTACGGAACTCTTCCATTGTTCTTCTGAGTTCTGCTGAAGTTTAAAAATGCTGTGGAACTCTTCCATTGTTCTTCGGATTTCTGATGAAGTTTAAAACTGCAACGGAACTCTTCCATTGTTCTTCGGAATTCTGCTGAAGTTTAAAAATGCTACGGAACTCTCCCATTGTTTTTCGGAATTCTGCTGAAGTTTAAAAATGCTGTGGAGCTCTTCCATTGTTCTCGGAATTCTTCTGAAGTTTGAAAATGCTACGGAACTCTTCCATTGTTCTTCAGAATACTGCTGAAATTTAATAATGCTACGGAACACTTCCTTTGTTCTTCGGAATTCTGCTGAAGTTTAAAAATGCTACGGAACTCTTCCATTGTTCACGGAATTCTGGTGAAGTTTAAAAATGCTACGGAACTCTTCCATTGTTATTCTTAATTCTGCTGAAGTTTACAAATGCTACGGAACTCTTCCATTGTTCTTCGGAATTCTGCTGAAGTTTAAAAATGCTATGGAACTCTTCCATTGTTCTTCTGAATTCTGCTGAAGTTTAAAAATGCTACGGAACTCTTCCATTGTTCACGGAATTCTGGTGAAGTTTAAAAATGCTACGGAACTCTTCCATTGTTATTCTTAATTCTGCTGAAGTTTAAAAATGCTACGGAACTCTTCCATTGTTCTTCGGAATTCTGCTGAAGTTTAAAAATGCTATGGAACTCTTCCATTGTTCTTCTGAATTCTGCTGAAGTTTAAAAATGCTACGGAACTCTTCCATTGTTCTCGGAATTCTGTTGAAGTTTAAAAATGCTACGGAACACTTCCATTGTTCTCGGAATTCTGGTGAAGTTTAAAAATGCTACGGAACTCTTCCATTGTTCTCAGAATTCTGCTGAAGTTTAAAAATGTTATGGAACTCTTCCATTGTTCTTCGGAATTCTGCTGAATTTTAAAAATGCTACGGAACTTTTCCATTGTTCTTCGGAATTCTGATGAAGTTTAAAAATGCTACGGAACTCTTCCATTGTTCTTTGCAATTCTGCTGAAGTTTAAAAATGCTACGGAACTCTTCCATTGTTCTTCGGAATTCTGCAGTAGTTTAAAAATGCTACGGAACTCTTCCATTGTTCTCAGAATTCTGCTGAAGTTTATAAATTCTACGGTACTCTTCCATTGTTCTTGGGAATTCTGCTGAAGTTTAAAAATGTTACGGATCATTTCCATTGTTCTTCGGAATTCTGCTGAAGTTTAAATATGCTACGGAACTCTTCCATTGTTCTTCGGAATTCTGCTGAAGTTTAAAAATGCTACGGAACTCTTCGATTGTTCTTCGGAATTCTGCTGAAGTTTAAAAATGCTACGGAACTCTTCCATTGTTCTTCTGAGTTCTGCTGAAGTTTAAAAATGCTACGGAACTCTTCCATTGTTATTCTTAATTCTGCTGAAGTTTAAAAATGCTACGGAACTCTTCCATTGTTCTTCGGAATTCTGCTGTAATTTAAAAATGCTACGGAACTCTTCCATTGTTCTTCGGAATTCTGCTGAAGTTTAAAAATGCTACGGAACTCTTCCATTGTTATTCTTAATTCTGCTGAAGTTTAAAAATGCTGCGGAACTCTTCCATTGTTCTTCGGAATTCTGATGAAGTTTAAAAATGCTACGGAACTCTTCCATTGTTCTTCGGAATTCTGCAGAAGTTTAAAAATGCTATGGAACTTTTCCATTGTTCTTGGAATTCTGGTGAAGTTTAAAAATTCTACGGAACTCTTCCATTGTTCTCAGAATTCTGCTGAAGTTTATAAATTCTACGGTACTCTTCCATTGTTCTTGGGAATTCTGCTGAAGTTTAAAAATGTTACGGATCATTTCCATTGTTCTTTGGAATTCTGCTGAAGTTTAAATATGCTACGGAACTCTTCCATTGTTCTTCGGAATTCTGCTGAAGTTTAAAAATGCTACGGAACTCTTCGATTGTTCTTCGGAATTCTGCTGAAGTTTAAAAATGCTACGGAACTCTTCCATTGTTCTTCTGAGTTCTGCTGAAGTTTAAAAATGCTACCGAACTCTTCCATTATTTTTCTTAATTCTGCTGAAGTTTAAAAATGCTACGGAACTCTTCCATTGTTTTTCGGAATTCTGCTGTAATTTAAAAATGCTACGGAACTCTTCCATTGTTCTTCGGAATTCTGCTGAAGTTTAAAAATGCTAGGGAACTCTTCCATTGTTATTCTTAATTCTGCTGAAGTTTAAAAATGCTGCGGAAGTCTTCCATTGTTCTTCGGAATTCTGATGAAGTTTAAAACTGCAACGGAACTCTTCCATTGTTCTTCGGAATTCTGCTGAAGTTTACAAATGCTACGGAACTCTTCCATTGTTCTTCGGAATTCTGCTGAAGTTTAAAAATGCTATGGAACTCATCCATTGTTCTCGGAATTCTGGTGAAGTTTAAAAATGCTACGGAACTCTTCCATTGTTCTCGGAATTCTGCTGAAGTTTAAAAATGCTACGGAACTCATCCATTGTTCTTGGAATTCTGCTGAAGTTTAAAAATGCTACAGAACTCTTCCATTGCTCTTCGGAATTCTGCTGAAGTTTAATAATGGTACGGAACTTTTCCATTGTTCTTCGGAATTCTGACGAAGTTTAAAAAGGCTACGGAACTCTTCCATTGTTCTTCGGAATTCTGCTGAAGTTTAAAAATGCTACGGAACTCTTCCATTTTTCTTCGGAATTCTGCAGAAGTTTAAAAATGCTATGGAACTCTTCCATTTTTCTTGGAATTCTGGTGAAGTTTAAAAATGCTATGGAACTCTTCCATTGTTCTCAGAATTCTGCTGAAGCTCATAAATTCTACGGTGCTCTTCCATTGTTCTTGGGAATTCTGCTGAAGTTTAAAAATGTTACGGATCAATTCCATTGTTCTTTGGAATTCTGATGAAGTTTAAAAATGCTACGGAACTCTTCCATTGTTCTTCGGAATTCTGCTGAAGTTTAAAAATGCTACAGAACTCATCCATTGTTCTTTGGAATTCTGCTGAAGTTTAAAAATGCTACGGAACTCTTCCATTGTTTTGCGGAATTCTTCTGAAGTTTAAAAATGCTACAGAACTCTTCTCTTGTTCTTCAGAATTCTGCTGAAGTTTAAAAATGCTACGGAACTCTTCCATTGTTTTTCGGAATTCTGCTGAAGTTTGAAAATGCTACGGAACTCTTCCATTGTTCTTTAGAATACTGCTGAAGTTTAAAAATGCTACGGAACACTTCCTTTGTTCTTCGGAATTCTGCTGAAGTTTAAAAATGCTACGGAACTCTTCCATTGTCCACGGAATTCTGGTGAAGTTTAAAAATGCTACGGAACTCTTCCATTGTTATTCTTAATTCTGCTGAAGTTTACAAATGCTACAGAACTCTTCCATTGTTCTTCGGAATTCTGCTGAAGTTTAAAAATGTTACGGATCATTTCCATTGTTCTTCGGAATTCTGCTGAAGTTTAAATATGCTACGGAACTCTTCCATTGTTATTCTTAATTCTGCTGAAGTTTACAAATGCTACGGAACTCTTCCATTGTTCTTCGGAATTCTGCTGAAGATTAAAAATGCTATGGAACTCTTCCATTGTTCTTCTGAATTCTGCTGAAGTTTAAAAATGCTACGGAACTGTTCCATTGTTCACGGAATTCTGGTGAAGTTTAAATATGCCACGGAACTCTTCCATTGTTATTCTTAATTCTGCTGAAGTTTAAAAATGCTACGGAACTCTTCCATTGTTCTTCGGAATTCTGCTGAAGTTTAAAAATGCTATGGAACTCTTCCATTGTTCTTCTGAATTCTGAAGTTTAAAAATGCTACGGAACTCTTCCATTGTTCTCGGAATTCTGTTGAAGTTTAAAAATGCTACGGAACACTTCCATTGTTCTCGGAATTCTGTTGAAGTTTAAAAATGCTACGGAACTCTTCCATTGTTCTCGGAATTCTGCTGAAGTTTAAAAATGCTATGGAACTCTTCCATTGTTCTTCGGAATTCTGCTGAAGTTTAAAAATGCTACGGAACTCTTCCATTGTTCTTCGGAATTCTGCTGAAGTTTAAAAATGCTACGGAACTCACCCATTGTTCTTCGGAATTCTGAAGTTTAAAAATGCTACGGAACTCTTCCATTGTTTTGCTGAATTCTTCTGAAGTTTAAAAATGCTACAGAACTCTTCTCTTGTTCTTCAGAATTCTGCTGAAGTTTAAAAATGCTACGGAACACTTCCTTTGTTCTTCGGAATTCTGCTGAAGTTTAAAAATGCTACAGAACTCTTTCATTGTTCACGGTATTCTTGTGAAGTTTAAAAATGCTACGGAACTCTTCCATTGTTCTTCAGAATTCTGCTGAAGTTTAAAATTGCTACGGGACACTTCCATTGTTCTTCTGAGTTCTGCTGAAGTTTAAAAAGGCTAAAGAACTCTTCCATTGTTCTTCGGAATTCTGATGAAGTTTAAAACTGCAACGGAACTCTTCCATTGTTCTTCGGAATTCTGCTGAAGTTTAAAAATGCTACGGAACTCTTCCATTGTTCCTCGGAATTCTGCTGAAGTTTAAAAATGCTACGGAACTCTTCCATTGTTCTCGGAATTCTGGTGAAGTTTAAAAATGCTGCGGAACTCATCCATTGTTCTTGGAATTCTGCTGAAGTTTAAAAATGCTACGGAACTCTTCCATTGTTCTTCGGAATTCTGCTGTAATTTAAAAATGCTACGGAACTCTTCCATTGTTTTTCGGAATTGTGCTGAAGTTTAAAAATGCTACGGAACTCTTCCATTGTTCTTCGGAATTCTGCTGAAGTTTAAAAATGCTACGGAACTCTTCCATTGTTATTCTTAATTCTGCTGAAGTTTAAAAATGCTGCGGAACTCTTCCATTGTTCTTCGGAATTCTGATGAAGTTTAAAAATGCTACGGAACTCTTCCATTGTTATTCTTAATTCTGCTGAAGTTAAAAAATGCTACGGAACTCTTCCATTGTTTTTCGGAATTCTGCTGTAATTTAAAAATGCTACGGAACTCTTCCATTGTTCTTCGGAATTCTGCTGAAGTTTAAAAATGCTACGGAACTCTTCCATTGTTATTCTTAATTCTGCTGAAGTTTAAAAATGCTGTGGAACTCTTCCATTGTTCTTCGGAATTCTGATGAAGTTTAAAACTGCAACGGAACTCTTTCATTGTTCTTCGGAATTCTGCTGAAGTTTACAAATGCTACGGAACTCTTCCATTGTTCTTCGGAATTCTGCTGAAGTTTAAAAATGCTATGGAACTCTTCCATTGTTCTCGGAATTCTGGTGAAGTTTAAAAATGCTATGGAACTCTTCCAATGTTCTCGGAATTCTGCTGAAGTTTAAAAATGCTACGGAACTCATCCATTGTTCTCGGAATTCTGCTGAAGTTTAAAAATGCTACGGAACTCTTCCATTGCTCTTCGGAATTCTGCTGAAGTTTAAAAATGGTACGGAACTTTTCCATTGTTCTTCGGAATTCTGACAAAGTTTAAAAAGGCTACGGAACTCTTCCATTGTTCTTCGGAATTCTGCTGAAGTTTAAAAATGCTACGGAACTTTTCCATTGTTCTTCGGAATTCTGCAGAAGTTTAAAAATGCTACGGAACTTCTGAATTGTTCTTGGAATTCTGGTGAAGTTTAAAAATGCTACGGAACTCTTCCATTGTTCTCAGAATTCTGCTGAAGCTCATAAATTCTACGGTGCTCTTCCATTGTTCTTGGGAATTCTGCTGAAGTTTAAAAATGTTACGGATCAATTCCATTGTTCTTTGGAATTCTGCTGAAGTTTAAAAATGCTACGGAACTCTTCCATTGTTCTTCGGAATTCTGCTGAAGTTTAAAAATGCTACAGAACTCATCCATTGTTCTTCGGAATTCTGCTGAAGTTTAAAAATGCTACGGAACTCTTCCATTGTTTTGCGGAATTCTTCTGAAGTTTAAAAATGCTACAGAACTCTTCTCTTGTTCTTCAGAATTCTGCTGAAGTTTAAAAATGCTACGGAACTCTTTCATTGTTTTTCAGAATTCTGCTGAAGTTTAAAAATGCTGTGGAGCTCTTCCATTGTCCTCGGAATTCTTCTGAAGTTTGAAAATGCTACGGAACTCTTCCATTGTTCTTCAGAATACTGCTGAAGTTTAAAAATGCTACGGAACACTTCCTTTGTTCTTCGAAATTCTGCTGAAGTTTAAAAGTGCTTCGGAACTCTTCCATTGTTCACGGAATTCTGGTGAAGTTTAAAAATGCTACGGAACTCTTCCATTGTTATTCTTAATTCTGCTGAAGTTTACAAATGCTACAGAACTCTTCCATTGTTCTTCGGAATTCTGCTGAAGGTTAAAAATGCTATGGAACTCTTCCATTGTTCTTCTGAATTCTGCTGAAGTTTAAAAATGCTACGGAACTCTTCCATTGTTCACGGAATTCTGCTGAAGTTTAAAAATGCTACGGAACTCTTCCATTGCTATTCATAATTCTGCTGAAGTTTAAAAATGCTACGGAACTCTTCCATTGTTCTTCGGAATTTCGGGTGAAGTTTAAAATTGCTATGGAACTCTTCCATTGTTCTTCGGAATTCTGCTGAAGTTTAAAAATGCTACGGAACTCTTCCATTGTTTTGCGGAATTCTTCTGAAGTTTAAAAATGCTACAGAACTCTTCTCTTGTTCTTCAGAATTCTGCTGAAGTTTAAAAATGCTACGGAACTCTTCCATTGTTTTTCAGAATTCTGCTGAAGTTTAAAAATGCTGTGGAGCTCTTCCATTGTTCTCGGAATTCTTCTGAAGTTTGAAAATGCTACGGAACTCTTCCATTGTTCTTTAGAATACTGCTGAAGTTTAAAAATGCTACGGAACACTTCCTTTGTTCTTCGGAATTCTGCTGAAGTTTAAAAATGCTACGGAACTCTTCCATTGTTCACGGAATTCTGGTGAAGTTTAAAAATGCTATGGAACTCTTCCATTGTTATTCTTAATTCTGCTGAAGTTTACAAATGCTACAGAACTCTTCCATTGTTCTTCGGAATTCTGCTGAAGTTTAAAAATGCTATGGAACTCTTCCATTGTTCTTCTGAATTCTGCTGAAGTTTAAAAATGCTACGGAACTCTTCCATTGTTCACGGAATTCTGCTGAAGTTTAAAAATGCTACGGAACTCTTCCATTGCTATTCATAATTCTGCTGAAGTTTAAAAATGCTACGGAACTCTTCCATTGTTCTTCGGAATTCGGGTGAAGTTTAAAATTGCTATGGAACTCTTCCATTGTTCTTCGGAATTCTGCTGAAGTTTAAAAATGCTACGGAACTCTTCCATTGTTCTCGGAATTCTGTTGAAGTTTAAAAATGCTACGGAGCTCTTCCATTGTTCTCGGAATTCTGGTGAAGTTTAAAAATGCTACGGAACTCTTCCATTGTTCTCGGAATTCTGCTGAAGTTTAAAAATGCTATGGAACTCTTCCATTTTTCTTTGGAATTCTGCTGAAGTTTAAAAATGCTACGGAAATTTTCCATTGTTCTTCGGAATTCTGATGAAGTTTAAAAATGCTACGGAACTCTTCCATTGTTCTTCGGAATTCTGATGAAGTTTAAAAATGCTACGGAACTCTTCCATTGTTCTTCGGAATTCTGCAGAAGTTTAAAAATGCTACGGAACTCGTCCATTGTTCTTGGAATTCTGGTGAAGTTTAAAAATGCTACGGAACTCTTCCATTGTTCTCAGAATTCTGCTGAAGTTTATAAATTCTACGGTACTCTTCCATTGTTCTTGGGAATTCTGCTGAAGTTTAAAAATGTTACGGATCATTTCCATTGTTCTTCGGAATTCTGCTGAAGTTTAAATATGCTATGGAACTCTTCCATTGTTCTTCGGAATTCTGCTGAAGTTTAAAAATGCTACGGAACTCTTCGATTGTTCTTCGGAATTCTGCTGAAGTTTAAAAATGCTACGGAACTCTTCCATTGTTCTTCTGAGTTCTGCTGAAGTTTAAAAATGCTACGGAACCCTTCCATTGTTATTCTTAATTCTGCTGAAGTTTAAAAATGCTACGGAACTCTTCCATTGTTATTCTTAATTCTGCTGAAGTTTAAAAATGCTACGAAACTCTTCCATTGTTCTTCGGAATTCTGCTGTAATTTAAAAATGCTACGGAACTCTTCCATTGTTCTTCGGAATTCTGCTGAAGTTTAAAAATGCTACGGAACTCTTCCATTGTTATTCTTAATTCTGCTGAAGTTTAAAAATGCTGCGGAACTCTTCCATTGTTCTTCGCAATTCTGATGAAGTTTAAAACTGCAACGGAACTCTTCCATTGTTCTTCGGAATTCTGCTGAAGTTTAAAAATGCTACGGAACTCTTCCATTGTTCTTCGGAATTCTGCTGAAGTTTAAAAATGCTACGGAACTCTTCCATTGTTCTCCGAATTCTGGTGAAGTTTAAAAATGCTACGGAACTCTTCCATTGTTCTCGGAATTCTGGTGAAGTTTAAAAATGCTACGGAACTCATCCATTGTTCTCGGAATTCTGCTGAAGTTTAAAAATGCTACGGAACTCTTCCATTGTTCTTCGGAATTCTGCTGAAGTTTAAAAATGGTACGGAACTTTTCCATTGTTCTTCGGAATTCTGACGAAGTTTAAAAAGGCTACGGAACTCTTCCATTGTTCTTCGGAATTCTGCTGAAGTTTAAAAATGCTACGGAACTCTTCCATTGTTCTTCGGAATTCTGCAGAAGTTTAAAAATGCTACGGAACTCTTCCATTGTTCTTGGAATTCTGGTGAAGTTTAAAAATGCTACGGAACTCTTCCATTGTTCTCAGAATTCTGCTGAAGCTTATAAATTCTACGGTGCTCTTCCATTGTTCTTGGGAATTCTGCTGAAGTTTAAAAATGTTACGAATCAATTCCATTGTTCTTCGGAATTCTGCTGAAGTTTAAAAATGCTACGGAACTCTTCCATTGTTCTTCGGAATTCTGCTGAAGTTTAAAAATGCTACGGAACTCATCCATTGTTCTTCGGAATTCTGAAGTTTAAAAATGCTACGGAACTCTTCCATTGTTTTGCTGAATTCTTCTGAAGTTTAAAAATGCTACAGAACTCTTCTCTTGTTCTTCAGAATTCTGCTGAAGTTTAAAAATGCTACGGAACACTTCCTTTGTTCTTCGGAATTCTGCTGAAGTTTAAAAATGCTACAGAACTCTTTCATTGTTCACGGTATTCTTGTGAAGTTTAAAAATGCAACGGAACTCTTCCATTGTTCTTCAGAATTCTGCTGAAGTTTAAAATTGCTACGGGACTCTTCCATTGTTCTTCTGAGTTCTGCTGAAGTTTAAAAAGGCTAAGGAACTCGTCCATTGTTCTTCGGAATTCTGATGAAGTTTAAAACTGCAACGGAACTCTTCCATTGTTCTTCGGAATTCTGCTGAAGTTTAAAAATGCTACAGAACTCTTCCATTGTTCACGGTATTCTGGTGAAGTTTAAAAATGCTACGGAACTCTTCCATTGTTCTTCGGAATTCTGCTGAAGTTTAAAATTGCTACGGGACTCTTCCATTGTTCTTCTGAGTTCTGCTGAAGTTTAAAAAGGCTACGGAACTCTTCCATTGTTCTTCGGAATTCTGATGAAGTTCAAAAGTGCAACAGAACTCTTCCATTGTTCTCGAAATTCTGCTGAAGTTTAAAAATGCTATGGAACTCTTCCATTGTTCTTCGGAATTCTGCTGAAGTTTAAAAATGCTACGGAACTTTTCCATTGTTCTTCGGAATTCTGATGAAGTTTAAAAATGCTACGGAACTCTTCCATTGTTCTTCGGAATTCTGCTGAAGTTTAAAAATGCTACGGAACTCTTCCATTGTTCTTCTGAGTTCTGCTGAAGTTTAAAAATGCTGCGGAACTCTTCCATTGCTCTTCGGAATTCTGATGAAGTTTAAAACTGCAACGGAACTCTTCCATTGTTCTTCGGAATTCTGCTGAAGTTTAAAAATGCTACGGAACTCTTCCATTGTTCTTCGGAATTCTGCTGAAGTTTAAAAATGCTACGGAACTCTTCCATTGTTCTTCGGAATTCTGCTGAAGTTTAAAAATGCTATGGAACTCTTCCATTGTATTCTTAATTCTGCTGAAGTTTAAAAATGCTACGGAACACTTCCATTGTTCTTCGGAATTCTGCTGAAATTTAAAAATGCTATGGAACTCTTCCATTGTTCTTCTGAATTCTGCTGAAGTTTAAAAATGCTACGGAACTCTTCCATTGTTCTCGGAATTCTGGTGAAGTTTAAAAATGCTACGGAACTCATCCATTGTTCTCGGAATTCTGCTGAAGTTTAAAAATGCTACGGAACTCTTCCATTGTTCTTCGGAATTCTGCTGAAGTTTAAAAATGGTACGGAACTTTTCCATTGTTCTTCGGAATGCTGACGAAGTTTAAAAAGGCTACGGAACTCTTCCATTGTTCTTCGGAATTCTGCTGAAGTTTAAAAATGCTACGGAACTCTTCCATTGTTCTTCGGAATTCTGCAGAAGTTTAAAAATGCTACGGAACTCTTCCATTGTTATTGGAATTCTGGTGAAGTTTAAAAATGCTACGGAACTCTTCCATTGTTCTCAGAATTCTGCTGAAGCTTATAAATTCTACGGTGCTCTTCCATTGTTCTTGGGAATTCTGCTGAAGTTTAAAAATGTTACGGATCAATTCCATTGTTCTTCGGAATTCTGCTGAAGTTTAAAAATGCTACGGATCTCTTCCATTTTTCTTCGGAATTCTGCTGAAGTTTAAAAATGCTACGGAACTCATCCATTGTTCTTCGGAATTTTGCTGAAGTTTAAAAATGCTACGGAACTCTTCCATTGTTTTGCGGAATTCTTCTGAAGTTTAAAAATGCTACAGAACTCTTCTCTTGTTCTTCAGAATTCTGCTGAAGTTTAAAAATGCTACGGAACACTTCCTTTGTTCTTCGGAATTCTGCTGAAGTTTAAAAATGCTACAGAACTCTTCCATTGTTCACGGTATTCTGGTGAAGTTTAAAAATGCTACGGAACTCTTCCATTGTTCTTCGGAATTCTGCTGAAGTTTAAAATTGCTACGGGACTCTTCCATTGTTCTTCTGAGTTCTGCTGAAGTTTAAAAATGCTACGGAACTCTTCCATTGTTCTCGGAATTCTGGTGAAGTTTAAAAATGCTGCGGAACTCATCCATTGTTCTTGGAATTCTGCTGAAGTTTAAAAATGCTGCGGAACTCTTCCATTGTTCTTCGGAATTCTGCTGTAATTTAAAAATGCTACGGAACTCTTCCATTGTTCTTCGGAATTCTGCTGAAGTTTAAAAATGCTACGGAACTCTTCCATTGTTCTCAGAATTCTGCTGAAGCTTATAAATTCTACGGTGCTCTTCCATTTTTCTTGGGAATTCTGCTGAAGTTTAAAAATGTTACGAATCAATTCCATTGTTCTTCGGAATTCTGCTGAAGTTTAAAAATGCTACGGAACTCTTCCATTGTTCTTCGGAATTCTGCTGAAGTTTAAAAATGCTACGGAACTCATCCATTGTTCTTCGGAATTCTGAAGTTTAAAAATGCTACGGAACTCTTCCATTGTTTTGCTGAATTCTTCTGAAGTTTAAAAATGCTACAGAACTCTTCTCTTGTTCTTCAGAATT
This sequence comes from Phyllobates terribilis, assembly GCF_046119375.1. Lineage (NCBI taxonomy): Eukaryota > Metazoa > Chordata > Amphibia > Anura > Dendrobatidae > Phyllobates > Phyllobates terribilis. The sequence goes on along the minus strand of NW_027363069.1, from coordinate 1,767,832 downwards.
CTGCTGAAGTTTAAAAATGCTACGGAACACTTCCTTTGTTCTTCGGAATTCTGCTGAAGTTTAAAAATGCTACAGAACTCTTTCATTGTTCACGGTATTCTTGTGAAGTTTAAAAATGCTACGGAACTCTTCCATTGTTCTTCAGAATTCTGCTGAAGTTTAAAATTGCTACGGGACTCTTCCATTGTTCTTCTGAGTTCTGCTGAAGTTTAAAAAGGCTAAGGAACTCTTCCATTGTTCTTCGGAATTCTGATGAAGTTTAAAACTGCAACGGAATTCTTCCATTGTTCTTCGGAATTCTGCTGAAGTTTAAAAATGCTACAGAACTCTTCCATTGTTCACGGTATTCTGGTGAAGTTTAAAAATGCTACGGAACTCTTCCATTGTTCTTCGGAATTCTGCTGAAGTTTAAAATTGCTACGGGACTCTTCCATTGTTCTTCTGAGTTCTGCTGAAGTTTAAAAATGCTGCGGAACTCTTCCATTGCTCTTCGGAATTCTGATGAAGTTTAAAAATGCTACGGAACTCTTCCATTGTTCTTCTGAGTTCTGCTGAAGTTTAAAAATGCTGCGGAACTCTTCCATTGCTCTTCGGAATTCTGATGAAGTTTAAAACTGCAACGGAACTCTTCCATTGTTCTTCGGAATTCTGCTGAAGTTTAAAAATGCTACGGAACTCTTCCATTGTTCTTCGGAATTCTGCTGAAGTTTAAAAATGCTACGGAACTCTTCCATTGTTCTCGGAATTCTGCTGAAGTTTAAAAATGCTACGGAACTCTTCCATTGTTCTTCGGAATTCTGCTGAAGTTTAAAAATGCTACGGAACTCTTCCATTGTTCTTCGGAATTCTGCTGAAGTTTAAAAATGCTATGGAACTCTTCCATTGTATTCTTAATTCTGCTGAAGTTTAAAAATGCTACGGAACACTTCCATTGTTCTTCGGAATTCTGCTGAAGTTTAAAAATGCTATGGAACTCTTCCATTGTTCTTCTGAATTCTGCTGAAGTTTAAAAATGCTACGGAACTCTTCCATTGTTCTCGGAATTCTGGTGAAGTTTAAAAATGCTACGGAACTCATCCATTGTTCTCGGAATTCTGCTGAAGTTTAAAAATGCTACGGAACTCTTCCATTGTTCTTCGGAATTCTGCTGAAGTTTAAAAATGGTACGGAACTTTTCCATTGTTCTTCGGAATGCTGACGAAGTTTAAAAAGGCTACGGAACTCTTCCATTGTTCTTCGGAATTCTGCTGAAGTTTAAAAATGCTACGGAACTCTTCCATTGTTCTTCGGAATTCTGCAGAAGTTTAAAAATGCTAAGGAACTCTTCCATTGTTATTGGAATTCTGGTGAAGTTTAAAAATGCTACGGAACTCTTCCATTGTTCTCAGAATTCTGCTGAAGCTTATAAATTCTACGGTGCTCTTCCATTGTTCTTGGGAATTCTGCTGAAGTTTAAAAATGTTACGGATCAATTCCATTGTTCTTCGGAATTCTGCTGAAGTTTAAAAATGCTACGGATCTCTTCCATTGTTCTTCGGAATTCTGCTGAAGTTTAAAAATGCTACGGAACTCATCCATTGTTCTTCGGAATTTTGCTGAAGTTTAAAAATGCTACGGAACTCTTCCATTGTTTTGCGGAATTCTTCTGAAGTTTAAAAATGCTACAGAACTCTTCTCTTGTTCTTCAGAATTCTGCTGAAGTTTAAAAATGCTACGGAACACTTCCTTTGTTCTTCGGAATTCTGCTGAAGGTTAAAAATGCTACAGAACTCTTCCATTGTTCACGGTATTCTGGTGAAGTTTAAAAATGCTACGGAACTCTTCCATTGTTCTTCGGAATTCTGCTAAAGTTTAAAATTGCTACGGGACTCTTCCATTGTTCTTCTGAGTTCTGCTGAAGTTTAAAAAGGCTACCGAACTCTTCCATTGTTCTTCGGAATTCTGATGAAGTTTAAAACTGCAATGGAACTCTTCCATTGTTCTTCGGAATTCTGCTGAAGTTTAAAAATGCTACGGAACTCTTCCATTGTTCTTCGGAATTCTGCTGAAGTTTAAAAATGCTACGGAACTCTTCCATTGTTCTCGGAATTCTGGTGAAGTTTAAAAATGCTGCGGAACTCATCCATTGTTCTTGGAATTCTGCTGAAGTTTAAAAATGCTGCGGAACTCTTCCATTGTTCTTCGGAATTCTGCTGTAATTTAAAAATGCTACGGAACTCTTCCATTGTTCTTCGGAATTCTGATGAAGTTTAAAAATGCTACGGAACTCTTCCATTGTTCTTCGGAATTCTGCTGAAGTTTAAAAATGCTACGGAACTCTTCCATTGCTTTTCGGAATTCTGCTGAAGTTTAAAAATGCTGTGGAACTCTTCCATTGTTCTCGGAATTCTTCTGAAGTTTGAAAATGCTACGGAACTCTTACATTGTTCTTCAGAATACTGCTGAAGTTTAAAAATGCTACGGAACACTTCCTTTGTTCTTCGGAATTCTGCTGAAGTTTAAAAATGCTACAGAACTCTTCTCTTGTTCTTCAGAATTCTGCTGAAGTTTAAAAATGCTACGGAACACTTCCTTTGTTCTTCGGAATTCTGCTGAAGTTTAAAAATGCTACCGAAATCTTCCATTGTTCACGGTATTCTGGTGAAGTTTAAAAATGCTACGGAACTCTTCCATTGTTCTTCAGAATTCTGCTGAAGTTTAAAAATGCTACGGGACTCTTCCATTGTTCTTCTGAGTTCTGCTGAAGTTTAAAAAGGCTACGGAACTCTTCCATTGTTCTTCGGAATTCTGATGAAGTTTAAAACTGCAACGGAACTCTTCCATTGTTTTTCGGAATTCTGCTGAAGTTTAAAAATGCTGTGGAACTCTTCCATTGTTCTTGGAATTCTTCTGAAGTTTGAAAATGCTACGGAGCTCTTCCATTGTTCTTCAGAATACTGCTGAAGTTTAAAAATGCTACGGAACACTTCCTTTGTTCTTCGGAATTCTGCTGAAGTTTAAAAATGCTACAGAACTCTTCTCTTGTTCTTCAGAATTCTGCTGAAGTTTAAAAATGCTACGGAACACTTCCTTTGTTCTTCGGAATTCTGCTGAAGTTTAAAAATGCTACAGAACTCTTCTATTGTTCACTGTATTCTGGTGAAGTTTAAAAATGCTACGGAACTCTTCCATTGTTCTTCGGAATTCTGCTGAAGTTTAAAAATGCTACGGAACTCTTCCATTGTTCTTCGGAATTCTGATGAAGTTTAAAACTGCAACGGAACTCTTCCATTGTTCTTCGGAATTCTGCTGAAGTTTAAAAATGCTACGGAACACTTCCATTGTTCTTCGGAATTCTGCTAAAGTTTAAAAATGCTACGGAACTCTTCCATTGTTCTCGGAATTCTGGTGAAGTTTAAAAATGCTACGGAACTCTTCCATTGTTCTTCTGAGTTCTGCTGAAGTTTAAAAATGCTGTGGAACTCTTCCATTGTTCTTCGGATTTCTGATGAAGTTTAAAACTGCAACGGAACTCTTCCATTGTTCTTCGGAATTCTGCTGAAGTTTAAAAATGCTACGGAACTCTCCCATTGTTTTTCGGAATTCTGCTGAAGTTTAAAAATGCTGTGGAGCTCTTCCATTGTTCTCGGAATTCTTCTGAAGTTTGAAAATGCTACGGAACTCTTCCATTGTTCTTCAGAATACTGCTGAAATTTAAAAATGCTACGGAACACTTCCTTTGTTCTTCGGAATTCTGCTGAAGTTTAAAAATGCTACGGAACTCTTCCATTGTTCACGGAATTCTGGTGAAGTTTAAAAATGCTACGGAACTCTTCCATTGTTATTCTTAATTCTGCTGAAGTTTACAAATGCTACGGAACTCTTCCATTGTTCTTCGGAATTCTGCTGAAGTTTAAAAATGCTATGGAACTCTTCCATTGTTCTTCTGAATTCTGCTGAAGTTTAAAAATGCTACGGAACTCTTCCATTGTTCACGGAATTCTGGTGAAGTTTAAAAATGCTACGGAACTCTTCCATTGTTATTCTTAATTCTGCTGAAGTTTAAAAATGCTACGGAACTCTTCCATTGTTCTTCGGAATTCTGCTGAAGTTTAAAAATGCTATGGAACTCTTCCATTGTTCTTCTGAATTCTGCTGAAGTTTAAAAATGCTACGGAACTCTTCCATTGTTCTCGGAATTCTGTTGAAGTTTAAAAATGCTACGGAACACTTCCATTGTTCTCGGAATTCTGGTGAAGTTTAAAAATTCTACGGAACTCTTCCATTGTTCTCAGAATTCTGCTGAAGTTTAAAAATGTTATGGAACTCTTCCATTGTTCTTCGGAATTCTGCTGAATTTTAAAAATGCTACGGAACTTTTCCATTGTTCTTCGGAATTCTGATGAAGTTTAAAAATGCTACGGAACTCTTCCATTGTTCTTTGCAATTCTGCTGAAGTTTAAAAATGCTACGGAACTCTTCCATTGTTCTTCGGAATTCTGCAGTAGTTTAAAAATGCTACGGAACTCTTCCATTGTTCTTGGAATTCTGGTGAAGTTTAAAAATGCTACGGAACTCTTCCATTGTTCTCAGAATTCTGCTGAAGTTTATAAATTCTACGGTACTCTTCCATTGTTCTTGGGAATTCTGCTGAAGTTTAAAAATGTTACGGATCATTTCCATTGTTCTTCGGAATTCTGCTGAAGTTTAAATATGCTACGGAACTCTTCCATTGTTCTTCGGAATTCTGCTGAAGTTTAAAAATGCTACGGAACTCTTCGATTGTTCTTCGGAATTCTGCTGAAGTTTAAAAATGCTACGGAACTCTTCCATTGTTCTTCTGAGTTCTGCTGAAGTTTAAAAATGCTACGGAACTCTTCCATTGTTATTCTTAATTCTGCTGAAGTTTAAAAATGCTACGGAACTCTTCCATTGTTCTTCGGAATTCTGCTGTAATTTAAAAATGCTACGGAACTCTTCCATTGTTCTTCGGAATTCTGCTGAAGTTTAAAAATGCTACGGAACTCTTCCATTGTTCTTCGGAATTCTGCAGAAGTTTAAAAATGCTATGGAACTTTTCCATTGTTCTTGGAATTCTGGTGAAGTTTAAAAATGCTACGGAACTCTTCCATTGTTCTCAGAATTCTGCTGAAGTTTATAAATTCTACGGTACTCTTCCATTGTTCTTGGGAATTCTGCTGAAGTTTAAAAATGTTACGGATCATTTCCATTGTTCTTCGGAATTCTGCTGAAGTTTAAATATGCTACGGAACTCTTCCATTGTTCTTCGGAATTCTGCTGAAGTTTAAAAATGCTACGGAACTCTTCGATTGTTCTTCGGAATTCTGCTGAAGTTTAAAAATGCTACGGAACTCTTCCATTGTTCTTCTGAGTTCTGCTGAAGTTTAAAAATGCTACCGAACTCTTCCATTGTTTTTCTTAATTCTGCTGAAGTTTAAAAATGCTACGGAACTCTTCCATTGTTTTTCGGAATTCTGCTGTAATTTAAAAATGCTACGGAACTCTTCCATTGTTCTTCGGAATTCTGCTGAAGTTTAAAAATGCTAGGGAACTCTTCCATTGTTATTCTTAATTCTGCTGAAGTTTAAAAATGCTGCGGAAGTCTTCCATTGTTCTTCGGAATTCTGATGAAGTTTAAAACTGCAACGGAACTCTTCCATTGTTCTTCGGAATTCTGCTGAAGTTTACAAATGCTACGGAACTCTTCCATTGTTCTTCGGAATTCTGCTGAAGTTTAAAAATGCTATGGAACTCTTCCATTGTTCTCGGAATTCTGGTGAAGTTTAAAAATGCTACGGAACTCTTCCATTGTTCTCGGAATTCTGCTGAAGTTTAAAAATGCTACGGAACTCATCCATTGTTCTTGGAATTCTGCTGAAGTTTAAAAATGCTACAGAACTCTTCCATTGCTCTTCGGAATTCTGCTGAAGTTTAAAAATAGTACGGAACTTTTCCATTGTTCTTCGGAATTCTGACGAAGTTTAAAAGGGCTACGGAACTCTTCCATTGTTCTTCGGAATTCTGCTGAAGTTTAAAAATGCTACGGAACTCTTCCATTTTTCTTCGGAATTCTGCAGAAGTTTAAAAATGCTATGGAACTCTTCCATTTTTCTTGGAATTCTGGTGAAGTTTAAAAATGCTATGGAACTCTTCCATTGTTCTCAGAATTCTGCTGAAGCTCATAAATTCTACGGTGCTCTTCCATTGTTCTTGGGAATTCTGCTGAAGTTTAAAAATGTTATGGATCAATTCCATTGTTCTTTGGAATTCTGCTGAAGTTTAAAAATGCTACGGAACTCTTCCATTGTTCTTCGGAATTCTGCTGAAGTTTAAAAATGCTACAGAACTCATCCATTGTTCTTTGGAATTCTGCTGAAGTTTAAAAATGCTACGGAACTCTTCCATTGTTTTGCGGAATTCTTCTGAAGTTTAAAAATGCTACAGAACTCTTCTCTTGTTCTTCAGAATTCTGCTGAAGTTTAAAAATGCTACGGAACTCTTCCATTGTTTTTCGGAATTCTGCTGAAGTTTGAAAATGCTACGGAACTCTTCCATTGTTCTTTAGAATACTGCTGAAGTTTAAAAATGCTACGGAACACTTCCTTTGTTCTTCGGAATTCTGCTGAAGTTTAAAAATGCTACGGAACTCTTCCATTGTCCACGGAATTCTGGTGAAGTTTAAAAATGCTACGGAACTCTTCCATTGTTATTCTTAATTCTGCTGAAGTTTACAAATGCTACAGAACTCTTCCATTGTTCTTCGGAATTCTGCTGAAGTTTAAAAATGTTACGGATCATTTCCATTGTTCTTCGGAATTCTGCTGAAGTTTAAATATGCTACGGAACTCTTCCATTGTTATTCTTAATTCTGCTGAAGTTTACAAATGCTACGGAACTCTTCCATTGTTCTTCGGAATTCTGCTGAAGATTAAAAATGCTATGGAACTCTTCCATTGTTCTTCTGAATTCTGCTGAAGTTTAAAAATGCTACGGAACTGTTCCATTGTTCACGGAATTCTGGTGAAGTTTAAAAATGCCACGGAACTCTTCCATTGTTATTCTTAATTCTGCTGAAGTTTAAAAATGCTACGGAACTCTTCCATTGTTCTTCGGAATTCTGCTGAAGTTTAAAAATGCTATGGAACTCTTCCATTGTTCTTCTGAATTCTGAAGTTTAAAAATGCTACGGAACTCTTCCATTGTTCTCGGAATTCTGTTGAAGTTTAAAAATGCTACGGAACACTTCCATTGTTCTCGGAATTCTGTTGAAGTTTAAAAATGCTACGGAACTCTTCCATTGTTCTCGGAATTCTGCTGAAGTTTAAAAATGCTATGGAACTCTTCCATTGTTCTTCGGAATTCTGCTGAAGTTTAAAAATGCTACGGAACTCTTCCATTGTTCTTCGGAATTCTGCTGAAGTTTAAAAATGCTACGGAACTCACCCATTGTTCTTCGGAATTCTGAAGTTTAAAAATGCTACGGAACTCTTCCATTGTTTTGCTGAATTCTTCTGAAGTTTAAAAATGCTACAGAACTCTTCTCTTGTTCTTCAGAATTCTGCTGAAGTTTAAAAATGCTACGGAACACTTCCTTTGTTCTTCGGAATTCTGCTGAAGTTTAAAAATGCTACAGAACTCTTTCATTGTTCACGGTATTCTTGTGAAGTTTAAAAATGCTACGGAACTCTTCCATTGTTCTTCAGAATTCTGCTGAAGTTTAAAATTGCTACGGGACACTTCCATTGCTCTTCTGAGTTCTGCTGAAGTTTAAAAAGGCTAAAGAACTCTTCCATTGTTCTTCGGAATTCTGATGAAGTTTAAAACTGCAACGGAACTCTTCCATTGTTCTTCGGAATTCTGCTGAAGTTTAAAAATGCTACGGAACTCTTCCATTTTTCTTCGGAATTCTGCAGAAGTTTAAAAATGCTATGGAACTCTTCCATTTTTCTTGGAATTCTGGTGAAGTTTAAAAATGCTATGGAACTCTTCCATTGTTCTCAGAATTCTGCTGAAGCTCATAAATTCTACGGTGCTCTTCCATTGTTCTTGGGAATTCTGCTGAAGTTTAAAAATGTTACGGATCAATTCCATTGTTCTTTGGAATTCTGCTGAAGTTTAAAAATGCTACGGAACTCTTCCATTGTTCTTCGGAATTCTGCTGAAGTTTAAAAATGCTACAGAACTCATCCATTGTTCTTTGGAATTCTGCTGAAGTTTAAAAATGCTACGGAACTCTTCCATTGTTTTGCGGAATTCTTCTGAAGTTTAAAAATGCTACAGAACTCTTCTCTTGTTCTTCAGAATTCTGCTGAAGTTTAAAAATGCTACGGAACTCTTCCATTGTTTTTCGGAATTCTGCTGAAGTTTGAAAATGCTACGGAACTCTTCCATTGTTCTTTAGAATACTGCTGAAGTTTAAAAATGCTACGGAACACTTCCTTTGTTCTTCGGAATTCTGCTGAAGTTTAAAAATGCTACGGAACTCTTCCATTGTCCACGGAATTCTGGTGAAGTTTAAAAATGCTACGGAACTCTTCCATTGTTATTCTTAATTCTGCTGAAGTTTACAAATGCTACAGAACTCTTCCATTGTTCTTCGGAATTCTGCTGAAGTTTAAAAATGTTACGGATCATTTCCATTGTTCTTCGGAATTCTGCTGAAGTTTAAATATGCTACGGAACTCTTCCATTGTTATTCTTAATTCTGCTGAAGTTTACAAATGCTACGGAACTCTTCCATTGTTCTTCGGAATTCTGCTGAAGATTAAAAATGCTATGGAACTCTTCCATTGTTCTTCTGAATTCTGCTGAAGTTTAAAAATGCTACGGAACTGTTCCATTGTTCACGGAATTCTGGTGAAGTTTAAAAATGCCACGGAACTCTTCCATTGTTATTCTTAATTCTGCTGAAGTTTAAAAATGCTACGGAACTCTTCCATTGTTCTTCGGAATTCTGCTGAAGTTTAAAAATGCTATGGAACTCTTCCATTGTTCTTCTGAATTCTGAAGTTTAAAAATGCTACGGAACTCTTCCATTGTTCTCGGAATTCTGTTGAAGTTTAAAAATGCTACGGAACACTTCCATTGTTCTCGGAATTCTGTTGAAGTTTAAAAATGCTACGGAACTCTTCCATTGTTCTCGGAATTCTGCTGAAGTTTAAAAATGCTATGGAACTCTTCCATTGTTCTTCGGAATTCTGCTGAAGTTTAAAAATGCTACGGAACTCTTCCATTGTTCTTCGGAATTCTGCTGAAGTTTAAAAATGCTACGGAACTCACCCATTGTTCTTCGGAATTCTGAAGTTTAAAAATGCTACGGAACTCTTCCATTGTTTTGCTGAATTCTTCTGAAGTTTAAAAATGCTACAGAACTCTTCTCTTGTTCTTCAGAATTCTGCTGAAGTTTAAAAATGCTGTGGAACTCTTCCATTGTTCTTGGAATTCTTCTGAAGTTTGAAAATGCTACGGAGCTCTTCCATTGTTCTTCAGAATACTGCTGAAGTTTAAAAATGCTACGGAACACTTCCTTTGTTCTTCGGAATTCTGCTGAAGTTTAAAAATGCTACAGAACTCTTCTCTTGTTCTTCAGAATTCTGCTGAAGTTTAAAAATGCTACGGAACACTTCCTTTGTTCTTCGGAATTCTGCTGAAGTTTAAAAATGCTACAGAACTCTTCTATTGTTCACTGTATTCTGGTGAAGTTTAAAAATGCTACGGAACTCTTCCATTGTTCTTCGGAATTCTGCTGAAGTTTAAAAATGCTACGGAACTCTTCCATTGTTCTTCGGAATTCTGATGAAGTTTAAAACTGCAACGGAACTCTTCCATTGTTCTTCGGAATTCTGCTGAAGTTTAAAAATGCTACGGAACACTTCCATTGTTCTTCGGAATTCTGCTAAAGTTTAAAAATGCTACGGAACTCTTCCATTGTTCTCGGAATTCTGGTGAAGTTTAAAAATGCTACGGAACTCTTCCATTGTTCTTCTGAGTTCTGCTGAAGTTTAAAAATGCTGTGGAACTCTTCCATTGTTCTTCGGATTTCTGATGAAGTTTAAAACTGCAACGGAACTCTTCCATTGTTCTTCGGAATTCTGCTGAAGTTTAAAAATGCTACGGAACTCTCCCATTGTTTTTCGGAATTCTGCTGAAGTTTAAAAATGCTGTGGAGCTCTTCCATTGTTCTCGGAATTCTTCTGAAGTTTGAAAATGCTACGGAACTCTTCCATTGTTCTTCAGAATACTGCTGAAATTTAAAAATGCTACGGAACACTTCCTTTGTTCTTCGGAATTCTGCTGAAGTTTAAAAATGCTACGGAACTCTTCCATTGTTCACGGAATTCTGGTGAAGTTTAAAAATGCTACGGAACTCTTCCATTGTTATTCTTAATTCTGCTGAAGTTTACAAATGCTACGGAACTCTTCCATTGTTCTTCGGAATTCTGCTGAAGTTTAAAAATGCTATGGAACTCTTCCATTGTTCTTCTGAATTCTGCTGAAGTTTAAAAATGCTACGGAACTCTTCCATTGTTCACGGAATTCTGGTGAAGTTTAAAAATGCTACGGAACTCTTCCATTGTTATTCTTAATTCTGCTGAAGTTTAAAAATGCTACGGAACTCTTCCATTGTTCTTCGGAATTCTGCTGAAGTTTAAAAATGCTATGGAACTCTTCCATTGTTCTTCTGAATTCTGCTGAAGTTTAAAAATGCTACGGAACTCTTCCATTGTTCTCGGAATTCTGTTGAAGTTTAAAAATGCTACGGAACACTTCCATTGTTCTCGGAATTCTGGTGAAGTTTAAAAATTCTACGGAACTCTTCCATTGTTCTCAGAATTCTGCTGAAGTTTAAAAATGTTATGGAACTCTTCCATTGTTCTTCGGAATTCTGCTGAATTTTAAAAATGCTACGGAACTTTTCCATTGTTCTTCGGAATTCTGATGAAGTTTAAAAATGCTACGGAACTCTTCCATTGTTCTTTGCAATTCTGCTGAAGTTTAAAAATGCTACGGAACTCTTCCATTGTTCTTCGGAATTCTGCAGTAGTTTAAAAATGCTACGGAACTCTTCCATTGTTCTTGGAATTCTGGTGAAGTTTAAAAATGCTACGGAACTCTTCCATTGTTCTCAGAATTCTGCTGAAGTTTATAAATTCTACGGTACTCTTCCATTGTTCTTGGGAATTCTGCTGAAGTTTAAAAATGTTACGGATCATTTCCATTGTTCTTCGGAATTCTGCTGAAGTTTAAATATGCTACGGAACTCTTCCATTGTTCTTCGGAATTCTGCTGAAGTTTAAAAATGCTACGGAACTCTTCGATTGTTCTTCGGAATTCTGCTGAAGTTTAAAAATGCTACGGAACTCTTCCATTGTTCTTCTGAGTTCTGCTGAAGTTTAAAAATGCTACGGAACTCTTCCATTGTTATTCTTAATTCTGCTGAAGTTTAAAAATGCTACGGAACTCTTCCATTGTTCTTCGGAATTCTGCTGTAATTTAAAAATGCTACGGAACTCTTCCATTGTTCTTCGGAATTCTGCTGAAGTTTAAAAATGCTACGGAACTCTTCCATTGTTCTTCGGAATTCTGCAGAAGTTTAAAAATGCTATGGAACTTTTCCATTGTTCTTGGAATTCTGGTGAAGTTTAAAAATGCTACGGAACTCTTCCATTGTTCTCAGAATTCTGCTGAAGTTTATAAATTCTACGGTACTCTTCCATTGTTCTCGGAATTCTGCTGAAGTTTAAAAATGTTACGGATCATTTCCATTGTTCTTCGGAATTCTGCTGAAGTTTAAATATGCTACGGAACTCTTCCATTGTTCTTCGGAATTCTGCTGAAGTTTAAAAATGCTACGGAACTCTTCGATTGTTCTTCGGAATTCTGCTGAAGTTTAAAAATGCTACGGAACTCTTCCATTGTTCTTCTGAGTTCTGCTGAAGTTTAAAAATGCTACCGAACTCTTCCATTGTTTTTCTTAATTCTGCTGAAGTTTAAAAATGCTACGGAACTCTTCCATTGTTTTTCGGAATTCTGCTGTAATTTAAAAATGCTACGGAACTCTTCCATTGTTCTTCGGAATTCTGCTGAAGTTTAAAAATGCTAGGGAACTCTTCCATTGTTATTCTTAATTCTGCTGAAGTTTAAAAATGCTGCGGAAGTCTTCCATTGTTCTTCGGAATTCTGATGAAGTTTAAAACTGCAACGGAACTCTTCCATTGTTCTTCGGAATTCTGCTGAAGTTTACAAATGCTACGGAACTCTTCCATTGTTCTTCGGAATTCTGCTGAAGTTTAAAAATGCTATGGAACTCTTCCATTGTTCTCGGAATTCTGGTGAAGTTTAAAAATGCTACGGAACTCTTCCATTGTTCTCGGAATTCTGCTGAAGTTTAAAAATGCTACGGAACTCATCCATTGTTCTTGGAATTCTGCTGAAGTTTAAAAATGCTACAGAACTCTTCCATTGCTCTTCGGAATTCTGCTGAAGTTTAAAAATAGTACGGAACTTTTCCATTGTTCTTCGGAATTCTGACGAAGTTTAAAAAGGCTACGGAACTCTTCCATTGTTCTTCGGAATTCTGCTGAAGTTTAAAAATGCTACGGAACTCTTCCATTTTTCTTCGGAATTCTGCAGAAGTTTAAAAATGCTATGGAACTCTTCCATTTTTCTTGGAATTCTGGTGAAGTTTAAAAATGCTATGGAACTCTTCCATTGTTCTCAGAATTCTGCTGAAGCTCATAAATTCTACGGTGCTCTTCCATTGTTCTTGGGAATTCTGCTGAAGTTTAAAAATGTTATGGATCAATTCCATTGTTCTTTGGAATTCTGCTGAAGTTTAAAAATGCTACGGAACTCTTCCATTGTTCTTCGGAATTCTGCTGAAGTTTAAAAATGCTACAGAACTCATCCATTGTTCTTTGGAATTCTGCTGAAGTTTAAAAATGCTACGGAACTCTTCCATTGTTTTGCGGAATTCTTCTGAAGTTTAAAAATGCTACAGAACTCTTCTCTTGTTCTTCAGAATTCTGCTGAAGTTTAAAAATGCTACGGAACTCTTCCATTGTTTTTCGGAATTCTGCTGAAGTTTGAAAATGCTACGGAACTCTTCCATTGTTCTTTAGAATACTGCTGAAGTTTAAAAATGCTACGGAACACTTCCTTTGTTCTTCGGAATTCTGCTGAAGTTTAAAAATGCTACGGAACTCTTCCATTGTCCACGGAATTCTGGTGAAGTTTAAAAATGCTACGGAACTCTTCCATTGTTATTCTTAATTCTGCTGAAGTTTACAAATGCTACAGAACTCTTCCATTGTTCTTCGGAATTCTGCTGAAGTTTAAAAATGTTACGGATCATTTCCATTGTTCTTCGGAATTCTGCTGAAGTTTAAATATGCTACGGAACTCTTCCATTGTTATTCTTAATTCTGCTGAAGTTTACAAATGCTACGGAACTCTTCCATTGTTCTTCGGAATTCTGCTGAAGATTAAAAATGCTATGGAACTCTTCCATTGTTCTTCTGAATTCTGCTGAAGTTTAAAAATGCTACGGAACTGTTCCATTGTTCACGGAATTCTGGTGAAGTTTAAAAATGCCACGGAACTCTTCCATTGTTATTCTTAATTCTGCTGAAGTTTAAAAATGCTACGGAACTCTTCCATTGTTCTTCGGAATTCTGCTGAAGTTTAAAAATGCTATGGAACTCTTCCATTGTTCTTCTGAATTCTGAAGTTTAAAAATGCTACGGAACTCTTCCATTGTTCTCGGAATTCTGTTGAAGTTTAAAAATGCTACGGAACACTTCCATTGTTCTCGGAATTCTGTTGAAGTTTAAAAATGCTACGGAACTCTTCCATTGTTCTCGGAATTCTGCTGAAGTTTAAAAATGCTATGGAACTCTTCCATTGTTCTTCGGAATTCTGCTGAAGTTTAAAAATGCTACGGAACTCTTCCATTGTTCTTCGGAATTCTGCTGAAGTTTAAAAATGCTACGGAACTCACCCATTGTTCTTCGGAATTCTGAAGTTTAAAAATGCTACGGAACTCTTCCATTGTTTTGCTGAATTCTTCTGAAGTTTAAAAATGCTACAGAACTCTTCTCTTGTTCTTCAGAATTCTGCTGAAGTTTAAAAATGCTACGGAACACTTCCTTTGTTCTTCGGAATTCTGCTGAAGTTTAAAAATGCTACAGAACTCTTTCATTGTTCACGGTATTCTTGTGAAGTTTAAAAATGCTACGGAACTCTTCCATTGTTCTTCAGAATTCTGCTGAAGTTTAAAATTGCTACGGGACACTTCCATTGCTCTTCTGAGTTCTGCTGAAGTTTAAAAAGGCTAAAGAACTCTTCCATTGTTCTTCGGAATTCTGATGAAGTTTAAAACTGCAACGGAACTCTTCCATTGTTCTTCGGAATTCTGCTGAAGTTTAAAAATGCTACGGAACTCTTCCATTTTTCTTCGGAATTCTGCAGAAGTTTAAAAATGCTATGGAACTCTTCCATTTTTCTTGGAATTCTGGTGAAGTTTAAAAATGCTATGGAACTCTTCCATTGTTCTCAGAATTCTGCTGAAGCTCATAAATTCTACGGTGCTCTTCCATTGTTCTTGGGAATTCTGCTGAAGTTTAAAAATGTTACGGATCAATTCCATTGTTCTTTGGAATTCTGCTGAAGTTTAAAAATGCTACGGAACTCTTCCATTGTTCTTCGGAATTCTGCTGAAGTTTAAAAATGCTACAGAACTCATCCATTGTTCTTTGGAATTCTGCTGAAGTTTAAAAATGCTACGGAACTCTTCCATTGTTTTGCGGAATTCTTCTGAAGTTTAAAAATGCTACAGAACTCTTCTCTTGTTCTTCAGAATTCTGCTGAAGTTTAAAAATGCTACGGAACTCTTCCATTGTTTTTCGGAATTCTGCTGAAGTTTGAAAATGCTACGGAACTCTTCCATTGTTCTTTAGAATACTGCTGAAGTTTAAAAATGCTACGGAACACTTCCTTTGTTCTTCGGAATTCTGCTGAAGTTTAAAAATGCTACGGAACTCTTCCATTGTCCACGGAATTCTGGTGAAGTTTAAAAATGCTACGGAACTCTTCCATTGTTATTCTTAATTCTGCTGAAGTTTACAAATGCTACAGAACTCTTCCATTGTTCTTCGGAATTCTGCTGAAGTTTAAAAATGTTACGGATCATTTCCATTGTTCTTCGGAATTCTGCTGAAGTTTAAATATGCTACGGAACTCTTCCATTGTTATTCTTAATTCTGCTGAAGTTTACAAATGCTACGGAACTCTTACATTGTTCTTCGGAATTCTGCTGAAGATTAAAAATGCTATGGAACTCTTCCATTGTTCTTCTGAATTCTGCTGAAGTTTAAAAATGCTACGGAACTGTTCCATTGTTCACGGAATTCTGGTGAAGTTTAAAAATGCCACGGAACTCTTCCATTGTTATTCTTAATTCTGCTGAAGTTTAAAAATGCTACGGAACTCTTCCATTGTTCTTCGGAATTCTGCTGAAGTTTAAAAATGCTATGGAACTCTTCCATTGTTCTTCTGAATTCTGAAGTTTAAAAATGCTACGGAACTCTTCCATTGTTCTCGGAATTCTGTTGAAGTTTAAAAATGCTACGGAACACTTCCATTGTTCTCGGAATTCTGTTGAAGTTTAAAAATGCTACGGAACTCTTCCATTGTTCTCGGAATTCTGCTGAAGTTTAAAAATGCTATGGAACTCTTCCATTGTTCTTCGGAATTCTGCTGAAGTTTAAAAATGCTACGGAACTCTTCCATTGTTCTTCGGAATTCTGCTGAAGTTTAAAAATGCTACGGAACTCACCCATTGTTCTTCGGAATTCTGAAGTTTAAAAATGCTACGGAACTCTTCCATTGTTTTGCTGAATTCTTCTGAAGTTTAAAAATGCTACAGAACTCTTCTCTTGTTCTTCAGAATTCTGCTGAAGTTTAAAAATGCTACGGAACACTTCCTTTGTTCTTCGGAATTCTGCTGAAGTTTAAAAATGCTACAGAACTCTTTCATTGTTCACGGTATTCTTGTGAAGTTTAAAAATGCTACGGAACTCTTCCATTGTTCTTCAGAATTCTGCTGAAGTTTAAAATTGCTACGGGACACTTCCATTGCTCTTCTGAGTTCTGCTGAAGTTTAAAAAGGCTAAAGAACTCTTCCATTGTTCTTCGGAATTCTGATGAAGTTTAAAACTGCAACGGAACTCTTCCATTGTTCTTCGGAATTCTGCTGAAGTTTAAAAATGCTACGGAACTCTTCCATTGTTCCTCGGAATTCTGCTGAAGTTTAAAAATGCTACGGAACTCTTCCATTGTTCTCGGAATTCTGGTGAAGTTTAAAAATGCTGCGGAACTCATCCATTGTTCTTGGAATTCTGCTGAAGTTTAAAAATGCTACGGAACTCTTCCATTGTTCTTCGGAATTCTGCTGTAATTTAAAAATGCTACGGAACTCTTCCATTGTTTTTCGGAATTCTGCTGAAGTTTAAAAATGCTACGGAACTCTTCCATTGTTCTTCGGAATTCTGCTGAAGTTTAAAAATGCTACGGAACTCTTCCATTGTTATTCTTAATTCTGCTGAAGTTTAAAAATGCTGTGGAACTCTTCCATTGTTCTTCGGAATTCTGATGAAGTTTAAAACTGCAACGGAACTCTTTCATTGTTCTTCGGAATTCTGCTGAAGTTTACAAATGCTACGGAACTCTTCCATTGTTCTTCGGAATTCTGCTGAAGTTTAAAAATGCTATGGAACTCTTCCATTGTTCTCGGAATTCTGGTGAAGTTTAAAAATGCTATGGAACTCTTCCAATGTTCTCGGAATTCTGCTGAAGTTTAAAAATGCTACGGAACTCATCCATTGTTCTCGGAATTCTGCTGAAGTTTAAAAATGCTACGGAACTCTTCCATTGCTCTTCGGAATTCTGCTGAAGTTTAAAAATGGTACGGAACTTTTCCATTGTTCTTCGGAATTCTGACGAAGTTTAAAAAGGCTACGGAACTCTTCCATTGTTCTTCGGAATTCTGCTGAAGTTTAAAAATGCTACGGAACTTTTCCATTGTTCTTCGGAATTCTGCAGAAGTTTAAAAATGCTACGGAACTTCTGAATTGTTCTTGGAATTCTGGTGAAGTTTAAAAATGCTACGGAACTCTTCCATTGTTCTCAGAATTCTGCTGAAGCTCATAAATTCTACGGTGCTCTTCCATTGTTCTTGGGAATTCTGCTGAAGTTTAAAAATGTTACGGATCAATTCCATTGTTCTTTGGAATTCTGCTGAAGTTTAAAAATGCTACGGAACTCTTCCATTGTTCTTCGGAATTCTGCTGAAGTTTAAAAATGCTACAGAACTCATCCATTGTTCTTCGGAATTCTGCTGAAGTTTAAAAATGCTACGGAACTCTTCCATTGTTTTGCGGAATTCTTCTGAAGTTTAAAAATGCTACAGAACTCTTCTCTTGTTCTTCAGAATTCTGCTGAAGTTTAAAAATGCTACGGAACTCTTCCATTGTTTTTCAGAATTCTGCTGAAGTTTAAAAATGCTGTGGAGCTCTTCCATTGTCCTCGGAATTCTTCTGAAGTTTGAAAATGCTACGGAACTCTTCCATTGTTCTTCAGAATACTGCTGAAGTTTAAAAATGCTACGGAACACTTCCTTTGTTCTTCGGAATTCTGCTGAAGTTTAAAAATGCTACGGAACTCTTCCATTGTTCACGGAATTCTGGTGAAGTTTAAAAATGCTACGGAACTCTTCCATTGTTATTCTTAATTCTGCTGAAGTTTACAAATGCTACAGAACTCTTCCATTGTTCTTCGGAATTCTGCTGAAGTTTAAAAATGCTATGGAACTCTTCCATTGTTCTTCTGAATTCTGCTGAAGTTTAAAAATGCTACGGAACTCTTCCATTGTTCACGGAATTCTGCTGAAGTTTAAAAATGCTACGGAACTCTTCCATTGCTATTCATAATTCTGCTGAAGTTTAAAAATGCTACGGAACTCTTCCATTGTTCTTCGGAATTTCGGGTGAAGTTTAAAATTGCTATGGAACTCTTCCATTGTTCTTCGGAATTCTGCTGAAGTTTAAAAATGCTACGGAACTCTTCCATTGTTTTGCGGAATTCTTCTGAAGTTTAAAAATGCTACAGAACTCTTCTCTTGTTCTTCAGAATTCTGCTGAAGTTTAAAAATGCTACGGAACTCTTCCATTGTTTTTCAGAATTCTGCTGAAGTTTAAAAATGCTGTGGAGCTCTTCCATTGTTCTCGGAATTCTTCTGAAGTTTGAAAATGCTACGGAACTCTTCCATTGTTCTTTAGAATACTGCTGAAGTTTAAAAATGCTACGGAACACTTCCTTTGTTCTTCGGAATTCTGCTGAAGTTTAAAAATGCTACGGAACTCTTCCATTGTTCACGGAATTCTGGTGAAGTTTAAAAATGCTATGGAACTCTTCCATTGTTATTCTTAATTCTGCTGAAGTTTACAAATGCTACAGAACTCTTCCATTGTTCTTCGGAATTCTGCTGAAGTTTAAAAATGCTGTGGAACTCTTCCATTGTTCTTCTGAATTCTGCTGAAGTTTAAAAATGCTACGGAACTCTTCCATTGTTCACGGAATTCTGCTGAAGTTTAAAAATGCTACGGAACTCTTCCATTGCTATTCATAATTCTGCTGAAGTTTAAAAATGCTACGGAACTCTTCCATTGTTCTTCGGAATTCGGGTGAAGTTTAAAATTGCTATGGAACTCTTCCATTGTTCTTCGGAATTCTGCTGAAGTTTAAAAATGCTACGGAACTCTTCCATTGTTCTCGGAATTCTGTTGAAGTTTAAAAATGCTACGGAGCTCTTCCATTGTTCTCGGAATTCTGGTGAAGTTTAAAAATGCTACGGAACTCTTCCATTGTTCTCGGAATTCTGCTGAAGTTTAAAAATGCTATGGAACTCTTCCATTTTTCTTTGGAATTCTGCTGAAGTTTAAAAATGCTACGGAAATTTTCCATTGTTCTTCGGAATTCTGATGAAGTTTAAAAATGCTACGGAACTCTTCCATTGTTCTTCGGAATTCTGATGAAGTTTAAAAATGCTACGGAACTCTTCCATTGTTCTTCGGAATTCTGCAGAAGTTTAAAAATGCTACGGAACTCGTCCATTGTTCTTGGAATTCTGGTGAAGTTTAAAAATGCTACGGAACTCTTCCATTGTTCTCAGAATTCTGCTGAAGCTTATAAATTCTACGGTGCTCTTCCATTGTTCTTGGGAATTCTGCTGAAGTTTAAAAATGTTACGAATCAATTCCATTGTTCTTCGGAATTCTGCTGAAGTTTAAAAATGCTACGGAACTCTTCCATTGTTCTTCGGAATTCTGCTGAAGTTTAAAAATGCTACGGAACTCATCCATTGTTCTTCGGAATTCTGAAGTTTAAAAATGCTACGGAACTCTTCCATTGTTTTGCTGAATTCTTCTGAAGTTTAAAAATGCTACAGAACTCTTCTCTTGTTCTTCAGAATTCTGCTGAAGTTTAAAAATGCTACGGAACACTTCCTTTGTTCTTCGGAATTCTGCTGAAGTTTAAAAATGCTACAGAACTCTTTCATTGTTCACGGTATTCTTGTGAAGTTTAAAAATGCAACGGAACTCTTCCATTGTTCTTCAGAATTCTGCTGAAGTTTAAAATTGCTACGGGACTCTTCCATTGTTCTTCTGAGTTCTGCTGAAGTTTAAAAAGGCTAAGGAACTCGTCCATTGTTCTTCGGAATTCTGATGAAGTTTAAAACTGCAACGGAACTCTTCCATTGTTCTTCGGAATTCTGCTGAAGTTTAAAAATGCTACAGAACTCTTCCATTGTTCACGGTATTCTGGTGAAGTTTAAAAATGCTACGGAACTCTACCATTGTTCTTCGGAATTCTGCTGAAGTTTAAAATTGCTACGGGACTCTTCCATTGTTCTTCAGAGTTCTGCTGAAGTTTAAAAAGGCTACGGAACTCTTCCATTGTTCTTCGGAATTCTGATGAAGTTCAAAAGTGCAACAGAACTCTTCCATTGTTCTCGGAATTCTGCTGAAGTTTAAAAATGCTATGGAACTCTTCCATTGTTCTTCGGAATTCTGCTGAAGTTTAAAAATGCTACGGAACTTTTCCATTGTTCTTCGGAATTCTGATGAAGTTTAAAAATGCTACGGAACTCTTCCATTGTTCTTCGGAATTCTGCTGAAGTTTAAAAATGCTACGGAACTCTTCCATTGTTCTTCTGAGTTCTGCTGAAGTTTAAAAATGCTGCGGAACTCTTCCATTGCTCTTCGGAATTCTGATGAAGTTTAAAACTGCAACGGAACTCTTCCATTGTTCTTCGGAATTCTGCTGAAGTTTAAAAATGCTACGGAACTCTTCCATTGTTCTTCGGAATTCTGCTGAAGTTTAAAAATGCTACGGAACTCTTCCATTGTTCTCGGAATTCTGCTGAAGTTTAAAAATGCTACGGAACTCTTCCATTGTTCTTCGGAATTCTGCTGAAGTTTAAAAATGCTACGGAACTCTTCCATTGTTCTTCGGAATTCTGCTGAAGTTTAAAAATGCTATGGAACTCTTCCATTGTATTCTTAATTCTGCTGAAGTTTAAAAATGCTACGGAACACTTCCATTGTTCTTCGGAATTCTGCTGAAGTTTAAAAATGCTATGGAACTCTTCCATTGTTCTTCTGAATTCTGCTGAAGTTTAAAAATGCTACGGAACTCTTCCATTGTTCTCGGAATTCTGGTGAAGTTTAAAAATGCTACGGAACTCATCCATTGTTCTCGGAATTCTGCTGAAGTTTAAAAATGCTACGGAACTCTTCCATTGTTCTTCGGAATTCTGCTGAAGTTTAAAAATGGTACGGAACTTTTCCATTGTTCTTCGGAATGCTGACGAAGATTAAAAAGGCTACGGAACTCTTCCATTGTTCTTCGGAATTCTGCTGAAGTTTAAAAATGCTACGGAACTCTTCCATTGTTCTTCGGAATTCTGCAGAAGTTTAAAAATGCTACGGAACTCTTCCATTGTTATTGGAATTCTGGTGAAGTTTAAAAATGCTACGGAACTCTTCCATTGTTCTCAGAATTCTGCTGAAGCTTATAAATTCTACGGTGCTCTTCCATTGTTCTTGGGAATTCTGCTGAAGTTTAAAAATGTTACGGATCAATTCCATTGTTCTTCGGAATTCTGCTGAAGTTTAAAAATGCTACGGATCTCTTCCATTTTTCTTCGGAATTCTGCTGAAGTTTAAAAATGCTACGGAACTCATCCATTGTTCTTCGGAATTTTGCTGAAGTTTAAAAATGCTACGGAACTCTTCCATTGTTTTGCGGAATTCTTCTGAAGTTTAAAAATGCTACAGAACTCTTCTCTTGTTCTTCAGAATTCTGCTGAAGTTTAAAAATGCTACGGAACACTTCCTTTGTTCTTCGGAATTCTGCTGAAGTTTAAAAATGCTACAGAACTCTTCCATTGTTCACGGTATTCTGGTGAAGTTTAAAAATGCTACGGAACTCTTCCATTGTTCTTCGGAATTCTGCTGAAGTTTAAAATTGCTACGGGACTCTTCCATTGTTCTTCTGAGTTCTGCTGAAGTTTAAAAAGGCTACGGAACTCTTCCATTGTTCTTCGGAATTCTGATGAAGTTTAAAACTGCAACGGAACTCTTCCATTGTTCTTCGGAATTCTGCTGAAGTTTAAAAATGCTACGGAACTCTTCCATTGTTCTTCGGAATTCTGCTGAAGTTTAAAAATGCTACGGAACTCTTCCATTGTTCTCGGAATTCTGGTGAAGTTTAAAAATGCTGCGGAACTCATCCATTGTTCTTGGAATTCTGCTGAAGTTTAAAAATGCTGCGGAACTCTTCCATTGTTCTTCGGAATTCTGCTGTAATTTAAAAATGCTACGGAACTCTTCCATTGTTCTTCGGAATTCTGCTGAAGTTTAAAAATGCTACGGAACTCTTCCATTGTTCTCAGAATTCTGCTGAAGCTTATAAATTCTACGGTGCTCTTCCATTTTTCTTGGGAATTCTGCTGAAGTTTAAAAATGTTACGAATCAATTCCATTGTTCTTCGGAATTCTGCTGAAGTTTAAAAATGCTACGGAACTCTTCCATTGTTCTTCGGAATTCTGCTGAAGTTTAAAAATGCTACGGAACTCATCCATTGTTCTTCGGAATTCTGAAGTTTAAAAATGCTACGGAACTCTTCCATTGTTTTGCTGAATTCTTCTGAAGTTTAAAAATGCTACAGAACTCTTCTCTTGTTCTTCAGAATTCTGCTGAAGTTTAAAAATGCTACGGAACACTTCCTTTGTTCTTCGGAATTCTGCTGAAGTTTAAAAATGCTACAGAACTCTTTCATTGTTCACGGTATTCTTGTGAAGTTTAAAAATGCTACGGAACTCTTCCATTGTTCTTCAGAATTCTGCTGAAGTTTAAAATTGCTACGGGACTCTTCCATTGTTCTTCTGAGTTCTGCTGAAGTTTAAAAAGGCTAAGGAACTCTTCCATTGTTCTTCGGAATTCTGATGAAGTTTAAAACTGCAACGGAACTCTTCCATTGTTCTTCGGAATTCTGCTGAAGTTTAAAAATGCTACAGAACTCTTCCATTGTTCACGGTATTCTGGTGAAGTTTAAAAATGCTACGGAACTCTTCCATTG
Organism: Phyllobates terribilis; assembly: GCF_046119375.1. Lineage (NCBI taxonomy): Eukaryota > Metazoa > Chordata > Amphibia > Anura > Dendrobatidae > Phyllobates > Phyllobates terribilis. The sequence goes on along the minus strand of NW_027363069.1, from coordinate 1,745,133 downwards.
TTCTTCGGAATTCTGCTGAAGTTTAAAATTGCTACGGGACTCTTCCATTGTTCTTCTGAGTTCTGCTGAAGTTTAAAAAGGCTACGGAACTCTTCCATTGTTCTTCGGAATTCTGATGAAGTTCAAAACTGCAACGGAACTCTTCCATTGTTCTCGGAATTCTGCTGAAGTTTAAAAATGCTATGGACCTCTTCCATTGTTCTTCGGAATTCTGCTGAAGTTTAAAAATGCTACGGAACTTTTCCATTGATCTTCGGAATTCTGATGAAGTTTAAAAATGCTACGGAACTCTTCCATTGTTCTTCGGAATTCTGCTGAAGTTTAAAAATGCTACGGAACTCTTCCATTGTTCTTCTGAGTTCTGCTGAAGTTTAAAAATGCTGTGGAACTCTTCCATTGCTCTTCGGAATTCTGATGAAGTTTAAAACTGCAACGGAACTCTTCCATTGTTCTTCGGAATTCTGCTGAAGTTTAAAAATGCTACGGAACTCTTCCATTGTTCTTCGGAATTCTGCTGAAGTTTAAAAATGCTACGGAACTCTTCCATTGTTCTCGGAATTCTGCTGAAGTTTAAAAATGCTACGGAACTCTTCCATTGTTCTTCGGAATTCTGCTGAAGTTTAAAAATGCTACGGAACTCTTCCATTGTTCTTCGGAATTCTGCTGAAGTTTAAAAATGCTATGGAACTCTTCCATTGTATTCTTAATTCTGCTGAAGTTTAAAAATGCTACGGAACACTTCCATTGTTCTTCGGAATTCTGCTGAAGTTTAAAAATGCTATGGAACTCTTCCATTGTTCTTCTGAATTCTGCTGAAGTTTAAAAATGCTACGGAACTCTTCCATTGTTCTCGGAATTCTGGTGAAGTTTAAAAATGCTACGGAACTCATCCATTGTTCTCGGAATTCTGCTGAAGTTTAAAAATGCTACGGAACTCTTCCATTGTTCTTCGGAATTCTGCTGAAGTTTAAAAATGGTACGGAACTTTTCCATTGTTCTTCGGAATGCTGACGAAGTTTAAAAAGGCTACGGAACTCTTCCATTGTTCTTCGGAATTCTGCTGAAGTTTAAAAATGCTACGGAACTCTTCCATTGTTCTTCGGAATTCTGCAGAAGTTTAAAAATGCTACGGAACTCTTCCATTGTTATTGGAATTCTGGTGAAGTTTAAAAATGCTACGGAACTCTTCCATTGTTCTCAGAATTCTGCTGAAGCTTATAAATTCTACGGTGCTCTTCCATTGTTCTTGGGAATTCTGCTGAAGTTTAAAAATGTTACGGATCAATTCCATTGTTCTTCGGAATTCTGCTGAAGTTTAAAAATGCTACGGATCTCTTCCATTTTTCTTCGGAATTCTGCTGAAGTTTAAAAATGCTACGGAACTCATCCATTGTTCTTCGGAATTTTGCTGAAGTTTAAAAATGCTACGGAACTCTTCCATTGTTTTGCGGAATTCTTCTGAAGTTTAAAAATGCTACAGAACTCTTCTCTTGTTCTTCAGAATTCTGCTGAAGTTTAAAAATGCTACGGAACACTTCCTTTGTTCTTCGGAATTCTGCTGAAGTTTAAAAATGCTACAGAACTCTTCCATTGTTCACGGTATTCTGGTGAAGTTTAAAAATGCTACGGAACTCTTCCATTGTTCTTCGGAATTCTGCTAAAGTTTAAAATTGCTACGGGACTCTTCCATTGTTCTTCTGAGTTCAGCTGAAGTTTAAAAAGGCTACCGAACTCTTCCATTGTTCTTCGGAATTCTGATGAAGTTTAAAACTGCAACGGAACTCTTCCATTGTTCTTCGGAATTCTGCTGAAGTTTAAAAATGCTACGGAACTCTTCCATTGTTCTTCGGAATTCTGCTGAAGTTTAAAAATGCTACGGAACTCTTCCATTGTTCTCGGAATTCTGGTGAAGTTTAAAAATGCTGCGGAACTCATCCATTGTTCTTGGAATTCTGCTGAAGTTTAAAAATGCTGCGGAACTCTTCCATTGTTCTTCGGAATTCTGCTGTAATTTAAAAATGCTACGGAACTCTTCCATTGTTCTTCGGCATTCTGATGAAGTTTAAAAATGCTACGGAACTCTTCCATTGTTCTTCGGAATTCTGCTGAAGTTTAAAAATGCTACGGAACTCTTCCATTGCTTTTCGGAATTCTGCTGAAGTTTATAAATGCTGTGGAACTCTTCCATTGTTCTCGGAATTCTTCTGAAGTTTGAAAATGCTACGGAACTCTTACATTGTTCTTCAGAATACTGCTGAAGTTTAAAAATGCTACGGAACACTTCCTTTGTTCTTCGGAATTCTGCTGAAGTTTAAAAATGCTACAGAACTCTTCTCTTGTTCTTCAGAATTCTGCTGAAGTTTAAAAATGCTACGGAACACTTCCTTTGTTCTTCGGAATTCTGCTGAAGTTTAAAAATGCTACCGAAATCTTCCATTGTTCACGGTATTCTGGTGAAGTTTAAAAATGCTACGGAACACTTCCATTGTTCTTCGGAATTCTGCTGAAGTTTAAAAATGCTATGGAACTCTTCCATTGTTCTTCTGAATTCTGCTGAAGTTTAAAAATGCTACGGAACTCTTCCATTGTTCTCGGAATTCTGGTGAAGTTTAAAAATGCTACGGAACTCATCCATTGTTCTCGGAATTCTGCTGAAGTTTAAAAATGCTACGGAACTCTTCCATTGTTCTTCGGAATTCTGCTGAAGTTTAAAAATGGTACGGAACTTTTCCATTGTTCTTCGGAATGCTGACGAAGTTTAAAAAGGCTACGGAACTCTTCCATTGTTCTTCGGAATTCTGCTGAAGTTTAAAAATGCTACGGAACTCTTCCATTGTTCTTCGGAATTCTGCAGAAGTTTAAAAATGCTACGGAACTCTTCCATTGTTATTGGAATTCTGGTGAAGTTTAAAAATGCTACGGAACTCTTCCATTGTTCTCAGAATTCTGCTGAAGCTTATAAATTCTACGGTGCTCTTCCATTGTTCTTGGGAATTCTGCTGAAGTTTAAAAATGTTACGGATCAATTCCATTGTTCTTCGGAATTCTGCTGAAGTTTAAAAATGCTACGGATCTCTTCCATTTTTCTTCGGAATTCTGCTGAAGTTTAAAAATGCTACGGAACTCATCCATTGTTCTTCGGAATTTTGCTGAAGTTTAAAAATGCTACGGAACTCTTCCATTGTTTTGCGGAATTCTTCTGAAGTTTAAAAATGCTACAGAACTCTTCTCTTGTTCTTCAGAATTCTGCTGAAGTTTAAAAATGCTACGGAACACTTCCTTTGTTCTTCGGAATTCTGCTGAAGTTTAAAAATGCTACAGAACTCTTCCATTGTTCACGGTATTCTGGTGAAGTTTAAAAATGCTACGGAACTCTTCCATTGTTCTTCGGAATTCTGCTAAAGTTTAAAATTGCTACGGGACTCTTCCATTGTTCTTCTGAGTTCAGCTGAAGTTTAAAAAGGCTACCGAACTCTTCCATTGTTCTTCGGAATTCTGATGAAGTTTAAAACTGCAACGGAACTCTTCCATTGTTCTTCGGAATTCTGCTGAAGTTTAAAAATGCTACGGAACTCTTCCATTGTTCTTCGGAATTCTGCTGAAGTTTAAAAATGCTACGGAACTCTTCCATTGTTCTCGGAATTCTGGTGAAGTTTAAAAATGCTGCGGAACTCATCCATTGTTCTTGGAATTCTGCTGAAGTTTAAAAATGCTGCGGAACTCTTCCATTGTTCTTCGGAATTCTGCTGTAATTTAAAAATGCTACGGAACTCTTCCATTGTTCTTCGGCATTCTGATGAAGTTTAAAAATGCTACGGAACTCTTCCATTGTTCTTCGGAATTCTGCTGAAGTTTAAAAATGCTACGGAACTCTTCCATTGCTTTTCGGAATTCTGCTGAAGTTTATAAATGCTGTGGAACTCTTCCATTGTTCTCGGAATTCTTCTGAAGTTTGAAAATGCTACGGAACTCTTACATTGTTCTTCAGAATACTGCTGAAGTTTAAAAATGCTACGGAACACTTCCTTTGTTCTTCGGAATTCTGCTGAAGTTTAAAAATGCTACAGAACTCTTCTCTTGTTCTTCAGAATTCTGCTGAAGTTTAAAAATGCTACGGAACACTTCCTTTGTTCTTCGGAATTCTGCTGAAGTTTAAAAATGCTACCGAAATCTTCCATTGTTCACGGTATTCTGGTGAAGTTTAAAAATGCTACGGAACTCTTCCATTGTTCTTCGGAATTCTGCTGAAGTTTAAAAATGCTACGGGACTCTTCCATTGTTCTTCTGAGTTCTGCTGAAGTTTAAAAAGGCTACGGAACTCTTCCATTGTTCTTCGGAATTCTGATGAAGTTTAAAACTGCAACGGAACTCTTCCATTGTTCTTCGGAATTCTGCTGAAGTTTAAAAATGCTACGGAACTCTTCCATTGTTCTTCGGAATTCTGCTGAAGTTTAAAAATGCTACGGAACTCTTCCATTGTTCTTGGAATTCTGGTGAAGTTTAAAAATGCTGCGGAACTCATCCATTGTTCTCGGAATTCTGCTGAAGTTTAAAAATGCTACGGAACTCTTCCATTGTTCTTCGGAATTCTGCTGTAATTTAAAAATGCTACGGAACTCTTCCATTGTTCTTCTGAATTCTGCTGAAGTTTAAAAATGCTACGGAACTCTTCCATTGTTTTTCGGAATTCTGCTGAAATTTAAAAATGCTGTGGAGCTCTTCCATTGTTCTCGGAATTCTTCTGAAGTTTGAAAATGCTGCGGAACTCTTCCATTGTTCTTCAGAATACTGCTGAAGTTTAAAAATGCTACGGAACACTTCCTTTGTTCTTCAGAATTCTGCTGAAGTTTAAAAATGCTACGGAACTCTTCCATTGTTCACGGAATTCTGGTGAAGTTTAAAAATGCTACGGAACTCTTCCATTGTTATTCTTAATTCTGCTGAAGTTTAAAAATGCTACGGAACTCTTCCATTGTTCTTTGGAATTCTGCTGAAGTTTAAAAATGCTATGGAACTCTTCCATTGTTCTTCTGAATTCTGCTGAAGTTTAAAAATGCTACGGAACTCTTCCATTGTTCACGGAATTCTGGTGAAGTTTAAAAATGCTACGGAACTCTTCCATTGTTATTCTTAATTCTGCTGAAGTTTAAAAATGCTACGGAACTCTTCCATTGTTCTTCGGAATTCTGCTGAAGTTTAAAAATGCAATGGAACTCTTCCATTGTTCTTTTGAATTCTGCTGAAGTTTAAAAATGCTACGGAACTCTTCCATTGTTCTCGGAATTCTGTTGAAGTTTAAAAATGCTATGGAACTCTTCCATTGTATTCTTAATTCTGCTGAAGTTTAAAAATGCTGCAGAACTCTTCCATTGTTCTTCGGAATTCTGCTGAAGTTTAAAAATGCTACGGAACTCTTCCATTGTTCTTGGAATTCTGCTGAAGTTTAAAAATGCTACGGAACTCTTCCATTGTTCTTCGGAATTCTGCTGAAGTTTAAAAATGCTACGGAACTCTTCCATTGTTCTTCGGAATTCTGCTGATGTTTAAAAATGCTATGGAACTCTTCCATTGTTCTCGGAATTCTGGTGAAGTTTAAAAATGCTACGGAACTCTTCCATTGTTCTCGGAATTCTGGTGAAGTTTAAAAATGCTACGGAACTCATCCATTGTTCTCGGAATTCTGCTGAAGTTTAAAAATGCTACGGAACTCTTCCATTGTTCTTCGGAATTCTGCTGAAGTTTAAAAATGGTACGGAACTTTTCCATTGTTCTTCGGAATTCTGACGAAGTTTAAAAAGGCTACGGAACTCTTCCATTGTTCTTCGGAATTCTGCTGAAGTTTAAAAATGCTACGGAACTCTTCCATTGTTCTTCGGAATTCTGCAGAAGTTTAAAAATGCTACGGAACTCTTCCATTGTTCTTGGAATTCTGGTGAAGTTTAAAAATGCTACAGAACTCTTCTCTTGTTCTTCAGAATTCTGCTGAAGTTTAAAAATGCTACGGAACACTTCCTTTGTTCTTCGGAATTCTGCTGAAGTTTAAAAATGCTACCGAAATCTTCCATTGTTCACGGTATTCTGGTGAAGTTTAAAAATGCTACGGAACTCTTCCATTGTTCTTCGGAATTCTGCTGAAGTTTAAAAATGCTACGGGACTCTTCCATTGTTCTTCTGAGTTCTGCTGAAGTTTAAAAAGGCTACGGAACTCTTCCATTGTTCTTCGGAATTCTGATGAAGTTTAAAACTGCAACGGAACTCTTCCATTGTTCTTCGGAATTCTGCTGAAGTTTAAAAATGCTACGGAACTCTTCCATTGTTCTTCGGAATTCTGCTGAAGTTTAAAAATGCTACGGAACTCTTCCATTGTTCTTGGAATTCTGGTGAAGTTTAAAAATGCTGCGGAACTCATCCATTGTTCTCGGAATTCTGCTGAAGTTTAAAAATGCTACGGAACTCTTCCATTGTTCTTCGGAATTCTGCTGTAATTTAAAAATGCTACGGAACTCTTCCATTGTTCTTCTGAATTCTGCTGAAGTTTAAAAATGCTACGGAACTCTTCCATTGTTTTTCGGAATTCTGCTGAAATTTAAAAATGCTGTGGAGCTCTTCCATTGTTCTCGGAATTCTTCTGAAGTTTGAAAATGCTGCGGAACTCTTCCATTGTTCTTCAGAATACTGCTGAAGTTTAAAAATGCTACGGAACACTTCCTTTGTTCTTCAGAATTCTGGTGAAGTTTAAAAATGCTACGGAACTCTTCCATTGTTCACGGAATTCTGGTGAAGTTTAAAAATGCTACGGAACTCTTCCATTGTTATTCTTAATTCTGCTGAAGTTTAAAAATGCTACGGAACTCTTCCATTGTTCTTTGGAATTCTGCTGAAGTTTAAAAATGCTATGGAACTCTTGCATTGTTCTTCTGAATTCTGCTGAAGTTTAAAAATGCTACGGAACTCTTCCATTGTTCACGGAATTCTGGTGAAGTTTAAAAATGCTACGGAACTCTTCCATTGTTATTCTTAATTCTGCTGAAGTTTAAAAATGCTACGGAACTCTTCCATTGTTCTTCGGAATTCTGCTGAAGTTTAAAAATGCAATGGAACTCTTCCATTGTTCTTTTGAATTCTGCTGAAGTTTAAAAATGCTACGGAACTCTTCCATTGTTCTCGGAATTCTGTTGAAGTTTAAAAATGCTATGGAACTCTTCCATTGTATTCTTAATTCTGCTGAAGTTTAAAAATGCTGCAGAACTCTTCCATTGTTCTTCGGAATTCTGCTGAAGTTTAAAAATGCTACGGAACTCTTCCATTGTTCTTGGAATTCTGCTGAAGTTTAAAAATGCTACGGAACTCTTCCATTGTTCTTCGGAATTCTGCTGAAGTTTAAAAATGCTACGGAACTCTTCCATTGTTCTTCGGAATTCTGCTGATGTTTAAAAATGCTATGGAACTCTTCCATTGTTCTCGGAATTCTGGTGAAGTTTAAAAATGCTACGGAACTCTTCCATTGTTCTCGGAATTCTGGTGAAGTTTAAAAATGCTACGGAACTCATCCATTGTTCTCAGAATTCTGCTGAAGCTTATAAATTCTACGGTGCCCTTCCATTGTTCTTGGGAATTCTGCTGAAGTTTAAAAATGTTACGGATCAATTCCATTGTTCTTCAGAATTCTGCGGAAGTTTAAAAATCCTACGGAACTCTTCCATTGTTCTTAGAATTCTGCTGAAGTTTAAAAATGCTACGGAACTCATCCATTGTTCTTCGGAATTCTGCTGAAGTTTAAAAATGCTACGGAACTCTTCCATTGTTTTGCGGAATTCTTCTGAAGTTTAAAAATGCTACAGAACTCTTCTCTTGTTCTTCAGAATTCTGCTGAAGTTTAAAAATGCTACGGAAAACTTCCTTTGTTCTTCGGAATTCTGCTGAAGTTTAAAAATGCTACAGAACTCTTCCATTGTTCACGGTATTCTGGTGAAGTTTAAAAATGCTACGGAACTCTTCCATTGTTCTTCGGAATTCTGTTGAAGTTTAAAAATGCTACGGGACTCTTCCATTGTTCTTCTGAGTTCTGCTGAAGTTTAAAAAGGCTACGGAACTCTTCCATTGTTCTTCGGAATTCTGATGAAGTTTAAAACTGCAACGGAACTCTTCCATTGTTCTTCAGAATTCTGCTGAAGTTTAAAAATGCTACGGAACTCTTCCATTGTTCTTCGGAATTCTGCTGAAGTTTAAAAATGCTACGGAACTCTTCCATTGTTCTTGGAATTCTGTTGAAGTTTAAAAATGCTACGGAACTCTTCCATTGTTCTCGGAATTCTGGTGAAGTTTAAAAATGCTACTGAGCTCTTCCATTGTTCCCGGAATTCTGCTGAAGTTTAAAAATGCTACGGAACTCTTCCATTGTTCTTCGGAATTCTGATGAAGTTTAAAAATGCTACGGAACTTTTCCATTGTTCTTCGGAATTCTAATGAAGTTTAAAAATGCTAAGGAACTCTTCCATTGTTCTTCAGAATTCTGCTGAAGTTTAAAAATGCTATGTAACACTTCCATTGTTCTTCGGAATTCTGCTGAAGTTTAAAAATGCTACGGAACTCTTCCATTGTTCTTCGGAATTCTGGTGAAGTTTAAAAATGCTATGGAACTCTTCCATTGTTCTCAGAATTCTGCTGAAGTTTATAAATTCTACGGTACTCTTCCATTGTTCTTGGGAATTCTGCTGAAGTTTAAATATGCTACGGAACTCTTCCATTGTTCTTCGGAATTCTGCTGAAGTTTAAAAATGCTACGGAACTCTTCCATTGTTCTTCTGAGTTCTGTTGAAGTTTAAAAATGCTGCGCAACTCCTCCATTGTTCTTCGGAATTCTGATGAAGTTTAAAACTGCAACGGAACTCTTCCATTGTTCTTCGGAATTCTGCTGAAGTTTAAAAATGCTACGGAACTCTTCCATTGTTCTTCGGAATTCTGATGAAGCTTAAAACTGCAACGGAACTCTTCCATTGTTCTTCGGAATTCTGCTGAAGTTTAAAAATGCTACGTAACTCTTACATTGTTCTTCTGAATTCTGCTGAAGTTTAAAAATGCTACGGAACTCTTCCATTGTTCTTCGGAATTCTGATGAAGCTTAAAACTGCAACGGAACTCTTCCATTGTTCTTCGGAATTCTGCTGAAGTTTAAAAATGCTACGGAACTCTTCCATTGTTCTCGGAATTCTGCTGAAGTTAAAAAATGCTACGGAACTCTTCCATTGTTCTCGGAATTCTGGTGAAGTTTAAAAATGCTACGGAACTCTTCCATTGTTCTCGGAATTCTGCTGAAGTTTAAAAATGCTACGGAACTCTTCCATTGTTCTTCGGAATTCTGCTGAAGATTAAAAATGCTACGGAACTCTTCCATTGTTCTTCGGAATTCTGCTGTAGTTTAAAAATGCTATGGAACTCTTCCATTGTTCTCGGAATTCTGGTGAAGTTTAAAAATGCTACGGAACTCTTCCATTGTTCTCGGAATTCTGGTGAAGTTTAAAAATGCTACGGAACTCATCCATTGTTCTCAGAATTCTGCTGAAGTTTAAAAATGCTACGGAACTCTTCCATTGTTCTTCGGAATTCTGCTGAAGTTTAAAAATGGTACGGAACTTTTCCATTGTTCTTCGGAATTCTGACGAAGTTTAAAAAGGCTACGGAACTCTTCCATTGTTCTTCGGAATTCTGCTGAAGTTTAAAAATGCTACGGAACTCTTCCATTGTTCTTCAGAATTCTGCAGAAGTTTAAAAATGCTACGGAACTCTTCCATTGTTCTTGGAATTCTGGTGAAGTTTAAAAATGCTACGGAACTCTTCCATTGTTCTCAGAATTCTGCTGAATCTTATAAATTCTACGGTGCTCTTCCATTGTTCTTGGGAATTCTGCTGAAGTGTAAAAATGTTACGGATCAATTCCATTGTTCTTCAGAATTCTGCTGAAGTTTAAAAATGCTACGGAACTCTTCCATTGTTCTTTGGAATTCTGCTGAAGTTTAAAAATGCTACGGAACTCTTCCATTGTTCTTCGGAATTCTGCTGAAGTTTAAAAATGCTACGGAACTCTTCCATTGTTCTTTGGAATTCTTCTGAAGTTTAAAAATGCTACGGAACTCTTCCATTGTTCTTCTGAGTTCTGCTGAAGTTTAAAAATGCTGCGGAACTCTTCCATTGTTCTTCGGCATTCTGGTGAAGTTTAAAACTGCAACGGAACTCTTCCATTGTTCTTCGGAATTCTGCTGAAGTTTAAAAATGCTACGGAACTCTTCCATTGTTCTTTGGATTTCTGCTGAAGTTTAAAAATGCTACGGAACTCTTCTATTGTTCTTCGGAATTCTGCTGAAGTTTAAAAATGCACGGAACTCTTACGTTGTTCTTCGGAATTCTGCTGAAGTTTAAAAATGCTACGGAACTCTTCCATTGTTCTTCGGAATTCTGATGAAGCTTAAAACTGCAACGGAACTCTTCCATTGTTCTTCGGAATTCTGCTGAAGTTTAAAAATGCTACGGAACTCTTCCATTGTTCTTCGGAATTCTGCTGAAGTTTAAAAATGCTACGGAACTCTTCCATTGTTCTCGGAATTCTGCTGAAGTTAAAAAATGCTACGGAACTCTTCCATTGTTCTCGGAATTCTGGTGAAGTTTAAAAATGCTACGGAACTCTTCCATTGTTCTCGGAATTCTGCTGAAGTTTAAAAATGCTACGGAACTCTTCCATTGTTCTTCGGAATTCTGCTGAAGTTTAAAAATGCTACGGAACTCTTCCATTGTTCTTCGGAATTCTGCTGAAGTTTAAAAATGTTACGGATCAATTCCATTGTTCTTCAGAATTCTGCTGAAGTTTAAAAATGCTACGGAACTCTTCCATTGTTCTTTGGAATTCTGCTGAAGTTTAAAAATGCTACGGAACTCTTCCATTGTTCTTCGGAATTCTGCTGAAGTTTAAAAATGCTACGGAACTCTTCCATTGTTCTTTGGAATTCTGCTGAAGTTTAAAAATGCTACGGAACTCTTCCATTGTTCTTCTGAGTTCTGCTGAAGTTTAAAAATGCTGCGGAACTCTTCCATTGTTCTTCGGCATTCTGGTGAAGTTTAAAACTGCAACGGAACTCTTCCATTGTTCTTCGGAATTCTGCTGAAGTTTAAAAATGCTACGGAACTCTTCCATTGTTCTTTGGATTTCTGCTGAAGTTTAAAAATGCTACGAAACTCTTCTATTGTTCTTCGGAATTCTGCTGAAGTTTAAAAATGCACGGAACTCTTACGTTGTTCTTCGGAATTCTGCTGAAGTTTAAAAATGCTACGGAACTCTTCCATTGTTCTTCGGAATTCTGATGAAGCTTAAAACTGCAACGGAACTCTTCCATTGTTCTTCGGAATTCTGCTGAAGTTTAAAAATGCTACGGAACTCTTCCATTGTTCTTCGGAATTCTGCTGAAGTTTAAAAATGCTACGGAACTCTTCCATTGTTCTCGGAATTCTGCTGAAGTTAAAAAATGCTACGGAACTCTTCCATTGTTCTCGGAATTCTGGTGAAGTTTAAAAATGCTACGGAACTCTTCCATTGTTCTCGGAATTCTGATGAAGCTTAAAACTGCAACGGAACTCTTCCATTGTTCTTCGGAATTCTGCTGAAGTTTAAAAATGCTACGGAACTCTTCCATTGTTCTCGGAATTCTGCTGAAGTTAAAAAATGCTACGGAACTCTTCCATTGTTCTCGGAATTCTGGTGAAGTTTAAAAATGCTACGGAACTCTTCCATTGTTCTCGGAATTCTGCTGAAGTTTAAAAATGCTACGGAACTCTTCCATTGTTCTTCGGAATTCTGCTGAAGATTAAAAATGCTACGGAACTCTTCCATTGTTCTTCGGAATTCTGCTGTAGTTTAAAAATGCTATGGAACTCTTCCATTGTTCTCGGAATTCTGGTGAAGTTTAAAAATGCTACGGAACTCTTCCATTGTTCTCGGAATTCTGGTGAAGTTTAAAAATGCTACGGAACTCATCCATTGTTCTCAGAATTCTGCTGAAGTTTAAAAATGCTACGGAACTCTTCCATTGTTCTTCGGAATTCTGCTGAAGTTTAAAAATGGTACGGAACTTTTCCATTGTTCTTCGGAATTCTGACGAAGTTTAAAAAGGCTACGGAACTCTTCCATTGTTCTTCGGAATTCTGCTGAAGTTTAAAAATGCTACGGAACTCTTCCATTGTTCTTCGGAATTCTGCAGAAGTTTAAAAATGCTACGGAACTCTTCCATTGTTCTTGGAATTCTGGTGAAGTTTAAAAATGCTACGGAACTCTTCCATTGTTCTCAGAATTCTGCTGAATCTTATAAATTCTACGGTGCTCTTCCATTGTTCTTGGGAATTCTGCTGAAGTGTAAAAATGTTACGGATCAATTCCATTGTTCTTCAGAATTCTGCTGAAGTTTAAAAATGCTACGGAACTCTTCCATTGTTCTTTGGAATTCTGCTGAAGTTTAAAAATGCTACGGAACTCTTCCATTGTTCTTCGGAATTCTGCTGAAGTTTAAAAATGCTACGGAACTCTTCCATTGTTCTTTGGAATTCTGCTGAAGTTTAAAAATGCTACGGAACTCTTCCATTGTTCTTCTGAGTTCTGCTGAAGTTTAAAAATGCTGCGGAACTCTTCCATTGTTCTTCGGCATTCTGGTGAAGTTTAAAACTGCAACGGAACTCTTCCATTGTTCTTCGGAATTCTGCTGAAGTTTAAAAATGCTACGGAACTCTTCCATTGTTCTTTGGATTTCTGCTGAAGTTTAAAAATGCTACGGAACTCTTCTATTGTTCTTCGGAATTCTGCTGAAGTTTAAAAATGCACGGAACTCTTACGTTGTTCTTCGGAATTCTGCTGAAGTTTAAAAATGCTACGGAACTCTTCCATTGTTCTTCGGAATTCTGATGAAGCTTAAAACTGCAACGGAACTCTTCCATTGTTCTTCGGAATTCTGCTGAAGTTTAAAAATGCTACGGAACTCTTCCATTGTTCTTCGGAATTCTGCTGAAGTTTAAAAATGCTACGGAACTCTTCCATTGTTCTCGGAATTCTGCTGAAGTTAAAAAATGCTACGGAACTCTTCCATTGTTCTCGGAATTCTGGTGAAGTTTAAAAATGCTACGGAACTCTTCCATTGTTCTCGGAATTCTGCTGAAGTTTAAAAATGCTACGGAACTCTTCCATTGTTCTTCGGAATTCTGCTGAAGTTTAAAAATGCTACGGAACTCTTCCATTGTTCTTCGTAATTCTGCTGAAGTTTAAAAATGTTACGGATCAATTCCATTGTTCTTCAGAATTCTGCTGAAGTTTAAAAATGCTACGGAACTCTTCCATTGTTCTTTGGAATTCTGCTGAAGTTTAAAAATGCTACGGAACTCTTCCATTGTTCTTCGGAATTCTGCTGAAGTTTAAAAATGCTACGGAACTCTTCCATTGTTCTTTGGAATTCTGCTGAAGTTTAAAAATGCTACGGAACTCTTCCATTGTTCTTCTGAGTTCTGCTGAAGTTTAAAAATGCTGCGGAACTCTTCCATTGTTCTTCGGCATTCTGGTGAAGTTTAAAACTGCAACGGAACTCTTCCATTGTTCTTCGGAATTCTGCTGAAGTTTAAAAATGCTACGGAACTCTTCCATTGTTCTTTGGATTTCTGCTGAAGTTTAAAAATGCTACGAAACTCTTCTATTGTTCTTCGGAATTCTGCTGAAGTTTAAAAATGCACGGAACTCTTACGTTGTTCTTCGGAATTCTGCTGAAGTTTAAAAATGCTACGGAACTCTTCCATTGTTCTTCGGAATTCTGATGAAGCTTAAAACTGCAACGGAACTCTTCCATTTTTCTTCGGAATTCTGCTGAAGTTTAAAAATGCTACGGAACTCTTCCATTGTTCTTCGGAATTCTGCTGAAGTTTAAAAATGCTACGGAACTCTTCCATTGTTCTCGGAATTCTGCTGAAGTTAAAAAATGCTACGGAACTCTTCCATTGTTCTCGGAATTCTGGTGAAGTTTAAAAATGCTACGGAACTCTTCCATTGTTCTCGGAATTCTGCTGAAGTTTAAAAATGCTACGGAACTCTTCCATTGTTCTTCGGAATTCTTCTGAAGTTTAAAAATGCTACAGAACTCTTCTCTTGTTCTTCAGAATTCTGCTGAAGTTTAAAAATGCTACGGAAAACTTCCTTTGTTCTTCGGAATTCTGCTGAAGTTTAAAAATGCTACAGAACTCTTCCATTGTTCACGGTATTCTGGTGAAGTTTAAAAATGCTACGGAACTCTTCCATTGTTCTTCGGAATTCTGTTGAAGTTTAAAAATGCTACGGGACTCTTCCATTGTTCTTCTGAGTTCTGCTGAAGTTTAAAAAGGCTACGGAACTCTTCCATTGTTCTTCGGAATTCTGATGAAGTTTAAAACTGCAACGGAACTCTTCCATTGTTCTTCAGAATTCTGCTGAAGTTTAAAAATGCTACGGAACTCTTCCATTGTTCTTCGGAATTCTGCTGAAGTTTAAAAATGCTACGGAACTCTTCCATTGTTCTTGGAATTCTGTTGAAGTTTAAAAATGCTACGGAACTCTTCCATTGTTCTCGGAATTCTGGTGAAGTTTGAAAATGCTACTGAACTCTTCCATTGTTCCCGGAATTCTGCTGAAGTTTAAAAATGCTACGGAACTCTTCCATTGTTCTTCGGAATTCTGATGAAGTTTAAAAATGCTACGGAACTTTTTCATTGTTCTTCGGAATTCTAATGAAGTTTAAAAATGCTAAGGAACTCTTCCATTGTTCTTCAGAATTCTGCTGAAGTTTAAAAATGCTATGTAACACTTCCATTGTTCTTCGGAATTCTGCTGAAGTTTAAAAATGCTACGGAACTCTTCCATTGTTCTTCGGAATTCTGGTGAAGTTTAAAAATGCTATGGAACTCTTCCATTGTTCTCAGAATTCTGCTGAAGTTTATAAATTCTACGGTACTCTTCCATTGTTCTTGGGAATTCTGCTGAAGTTTAAATATGCTACGGAACTCTTCCATTGTTCTTCGGAATTCTGCTGAAGTTTAAAAATGCTACGGAACTCTTCCATTGTTCTTCTGAGTTCTGTTGAAGTTTAAAAATGCTGCGCAACTCCTCCATTGTTCTTCGGAATTCTGATGAAGTTTAAAACTGCAACGGAACTCTTCCATTGTTCTTCGGAATTCTGCTGAAGTTTAAAAATGCTACGGAACTCTTCCATTGTTCTTCGGAATTCTGATGAAGCTTAAAACTGCAACGGAACTCTTCCATTGTTCTTCGGAATTCTGCTGAAGTTTAAAAATGCTACGTAACTCTTACATTGTTCTTCTGAATTCTGCTGAAGTTTAAAAATGCTACGGAACTCTTCCATTGTTCTTCGGAATTCTGATGAAGCTTAAAACTGCAACGGAACTCTTCCATTTTTCTTCGGAATTCTGCTGAAGTTTAAAAATGCTACGGAACTCTTCCATTGTTCTCGGAATTCTGCTGAAGTTAAAAAATGCTACGGAACTCTTCCATTGTTCTCGGAATTCTGGTGAAGTTTAAAAATGCTACGGAACTCTTCCATTGTTCTCGGAATTCTGCTGAAGTTTAAAAATGCTACGGAACTCTTCCATTGTTCTTCGGAATTCTGCTGAAGATTAAAAATGCTACGGAACTCTTCCATTGTTCTTCGGAATTCTGCTGTAGTTTAAAAATGCTATGGAACTCTTCCATTGTTCTCGGAATTCTGGTGAAGTTTAAAAATGCTACGGAACTCTTCCATTGTTCTCGGAATTCTGGTGAAGTTTAAAAATGCTACGGAACTCATCCATTGTTCTCAGAATTCTGCTGAAGTTTAAAAATGCTACGGAACTCTTCCATTGTTCTTCGGAATTCTGCTGAAGTTTAAAAATGGTACGGAACTTTTCCATTGTTCTTCGGAATTCTGACGAAGTTTAAAAAGGCTACGGAACTCTTCCATTGTTCTTCGGAATTCTGCTGAAGTTTAAAAATGCTACGGAACTCTTCCATTGTTCTTCGGAATTCTGCAGAAGTTTAAAAATGCTACGGAACTCTTCCATTGTTCTTGGAATTCTGGTGAAGTTTAAAAATGCTACGGAACTCTTCCATTGTTCTCAGAATTCTGCTGAATCTTATAAATTCTACGGTGCTCTTCCATTGTTCTTGGGAATTCTGCTGAAGTGTAAAAATGTTACGGATCAATTCCATTGTTCTTCAGAATTCTGCTGAAGTTTAAAAATGCTACGGAACTCTTCCATTGTTCTTTGGAATTCTGCTGAAGTTTAAAAATGCTACGGAACTCTTCCATTGTTCTTCGGAATTCTGCTGAAGTTTAAAAATGCTACGGAACTCTTCCATTGTTCTTTGGAATTCTGCTGAAGTTTAAAAATGCTACGGAACTCTTCCATTGTTCTTCTGAGTTCTGCTGAAGTTTAAAAATGCTGCGGAACTCTTCCATTGTTCTTCGGCATTCTGGTGAAGTTTAAAACTGCAACGGAACTCTTCCATTGTTCTTCGGAATTCTGCTGAAGTTTAAAAATGCTACGGAACTCTTCCATTGTTCTTTGGATTTCTGCTGAAGTTTAAAAATGCTACGGAACTCTTCTATTGTTCTTCGGAATTCTGCTGAAGTTTAAAAATGCACGGAACTCTTACGTTGTTCTTCGGAATTCTGCTGAAGTTTAAAAATGCTACGGAACTCTTCCATTCTTCTTCGGAATTCTGATGAAGCTTAAAACTGCAACGGAACTCTTCCATTGTTCTTCGGAATTCTGCTGAAGTTTAAAAATGCTACGGAACTCTTCCATTGTTCTTCGGAATTCTGCTGAAGTTTAAAAATGCTACGGAACTCTTCCATTGTTCTCGGAATTCTGCTGAAGTTAAAAAATGCTACGGAACTCTTCCATTGTTCTCGGAATTCTGGTGAAGTTTAAAAATGCTACGGAACTCTTCCATTGTTCTCGGAATTCTGCTGAAGTTTAAAAATGCTACGGAACTCTTCCATTGTTCTTCGGAATTCTGCTGAAGTTTAAAAATGCTACGGAACTCTTCCATTGTTCTTCGGAATTCTGCTGAAGTTTAAAAATGTTACGGATCAATTCCATTGTTCTTCAGAATTCTGCTGAAGTTTAAAAATGCTACGGAACTCTTCCATTGTTCTTTGGAATTCTGCTGAAGTTTAAAAATGCTACGGAACTCTTCCATTGTTCTTCGGAATTCTGCTGAAGTTTAAAAATGCTACGGAACTCTTCCATTGTTCTTTGGAATTCTGCTGAAGTTTAAAAATGCTACGGAACTCTTCCATTGTTCTTCTGAGTTCTGCTGAAGTTTAAAAATGCTGCGGAACTCTTCCATTGTTCTTCGGCATTCTGGTGAAGTTTAAAACTGCAACGGAACTCTTCCATTGTTCTTCGGAATTCTGCTGAAGTTTAAAAATGCTACGGAACTCTTCCATTGTTCTTTGGATTTCTGCTGAAGTTTAAAAATGCTACGAAACTCTTCTATTGTTCTTCGGAATTCTGCTGAAGTTTAAAAATGCACGGAACTCTTACGTTGTTCTTCGGAATTC
Source organism: Phyllobates terribilis (assembly GCF_046119375.1). Classification (NCBI taxonomy): domain Eukaryota; kingdom Metazoa; phylum Chordata; class Amphibia; order Anura; family Dendrobatidae; genus Phyllobates; species Phyllobates terribilis. Next base: position 1,727,521 of record NW_027363069.1, on the reverse strand, counting down.
TGCTGAAGTTTAAAAATGCTACGGAACTCTTCTATTGTTCTTCGGAATTCTGATGAAGCTTAAAACTGCAACGGAACTCTTCCATTGTTCTTCGGAATTCTGCTGAAGTTTAAAAATGCTACGGAACTCTTCCATTGTTCTTCGGAATTCTGCTGAAGTTTAAAAATGCTACGGAACTCTTCCATTGTTCTCGGAATTCTGCTGAAGTTAAAAAATGCTACGGAACTCTTCCATTGTTCTCGGAATTCTGGTGAAGTTTAAAAATGCTACGGAACTCTTCCATTGTTCTCGGAATTCTGCTGAAGTTTAAAAATGCTACGGAACTCTTCCATTGTTCTTCGGAATTCTGCTGAAGTTTAAAAATGCTACGGAACTCTTCCATTGTTCTTCGGAATTCTGCTGAAGTTTAAAAATGCTATGGAACTCTTCCATTGTTCTCGGAATTCTGCTGAAGTTTAAAAATGCTACGGAACTCTTCCATTGTTCTCGGAATTCTGGTGAAGTTTAAAAATGCTACGGAACCCATCCATTGTTCTCGGAATTCTGCTGAAGTTTAAAAATGCTACGGAACTCTTCCATTGTTCTTCGGAATTCTGCTGAAGTTTAAAAATGGTACGGAACTTTTCCATTGTTCTTCGGAATTCTGACGAAGTTTAAAAAGGCTACGGAACTCTTCCATTGTTCTTCGGAATTCTGCTGAAGTTTAAAAATGCTACGGAACTCTTCCATTATTCTTCGGAATTCTGCAGAAGTTTAAAAATGCTACGGAACCCATCCATTGTTCTCGGAATTCTGCTGAAGTTTAAAAATGCTACGGAACTCTTCCATTGTTCTTCGGAATTCTGCTGAAGTTTAAAAATGGTACGGAACTTTTCCATTGTTCTTCGGAATTCTGACGAAGTTTAAAAAGGCTACGGAACTCTTCCATTGTTCTTCGGAATTCTGCTGAAGTTTAAAAATGCTACGGAACTCTTCCATTATTCTTCGGAATTCTGCAGAAGTTTAAAAATGCTACGGAACTCTTCCATTGTTCTTGGAATTCTGGTGAAGTTTAAAAATGCTACGGAACTCTTCCATTGTTCTCAGAATTCTGCTGAAGCTTATAAATTCTACGGTGCTCTTCCATTGTTCTTGGGAATTCTGCTGAAGTTTAAAAATGTTACAGATCAATTCCATTGTTCTTCGGAATTCTGCTGAAGTTTAAAAATGCTACGGAACTCTTCCATTGTTTTGCGGAATTCTGCTGAAGTTTAAAAATGCTACGGAACTCTTCCATTTTTCTCGGAATTCTTCTGAAGTTTAAAAATGCTACAGAACTCTTCCATTGTTCTTCAGAATTCTGCTGAAGTTTAAAAATGCTACGGAACACTTCCTTTGTTATTCGGAATTCTGCTGAAGTTTAAAAATGCTACAGAACTCTTCCATTGTTCACGGTATTCTGGTGAAGTTTAAAAATGCTACGGAACTCTTCCATTGTTCTTCGGAATTCTGCTGAAGTTTAAAAATGCTACGGGACTCTTCCATTGTTCTTCTGAGTTCTGCTGAAGTTTAAAAAGGCTACGGAACTCTTCCATTGTTCTTCGGAATTCTGATGAAGTTTAAAACTGCAACAGAACTCTTCCATTGTTCTTCGGAATTCTGCTGAAGTTTAAAAATGCTACGGAACTCTTCCATTGTTCTTCGGAATTCTGCTGAAGTTTAAAAATGCTACGGAACTCTTCCATTGTTCTCGGAATTCTGGTGAAGTTTAAAAATGCTGCGGAACTCATCCATTGTTCTCGGAATTCTGCTGAAGTTTAAAAATGCTACGGAACTCTTCCATTGTTCTTCGGAATTCTGATGAAGCTTAAAACTGCAACGGAACTCTTCCATTGTTCTTCGGAATTCTGCTGAAGTTTAAAAATGCTACGGAACTCTTCCATTGTTCTTCGGAATTCTGCTGAAGTTTAAAAATGCTACGGAACTCTTCCATTGTTCTCGGAATTCTGCTGAAGTTAAAAAATGCTACGGAACTCTTCCATTGTTCTCGGAATTCTGGTGAAGTTTAAAAATGCTACGGAACTCTTCCATTGTTCTCGGAATTCTGCTGAAGTTTAAAAATGCTACGGAACTCTTCCATTGTTCTTCGGAATTCTGCTGAAGTTTAAAAATGCTACGGAACTCTTCCATTGTTCTTCGGAATTCTGCTGAAGTTTAAAAATGCTATGGAACTCTTCAATTGTTCTCGGAATTCTGCTGAAGTTTAAAAATGCTACGGAACTCTTCCATTGTTCTCGGAATTCTGGTGAAGTTTAAAAATGCTACGGAACCCATCCATTGTTCTCGGAATTCTGCTGAAGTTTAAAAATGCTACGGAACTCTTCCATTGTTCTTCGGAATTCTGCTGAAGTTTAAAAATGGTACGGAACTTTTCCATTGTTCTTCGGAATTCTGACGAAGTTTAAAAAGGCTACGGAACTCTTCCATTGTTCTTCGGAATTCTGCTGAAGTTTAAAAATGCTACGGAACTCTTCCATTATTCTTCGGAATTCTGCAGAAGTTTAAAAATGCTACGGAACCCATCCATTGTTCTCGGAATTCTGCTGAAGTTTAAAAATGCTACGGAACTCTTCCATTGTTCTTCGGAATTCTGCTGAAGTTTAAAAATGGTACGGAACTTTTCCATTGTTCTTCGGAATTCTGATGAAGTTTAAAAAGGCTACGGAACTCTTCCATTGTTCTTCGGAATTCTGCTGAAGTTTAAAAATGCTACGGAACTCTTCCATTATTCTTCGGAATTCTGCAGAAGTTTAAAAATGCTACGGAACTCTTCCATTGTTCTTGGAATTCTGGTGAAGTTTAAAAATGCTACGGAACTCTTCCATTGTTCTCAGAATTCTGCTGAAGCTTATAAATTCTACGGTGCTCTTCCATTGTTCTTGGGAATTCTGCTGAAGTTTAAAAATGTTACAGATCAATTCCATTGTTCTTCGGAATTCTGCTGAAGTTTAAAAATGCTACGGAACTCTTCCATTGTTTTGCGGAATTCTGCTGAAGTTTAAAAATGCTACGGAACTCTTCCATTTTTCTCGGAATTCTTCTGAAGTTTAAAAATGCTACAGAACTCTTCCATTGTTCTTCAGAATTCTGCTGAAGTTTAAAAATGCTACGGAACACTTCCTTTGTTATTCGGAATTCTGCTGAAGTTTAAAAATGCTACAGAACTCTTCCATTGTTCACGGTATTCTGGTGAAGTTTAAAAATGCTACGGAACTCTTCCATTGTTCTTCGGAATTCTGCTGAAGTTTAAAAATGCTACGGGACTCTTCCATTGTTCCTCTGAGTTCTGCTGAAGTTTAAAAAGGCTACGGAACTCTTCCATTGTTCTTCGGAATTCTGATGAAGTTTAAAACTGCAACAGAACTCTTCCATTGTTCTTCGGAATTCTGCTGAAGTTTAAAAATGCTACGGAACTCTTCCATTGTTCTTCGGAATTCTGCTGAAGTTTAAAAATGCTACGGAACTCTTCCATTGTTCTCGGAATTCTGGTGAAGTTTAAAAATGCTGCGGAACTCATCCATTGTTCTCGGAATTCTGCTGAAGTTTAAAAATGCTACGGAACTCTTCCATTGTTCTTCGGAATTCTGCTGTAATTTAAAAATGCTACGGAACTCTTCCATTGTTCTTCGGAATTCTGCTGAAGTTTAAAAATGCTACGGAACTCTTCCATTGTTCTTCGGAATTCTGCTGAAGTTTAAAAATGCTGTGGAACTCTTCCATTGTTCTCGGAATTCTTCTGAAGTTTGAAAATGCTATGGAACTCTTCCATTGTTCTCGGAATTCTTCTGAAGTTTGAAAATGCTACGGAACTCTTCCTTTGTTCTTCGGAATTCTGCTGAAGTTTAAAAACGCTACAGAACTCTTCCATTGTTCACGGAATTCTGGTGAAGTTTAAAAATGCTACGGAACTCTTCCATTGTTATTCTTAATTCTGCTGAAGTTTAAAAATGCTACGGAACTCTTCCATTGTTCTTCGGAATTCTGCTGAAGTTTAAAAATGCTACGGAACTCTTCCATTGTTCTTCTGAATTCTGCTGAAGTTTAAAAATGCTACGAAACTCTTCCATTGTTCTTCGGAATTCTGATGAAGCTTAGAACTGCAACGGAACTCTTCCATTGTTCTTCGGAATTCTGCTGAAGTTTAAAAATGCTACGGAATTCTTCCATTGTTCTCGGAATTCTGGTGAAGTTTAAAAATGCTACGGAATTCTTCCATTGTTCTCGGAATTCTGGTGAAGTTTAAAAATGGTACGGAACTCTTCCATTGTTCTCGGAATTCTGGTGAAGTTAAAAACTGCTGCGGAACTCTTCCATTGTTCTTCGGAAATCTGCTGAAGATTAAAAATGCTACGGAACTTTTCCATTGTTCTTCAGAATTCAGCTGAAGTTTAAAAATGCTACGGAACTCTTCCATTGTTCTTCGGAATTCTGCTGAAGTTTAAAAATGCTACGGAACTCTTCCATTATTCTTCGGAATTCTGCAGAAGTTTAAAAATGCTACGGAACTCTTCCATTGTTCTTGGAATTCTGGTGAAGTTTAAAAATGCTACAGAACTCTTCCATTGTTCTCAGAATTCTGCTGAAGCTTATAAATTCTACGGTGCTCTTCCATTGTTCTTGGGAATTCTGCTGAAGTTTAAAAATGTTACGGATCAATTCCATTGTTCTTCGGAATTCTGCTGAAGTTTAAAAATGCTACGGAACTCTTCCATTGTTCTTTGGAATTCTGCTGAAGTTTAAAAATGCTACGGAACTCTTCCATTGATTTGCGGAATTCTGCTGAAGTTTAAAAATGCTACGGAACTCTTCCATTTTTCTCGGAATTCTTCTGAAGTTTAAAAATGCTACAGAACTCTTCCATTGTTCTTCAGAATTCTGCTGAAGTTTAAAAATGCTACGGAACACTTCCTTTGTTATTCGGAATTCTGCTGAAGTTTAAAAATGCTACAGAACTCTTCCATTGTTCACGGTATTCTGGTGAAGTTTAAAAATGCTACGGAACACTTCCATTGTTCTTCGGAATTCTGCTGAAGTTTAAAAATGCTACGGGACTCTTCCATTGTTCTTCTGAGTTCTGCTGAAGTTTAAAAAGGCTTCGGAACTCTTCCATTGTTCTTCGGATTTCTGATGAAGTTTAAAACTGCAACAGAACTCTTCCATTGTTCTTCGGAATTCTGCTGAAGTTTAAAAATGCTACGGAACTCTTCCATTGTTCTTCGGAATTCTGCTGAAGTTTAAAAATGCTACGGAACTCTTCCATTGTTCTCGGAATTCTGGTGAAGTTTAAAAATGCTGCGGAACTCATCCATTGTTCTCGGAAGTCTGCTGAAGTTTAAAAATGCTACGGAACTCTTCCATTGTTCTTCGGAATTCTGCTGTAATTTAAAAATGCTACGGAACTCTTCCATTGTTCTTCGGAATTCTGCTGAAGTTTAAAAATGCTACGGAACTCTTCCATTGTTCTTCGGAATTCTGCTGAAGTTTAAAAATGCTGTGGAACTCTTCCATTGTTCTCGGAATTCTTCTGAAGTTTGAAAATGCTACGGAACTCTTCCATTGTTCTCGGAATTCTTCTGAAGTTTGAAAATGCTACGGAACTCTTCCTTTGTTCTTCGGAATTCTGCTGAAGTTTAAAAATGCTACGGAACTCTTCCATTGTTCTTCGGAATTCTGCTGAAGTTTAAAAATGGTACGGAACTTTTCCATTGTTCTTCGGAATTCTGACGAAGTTTAAAAAGGCTACGGAACTCTTCCATTGTTCTTCGGAATTCTGCTGAAGTTTAAAAATGCTACGGAACTCTTCCATTATTCTTCGGAATTCTGCAGAAGTTTAAAAATGCTACGGAACCCATCCATTGTTCTCGGAATTCTGCTGAAGTTTAAAAATGCTACGGAACTCTTCCATTGTTCTTCGGAATTCTGCTGAAGTTTAAAAATGGTACGGAACTTTTCCATTGTTCTTCGGAATTCTGTCGAAGTTTAAAAAGGCTACGGAACTCTTCCATTGTTCTTCGGAATTCTGCTGAAGTTTAAAAATGCTACGGAACTCTTCCATTATTCTTCGGAATTCTGCAGAAGTTTAAAAATGCTACGGAACTCTTCCATTGTTCTTGGAATTCTGGTGAAGTTTAAAAATGCTACGGAACTCTTCCATTGTTCTCAGAATTCTGCTGAAGCTTATAAATTCTACGGTGCTCTTCCATTGTTCTTGGGAATTCTGCTGAAGTTTAAAAATGTTACAGATCAATTCCATTGTTCTTCGGAATTCTGCTGAAGTTTAAAAATGCTACGGAACTCTTCCATTGTTTTGCGGAATTCTGCTGAAGTTTAAAAATGCTACGGAACTCTTCCATTTTTCTCGGAATTCTTCTGAAGTTTAAAAATGCTACAGAACTCTTCCATTGTTCTTCAGAATTCTGCTGAAGTTTAAAAATGCTACGGAACACTTCCTTTGTTATTCGGAATTCTGCTGAAGTTTAAAAATGCTACAGAACTCTTCCATTGTTCACGGTATTCTGGTGAAGTTTAAAAATGCTACGGAACTCTTCCATTGTTCTTCGGAATTCTGCTGAAGTTTAAAAATGCTACGGGACTCTTCCATTGTTCCTCTGAGTTCTGCTGAAGTTTAAAAAGGCTACGGAACTCTTCCATTGTTCTTCGGAATTCTGATGAAGTTTAAAACTGCAACAGAACTCTTCCATTGTTCTTCGGAATTCTGCTGAAGTTTAAAAATGCTACGGAACTCTTCCATTGTTCTTCGGAATTCTGCTGAAGTTTAAAAATGCTACGGAACTCTTCCATTGTTCTCGGAATTCTGGTGAAGTTTAAAAATGCTGCGGAACTCATCCATTGTTCTCGGAATTCTGCTGAAGTTTAAAAATGCTACGGAACTCTTCCATTGTTCTTCGGAATTCTGCTGTAATTTAAAAATGCTACGGAACTCTTCCATTGTTCTTCGGAATTCTGCTGAACTTTAAAAATGCTACGGAACTCTTCCATTGTTCTTCGGAATTCTGCTGAAGTTTAAAAATGCTGTGGAACTCTTCCATTGTTCTCGGAATTCTTCTGAAGTTTGAAAATGCTATGGAACTCTTCCATTGTTCTCGGAATTCTTCTGAAGTTTGAAAATGCTACGGAACTCTTCCTTTGTTCTTCGGAATTCTGCTGAAGTTTAAAAACGCTACAGAACTCTTCCATTGTTCACGGAATTCTGGTGAAGTTTAAAAATGCTACGGAACTCTTCCATTGTTATTCTTAATTCTGCTGAAGTTTAAAAATGCTACGGAACTCTTCCATTGTTCTTCGGAATTCTGCTGAAGTTTAAAAATGCTACGGAACTCTTCCATTGTTCTTCTGAATTCTGCTGAAGTTTAAAAATGCTACGAAACTCTTCCATTGTTCTTCGGAATTCTGATGAAGCTTAGAACTGCAACGGAACTCTTCCATTGTTCTTCGGAATTCTGCTGAAGTTTAAAAATGCTACGGAATTCTTCCATTGTTCTCGGAATTCTGGTGAAGTTTAAAAATGCTACGGAATTCTTCCATTGTTCTCGGAATTCTGGTGAAGTTTAAAAATGGTACGGAACTCTTCCATTGTTCTCGGAATTCTGGTGAAGTTAAAAACTGCTGCGGAACTCTTCCATTGTTCTTCGGAAATCTGCTGAAGTTTAAAAATGCTACGGAACTTTTCCATTGTTCTTCAGAATTCAGCTGAAGTTTAAAAATGCTACGGAACTCTTCCATTGTTCTTCGGAATTCTGCTGAAGTTTAAAAATGCTACGGAACTCTTCCATTATTCTTCGGAATTCTGCAGAAGTTTAAAAATGCTACGGAACTCTTCCATTGTTCTTGGAATTCTGGTGAAGTTTAAAAATGCTACAGAACTCTTCCATTGTTCTCAGAATTCTGCTGAAGCTTATAAATTCTACGCTGCTCTTCCATTGTTCTTGGGAATTCTGCTGAAGTTTAAAAATGTTACGGATCAATTCCATTGTTCTTCGGAATTCTGCTGAAGTTTAAAAATGCTACGGAACTCTTCCATTGTTCTTTGGAATTCTGCTGAAGTTTAAAAATGCTACGGAACTCTTCCATTGATTTGCGGAATTCTGCTGAAGTTTAAAAATGCTACGGAACTCTTCCATTTTTCTCGGAATTCTTCTGAAGTTTAAAAATGCTACAGAACTCTTCCATTGTTCTTCAGAATTCTGCTGAAGTTTAAAAATGCTACGGAACACTTCCTTTGTTATTCGGAATTCTGCTGAAGTTTAAAAATGCTACAGAACTCTTCCATTGTTCACGGTATTCTGGTGAAGTTTAAAAATGCTACGGAACTCTTCCATTGTTCTTCGGAATTCTGCTGAAGTTTAAAAATGCTACGGGACTCTTCCATTGTTCTTCTGAGTTCTGCTGAAGTTTAAAAAGGCTTCGGAACTCTTCCATTGTTCTTCGGATTTCTGATGAAGTTTAAAACTGCAACAGAACTCTTCCATTGTTCTTCGGAATTCTGCTGAAGTTTAAAAATGCTACGGAACTCTTCCATTGTTCTTCGGAATTCTGCTGAAGTTTAAAAATGCTACGGAACTCTTCCATTGTTCTCGGAATTCTGGTGAAGTTTAAAAATGCTGCGGAACTCATCCATTGTTCTCGGAAGTCTGCTGAAGTTTAAAAATGCTACGGAACTCTTCCATTGTTCTTCGGAATTCTGCTGTAATTTAAAAATGCTACGGAACTCTTCCATTGTTCTTCGGAATTCTGCTGAAGTTTAAAAATGCTACGGAACTCTTCCATTGTTCTTCGGAATTCTGCTGAAGTTTAAAAATGCTGTGGAACTCTTCCATTGTTCTCGGAATTCTTCTGAAGTTTGAAAATGCTACGGAACTCTTCCTTTGTTCTCGGAATTCTTCTGAAGTTTGAAAATGCTACGGAACTCTTCCTTTGTTCTTCGGAATTCTGCTGAAGTTTAAAAATGCTACGGAACTCTTCCATTGTTCACGGAATTCTGGTGAAGTTTAAAAATGCTACAGAACTCTTCCATTGTTATTCGTAATTCTGCTGAAGTTTAAAAATGCTACGGAACTCTTCCATTGTTCTTCGGAATTCTGCTGAAGTTTAAAAATGCTACGGAACTCTTCCATTGTTCTTCTGAATTCTGCTGAAGTTTAAAAATGCTATGAAACTCTTCCATTGTTCTTCGGAATTCTGATGAAGCTTAGAACTGCAACGGAACTCTTCCATTGTTCTTCGGAATTCTGCTGAAGTTTAAAAATGCTACGGAACTCTTCCATTGTTTTGCGGAATTCTGCTGAAGTTTAAAAATGCTACGGAACTCTTCCATTTTTCTCGGAATTCTTCTGAAGTTTAAAAATGCTACAGAACTCTTCCATTGTTCTTCAGAATTCTGCTGAAGTTTAAAAATGCTACGGAACACTTCCTTTGTTATTCGGAATTCTGCTGAAGTTTAAAAATGCTACAGAACTCTTCCATTGTTCACGGTATTCTGGTGAAGTTTAAAAATGCTACGGAACTCTTCCATTGTTCTTCGGAATTCTGCTGAAGTTTAAAAATGCTACGGAACTCTTCCATTGTTCTCGGAATTCTGGTGAAGTTTAAAAATGCTGCGGAACTCATCCATTGTTCTCGGAATTCTGCTGAAGTTTAAAAATGCTACGGAACTCTTCCTTTGTTCTTCGGAATTCTGCTGTAATTTAAAAATGCTACGGAACTCTTCCATTGTTCTTCGGAATTCTGCTGAAGTTTAAAAATGCTACGGAACTCTTCCATTGTTCTTCGGAATTCTGCTGAAGTTTAAAAATGCTGTGGAACTCTTCCATTGTTCTCGGAATTCTTCTGAAGTTTGAAAATGCTACGGAACTCTTCCATTGTTCTTGGAATTCTTCTGAAGTTTGAAAATGCTACGGAACTCTTCCTTTGTTCTTCGGAATTCTGCTGAAGTTTTAAAATGCTACGGAACTCTTCCATTGTTCACGGAATTCTGGTGAAGTTTAAAAATGCTACGGAACTCTTCCATTGTTATTCTTAATTCTGCTGAAGTTTAAAAATGCTACGGAACTCTTCCATTGTTCTTCGGAATTCTGCTGAAGTTTAAAAATGCTACGGAACTCTTCCATTGTTCTTCTGAATTCTGCTGAAGTTTAAAAATGCTACGAAACTCTTCCATTGTTCTTCGGAATTCTGATGAAGCTTAGAACTGCAACGGAACTCTTCCATTGTTCTTCGGAATTCTGCTGAAGTTTAAAAATGCTACGGAATTCTTCCATTGTTCTCGGAATTCTGGTGAAGTTTAAAAATGCTACGGAATTCTTCCATTGTTCTCGGAATTCTGGTGAAGTTTAAAAATGGTACGGAACTCTTCCATTGTTCTCGGAATTCTGGTGAAGTTAAAAACTGCTGCGGAACTCTTCCATTGTTCTTCGGAAATCTGCTGAAGTTTAAAAATGCTACGGAACTTTTCCATTGTTCTTCAGAATTCAGCTGAAGTTTAAAAATGCTACGGAACTCTTCCATTGTTCTTCGGAATTCTGCTGAAGTTTAAAAATGCTACGGAACTCTTCCATTATTCTTCGGAATTCTGCAGAAGTTTAAAAATGCTACGGAACTCTTCCATTGTTCTTGGAATTCTGGTGAAGTTTAAAAATGCTACGGAACTCTTCCATTGTTCTCAGAATTCTGCTGAAGCTTATAAATTCTACGGTGCTCTTCCATTGTTCTTGGGAATTCTGCTGAAGTTTAAAAATGTTACGGATCAATTCCATTGTTCTTCGGAATTCTGCTGAAGTTTAAAAATGCTACGGAACTCTTCCATTGTTCTTTGGAATTCTGCTGAAGTTTAAAAATGCTACGGAACTCTTCCATTGTTTTGCGGAATTCTGCTGAAGTTTAAAAATGCTACGGAACTCTTCCATTTTTCTCGGAATTCTTCTGAAGTTTAAAAATGCTACAGAACTCTTCCATTGTTCTTCAGAATTCTGCTGAAGTTTAAAAATGCTACGGAACACTTCCTTTGTTATTCGGAATTCTGCTGAAGTTTAAAAATGCTACAGAACTCTTCCATTGTTCACGGTATTCTGGTGAAGTTTAAAAATGCTACGGAACTCTTCCATTGTTCTTCGGAATTCTGCTGAAGTTTAAAAATGCTACGGGACTCTTCCATTGTTCTTCTGAGTTCTGCTGAAGTTTAAAAAGGCTTCGGAACTCTTCCATTGTTCTTCGGAATTCTGATGAAGTTTAAAACTGCAACAGAACTCTTCCATTGTTCTTCGGAATTCTGCTGAAGTTTAAAAATGCTACGGAACTCTTCCATTGTTCTTCGGAATTCTGCTGTAGTTTAAAAATGCTACGGAACTCTTCCATTGTTCTCGGAATTCTGGTGAAGTTTAAAAATGCTGCGGAACTCATCCATTGTTCTCGGAATTCTGCTGAAGTTTAAAAATGCTACGAAACTCTTCCATTGTTCTTCGGAATTCTGATGAAGCTTAGAACTGCAACGGAACTCTTCCATTGTTCTTCGGAATTCTGCTGAAGTTTAAAAATGCTACGGAATTCTTCCATTGTTCTCGGAATTCTGGTGAAGTTTAAAAATGCTACGGAATTCTTCCATTGTTCTCGGAATTCTGGTGAAGTTTAAAAATGGTACGGAACTCTTCCATTGTTCTCGGAATTCTGGTGAAGTTAAAAACTGCTGCGGAACTCTTCCATTGTTCTTCGGAAATCTGCTGAAGTTTAAAAATGCTACGGAACTTTTCCATTGTTCTTCAGAATTCAGCTGAAGTTTAAAAATGCTACGGAACTCTTCCATTGTTCTTCGGAATTCTGCTGAAGTTTAAAAATGCTACGGAACTCTTCCATTATTCTTCGGAATTCTGCAGAAGTTTAAAAATGCTACGGAACTCTTCCATTGTTCTTGGAATTCTGGTGAAGTTTAAAAATGCTACGGAACTCTTCCATTGTTCTCAGAATTCTGCTGAAGCTTATAAATTCTACGGTGCTCTTCCATTGTTCTTGGGAATTCTGCTGAAGTTTAAAAATGTTACGGATCAATTCCATTGTTCTTCGGAATTCTGCTGAAGTTTAAAAATGCTACGGAACTCTTCCATTGTTCTTTGGAATTCTGCTGAAGTTTAAAAATGCTACGGAACTCTTCCATTGTTTTGCGGAATTCTGCTGAAGTTTAAAAATGCTACGGAACTCTTCCATTTTTCTCGGAATTCTTCTGAAGTTTAAAAATGCTACAGAACTCTTCCATTGTTCTTCAGAATTCTGCTGAAGTTTAAAAATGCTACGGAACACTTCCTTTGTTATTCGGAATTCTGCTGAAGTTTAAAAATGCTACAGAACTCTTCCATTGTTCACGGTATTCTGGTGAAGTTTAAAAATGCTACGGAACTCTTCCATTGTTCTTCGGAATTCTGCTGAAGTTTAAAAATGCTACGGGACTCTTCCATTGTTCTTCTGAGTTCTGCTGAAGTTTAAAAAGGCTTCGGAACTCTTCCATTGTTCTTCGGAATTCTGATGAAGTTTAAAACTGCAACAGAACTCTTCCATTGTTCTTCGGAATTCTGCTGAAGTTTAAAAATGCTACGGAACTCTTCCATTGTTCTTCGGAATTCTGCTGAAGTTTAAAAATGCTACGGAACTCTTCCATTGTTCTCGGAATTCTGGTGAAGTTTAAAAATGCTGCGGAACTCATCCATTGTTCTCGGAATTCTGCTGAAGTTTAAAAATGCTACGGAACTCTTCCATTGTTCTTCGGAATTCTGCTGTAATTTAAAAATGCTACGGAACTCTTCCATTGTTCTTCGGAATTCTGCTGAAGTTTAAAAATGCTACGGAACTCTTCCATTGTTCTTCGGAATTCTGCTGAAGTTTAAAAATGCTGTGGAACACTTCCATTGTTCTCGGAATTCTTCTGAAGTTTGAAAATGCTACGGAACTCTTCCATTGTTCTCGGAATTCTTCTGAAGTTTGAAAATGCTACGGAACTCTTCCTTTGTTCTTCGGAATTCTGCTGAAGTTTAAAAATGCTACGGAACTCTTCCATTGTTCACGGAATTCTGGTGAAGTTTAAAAATGCTACGGAACTCTTCCATTGTTATTCTTAATTCTGCTGAAGTTTAAAAATGCTACGGAACTCTTCCATTGTTCTTCGGAATTCTGCTGAAGTTTAAAAATGCTACGGAACTCTTCCATTGTTCTTCTGAATTCTGCTGAAGTTTAAAAATGCTACGAAACGCTTCCATTGTTCTTCGGAATTCTGATGAAGCTTAGAACTGCAACGGAACTCTTCCATTGTTCTTCGGAATTCTGCTGAAGTTTAAAAATGCTACGGAACTTTTCCATTGTTCTTCAGAATTCAGCTGAAGTTTAAAAATGCTACGGAACTCTTCCATTGTTCTCGGAATTCTGGTGAAGTTTAAAAATGGTACGGAACTCTTCCATTGTTCTCGGAATTCTGGTGAAGTTAAAAACTGCTGCGGAACTCTTCCATTGTTCTTCGGAATTCTGCTGAAGTTTAAAAATGCTACGGAACTCTTCCATTGTTCTTCGGAATTCTGCTGAAGTTTAAAAATGCTACGGAACTCTTCCATTGTTCTTCTGAATTCTGCTGAAGTTTAAAAATGCTACGGAACTCTTCTATTGTTCTTCGGAATTCTGATGAAGCTTAAAACTGCAACGGAACTCTTCCATTGTTCTTCGGAATTCTGCTGAAGTTTAAAAATGCTACGGAACTCTTCCATTGTTCTTCGGAATTCTGCTGAAGTTTAAAAATGCTACGGAACTCTTCCATTGTTCTCGGAATTCTGCTGAAGTTTAAAAATGCTACGGAACTCTTCCATTGTTCTCGGAATTCTGGTGAAGTTTAAAAATGCTACGGAACTCTTCCATTGTTCTCGGAATTCTGCTGAAGTTTAAAAATGCTACGGAACTCTTCCATTGTTCTCGGAATTCTGGTGAAGTTTAAAAATGCTACGGAACTCATCCATTGTTCTCGGAATTCTGCTGAAGTTTAAAAATGCTACGGAACTCTTCCATTATTCTTCGGAATTCTGCAGAAGTTTAAAAATGCTACGGAACTCTTCCATTGTTCTTGGAATTCTGGTGAAGTTTAAAAATGCTACGGAACTCTTCCATTGTTCTCAGAATTCTGCTGAAGCTTATAAATTCTACGGTGCTCTTCCATTGTTCTTGGGAATTCTGCTGAAGTTTAAAAATGTTACGGATCAATTCCATTGTTCTTCGGAATTCTGCTGAAGTTTAAAAATGCTACGGAACTCTTCCATTGTTTTGCGGAATTCTGCTGAAGTTTAAAAATGCTACGGAACTCTTCTATTTTTCTCGGAATTCTTCTGAAGTTTAAAAATGCTACAGAACTCTTCCATTGTTCTTCAGAATTCTGCTGAAGTTTAAAAATGCTACGGAACACTTCCTTTGTTATTCGGAATTCTGCTGAAGTTTAAAAATGCTACAGAAATCTTCCATTGTTCACGGTATTCTGGTGAAGTTTAAAAATGCTACGGAACTCTTCCATTGTTCTTCGGAATTCTGCTGAAGTTTAAAAATGCTACGGGACTCTTCCATTGTTCTTCTGAGTTCTGCTGAAGTTTAAAAAGGCTACGGATCTCTTCCATTGTTCTTCGGAATTCTGATGAAGTTTAAAACTGCAACAGAACTCTTCCATTGTTCTTCGGAATTCTGCTGAAGTTTAAAAATGCTACGGAACTCTTCCATTGTTCTTCGGAATTCTGCTGAAGTTTAAAAATGCTACGGAACTCTTCCATTGTTCTCGGAATTCTGGTGAAGTTTAAAAATGCTGCGGAACTCATCCATTGTTCTCGGAATTCTGCTGAAGTTTAAAAATGCTACGGAACTCTTCCATTGTTCTTCGGAATTCTGCTGTAATTTAAAAATGCTACGGAACTCTTCCATTGTTCTTCGGAATTCTGCTGAAGTTTAAAAATGCTACGGAACTCTTCCATTGTTCTTCGGAATTCTGCTGAAGTTTAAAAATGCTGTGGAACTCTTCCATTGTTCTCGGAATTCTTCTGAAGTTTGAAAATGCTACGGAACTCTTCCATTGTTCTCGGAATTCTTCTGAAGTTTGAAAATGCTGCGGAACTCTTCCTTTGTTCTTCGGAATTCTGCTGAAGTTTAAAAATGCTACGGAACTCTTCCATTGTTCACGGAATTCTGGTGAAGTTTAAAAATGCTACGGAACTCTTCCATTGTTATTCTTAATTCTGCTGAAGTTTAAAAATGCTACGGAACTCTTCCATTGTTCTTCGGAATTCTGCTGAAGTTTAAAAATGCTACGGAACTCTTCCATTGTTCTTCTGAATTCTGCTGAAGTTTAAAAATGCTACGAAACTCTTCCATTGTTCTTCGGAATTCTGATGAAGCTTAGAACTGCAACGGAACTCTTCCATTGTTCTTCGGAATTCTGCTGAAGTTTAAAAATGCTACGGAACTTTTCCATTGTTCTTCAGAATTCAGCTGAAGTTTAAAAATGCTACGGAACTCTTCCATTGTTCTCGGAATTCTGGTGAAGTTTAAAAATGGTACGGAACTCTTCCATTGTTCTCGGAATTCTGGTGAAGTTAAAAACTGCTGCGGAACTCTTCCATTGTTCTTCGGAATTCTGCTGAAGTTTAAAAATGCTACGGAACTCTTCCATTGTTCTTCGGAATTCTGCTGAAGTTTAAAAATGCTACGGAACTCTTCCATTGTTCTTCTGAATTCTGCTGAAGTTTAAAAATGCTACGGAACTCTTCCATTGTTCTTCGGAATTCTGATGAAGCTTAAAACTGCAACGGAACTCTTCCATTGTTCTTCGGAATTCTGCTGAAGTTTAAAAATGCTACGGAACTCTTCCATTGTTCTTCGGAATTCTGCTGAAGTTTAAAAATGCTACGGAACTCTTCCATTGTTCTCGGAATTCTGCTGAAGTTTAAAAATGCTACGGAACTCTTCCATTGTTCTCGGAATTCTGGTGAAGTTTAAAAATGCTACGGAACTCTTCCATTGTTCTTGGAATTCTGCTGAAGTTTAAAAATGCTACGGAACTCTTCCATTGTTCTCGGAATTCTGGTGAAGTTTAAAAATGCTACGGAACTCATCCATTGTTCTCGGAATTCTGCTGAAGTTTAAAAATGCTACGGAACTCTTCCATTGTTCTTCGGAATTCTGCTGAAGTTTAAAAATGCTACGGAACTCTTCCATTATTCTTCGGAATTCTGCAGAAGTTTAAAAATGCTACGGAACTCTTCCATTATTCTTGGAATTCTGGTGAAGTTTAAAAATGCTACGGAACTCTTCCATTGTTCTCAGAATTCTGCTGAAGCTTATAAATTCTACGGTGCTCTTCCATTGTTCTTGGGAATTCTGCTGAAGTTTAAAAATGTTACGGATCAATTCCATTGTTCTTCGGAATTCTGCTGAAGTTTAAAAATGCTACGGAACTCTTCCATTGTTTTGCGGAATTCTGCTGAAGTTTAAAAATGCTACGGAACTCTTCCATTTTTCTCGGAATTCTTCTGAAGTTTAAAAATGCTACAGAACTCTTCCATTGTTCTTCAGAATTCTGCTGAAGTTTAAAAATGCTACGGAACACTTCCTTTGTTATTCGGAATTCTGCTGAAGTTTAAAAATGCTACAGAACTCTTCCATTGTTCACGGTATTCTGGTGAAGTTTAAAAATGCTACGGAACTCTTCCATTGTTCTTTGGAATTCTGCTGAAGTTTAAAAATGCTACGGGACTCTTCCATTGTTCTTCTGAGTTCTGCTGAAGTTTAAAAAGGCTACGGATCTCTTCCATTGTTCTTCGGAATTCTGATGAAGTTTAAAACTGCAACAGAACTCTTCCATTGTTCTTCGGAATTCTGCTGAAGTTTAAAAATGCTACGGAACTCTTCCATTGTTCTTCGGAATTCTGCTGAAGTTTAAAAATGCTACGGAACTCTTCCATTGTTCTCGGAATTCTGGTGAAGTTTAAAAATGCTGCGGAACTCATCCATTGTTCTCGGAATTCTGCTGAAGTTTAAAAATGCTACGGAACTCTTCCATTGTTCTTCGGAATTCTGCTGTAATTTAAAAATGCTACGGAACTCTTCCATTGTTCTTCGGAATTCTGCTGAAGTTTAAAAATGCTACGGAACTCTTCCATTGTTCTTCGGAATTCTGCTGAAGTTTAAAAATGCTGTGGAACTCTTCCATTGTTCTCGGAATTCTTCTGAAGTTTGAAAATGCTACGGAACTCTTCCATTGTTCTCGGAATTCTTCTGAAGTTTGAAAATGCTACGGAACTCTTCCTTTGTTCTTCGGAATTCTGCTGAAGTTTAAAAATGCTACGGAACTCTTCCATTGTTCACGGAATTCTGGTGAAGTTTAAAAATGCTACGGAACTCTTCCATTGTTATTCTTAATTCTGCTGAAGTTTAAAAATGCTACGGAACTCTTCCATTGTTCTTCAGAATTCTGCTGAAGTTTAAAAATGCTACGGAACTCTTCCATTGTTCTTCTGAATTCTGCTGAAGTTTAAAAATGCTACGAAACTCTTCCATTGTTCTTCGGAATTCTGATGAAGCTTAGAACTGCAACGGAACTCTTCCATTGTTCTTCGGAATTCTGCTGAAGTTTAAAAATGCTACGGAATTCTTCCATTGTTCTCGGAATTCTGGTGAAGTTTAAAAATGCTACGGAATTCTTCCATTGTTCTCGGAATTCTGGTGAAGTTTAAAAATGGTACGGAACTCTTCCATTGTTCTCGGAATTCTGGTGAAGTTAAAAACTGCTGCGGAACTCTTCCATTGTTCTTCGGAAATCTGCTGAAGTTTAAAAATGCTACGGAACTTTTCCATTGTTCTTCAGAATTCAGCTGAAGTTTAAAAATGCTACGGAACTCTTCCATTGTTCTTCGGAATTCTGCTGAAGTTTAAAAATGCTACGGAACTCTTCCATTATTCTTCGGAATTCTGCAGAAGTTTAAAAATGCTACGGAACTCTTCCATTGTTCTTGGAATTCTGGTGAAGTTTAAAAATGCTACGGAACTCTTCCATTGTTCTCAGAATTCTGCTGAAGCTTATAAATTCTACGGTGCTCTTCCATTGTTCTTGGGAATTCTGCTGAATTTTAAAAATGTTACGGATCAATTCCATTGTTCTTCGGAATTCTGCTGAAGTTTAAAAATGCTACGGAACTCTTCCATTGTTCTTTGGAATTCTGCTGAAGTTTAAAAATGCTACGGAACTCTTCCATTGTTTTGCGGAATTCTGCTGAAGTTTAAAAATGCTACGGAACTCTTCCATTTTTCTCGGAATTCTTCTGAAGTTTAAAAATGCTACAGAACTCTTCCATTGTTCTTCAGAATTCTGCTGAAGTTTAAAAATGCTACGGAACACTTCCTTTGTTATTCGGAATTCTGCTGAAGTTTAAAAATGCTACAGAACTCTTCCATTGTTCACGGTATTCTGGTGAAGTTTAAAAATGCTACGGAACTCTTCCATTGTTCTTCGGAATTCTGCTGAAGTTTAAAAAGGCTACGGAACTCTTCCATTGTTCTTCGGAATTCTGATGAAGTTTAAAACTGCAACAGAACTCTTCCATTGTTCTTCGGAATTCTGCTGAAGTTTAAAAATGCTACGGAACTCTTCCATTGTTCTTCGGAATTCTGCTGAAGTTTAAAAATGCTACGGAACTCTTCCATTGTTCTCGGAATTCCGGTGAAGTTTAAAAATGCTGCGGAACTCATCCATTGTTCTCGGAATTCTGCTGAAGTTTAAAAATGCTACGGAACTCTTCCATTGTTCTTCGGAATTCTGCTGAAGTTTAAAAATGCTACGGAACTCTTCCATTGTTCTTCGGAATTCTGCTGAAGTTTAAAAATGCTGTGGAACTCTTCCATTGTTCTCGGAATTCTTCTGAAGTTTGAAAATGCTACGGAACTCTTCCATTGTTCTCGGAATTCTTCTGAAGTTTGAAAATGCTACGGAACTCTTCCTTTGTTCTTCGGAATTCTGCTGAAGTTTAAAAATGCTACGGAACTCTTCCATTGTTCACGGAATTCTGGTGAAGTTTAAAAATGCTACGGAACTCTTCCATTGTTATTCTTAATTCTGCTGAAGTTTAAAAATGCTACGGAACTCTTCCATTGTTCTTCGGAATTCTGCTGAAGTTTAAAAATGCTACGGAACTCTTCCATTTTTCTTCGGAATTCTGCTGAAGTTTAAAAATGCTACGGAACTCTTCCATTGTTCTCGGAATTCTGCTGAAGTTTAAAAATGCTACGGAACTCTTCCATTGTTCTCGGAATTCTGGTGAAGTTTAAAAATGCTACGGAACTCTTCCATTGTTCTCGGAATTCTGCTGAAGTTTAAAAATGCTACGGAACTCTTCCATTGTTCTCAGAATTCTGCTGAAGCTTATAAATTCTACGGTGCTCTTCCATTGTTCTTGGGAATTCTGCTGAAGTTTAAAAATGTTACGGATCAATTCCATTGTTCTTCGGAATTCTGCTGAAGTTTAAAAATGCTACGGAACTCTTCCATTGTTCTTTGGAATTCTGCTGAAGTTTAAAAATGCTACGTAACTCTTCCATTGTTTTGCGGAATTCTGCTGAAGTTTAAAAATGCTACGGAACTCTTCCATTTTTCTCGGAATTCTTCTGAAGTTTAAAAATGCTACAGAACTCTTCCATTGTTCTTCAGAATTCTGCTGAAGTTTAAAAATGCTACGGAACACTTCCTTTGTTATTCGGAATTCTGCTGAAGTTTAAAAATGCTACAGAACTCTTCCATTGTTCACGGTATTCTGGTGAAGTTTAAAAATGCTACGGAACTCTTCCATTGTTCTTCGGAATTCTGCTGAAGTTTAAAAATGCTACGGGACTCTTCCATTGTTCTTCTGAGTTCTGCTGAAGTTTAAAAAGGCTACGGAACTCTTCCATTGTTCTTCGGAATTCTGATGAAGTTTAAAACTGCAACAGAACTCTTCCATTGTTCTTCGGAATTGTGCTGAAGTTTAAAAATGCTACGGAACTCTTCCATTGTTCTTCGGAATTCTGCTGAAGTTTAAAAATGCTACGGAACTCTTCCATTGTTCTCGGAATTCTGCAGAAGTTTAAAAATGCTACGGAACTCTTCCATTGTTCTTGGAATTCTGGTGAAGTTTAAAAATGCTACGGAACTCTTCCATTGTTCTCAGAATTCTGCTGAAGCTTATAAATTCTACGGTGCTCTTCCATTGTTCTTGGGAATTCTGCTGAAGTTTAAAAATGTTACGGATCAATTCCATTGTTCTTCGGAATTCTGCTGAAGTTTAAAAATGCTACGGAACTCTTCCATTGTTTTGCGGAATTCTGCTGAAGTTTAAAAATGCTACGGAACTCTTCCATTTTTCTCGGAATTCTTCTGAAGTTTAAAAATGCTACAGAACTCTTCCATTGTTCTTCAGAATTCTGCTGAAGTTTAAAAATGCTACGGAACACTTCCTTTGTTATTCGGAATTCTGCTGAAGTTTAAAAATGCTACAGAACTCTTCCATTGTTCACGGTATTCTGGTGAAGTTTAAAAATGCTACGGAACTCTTCCATTGTTCTTTGGAATTCTGCTGAAGTTTAAAAATGCTACGGGACTCTTCCATTGTTCTTCTGAGTTCTGCTGAAGTTTAAAAAGGCTACGGATCTCTTCCATTGTTCTTCGGAATTCTGCTGAAGTTTAAAACTGCAACAGAACTCTTCCATTGTTCTTCGGAATTCTGCTGAAGTTTAAAAATGCTACGGAACTCTTCCATTGTTCTTCGGAATTCTGCTGAAGTTTAAAAATGCTACGGAACTCTTCCATTGTTCTCGGAATTCTGGTGAAGTTTAAAAATGCTGCGGAACTCATCCATTGTTCTCGGAATTCTGCTGAAGTTTAAAAATGCTACGGAACTCTTCCATTGTTCTTCGGAATTCTGCTGTAATTTAAAAATGCTACGGAACTCTTCCATTGTTCTTCGGAATTCTGCTGAAGTTTAAAAATGCTACGGAACTCTTCCATTGTTCTTCGGAATTCTGCTGAAGTTTAAAAATGCTGTGGAACTCTTCCATTGTTCTCGGAATTCTTCTGAAGTTTGAAAATGCTACGGAACTCTTCCATTGTTCTCGGAATTCTTCTGAAGTTTGAAAATGCTGCGGAACTCTTCCTTTGTTCTTCGGAATTCTGCTGAAGTTTAAAAATGCTACGGAACTCTTCCATTGTTCACGGAATTCTGGTGAAGTTTAAAAATGCTACGGAACTCTTCCATTGTTATTCTTAATTCTGCTGAAGTTTAAAAATGCTACGGAACTCTTCCATTGTTCTTCGGAATTCTGCTGAAGTTTAAAAATGCTACGGAACTCTTCCATTGTTCTTCTGAATTCTGCTGAAGTTTAAAAATGCTACGAAACGCTTCCATTGTTCTTCGGAATTCTGATGAAGCTTAGAACTGCAACGGAACTCTTCCATTGTTCTTCGGAATTCTGCTGAAGTTTAAAAATGCTACGGAACTTTTCCATTGTTCTTCAGAATTCAGCTGAAGTTTAAAAATGCTACGGAACTCTTCCATTGTTCTCGGAATTCTGGTGAAGTTTAAAAATGGTACGGAACTCTTCCATTGTTCTCGGAATTCTGGTGAAGTTAAAAACTGCTGCGGAACTCTTCCATTGTTCTTCGGAATTCTGCTGAAGTTTAAAAATGCTACGGAACTCTTCCATTGTTCTTCGGAATTCTGCTGAAGTTTAAAAATGCTACGGAACTCTTCCATTGTTCTTCTGAATTCTGCTGAAGTTTAAAAATGCTACGGAACTCTTCTATTGTTCTTCGGAATTCTGATGAAGCTTAAAACTGCAACGGAACTCTTCCATTGTTCTTCGGAATTCTGCTGAAGTTTAAAAATGCTACGGAACTCTTCCATTGTTCTTCGGAATTCTGCTGAAGTTTAAAAATGCTACGGAACTCTTCCATTGTTCTCGGAATTCTGCTGAAGTTTAAAAATGCTACGGAACTCTTCCATTGTTCTCGGAATTCTGGTGAAGTTTAAAAATGCTACGGAACTCTTCCATTGTTCTCGGAATTCTGCTGAAGTTTAAAAATGCTACGGAACTCTTCCATTGTTCTCGGAATTCTGGTGAAGTTTAAAAATGCTACGGAACTCATCCATTGTTCTCGGAATTCTGCTGAAGTTTAAAAATGCTACGGAACTCTTCCATTATTCTTCGGAATTCTGCAGAAGTTTAAAAATGCTACGGAACTCTTCCATTGTTCTTGGAATTCTGGTGAAGTTTAAAAATGCTACGGAACTCTTCCATTGTTCTCAGAATTCTGCTGAAGCTTATAAATTCTACGGTGCTCTTCCATTGTTCTTGGGAATTCTGCTGAAGTTTAAAAATGTTACGGATCAATTCCATTGTTCTTCGGAATTCTGCTGAAGTTTAAAAATGCTACGGAACTCTTCCATTGTTTTGCGGAATTCTGCTGAAGTTTAAAAATGCTACGGAACTCTTCCATTTTTCTCGGAATTCTTCTGAAGTTTAAAAATGCTACAGAACTCTTCCATTGTTCTTCAGAATTCTGCTGAAGTTTAAAAATGCTACGGAACACTTCCTTTGTTATTCGGAATTCTGCTGAAGTTTAAAAATGCTACAGAAATCTTCCATTGTTCACGGTATTCTGGTGAAGTTTAAAAATGCTACGGAACTCTTCCATTGTTCTTCGGAATTCTGCTGAAGTTTAAAAATGCTACAGGACTCTTCCATTGTTCTTCTGAGTTCTGCTGAAGTTTAAAAAGGCTACGGATCTCTTCCATTGTTCTTCGGAATTCTGATGAAGTTTAAAACTGCAACAGAACTCTTCCATTGTTCTTCGGAATTCTGCTGAAGTTTAAAAATGCTACGGAACTCTTCCATTGTTCTTCGGAATTCTGCTGAAGTTTAAAAATGCTACGGAACTCTTCCATTGTTCTCGGAATTCTGGTGAAGTTTAAAAATGCTGCGGAACTCATCCATTGTTCTCGGAATTCTGCTGAAGTTTAAAAATGCTACGGAACTCTTCCATTGTTCTTCGGAATTCTGCTGTAATTTAAAAATGCTACGGAACTCTTCCATTGTTCTTCGGAATTCTGCTGAAGTTTAAAAATGCTACGGAACTCTTCCATTGTTCTTCGGAATTCTGCTGAAGTTTAAAAATGCTGTGGAACTCTTCCATTGTTCTCGGAATTCTTCTGAAGTTTGAAAATGCTACGGAACTCTTCCATTGTTCTCGGAATTCTTCTGAAGTTTGAAAATGCTACGGAACTCTTCCTTTGTTCTTCGGAATTCTGCTGAAGTTTAAAAATGCTACGGAACTCTTCCATTGTTCACGGAATTCTGGTGAAGTTTAAAAATGCTACGGAACTCTTCCATTGTTATTCTTAATTCTGCTGAAGTTTAAAAATGCTACGGAACTCTTCCATTGTTCTTCGGAATTCTGCTGAAGTTTAAAAATGCTACGGAACTCTTCCATTGTTCTTCTGAATTCTGCTGAAGTTTAAAAATGCTACGAAACTCTTCCATTGTTCTTCGGAATTCTGATGAAGCTTAGAACTGCAACGGAACTCTTCCATTGTTCTTCGGAATTCTGCTGTAATTTAAAAATGCTACGGAACTCTTCCATTGTTCTTCGGAATTCTGCTGAAGTTTAAAAATGCTACGGAACTCTTCCATTGTTCTTCGGAATTCTGCTGAAGTTTAAAAATGCTGTGGAACACTTCCATTGTTCTCGGAATTCTTCTGAAGTTTGAAAATGCTACGGAACTCTTCCATTGTTCTCGGAATTCTTCTGAAGTTTGAAAATGCTACGGAACTCTTCCTTTGTTCTTCGGAATTCTGCTGAAGTTTAAAAATGCTACGGAACTCTTCCATTGTTCACGGAATTCTGGTGAAGTTTAAAAATGCTACGGAACTCTTCCATTGTTATTCTTAATTCTGCTGAAGTTTAAAAATGCTACGGAACTCTTCCATTGTTCTTCGGAATTCTGCTGAAGTTTAAAAATGCTACGGAACTCTTCCATTGTTCTTCTGAATTCTGCTGAAGTTTAAAAATGCTACGAAACTCTTCCATTGTTCTTCGGAATTCTGATGAAGCTTAGAACTGCAACGGAACTCTTCCATTGTTCTTCGGAATTCTGCTGAAGTTTAAAAATGCTACGGAACTTTTCCATTGTTCTTCAGAATTCAGCTGAAGTTTAAAAATGCTACGGAACTCTTCCATTGTTCTCGGAATTCTGGTGAAGTTTAAAAATGGTACGGAACTCTTCCATTGTTCTCGGAATTCTGGTGAAGTTAAAAACTGCTGCGGAACTCTTCCATTGTTCTTCGGAATTCTGCTGAAGTTTAAAAATGCTACGGAACTCTTCCATTGTTCTTCGGAATTCTGCTGAAGTTTAAAAATGCTACGGAACTCTTCCATTGTTCTTCTGAATTCTGCTGAAGTTTAAAAATGCTACGGAACTCTTCCATTGTTCTTCGGAATTCTGATGAAGCTTAAAACTGCAACGGAACTCTTCCATTGTTCTTCGGAATTCTGCTGAAGTTTAAAAATGCTACGGAACTCTTCCATTGTTCTTCGGAATTCTGCTGAAGTTTAAAAATGCTACGGAACTCTTCCATTGTTCTCGGAATTCTGCTGAAGTTTAAAAATGCTACGGAACTCTTCCATTGTTCTCGGAATTCTGGTGAAGTTTAAAAATGCTACGGAACTCTTCCATTGTTCTCGGAATTCTGCTGAAGTTTAAAAATGCTACGGAACTCTTCCATTGTTCTCGGAATTCTGGTGAAGTTTAAAAATGCTACGGAACTCATCCATTGTTCTCGGAATTCTGCTGAAGTTTAAAAATGCTACGGAACTCTTCCATTGTTCTTCGGAATTCTGCTGAAGTTTAAAAATGCTACGGAACTCTTCCATTATTCTTCGGAATTCTGCAGAAGTTTAAAAATGCTACGGAACTCTTCCATTATTCTTGGAATTCTGGTGAAGTTTAAAAATGCTACGGAACTCTTCCATTGTTCTCAGAATTCTGCTGAAGCTTATAAATTCTACGGTGCTCTTCCATTGTTCTTGGGAATTCTGCTGAATTTTAAAAATGTTACGGATCAATTCCATTGTTCTTCGGAATTCTGCTGAAGTTTAAAAATGCTACGGAACTCTTCCATTGTTCTTTGGAATTCTGCTGAAGTTTAAAAATGCTACGGAACTCTTCCATTGTTTTGCGGAATTCTGCTGAAGTTTAAAAATGCTACGGAACTCTTCCATTTTTCTCGGAATTCTTCTGAAGTTTAAAAATGCTACAGAACTCTTCCATTGTTCTTCAGAATTCTGCTGAAGTTTAAAAATGCTACGGAACACTTCCTTTGTTATTCGGAATTCTGCTGAAGTTTAAAAATGCTACAGAACTCTTCCATTGTTCACGGTATTCTGGTGAAGTTTAAAAATGCTACGGAACTCTTCCATTGTTCTTCGGAATTCTGCTGAAGTTTAAAAAGGCTACGGAACTCTTCCATTGTTCTTCGGAATTCTGATGAAGTTTAAAACTGCAACAGAACTCTTCCATTGTTCTTCGGAATTCTGCTGAAGTTTAAAAATGCTACGGAACTCTTCCATTGTTCTTCGGAATTCTGCTGAAGTTTAAAAATGCTACGGAACTCTTCCATTGTTCTCGGAATTCCGGTGAAGTTTAAAAATGCTGCGGAACTCATCCATTGTTCTCGGAATTCTGCTGAAGTTTAAAAATGCTACGGAACTCTTCCATTGTTCTTCGGAATTCTGCTGAAGTTTAAAAATGCTACGGAACTCTTCCATTGTTCTTCGGAATTCTGCTGAAGTTTAAAAATGCTGTGGAACTCTTCCATTGTTCTCGGAATTCTTCTGAAGTTTGAAAATGCTACGGAACTCTTCCATTGTTCTCGGAATTCTTCTGAAGTTTGAAAATGCTACGGAACTCTTCCTTTGTTCTTCGGAATTCTGCTGAAGTTTAAAAATGCTACGGAACTCTTCCATTGTTCACGGAATTCTGGTGAAGTTTAAAAATGCTACGGAACTCTTCCATTGTTATTCTTAATTCTGCTGAAGTTTAAAAATGCTACGGAACTCTTCCATTGTTCTTCGGAATTCTGCTGAAGTTTAAAAATGCTACGGAACTCTTCCATTTTTCTTCGGAATTCTGCTGAAGTTTAAAAATGCTACGGAACTCTTCCATTGTTCTCGGAATTCTGCTGAAGTTTAAAAATGCTACGGAACTCTTCCATTGTTCTCGGAATTCTGGTGAAGTTTAAAAATGCTACGGAACTCTTCCATTGTTCTCGGAATTCTGCTGAAGTTTAAAAATGCTACGGAACTCTTCCATTGTTCTCAGAATTCTGCTGAAGCTTATAAATTCTACGGTGCTCTTCCATTGTTCTTGGGAATTCTGCTGAAGTTTAAAAATGTTACGGATCAATTCCATTGTTCTTCGGAATTCTGCTGAAGTTTAAAAATGCTACGGAACTCTTCCATTGTTCTTTGGAATTCTGCTGAAGTTTAAAAATGCTACGTAACTCTTCCATTGTTTTGCGGAATTCTGCTGAAGTTTAAAAATGCTACGGAACTCTTCCATTTTTCTCGGAATTCTTCTGAAGTTTAAAAATGCTACAGAACTCTTACATTGTTCTTCAGAATTCTGCTGAAGTTTAAAAATGCTACGGAACACTTCCTTTGTTATTCGGAATTCTGCTGAAGTTTAAAAATGCTACAGAACTCTTCCATTGTTCACGGTATTCTGGTGAAGTTTAAAAATGCTACGGAACTCTTCCATTGTTCTTCGGAATTCTGCTGAAGTTTAAAAATGCTACGGGACTCTTCCATTGTTCTTCTGAGTTCTGCTGAAGTTTAAAAAGGCTACGGAACTCTTCCATTGTTCTTCGGAATTCTGATGAAGTTTAAAACTGCAACAGAACTCTTCCATTGTTCTTCAGAATTGTGCTGAAGTTTAAAAATGCTACGGAACTCTTCCATTGTTCTCGGAATTCTGCTGAAGTTTAAAAATGCTACGGAACTTTTCCATTGTTCTTCCGAATTCTGATGAAGTTTAAAAATGCTACGGAACTTTTCCTTTGTTCTTCGGAATTCTGATGAAGTTTAAAAATGATACGGAACTCTTCTATTGTTCTTCGGAATTCTGCTGAAGTTAAAAAATGCTACGGAACTCTTCCATTGTTCTCGGAATTCTGTTGAAGTTTAAAAATGCTACGGAACTCTTCCATTGTTCTCGGAAATCTGGTGAAGTTTAAAAATGCTACGGAACTCTTCCATTGTTCTAGGAATTCTGCTGAAGTTTAAAAATGCTACGGAACTCTATCATTGTTCTTCGGAATTCTGCTGAAGTTTAAAAATGCTACAGAATTTTTCCATTGTTCTTCGGAATTCTGATGAAGTTTAAAAATGCTACGGAACTCTTCCATTGTTCTTCGGAATTCTGCTGAAGTTTAAAAATGCTACGGAACTCTTCCATTGTTCTTCGGAATTCTGCAGAAGTTTAAAAATGCTACGGAACTCTTCCATTGTTCTTGGAATTCTGGTGAAGTTTAAAAATGCTACGGAACTCTTCCATTGTTCTCAGAATTCTGCTGAAGTTTATAAATTCTACGGTACTCTTCCATTGTTCTTGGGAATTCTGCTGAAGTTTAAAAATGTTACGGATCATTTCCATTGTTCTTCGGAATTCTGCTGAAGTTTAAATATGCTACGGAACTCTTCCCTTGTTCTTCTGAGTTCTACTGAAGTTTAAAAATGCTGCGGAACACTTCCATTGTTCTTCGGAATTCTGATGAAGTTTAAAACTGCAACGGAACTCTTCCATTGTTCTTCGGAATTCTGCTGAAGTTTAAAAATGCTACGGAACTCTTCCATTGTTCTTCGGAATTCTGCTGAAGTTTAAAAATGCTACAGGACTCTTCCATTGTTCTTCTGAGTTCTGCTGAAGTTTAAAAAGGCTACGGATCTCTTCCATTGTTCTTCGGAATTCTGATGAAGTTTAAAACTGCAACAGAACTCTTCCATTGTTCTTCGGAATTCTGCTGAAGTTTAAAAATGCTACGGAACTCTTCCATTGTTCTTCGGAATTCTGCTGAAGTTTAAAAATGCTACGGAACTCTTCCATTGTTCTCGGAATTCTGGTGAAGTTTAAAAATGCTGCGGAACTCATCCATTGTTCTCGGAATTCTGCTGAAGTTTAAAAATGCTACGGAACTCTTCCATTGTTCTTCGGAATTCTGCTGTAATTTAAAAATGCTACGGAACTCTTCCATTGTTCTTCGGAATTCTGCTGAAGTTTAAAAATGCTACGGAACTCTTCCATTGTTCTTCGGAATTCTGCTGAAGTTTAAAAATGCTGTGGAACTCTTCCATTGTTCTCGGAATTCTTCTGAAGTTTGAAAATGCTACGGAACTCTTCCATTGTTCTCGGAATTCTTCTGAAGTTTGAAAATGCTACGGAACTCTTCCTTTGTTCTTCGGAATTCTGCTGAAGTTTAAAAATGCTACGGAACTCTTCCATTGTTCACGGAATTCTGGTGAAGTTTAAAAATGCTACGGAACTCTTCCATTGTTATTCTTAATTCTGCTGAAGTTTAAAAATGCTACGGAACTCTTCCATTGTTCTTCGGAATTCTGCTGAAGTTTAAAAATGCTACGGAACTCTTCCATTGTTCTTCTGAATTCTGCTGAAGTTTAAAAATGCTACGAAACTCTTCCATTGTTCTTCGGAATTCTGATGAAGCTTAGAACTGCAACGGAACTCTTCCATTGTTCTTCGGAATTCTGCTGTAATTTAAAAATGCTACGGAACTCTTCCATTGTTCTTCGGAATTCTGCTGAAGTTTAAAAATGCTACGGAACTCTTCCATTGTTCTTCGGAATTCTGCTGAAGTTTAAAAATGCTGTGGAACACTTCCATTGTTCTCGGAATTCTTCTGAAGTTTGAAAATGCTACGGAACTCTTCCATTGTTCTCGGAATTCTTCTGAAGTTTGAAAATGCTACGGAACTCTTCCTTTGTTCTTCGGAATTCTGCTGAAGTTTAAAAATGCTACGGAACTCTTCCATTGTTCACGGAATTCTGGTGAAGTTTAAAAATGCTACGGAACTCTTCCATTGTTATTCTTAATTCTGCTGAAGTTTAAAAATGCTACGGAACTCTTCCATTGTTCTTCGGAATTCTGCTGAAGTTTAAAAATGCTACGGAACTCTTCCATTGTTCTTCTGAATTCTGCTGAAGTTTAAAAATGCTACGAAACTCTTCCATTGTTCTTCGGAATTCTGATGAAGCTTAGAACTGCAACGGAACTCTTCCATTGTTCTTCGGAATTCTGCTGAAGTTTAAAAATGCTACGGAACTTTTCCATTGTTCTTCAGAATTCAGCTGAAGTTTAAAAATGCTACGGAACTCTTCCATTGTTCTCGGAATTCTGGTGAAGTTTAAAAATGGTACGGAACTCTTCCATTGTTCTCGGAATTCTGGTGAAGTTAAAAACTGCTGCGGAACTCTTCCATTGTTCTTCGGAATTCTGCTGAAGTTTAAAAATGCTACGGAACTCTTCCATTGTTCTTCGGAATTCTGCTGAAGTTTAAAAATGCTACGGAACTCTTCCATTGTTCTTCTGAATTCTGCTGAAGTTTAAAAATGCTACGGAACTCTTCCATTGTTCTTCGGAATTCTGATGAAGCTTAAAACTGCAACGGAACTCTTCCATTGTTCTTCGGAATTCTGCTGAAGTTTAAAAATGCTACGGAACTCTTCCATTGTTCTTCGGAATTCTGCTGAAGTTTAAAAATGCTACGGAACTCTTCCATTGTTCTCGGAATTCTGCTGAAGTTTAAAAATGCTACGGAACTCTTCCATTGTTCTCGGAATTCTGGTGAAGTTTAAAAATGCTACGGAACTCTTCCATTGTTCTCGGAATTCTGCTGAAGTTTAAAAATGCTACGGAACTCTTCCATTGTTCTCGGAATTCTGGTGAAGTTTAAAAATGCTACGGAACTCATCCATTGTTCTCGGAATTCTGCTGAAGTTTAAAAATGCTACGGAACTCTTCCATTGTTCTTCGGAATTCTGCTGAAGTTTAAAAATGCTACGGAACTCTTCCATTATTCTTCGGAATTCTGCAGAAGTTTAAAAATGCTACGGAACTCTTCCATTATTCTTGGAATTCTGGTGAAGTTTAAAAATGCTACGGAACTCTTCCATTGTTCTCAGAATTCTGCTGAAGCTTATAAATTCTACGGTGCTCTTCCATTGTTCTTGGGAATTCTGCTGAATTTTAAAAATGTTACGGATCAATTCCATTGTTCTTCGGAATTCTGCTGAAGTTTAAAAATGCTACGGAACTCTTCCATTGTTCTTTGGAATTCTGCTGAAGTTTAAAAATGCTACGGAACTCTTCCATTGTTTTGCGGAATTCTGCTGAAGTTTAAAAATGCTACGGAACTCTTCCATTTTTCTCGGAATTCTTCTGAAGTTTAAAAATGCTACAGAACTCTTCCATTGTTCTTCAGAATTCTGCTGAAGTTTAAAAATGCTACGGAACACTTCCTTTGTTATTCGGAATTCTGCTGAAGTTTAAAAATGCTACAGAACTCTTCCATTGTTCACGGTATTCTGGTGAAGTTTAAAAATGCTACGGAACTCTTCCATTGTTCTTCGGAATTCTGCTGAAGTTTAAAAAGGCTACGGAACTCTTCCATTGTTCTTCGGAATTCTGATGAAGTTTAAAACTGCAACAGAACTCTTCCATTGTTCTTCGGAATTCTGCTGAAGTTTAAAAATGCTACGGAACTCTTCCATTGTTCTTCGGAATTCTGCTGAAGTTTAAAAATGCTACGGAACTCTTCCATTGTTCTCGGAATTCCGGTGAAGTTTAAAAATGCTGCGGAACTCATCCATTGTTCTCGGAATTCTGCTGAAGTTTAAAAATGCTACGGAACTCTTCCATTGTTCTTCGGAATTCTGCTGAAGTTTAAAAATGCTACGGAACTCTTCCATTGTTCTTCGGAATTCTGCTGAAGTTTAAAAATGCTGTGGAACTCTTCCATTGTTCTCGGAATTCTTCTGAAGTTTGAAAATGCTACGGAACTCTTCCATTGTTCTCGGAATTCTTCTGAAGTTTGAAAATGCTACGGAACTCTTCCTTTGTTCTTCGGAATTCTGCTGAAGTTTAAAAATGCTACGGAACTCTTCCATTGTTCACGGAATTCTGGTGAAGTTTAAAAATGCTACGGAACTCTTCCATTGTTATTCTTAATTCTGCTGAAGTTTAAAAATGCTACGGAACTCTTCCATTGTTCTTCGGAATTCTGCTGAAGTTTAAAAATGCTACGGAACTCTTCCATTTTTCTTCGGAATTCTGCTGAAGTTTAAAAATGCTACGGAACTCTTCCATTGTTCTCGGAATTCTGCTGAAGTTTAAAAATGCTACGGAACTCTTCCATTGTTCTCGGAATTCTGGTGAAGTTTAAAAATGCTACGGAACTCTTCCATTGTTCTCGGAATTCTGCTGAAGTTTAAAAATGCTACGGAACTCTTCCATTGTTCTCAGAATTCTGCTGAAGCTTATAAATTCTACGGTGCTCTTCCATTGTTCTTGGGAATTCTGCTGAAGTTTAAAAATGTTACGGATCAATTCCATTGTTCTTCGGAATTCTGCTGAAGTTTAAAAATGCTACGGAACTCTTCCATTGTTCTTTGGAATTCTGCTGAAGTTTAAAAATGCTACGTAACTCTTCCATTGTTTTGCGGAATTCTGCTGAAGTTTAAAAATGCTACGGAACTCTTCCATTTTTCTCGGAATTCTTCTGAAGTTTAAAAATGCTACAGAACTCTTACATTGTTCTTCAGAATTCTGCTGAAGTTTAAAAATGCTACGGAACACTTCCTTTGTTATTCGGAATTCTGCTGAAGTTTAAAAATGCTACAGAACTCTTCCATTGTTCACGGTATTCTGGTGAAGTTTAAAAATGCTACGGAACTCTTCCATTGTTCTTCGGAATTCTGCTGAAGTTTAAAAATGCTACGGGACTCTTCCATTGTTCTTCTGAGTTCTGCTGAAGTTTAAAAAGGCTACGGAACTCTTCCATTGTTCTTCGGAATTCTGATGAAGTTTAAAACTGCAACAGAACTCTTCCATTGTTCTTCAGAATTGTGCTGAAGTTTAAAAATGCTACGGAACTCTTCCATTGTTCTTCGGAATTCTGCTGAAGTTTAAAAATGCTACGGAACTCTTCCATTGTTCTCGGAATTCTGCAGAAGTTTAAAAATGCTACGGAACTCTTCCATTGTTCTTGGAATTCTGGTGAAGTTTAAAAATGCTACGGAACTCTTCCATTGTTCTCAGAATTCTGCTGAAGCTTATAAATTCTACGGTGCTCTTCCATTGTTCTTGGGAATTCTGCTGAAGTTTAAAAATGTTACGGATCAATTCCATTGTTCTTCGGAATTCTGCTGAAGTTTAAAAATGCTACGGAACTCTTCCATTGTTTTGCGGAATTCTGCTGAAGTTTAAAAATGCTACGGAACTCTTCCATTTTTCTCGGAATTCTTCTGAAGTTTAAAAATGCTACAGAACTCTTCCATTGTTCTTCAGAATTCTGCTGAAGTTTAAAAATGCTACGGAACACTTCCTTTGTTATTCGGAATTCTGCTGAAGTTTAAAAATGCTACAGAACTCTTCCATTGTTCACGGTATTCTGGTGAAGTTTAAAAATGCTACGGAACTCTTCCATTGTTCTTTGGAATTCTGCTGAAGTTTAAAAATGCTACGGGACTCTTCCATTGTTCTTCTGAGTTCTGCTGAAGTTTAAAAAGGCTACGGATCTCTTCCATTGTTCTTCGGAATTCTGCTGAAGTTTAAAACTGCAACAGAACTCTTCCATTGTTCTTCGGAATTCTGCTGAAGTTTAAAAATGCTACGGAACTCTTCCATTGTTCTTCGGAATTCTGCTGAAGTTTAAAAATGCTACGGAACTCTTCCATTGTTCTCGGAATTCTGGTGAAGTTTAAAAATGCTGCGGAACTCATCCATTGTTCTCGGAATTCTGCTGAAGTTTAAAAATGCTACGGAACTCTTCCATTGTTCTTCGGAATTCTGCTGTAATTTAAAAATGCTACGGAACTCTTCCATTGTTCTTCGGAATTCTGCTGAAGTTTAAAAATGCTACGGAACTCTTCCATTGTTCTTCGGAATTCTGCTGAAGTTTAAAAATGCTGTGGAACTCTTCCATTGTTCTCGGAATTCTTCTGAAGTTTGAAAATGCTACGGAACTCTTCCATTGTTCTCGGAATTCTTCTGAAGTTTGAAAATGCTACGGAACTCTTCCTTTGTTCTTCGGAATTCTGCTGAAGTTTAAAAATGCTACGGAACTCTTCCATTGTTCACGGAATTCTGGTGAAGTTTAAAAATGCTACGGAACTCTTCCATTGTTATTCTTAATTCTGCTGAAGTTTAAAAATGCTACGGAACTCTTCCATTGTTCTTCGGAATTCTGCTGAAGTTTAAAAATGCTACGGAACTCTTCCATTGTTCTTCTGAATTCTGCTGAAGTTTAAAAATGCTACGAAACTCTTCCATTGTTCTTCGGAATTCTGATGAAGCTTAGAACTGCAACGGAACTCTTCCATTGTTCTTCGGAATTCTGCTGAAGTTTAAAAATGCTACGGAATTCTTCCATTGTTCTCGGAATTCTGGTGAAGTTTAAAAATGCTACGGAATTCTTCCATTGTTTTCGGAATTCTGGTGAAATTTAAAAATGGTACGGAACTCTTCCATTGTTCTCGGAATTCTGGTGGAGTTAAAAACTGCTGCGGAACTCTTCCATTGTTCTTCGGAAATCTGCTGAAGTTTAAAAATGCTACGGAACTTTTCCATTGTTCTTCAGAATTCAGCTGAAGTTTAAAAATGCTACGGAACTCTTCCATTGTTCTTCGGAATTCTGCTGAAGTTTAAAAATGCTACGGAACTCTTCCATTATTCTTCGGAATTCTGCAGAAGTTTAAAAATGCTACGGAACTCTTCCATTGTTCTTGGAATTCTGGTGAAGTTTAAAAATGCTACGGAACTCTTCCATTGTTCTCAGAATTCTGCTGAAGCTTATAAATTCTACGGTGCTCTTCCATTGTTCTTGGGAATTCTGCTGAATTTTAAAAATGTTACGGATCAATTCCATTGTTCTTCGGAATTCTGCTGAAGTTTAAAAATGCTACGGAACTCTTCCATTGTTCTTTGGAATTCTGCTGAAGTTTAAAAATGCTACGGAACTCTTCCATTGTTTTGCGGAATTCTGCTGAAGTTTAAAAATGCTACGGAACTCTTCCATTTTTCTCGGAATTCTTCTGAAGTTTAAAAATGCTACAGAACTCTTCCATTGTTCTTCAGAATTCTGCTGAAGTTTAAAAATGCTACGGAACACTTCCTTTGTTATTCGGAATTCTGCTGAAGTTTAAAAATGCTACGGAACTCTTCCATTGTTCTTCGGAATTCTGCTGAAGTTTAAAAATGCTACGGAACTCTTCCATTGTTCTCGGAATTCTGCAGAAGTTTAAAAATGCTACGGAACTCTTCCATTGTTCTTGGAATTCTGGTGAAGTTTAAAAATGCTACGGAACTCTTCCATTGTTCTCAGAATTCTGCTGAAGCTTATAAATTCTACGGTGCTCTTCCATTGTTCTTGGGAATTCTGCTGAAGTTTAAAAATGTTACGGATCAATTCCATTGTTCTTCGGAATTCTGCTGAAGTTTAAAAATGCTACGGAACTCTTCCATTGTTTTGCGGAATTCTGCTGAAGTTTAAAAATGCTACGGAACTCTTCCATTTTTCTCGGAATTCTTCTGAAGTTTAAAAATGCTACAGAACTCTTCCATTGTTCTTCAGAATTCTGCTGAAGTTTAAAAATGCTACGGAACACTTCCTTTGTTATTCGGAATTCTGCTGAAGTTTAAAAATGCTACAGAACTCTTCCATTGTTCACGGTATTCTGGTGAAGTTTAAAAATGCTACGGAACTCTTCCATTGTTCTTTGGAATTCTGCTGAAGTTTAAAAATGCTACGGGACTCTTCCATTGTTCTTCTGAGTTCTGCTGAAGTTTAAAAAGGCTACGGATCTCTTCCATTGTTCTTCGGAATTCTGCTGAAGTTTAAAACTGCAACAGAACTCTTCCATTGTTCTTCGGAATTCTGCTGAAGTTTAAAAATGCTACGGAACTCTTCCATTGTTCTTCGGAATTCTGCTGAAGTTTAAAAATGCTACGGAACTCTTCCATTGTTCTCGGAATTCTGGTGAAGTTTAAAAATGCTGCGGAACTCATCCATTGTTCTCGGAATTCTGCTGAAGTTTAAAAATGCTACGGAACTCTTCCATTGTTCTTCGGAATTCTGCTGTAATTTAAAAATGCTACGGAACTCTTCCATTGTTCTTCGGAATTCTGCTGAAGTTTAAAAATGCTACGGAACTCTTCCATTGTTCTTCGGAATTCTGCTGAAGTTTAAAAATGCTGTGGAACTCTTCCATTGTTCTCGGAATTCTTCTGAAGTTTGAAAATGCTACGGAACTCTTCCATTGTTCTCGGAATTCTTCTGAAGTTTGAAAATGCTA
The DNA here is from genome assembly GCF_046119375.1 of Phyllobates terribilis. Classification (NCBI taxonomy): domain Eukaryota; kingdom Metazoa; phylum Chordata; class Amphibia; order Anura; family Dendrobatidae; genus Phyllobates; species Phyllobates terribilis. The sequence goes on along the minus strand of NW_027363069.1, from coordinate 1,691,802 downwards.
CGGAACTCTTCCTTTGTTCTTCGGAATTCTGCTGAAGTTTAAAAATGCTACGGAACTCTTCCATTGTTCACGGAATTCTGGTGAAGTTTAAAAATGCTACGGAACTCTTCCATTGTTATTCTTAATTCTGCTGAAGTTTAAAAATGCTACGGAACTCTTCCATTGTTCTTCGGAATTCTGCTGAAGTTTAAAAATGCTACGGAACTCTTCCATTGTTCTTCTGAATTCTGCTGAAGTTTAAAAATGCTACGAAACTCTTCCATTGTTCTTCGGAATTCTGATGAAGCTTAGAACTGCAACGTAACTCTTCCATTGTTCTTCGGAATTCTGCTGAAGTTTAAAAATGCTACGGAATTCTTCCATTGTTCTCGGAATTCTGGTGAAGTTTAAAAATGCTACGGAATTCTTCCATTGTTTTCGGAATTCTGGTGAAGTTTAAAAATGGTACGGAACTCTTCCATTGTTCTCGGAATTCTGGTGAAGTTAAAAACTGCTGCGGAACTCTTCCATTGTTCTTCGGAAATCTGCTGAAGTTTAAAAATGCTACGGAACTTTTCCATTGTTCTTCAGAATTCAGCTGAAGTTTAAAAATGCTACGGAACTCTTCCATTGTTCTTCGGAATTCTGCTGAAGTTTAAAAATGCTACGGAACTCTTCCATTGTTCTCGGAATTCTGGTGAAGTTTAAAAATGCTGCGGAACTCATCCATTGTTCTCGGAATTCTGCTGAAGTTTAAAAATGCTACGGAACTCTTCCATTGTTCTTTGGAATTCTGCTGTAATTTAAAAATGCTACGGAACTCTTCCATTGCTCTTCGGAATTCTGCTGAAGTTTAAAAATGCTACGGAACTCTTCCATTGTTCTTCTGAATTCTGCTGAAGTTTAAAAATGCTGTGGAACTCTTCCATTGTTCTCGGAATTCTTCTGAAGTTTGAAAATGCTACGGAACTCTTCCATTGTTCTCGGAAGTCTTCTGAAGTTTGAAAATGCTACGGAACTCTTCCTTTGTTCTTCGGAATTCTGCTGAAGTTTAAAAATGCTACGGAACTCTTCCATTGTTCACGGAATTCTGGTGAAGTTTAAAAATGCTACGGAACTCTTCCATCGTTATTCTTAATTCTGCTGAAGTTTAAAAATGCTACGGAACTCTTCCATTGTTCTTCGGAATTCTGCTGAAGTTTAAAAATGCTACGGAACTCTTCCATTGTTCTTCTGAATTCTGCTGAAGTTTAAAAATGCTACGAAACTCTTCCATTGTTCTTCGGAATTCTGATGAAGCTTAGAACTGCAACGGAACTCTTCCATTGTTCTTCGGAATTCTGCTTAAGTTTAAAAATGCTACGGAACTTTTCCATTTTTCTTCAGAATTCAGCTGAAGTTTAAAAATGCTACGGAACTCTTCCATTGTTCTCGGAATTCTGGTGAAGTTTAAAAATGGTACGGAACTCTTCCATTGTTCTCGGAATTCTGGTGAAGTTAAAAACTGCTGCGGAACTCTTCCATTGTTCTTCGGAATTCTGCTGAAGTTTAAAAATGCTACGGAACTTTTCCATTGTTCTTCGGAATTCTGACGAAGTTTAAAAAGGCTACGGAACTCTTCCATTCTTCTTCGGAATTCTGCTGAAGTTTAAAAATGCTACGGAACTCTTCCATTATTCTTCGGAATTCTGCAGAAGTTTAAAAATGCTACGGAACCCATCCATTGTTCTCGGAATTCTGCTGAAGTTTAAAAATGCTACGGAACTCTTCCATTGTTCTTCGGAATTCTGCTGAAGTTTAAAAATGGTACGGAACTTTTCCATTGTTCTTCGGAATTCTGACGAAGTTGAAAAAGGCTACGGAACTCTTCCATTGTTCTTCGGAATTCTGCTGAAGTTTAAAAATGCTACGGAACTCTTCCATTATTCTTCGGAATTCTGCAGAAGTTTAAAAATGCTACGGAACTCTTCCATTGTTCTTGGAATTCTGGTGAAGTTTAAAAATGCTACGGAACTCTTCCATTGTTCTCAGAATTCTGCTGAAGCTTATAAATTCTACGGTGCTCTTCCATTGTTCTTGGGAATTCTGCTGAAGTTTAAAAATGTTACGGATCAATTCCATTGTTCTTCGGAATTCTGCTGAAGTTTAAAAATGCTACGGAACTCTTCCATTGTTCTCGGAATTCTTCTGAAGTTTGAAAATGCTACGGAACTCTTCCTTTGTTCTTCGGAATTCTGCTGAAGTTTAAAAATGCTACGGAACTCTTCCATTGTTCACGGAATTCTGGTGAAGTTTAAAAATGCTACGGAACTCTTCCATTGTTATTCTTAATTCTGCTGAAGTTTAAAAATGCTACGGAACTCTTCCATTGTTCTTCGGAATTCTGCTGAAGTTTAAAAATGCTACGGAACTCTTCCATTGTTCTTCTGAATTCTGCTGAAGTTTAAAAATGCTACGAAACTCTTCCATTGTTCTTCGGAATTCTGATGAAGCTTAGAACTGCAACGGAACTCTTCCATTGTTCTTCGGAATTCTGCTGAAGTTTAAAAATGCTACGGAATTCTTCCATTGTTCTCGGAATTCTGGTGAAGTTTAAAAATGCTACGGAATTCTTCCATTGTTTTCGGAATTCTGGTGAAATTTAAAAATGGTACGGAACTCTTCCATTGTTCTCGGAATTCTGGTGGAGTTAAAAACTGCTGCGGAACTCTTCCATTGTTCTTCGGAAATCTGCTGAAGTTTAAAAATGCTACGGAACTTTTCCATTGTTCTTCAGAATTCAGCTGAAGTTTAAAAATGCTACGGAACTCTTCCATTGTTCTTCGGAATTCTGCTGAAGTTTAAAAATGCTACGGAACTCTTCCATTATTCTTCGGAATTCTGCAGAAGTTTAAAAATGCTACGGAACTCTTCCATTGTTCTTGGAATTCTGGTGAAGTTTAAAAATGCTACGGAACTCTTCCATTGTTCTCAGAATTCTGCTGAAGCTTATAAATTCTACGGTGCTCTTCCATTGTTCTTGGGAATTCTGCTGAATTTTAAAAATGTTACGGATCAATTCCATTGTTCTTCGGAATTCTGCTGAAGTTTAAAAATGCTACGGAACTCTTCCATTGTTCTTTGGAATTCTGCTGAAGTTTAAAAATGCTACGGAACTCTTCCATTGTTTTGCGGAATTCTGCTGAAGTTTAAAAATGCTACGGAACTCTTCCATTTTTCTCGGAATTCTTCTGAAGTTTAAAAATGCTACAGAACTCTTCCATTGTTCTTCAGAATTCTGCTGAAGTTTAAAAATGCTACGGAACACTTCCTTTGTTATTCGGAATTCTGCTGAAGTTTAAAAATGCTACGGAACTCTTCCATTGTTCTTCGGAATTCTGCTGAAGTTTAAAAATGCTACGGAACTCTTCCATTGTTCTCGGAATTCTGCAGAAGTTTAAAAATGCTACGGAACTCTTCCATTGTTCTTGGAATTCTGGTGAAGTTTAAAAATGCTACGGAACTCTTCCATTGTTCTCAGAATTCTGCTGAAGCTTATAAATTCTACGGTGCTCTTCCATTGTTCTTGGGAATTCTGCTGAAGTTTAAAAATGTTACGGATCAATTCCATTGTTCTTCGGAATTCTGCTGAAGTTTAAAAATGCTACGGAACTCTTCCATTGTTTTGCGGAATTCTGCTGAAGTTTAAAAATGCTACGGAACTCTTCCATTTTTCTCGGAATTCTTCTGAAGTTTAAAAATGCTACAGAACTCTTCCATTGTTCTTCAGAATTCTGCTGAAGTTTAAAAATGCTACGGAACACTTCCTTTGTTATTCGGAATTCTGCTGAAGTTTAAAAATGCTACAGAACTCTTCCATTGTTCACGGTATTCTGGTGAAGTTTAAAAATGCTACGGAACTCTTCCATTGTTCTTTGGAATTCTGCTGAAGTTTAAAAATGCTACGGGACTCTTCCATTGTTCTTCTGAGTTCTGCTGAAGTTTAAAAAGGCTACGGATCTCTTCCATTGTTCTTCGGAATTCTGCTGAAGTTTAAAACTGCAACAGAACTCTTCCATTGTTCTTCGGAATTCTGCTGAAGTTTAAAAATGCTACGGAACTCTTCCATTGTTCTTCGGAATTCTGCTGAAGTTTAAAAATGCTACGGAACTCTTCCATTGTTCTCGGAATTCTGGTGAAGTTTAAAAATGCTGCGGAACTCATCCATTGTTCTCGGAATTCTGCTGAAGTTTAAAAATGCTACGGAACTCTTCCATTGTTCTTCGGAATTCTGCTGTAATTTAAAAATGCTACGGAACTCTTCCATTGTTCTTCGGAATTCTGCTGAAGTTTAAAAATGCTACGGAACTCTTCCATTGTTCTTCGGAATTCTGCTGAAGTTTAAAAATGCTGTGGAACTCTTCCATTGTTCTCGGAATTCTTCTGAAGTTTGAAAATGCTACGGAACTCTTCCATTGTTCTCGGAATTCTTCTGAAGTTTGAAAATGCTACGGAACTCTTCCTTTGTTCTTCGGAATTCTGCTGAAGTTTAAAAATGCTACGGAACTCTTCCATTGTTCACGGAATTCTGGTGAAGTTTAAAAATGCTACGGAACTCTTCCATTGTTATTCTTAATTCTGCTGAAGTTTAAAAATGCTACGGAACTCTTCCATTGTTCTTCGGAATTCTGCTGAAGTTTAAAAATGCTACGGAACTCTTCCATTGTTCTTCTGAATTCTGCTGAAGTTTAAAAATGCTACGAAACTCTTCCATTGTTCTTCGGAATTCTGATGAAGCTTAGAACTGCAACGTAACTCTTCCATTGTTCTTCGGAATTCTGCTGAAGTTTAAAAATGCTACGGAATTCTTCCATTGTTCTCGGAATTCTGGTGAAGTTTAAAAATGCTACGGAATTCTTCCATTGTTTTCGGAATTCTGGTGAAGTTTAAAAATGGTACGGAACTCTTCCATTGTTCTCGGAATTCTGGTGAAGTTAAAAACTGCTGCGGAACTCTTCCATTGTTCTTCGGAAATCTGCTGAAGTTTAAAAATGCTACGGAACTTTTCCATTGTTCTTCAGAATTCAGCTGAAGTTTAAAAATGCTACGGAACTCTTCCATTGTTCTTCGGAATTCTGCTGAAGTTTAAAAATGCTACGGAACTCTTCCATTATTCTTCGGAATTCTGCAGAAGTTTAAAAATGCTACGGAACTCTTCCATTGTTCTTGGAATTCTGGTGAAGTTTAAAAATGCTACGGAACTCTTCCATTGTTTTGCGGAATTCTGCTGAAGTTTAAAAATGCTACGGAACTCTTCCATTGTTTTGCGGAATTCTGCTGAAGTTTAAAAATGCTACGGAACTCTTCCATTGTTTTGCGGAATTCTGCTGAAGTTTAAAAATGCTACGGAACTCTTCCATTTTTCTCGGAATTCTTCTGAAGTTTAAAAATGCTACAGAACTCTTCCATTGTTCTTCAGAATTCTGCTGAAGTTTAAAAATGCTACGGAACACTTCCTTTGTTATTCGGAATTCTGCTGAAGTTTAAAAATGCTACAGAACTCTTCCATTGTTCACGGTATTCTGGTGAAGTTTAAAAATGCTACGGAACTCTTCCATTGTTCTTCGGAATTCTGCTGAAGTTTAAAAAGGCTACGGAACTCTTCCATTGTTCTTCGGAATTCTGATGAAGTTTAAAACTGCAACAGAACTCTTCCATTGTTCTTCGGAATTCTGCTGAAGTTTAAAAATGCTACGGAACTCTTCCATTGTTCTTCGGAATTCTGCTGAAGTTTAAAAATGCTACGGAACTCTTCCATTGTTCTCGGAATTCTGGTGAAGTTTAAAAATGCTGCGGAACTCATCCATTGTTCTCGGAATTCTGCTGAAGTTTAAAAATGCTACGGAACTCTTCCATTGTTCTTCGGAATTCTGCTGTAATTTAAAAATGCTACGGAACTCTTCCATTGTTCTTCGGAATTCTGCTGAAGTTTAAAAATGCTACGGAACTCTTCCATTGTTCTTCGGAATTCTGCTGAAGTTTAAAAATGCTGTGGAACTCTTCCATTGTTCTCGGAATTCTTCTGAAGTTTGAAAATGCTACGGAACTCTTCCATTGTTCTCGGAATTCTTCTGAAGTTTGAAAATGCTACGGAACTCTTCCTTTGTTCTTCGGAATTCTGCTGAAGTTTAAAAATGCTACGGAACTCTTCCATTGTTCACGGAATTCTGGTGAAGTTTAAAAATGCTACGGAACTCTTCCATTGTTATTCTTAATTCTGCTGAAGTTTAAAAATGCTACGGAACTCTTCCATTGTTCTTCGGAATTCTGCTGAAGTTTAAAAATGCTACGGAACTCTTCCATTTTTCTTCGGAATTCTGCTGAAGTTTAAAAATGCTACGGAACTCTTCCATTGTTCTCGGAATTCTGCTGAAGTTTAAAAATGCTACGGAACTCTTCCATTGTTCTCGGAATTCTGGTGAAGTTTAAAAATGCTACGGAACTCTTCCATTGTTCTCGGAATTCTGCTGAAGTTTAAAAATGCTACGGAACTCTTCCATTGTTCTCAGAATTCTGCTGAAGCTTATAAATTCTGCGGTGCTCTTCCATTGTTCTTGGGAATTCTGCTGAAGTTTAAAAATGTTACGGATCAATTCCATTGTTCTTCGGAATTCTGCTGAAGTTTAAAAATGCTACGGAACTCTTCCATTGTTCTTTGGAATTCTGCTGAAGTTTAAAAATGCTACGTAACTCTTCCATTGTTTTGCGGAATTCTGCTGAAGTTTAAAAATGCTACGGAACTCTTCCATTTTTCTCGGAATTCTTCTGAAGTTTAAAAATGCTACAGAACTCTTCCATTGTTCTTCAGAATTCTGCTGAAGTTTAAAAATGCTACGGAACACTTCCTTTGTTATTCGGAATTCTGCTGAAGTTTAAAAATGCTACAGAACTCTTCCATTGTTCACGGTATTCTGGTGAAGTTTAAAAATGCTACGGAACTCTTCCATTGTTCTTCGGAATTCTGCTGAAGTTTAAAAATGCTACGGGACTCTTCCATTGTTCTTCTGAGTTCTGCTGAAGTTTAAAAAGGCTACGGAACTCTTCCATTGTTCTTCGGAATTCTGATGAAGTTTAAAACTGCAACAGAACTCTTCCATTGTTCTTCGGAATTGTGCTGAAGTTTAAAAATGCTACGGAACTCTTCCATTGTTCTTCGGAATTCTGCTGAAGTTTAAAAATGCTACGGAACTCTTCCATTGTTCTCGGAATTCTGGTGAAGTTTAAAAATGCTGCGGAACTCATCCATTGTTCTCGGAATTCTGCTGAAGTTTAAAAATGCTACGGAACTCTTCCATTGTTCTTTGGAATTCTGCTGTAATTTAAAAATGCTACGGAACTCTTCCATTGCTCTTCGGAATTCTGCTGAAGTTTAAAAATGCTACGGAACTCTTCCATTGTTCTTCTGAATTCTGCTGAAGTTTAAAAATGCTGTGGAACTCTTCCATTGTTCTCGGAATTCTTCTGAAGTTTGAAAATGCTACGGAACTCTTCCATTGTTCTCGGAAGTCTTCTGAAGTTTGAAAATGCTACGGAACTCTTCCTTTGTTCTTCGGAATTCTGCTGAAGTTTAAAAATGCTACGGAACTCTTCCATTGTTCACGGAATTCTGGTGAAGTTTAAAAATGCTACGGAACTCTTCCATCGTTATTCTTAATTCTGCTGAAGTTTAAAAATGCTACGGAACTCTTCCATTGTTCTTCGGAATTCTGCTGAAGTTTAAAAATGCTACGGAACTCTTCCATTGTTCTTCTGAATTCTGCTGAAGTTTAAAAATGCTACGAAACTCTTCCATTGTTCTTCGGAATTCTGATGAAGCTTAGAACTGCAACGGAACTCTTCCATTGTTCTTCGGAATTCTGCTTAAGTTTAAAAATGCTACGGAACTTTTCCATTTTTCTTCAGAATTCAGCTGAAGTTTAAAAATGCTACGGAACTCTTCCATTGTTCTCGGAATTCTGGTGAAGTTTAAGAATGGTACGGAACTCTTCCATTGTTCTCGGAATTCTGGTGAAGTTAAAAACTGCTGCGGAACTCTTCCATTGTTCTTCGGAATTCTGCTGAAGTTTAAAAATGCTACGGAACTTTTCCATTGTTCTTCGGAATTCTGACGAAGTTTAAAAAGGCTACGGAACTCTTCCATTCTTCTTCGGAATTCTGCTGAAGTTTAAAAATGCTACGGAACTCTTCCATTATTCTTCGGAATTCTGCAGAAGTTTAAAAATGCTACGGAACCCATCCATTGTTCTCGGAATTCTGCTGAAGTTTAAAAATGCTACGGAACTCTTCCATTGTTCTTCGGAATTCTGCTGAAGTTTAAAAATGGTACGGAACTTTTCCATTGTTCTTCGGAATTCTGACGAAGTTGAAAAAGGCTACGGAACTCTTCCATTGTTCTTCGGAATTCTGCTGAAGTTTAAAAATGCTACGGAACTCTTCCATTATTCTTCGGAATTCTGCAGAAGTTTAAAAATGCTACGGAACTCTTCCATTGTTCTTGGAATTCTGGTGAAGTTTAAAAATGCTACGGAACTCTTCCATTGTTCTCAGAATTCTGCTGAAGCTTATAAATTCTACGGTGCTCTTCCATTGTTCTTGGGAATTCTGCTGAAGTTTAAAAATGTTACGGATCAATTCCATTGTTCTTCGGAATTCTGCTGAAGTTTAAAAATGCTACGGAACTCTTCCATTGTTTTGCGGAATTCTGCTGAAGTTTAAAAATGCTACGGAACTCTTCCATTTTTCTCGGAATTCTTCTGAAGTTTAAAAATGCTACAGAACTCTTCCATTGTTCTTCAGAATTCTGCTGAAGTTTAAAAATGCTACGGAACACTTCCTTTGTTATTCGGAATTCTGCTGAAGTTTAAAAATGCTACAGAACTCTTCCATTGTTCACGGTATTCTGGTGAAGTTTAAAAATGCTACGGAACTCTTCCATTGTTCTTCGGAATTCTGCTGAAGTTTAAAAATGCTACGGGACTCTTCCATTGTTCTTCTGAGTTCTGCTGAAGTTTAAAAAGGCTACGGAACTCTTCCATTGTTCTTCGGAATTCTGATGAAGTTTAAAACTGCAACAGAACTCTTCCATTGTTCTTCGGAATTGTGCTGAAGTTTAAAAATGCTACGGAACTCTTCCATTGTTCTTCGGAATTCTGCTGAAGTTTAAAAATGCTACGGAACTCTTCCATTGTTCTCGGAATTCTGGTGAAGTTTAAAAATGCTGCGGAACTCATCCATTGTTCTCGGAATTCTGCTGAAGTTTAAAAATGCTACGGAACTCTTCCATTGTTCTTTGGAATTCTGCTGTAATTTAAAAATGCTACGGAACTCTTCCATTGCTCTTCGGAATTCTGCTGAAGTTTAAAAATGCTACGGAACTCTTCCATTGTTCTTCTGAATTCTGCTGAAGTTTAAAAATGCTGTGGAACTCTTCCATTGTTCTCGGAATTCTTCTGAAGTTTGAAAATGCTACGGAACTCTTCCATTGTTCTCGGAAGTCTTCTGAAGTTTGAAAATGCTACGGAACTCTTCCTTTGTTCTTCGGAATTCTGCTGAAGTTTAAAAATGCTACGGAACTCTTCCATTGTTCACGGAATTCTGGTGAAGTTTAAAAATGCTACGGAACTCTTCCATCGTTATTCTTAATTCTGCTGAAGTTTAAAAATGCTACGGAACTCTTCCATTGTTCTTCGGAATTCTGCTGAAGTTTAAAAATGCTACGGAACTCTTCCATTGTTCTTCTGAATTCTGCTGAAGTTTAAAAATGCTACGAAACTCTTCCATTGTTCTTCGGAATTCTGATGAAGCTTAGAACTGCAACGGAACTCTTCCATTGTTCTTCGGAATTCTGCTTAAGTTTAAAAATGCTACGGAACTTTTCCATTTTTCTTCAGAATTCAGCTGAAGTTTAAAAATGCTACGGAACTCTTCCATTGTTCTCGGAATTCTGGTGAAGTTTAAAAATGGTACGGAACTCTTCCATTGTTCTCGGAATTCTGGTGAAGTTAAAAACTGCTGCGGAACTCTTCCATTGTTCTTCGGAATTCTGCTGAAGTTTAAAAATGCTACGGAACTTTTCCATTGTTCTTCGGAATTCTGACGAAGTTTAAAAAGGCTACGGAACTCTTCCATTCTTCTTCGGAATTCTGCTGAAGTTTAAAAATGCTACGGAACTCTTCCATTATTCTTCGGAATTCTGCAGAAGTTTAAAAATGCTACGGAACCCATCCATTGTTCTCGGAATTCTGCTGAAGTTTAAAAATGCTACGGAACTCTTCCATTGTTCTTCGGAATTCTGCTGAAGTTTAAAAATGGTACGGAACTTTTCCATTGTTCTTCGGAATTCTGACGAAGTTGAAAAAGGCTACGGAACTCTTCCATTGTTCTTCGGAATTCTGCTGAAGTTTAAAAATGCTACGGAACTCTTCCATTATTCTTCGGAATTCTGCAGAAGTTTAAAAATGCTACGGAACTCTTCCATTGTTCTTGGAATTCTGGTGAAGTTTAAAAATGCTACGGAACTCTTCCATTGTTCTCAGAATTCTGCTGAAGCTTATAAATTCTACGGTGCTCTTCCATTGTTCTTGGGAATTCTGCTGAAGTTTAAAAATGTTACGGATCAATTCCATTGTTCTTCGGAATTCTGCTGAAGTTTAAAAATGCTACGGAACTCTTCCATTGTTTTGCGGAATTCTGCTGAAGTTTAAAAATGCTACGGAACTCTTCCATTTTTCTCGGAATTTTTCTGAAGTTTAAAAATGCTACAGAACTCTTCCATTGTTCTTCAGAATTCTGCTGAAGTTTAAAAATGCTACGGAACACTTCCTTTGTTATTCGGAATTCTGCTGAAGTTTAAAAATGCTACAGAACTCTTCCATTGTTCACGGTATTCTGGTGAAGTTTAAAAATGCTACGGAACTCTTCCATTGTTCTTCGGAATTCTGCTGAAGTTTAAAAATGCTACGGGACTCTTCCATTGTTCTTCTGAGTTCTGCTGAAGTTTAAAAAGGCTACGGAACTCTTCCATTGTTCTTCGGAATTCTGATGAAGTTTAAAACTGCAACAGAACTCTTCCATTGTTCTTCGGAATTCTGCTGAAGTTTAAAAATGCTACGGAACTCTTCCATTGTTCTTCGGAATTCTGCTGAAGTTTAAAAATGCTACGGAACTCTTCCATTGTTCTCGGAATTCTGGTGAAGTGTAAAAATGCTGCGGAACTCATCCATTGTTCTCGGAATTCTGCTGAAGTTTAAAAATGCTACGGAACTCTTCCATTGTTCTTTGGAATTCTGCTGTAATTTAAAAATGCTACGGAACTCTTCCTTTGCTCTTCGGAATTCTGCTGAAGTTTAAAAATGCTACGGAACTCTTCCATTGTTCTTCTGAATTCTGCTGAAGTTTAAAAATGCTGTGGAACTCTTCCATTGTTCTCGGAATTCTTCTGAAGTTTGAAAATGCTACGGAACTCTTCCATTGTTCTCGGAAGTCTTCTGAAGTTTGAAAATGCTACGGAACTCTTCCTTTGTTCTTCGGAATTCTGCTGAAGTTTAAAAATGCTACGGAACTCTTCCATTGTTCACGGAATTCTGGTGAAGTTTAAAAATGCTACGGAACTCTTCCATCGTTATTCTTAATTCTGCTGAAGTTTAAAAATGCTACGGAACTCTTCCATTGTTCTTCGGAATTCTGCTGAAGTTTAAAAATGCTACGGAACTCTTCCATTGTTCTTCTGAATTCTGCTGAAGTTTAAAAATGCTACGAAACTCTTCCATTGTTCTTCGGAATTCTGATGAAGCTTAGAACTGCAACGGAACTCTTCCATTGTTCTTCGGAATTCTGCTTAAGTTTAAAAATGCTACGGAACTTTTCCATTTTTCTTCAGAATTCAGCTGAAGTTTAAAAATGCTACGGAACTCTTCCATTGTTCTCGGAATTCTGGTGAAGTTTAAAAATGGTACGGAACTCTTCCATTGTTCTCGGAATTCTGGTGAAGTTAAAAACTGCTGCGGAACTCTTCCATTGTTCTTCGGAATTCTGCTGAAGTTTAAAAATGCTACGGAACTTTTCCATTGTTCTTCGGAATTCTGACGAAGTTTAAAAAGGCTACGGAACTCTTCCATTCTTCTTCGGAATTCTGCTGAAGTTTAAAAATGCTACGGAACTCTTCCATTATTCTTCGGAATTCTGCAGAAGTTTAAAAATGCTACGGAACCCATCCATTGTTCTCGGAATTCTGCTGAAGTTTAAAAATGCTACGGAACTCTTCCATTGTTCTTCGGAATTCTGCTGAAGTTTAAAAATGGTACGGAACTTTTCCATTGTTCTTCGGAATTCTGACGAAGTTGAAAAAGGCTACGGAACTCTTCCATTGTTCTTCGGAATTCTGCTGAAGTTTAAAAATGCTACGGAACTCTTCCATTATTCTTCGGAATTCTGCAGAAGTTTAAAAATGCTACGGAACTCTTCCATTGTTCTTGGAATTCTGGTGAAGTTTAAAAATGCTACGGAACTCTTCCATTGTTCTCAGAATTCTGCTGAAGCTTATAAATTCTACGGTGCTCTTCCATTGTTCTTGGGAATTCTGCTGAAGTTTAAAAATGTTACGGATCAATTCCATTGTTCTTCGGAATTCTGCTGAAGTTTAAAAATGCTACGGAACTCTTCCATTTTTCTCGGAATTCTTCTGAAGTTTAAAAATGCTACAGAACTCTTCCATTGTTCTTCAGAATTCTGCTGAAGTTTAAAAATGCTACGGAACACTTCCTTTGTTATTCGGAATTCTGCTGAAGTTTAAAAATGCTACAGAACTCTTCCATTGTTCACGGTATTCTGGTGAAGTTTAAAAATGCTACGGAACTCTTCCATTGTTCTTCGGAATTCTGCTGAAGTTTAAAAATGCTACGGGACTCTTCCATTGTTCTTCTGAGTTCTGCTGAAGTTTAAAAAGGCTACGGAACTCTTCCATTGTTCTTCGGAATTCTGATGAAGTTTAAAACTGCAACAGAACTCTTCCATTGTTCTTCGGAATTCTGCTGAAGTTTAAAAATGCTACGGAACTCTTCCATTGTTCTTCGGAATTCTGCTGAAGTTTAAAAATGCTACGGAACTCTTCCATTGTTCTCGGAATTCTGGTGAAGTTTAAAAATGCTGCGGAACTCATCCATTGTTCTCGGAATTCTGCTGAAGTTTAAAAATGCTACGGAACTCTTCCATTGTTCTTCGGAATTCTGCTGTAATTTAAAAATGCTACGGAACTCTTCCATTGTTCTTCGGAATTCTGCTGAAGTTTAAAAATGCTACGGGACTCTTCCATTGTTCTTCTGAGTTCTGCTGAAGTTTAAAAAGGCTACGGAACTCTTCCATTGTTCTTCGGAATTCTGATGAAGTTTAAAACTGCAACAGAACTCTTCCATTGTTCTTCGGAATTCTGCTGAAGTTTAAAAATGCTACGGAACTCTTCCATTGTTCTTCGGAATTCTGCTGAAGTTTAAAAATGCTACGGAACTCTTCCATTGTTCTCGGAATTCTGGTGAAGTTTAAAAATGCTGCGGAACTCATCCATTGTTCTCGGAATTCTGCTGAAGTTTAAAAATGCTACGGAACTCTTCCATTGTTCTTCGGAATTCTGCTGTAATTTAAAAATGCTACGGAACTCTTCCATTGTTCTTCGGAATTCTGCTGAAGTTTAAAAATGCTACGGAACTCTTCCATTGTTCTTCAGAATTCTGCTGAAGTTTAAAAATGCTGTGGAACTCTTCCATTGTTCTCGGAATTCTTCTGAAGTTTGAAAATGCTACGGAACTCTTCCATTGTTCTCGGAATTCTTCTGAAGTTTGAAAATGCTACGGAACTCTTCCTTTGTTCTTCGGAATTCTGCTGAAGTTTAAAAATGCTACGGAACTCTTCCATTGTTCACGGAATTCTGGTGAAGTTTAAAAATGCTACGGAACTCTTCCATTGTTATTCTTAATTCTGCTGAAGTTTAAAAATGCTACGGAACTCTTCCATTGTTCTTCGGAATTCTGCTGAAGTTTAAAAATGCTACGGAACTCTTCCATTGTTCTTCTGAATTCTGCTGAAGTTTAAAAATGCTACGAAACTCTTCCATTGTTCTTCGGAATTCTGATGAAGCTTAGAACTGCAACGGAACTCTTCCATTGTTCTTCGGAATTCTGCTGAAGTTTAAAAATGCTACGGAATTCTTCCATTTTTCTCGGAATTCTGGTGAAGTTTAAAAATGCTACGGAATTCTTCCATTGTTCTCGGAATTCTGGTGAAGTTTAAAAATGGTACGGAACTCTTCCATTGTTCTCGGAATTCTGGTGAAGTTAAAAACTGCTGCGGAACTCTTCCATTGTTCTTCGGAAATCTGCTGAAGTTTAAAAATGCTACGGAACTTTTCCATTGTTCTTCAGAATTCAGCTGAAGTTTAAAAATGCTACGGAACTCTTCCATTGTTCTTCGGAATTCTGCTGAAGTTTAAAAATGCTACGGAACTCTTCCATTATTCTTCGGAATTCTGCAGAAGTTTAAAAATGCTACGGAACTCTTCCATTGTTCTTGGAATTCTGGTGAAGTTTAAAAATGCTACGGAACTCTTCCATTGTTCTCAGAATTCTGCTGAAGCTTATAAATTCTACGGTGCTCTTCCATTGTTCTTGGGAATTCTGCTGAAGTTTAAAAATGTTACGGATCAATTCCATTGTTCTTCGGAATTCTGCTGAAGTTTAAAAATGCTACGGAACTCTTCCATTGTTCTTTGGAATTCTGCTGAAGTTTAAAAATGCTACGGAACTCTTCCATTGTTTTGCGGAATTCTGCTGAAGTTTAAAAATGCTACGGAACTCTTCCATTTTTCTCGGAATTCTTCTGAAGTTTAAAAATGCTACAGAACTCTTCCATTGTTCTTCAGAATTCTGCTGAAGTTTAAAAATGCTACGGAACACTTCCTTTGTTATTCGGAATTCTGCTGAAGTTTAAAAATGCTACAGAACTCTTCCATTGTTCACGGTATTCTGGTGAAGTTTAAAAATGCTACGGAACTCTTCCATTGTTCTTCGGAATTCTGCTGAAGTTTAAAAATGCTACGGGACACTTCCATTGTTCTTCTGAGTTCTGCTGAAGTTTAAAAAGGCTTCGGAACTCTTCCATTGTTCTTCGGAATTCTGATGAAGTTTAAAACTGCAACAGAACTCTTCCATTGTTCTTCGGAATTCTGCTGAAGTTTAAAAATGCTACGGAACTCTTCCATTGTTCTTCAGAATTCTGCTGAAGTTTAAAAATGCTACGGAACTCTTCCATTGTTCTCGGAATTCTGGTGAAGTTTAAAAATGCTGCGGAACTCATCCATTGTTCTCGGAATTCTGCTGAAGTTTAAAAATGCTACGGAACTCTTCCATTGTTCTTCGGAATTCTGCTGTAATTTAAAAATGCTACGGAACTCTTCCATTGTTCTTCTGAATTCTGCTGAAGTTTAAAAATGCTACGGAACTCTTCTATTGTTCTTCGGAATTCTGCTGAAGTTTAAAAATGCTGTGGAACTCTTCCATTGTTCTCGGAATTCTTCTGAAGTTTGAAAATGCTACGGAACTCTTCCATTGTTCTCGGAATTCTTCTGAAGTTTGAAAATGCTACGGAACTCTTCCTTTGTTCTTCGGAATTCTGCTGAAGTTTAAAAATGCTACGGAACTCTTCCATTGTTCACGGAATTCTGGTGAAGTTTAAAAATGCTACGGAACTCTTCCATTGTTATTCTTAATTCTGCTGAAGTTTAAAAATGCTACGGAACTCTTCCATTGTTCTTCGGAATTCTGCTGAAGTTTAAAAATGCTACGGAACTCTTCCATTGTTCTTCTGAATTCTGCTGAAGTTTAAAAATGCTACGAAACTCTTCCATTGTTCTTCGGAATTCTGATGAAGCTTAGAACTGCAACGGAACTCTTCCATTGTTCTTCGGAATTCTGCTGAAGTTTAAAAATGCTACGGAACTCTTCCATTGTTCTTGGAATTCTGGTGAAGTTTAAAAATGCTACGGAACTCTTCCATTGTTCTCAGAATTCTGCTGAAGCTTATAAATTCTACTGTGCTCTTCCATTGTTCTTGGGAATTCTGCTGAAGTTTAAAAATGTTACGGATCAATTCCATTGTTCTTCGGAATTCTGCTGAAGTTTAAAAATGCTACGGAACTCTTCCATTGTTCTTTGGAATTCTGCTGAAGTTTAAAAATGCTACGGAACTCTTCCATTGTTTTGCGGAATTCTGATGAAGTTTAAAAATGCTACGGAACTCTTCCATTTTTCTCGGAATTCTTCTGAAGTTTAAAAATGCTACAGAACTCTTCCATTGTTCTTCAGAATTCTGCTGAAGTTTAAAAATGCTACGGAACACTTCCTTTGTTATTCGGAATTCTGCTGAAGTTTAAAAATGCTACAGAACTCTTCCATTGTTCACGGTATTCTGGTGAAGTTTAAAAATGCTACGGAACTCTTCCATTGTTCTTCGGAATTCTGCTGAAGTTTAAAAATGCTACGGGACTCTTCCATTGTTCTTCTGAGTTCTGCTGAAGTTTAAAAAGGCTACGGAACTCTTCCATTGTTCTTCGGAATTCTGATGAAGTTTAAAACTGCAACAGAACTCTTCCATTGTTCTTTGGAATTCTGCTGAAGTTTAAAAATGCTACGGAACTCTTCCATTTTTCTTCGGAATTCTGCTGAAGTTTAAAAATGCTACGGAACTCTTCCATTGTTCTCGGAATTCTGGTGAAGTTTAAAAATGCTGCGGAACTCATCCATTCTTCTCGGAATTCTGCTGAAGTTTAAAAATGCTACGGAACTCTTCCATTGTTCTTCGGAATTCTGCTGTAATTTAAAAATGCTACGGAACTCTTCCATTGTTCTTCGGAATTCTGCTGAAGTTTAAAAATGCTACGGAACTCTTCCATTGTTCTTCGGAATTCTGCTGAAGTTTAAAAATGCTGTGGAACTCTTCCATTGTTCTCGGAATTCTTCTGAAGTTTGAAAATGCTACGGAACTCTTCCATTGTTCTCGGAATTCTTCTGAAGTTTGAAAATGCTACGGAACTCTTCCTTTGTTCTTCGGAATTCTGCTGAAGTTTAAAAATGCTACGGAACTCTTCCATTGTTCACGGAATTCTGGTGAAGTTTAAAAATGCTACGGAACTCTTCCATTGTTATTCTTAATTCTGCTGAAGTTTAAAAATGCTACGGAACTCTTCCATTGTTCTTCGGAATTCTGCTGAAGTTTAAAAATGCTACGGAACTCTTCCATTGTTCTTCTGAATTCTGCTGAAGTTTAAAAATGCTACGAAACTCTTCCATTGTTCTTCGGAATTCTGATGAAGCTTAGAACTGCAACGGAACTCTTCCATTGTTCTTCGGAATTCTGCTTAAGTTTAAAAATGCTACGGAACTTTTCCATTGTTCTTCAGAATTCAGCTGAAGTTTAAAAATGCTACGGAACTCTTCCATTGTTCTCGGAATTCTGGTGAAGTTTAAAAATGGTACGGAACTCTTCCATTGTTCTCGGAATTCTGGTGAAGTTAAAAACTGCTGCGGAACTCTTCCATTGTTCTTCGGAATTCTGCTGAAGTTTAAAAATGCTACGGAACTCTTCCATTGTTCTTCGGAATTCTGCTGAAGTTTAAAAATGCTACGGGACTCTTCCATTGTTCTTCTGAGTTCTGCTGAAGTTTAAAAAGGCTACGGAACTCTTCCATTGTTCTTCGGAATTCTGATGAAGTTTAAAACTGCAACAGAACTCTTCCATTGTTCTTTGGAATTCTGCTGAAGTTTAAAAATGCTACGGAACTCTTCCATTTTTCTTCGGAATTCTGCTGAAGTTTAAAAATGCTACGGAACTCTTCCATTGTTCTCGGAATTCTGGTGAAGTTTAAAAATGCTGCGGAACTCATCCATTGTTCTCGGAATTCTGCTGAAGTTTAAAAATGCTACGGAACTCTTCCATTGTTCTTCGGAATTCTGCTGTAATTTAAAAATGCTACGGAACTCTTCCATTGTTCTTCGGAATTCTGCTGAAGTTTAAAAATGCTACGGAACTCTTCCATTGTTCTTCGGAATTCTGCTGAAGTTTAAAAATGCTGTGGAACTCTTCCATTGTTCTCGGAATTCTTCTGAAGTTTGAAAATGCTACGGAACTCTTCCATTGTTCTCGGAATTCTTCTGAAGTTTGAAAATGCTACGGAACTCTTCCTTTGTTCTTCGGAATTCTGCTGAAGTTTAAAAATGCTACGGAACTCTTCCATTGTTCACGGAATTCTGGTGAAGTTTAAAAATGCTACGGAACTCTTCCATTGTTATTCTTAATTCTGCTGAAGTTTAAAAATGCTACGGAACTTTTCCATTGTTCTTCGGAATTCTGATGAAGTTTAAAAATGCTACGGAACTCTTCCATTGTTCTTCTGAATTCTGCTGAAGTTTAAAAATGCTACGAAACTCTTCCATTGTTCTTCGGAATTCTGATGAAGCTTAGAACTGCAACGGAACTCTTCCATTGTTCTTCGGAATTCTGCTTAAGTTTAAAAATGCTACGGAACTTTTCCATTGTTCTTCAGAATTCAGCTGAAGTTTAAAAATGCTACGGAACTCTTCCATTGTTCTCGGAATTCTGGTGAAGTTTAAAAATGGTACGGAACTCTTCCATTGTTCTCGGAATTCTGGTGAAGATAAAAACTGCTGCGGAACTCTTCCATTGTTCTTCGGAATTCTGCTGAAGTTTAAAAATGCTACGGAACTCTTCCATTGTTCTTCGGAATTCTGCTGAAGTTTAAAAATGCTACGGAACTCTTCCATTGTTCTTCTGAATTCTGCTGAAGTTTAAAAATGCTACGGAACTCTTCCATTGTTCTTCGGAATTCTGATGAAGATTAAAACTGCAACGGAACTCTTCCATTGTTCTTCGGAATTCTGCTGAAGTTTAAAAATGCTACGGAACTCTTCCATTGTTCTTCGGAATTCTGCTGAAGTTTAAAAATGCTACGGAACTCTTCCATTGTTCTCGGAATTCTGCTGAAGTTTAAAAATGCTACGGAACTCTTCCATTGTTCTCGGAATTCTGGTGAAGTTTAAAAATGCTACGGAACTCTTCCATTGTTTTCGGAATTCTGCTGAAGTTTAAAAATGCTATGGAACTCTTCCATTGTTCTCGGAATTCTGGTGAAGTTTAAAAATGCTACGGAACTCATCCATTGTTCTCGGAATTCTGCTGAAGTTTAAAAATGCTACGGAACTCTTCCATTGTTCTTCGGAATTCTGCTGAAGCTTAAAAATGGTACGGAACACTTCCTTTGTTCTTCGGAATTCTGCTGAAGTTTAAAAATACTACAGAACTCTTCCATTGTTCACGGTATTCTGGTGAAGTTTAAAAATGCTACAGAACGCTTCCATTGTTATTTTTAATTCTACTGAAGTTTAAAAATGCTACGGAACTCTTCCATTGTTCTTCGGAATTCTGCTGAAGTTTAAAAATGCTACGGGACTCTTCCATTGTTCTTCTGAGTTCTGCTTAAGTTTAAAAAGGCTACGGAACTCTTCCATTGTTCTCGGAATTCTGGTGAAGTTTAAAAATGCTACGGAACTCTTCCATTGTTCTCGGAATTCTGGTGAAGTTTAAAAATGCTACGGAACTCTTCCATTGTTCTCGGAATTCTGCTGAAGTTTAAAAATGCTACGGAACTCTTCCATTGTTCTCGGAATTCTGGTGAAGTTTAAAAATGCTACGGAACTCTTCCATTGTTTTCGGAATTCTGCTGAAGTTTAAAAATGCTACGGAACTCTTCCATTGTTCTCGGAATTCTGGTGAAGTTTAAAAATGCTACGGAACTCATCCATTGTTCTCGGAATTCTGCTGAAGTTTAAAAATGCTACGGAACTCTTCCATTGTTCTTCGGAATTCTGCTGAAGTTTAAAAATGGTACGGAACACTTCCTTTGTTCTTCGGAATTCTGCTGAAGTTTAAAAATACTACAGAACTCTTCCATTGTTCACGGTATTCTGGTGAAGTTTAAAAATGCTACAGAACTCTTCCATTGTTATTTTTAATTCTACTGAAGTTTAAAAATGCTACGGAACTCTTCCATTGTTCTTCGGAATTCTGCTGAAGTTTAAAAATGCTACGGGACTCTTCCATTGTTCTTCTGAGTTCTGCTTAAGTTTAAAAAGGCTACGGAACTCTTCCATTGTTCTCGGAATTCTGGTGAAGTTTAAAAATGCTACGGAACTCTTCCATTGTTCTCGGAATTCTGGTGAAGTTTAAAAATGCTACGGAACTCTTCCATTGTTCTCGGAATTCTGCTGAAGTTTAAAAATGCTACAGAACTCTTCCATTGTTCACGGTATTCTGGTGAAGTTTAAATATGCTACAGAACTCTTCCATTGTTATTTTTAATTCTACTGAAGTTTAAAAATGCTACGGAACTCTTCCATTGTTCTTCGGAATTCTGCTGAAGTTTAAAAATGCTACGGGACTCTTCCATTGTTCTTCTGAGTTCTGCTGAAGTTTAAAAAGGCTACGGAACTCTTCCATTGTTCTCGGAATTCTGGTGAAGTTTAAAAATGCTACGGAACTCTTCCATTGTTCTCGGAATTCTGGTGAAGTTCAAAAATGCTACGTAACTCTTCCATTGTTCTCGGAATTCTGGTGAAGTTTAAAAATGCTACGGAACTCATCCATTGTTCTCGGAATTCTGCTGAAGTTTAAAAATGCTACGGAACTCTTCCATTGTTCTTCGGAATTCTGCTGAAGTTTAAAAATGGTACGGAACTTTTCCATTGTTCTTCGGAATTCTGACGAAGTTTAAAAAGGCTACGGAACTCTTCCATTGTTCTTCTGAATTCTGCTGAAGTTAAAAAATGCTACGGAACTCTTCCATTGTTCTTCGGAATTCTGCAGAAGTTTAAAAATGCTACGGAACTCTTCCATTTTTCTTGGAATTCTGGTGAAGTTTAAAAATGCTACGGAACTCTTCCACTGTTCTTCGGAATTCTGCTGAAGTTTAACAATGGTACGGAACACTTCCTTTGTTCTTCGCAATTCTGCTGAAGTTTAAAAATGCTACAGAACTCTTCCATTGTTCACAGTATTCTGGTGAAGTTTAAAAATGCTACAGAACTCTTCCATTGTTCTTCGGAATTCTGCTGAAGTTTAAAAATGCTACGGGACTCTTCCATTGTTCTTCTGAGTTCTGCTGAAGTTTAAAAAGGCTACGGAACTCTTCCATTGTTCTTCGGAATTCTGATGAAGTTTAAAACTGCAACGGAACTCTTCCATTGTTCTTTGGAATTCTGCTGAAGTTTAAAAATGCTACGGAACTCTTCCATTGTTCTTCGGAATTCTGCTGAAGATTAAAAATGCTACGGAACTCTTCCATTGTTCTCGGAATTCTGGTGAAGTTTAAAAATGCTGCGGAACTCATCCATTGTTCTCGGAATTCTGCTGAAGTTTAAAAATGCTACGGAACTCTTCCATTGTCCTTCGGAATTCTGCTGTAATTTAAGAATGCTACGGAACTCTTCCATTGTTCTTCGGAATTCTGCTGAAGTTTAAAAATGCTACGGAACTCTTCCATTGTTCTTCGGAATTCTGCTGAAGTTTAAAAATGCTACGGAACTCTTCCATTGTTTTTCGGAATTCTGCTGAAGTTAAAAAATGCTGTGGAGCTCTTCCATTGTTCTCGGAATTCTTCTGAAGTTTGAAAATGCTACAGAACT
Source organism: Phyllobates terribilis (assembly GCF_046119375.1). NCBI lineage: Eukaryota > Metazoa > Chordata > Amphibia > Anura > Dendrobatidae > Phyllobates > Phyllobates terribilis. Next base: position 1,670,044 of record NW_027363069.1, on the reverse strand, counting down.
CTTCCATTGTTCTTCAGAATACTGCTGAAGTTTAAAAATGCTACGGAACACTTCCTTTGTTCTTCGGAATTCTGCTGAAGTTTGAAAATGCTACGGAACTCTTCCATTGTTCACGGAATTCTGGTGAAGTTTAAAAATGCTACAGAACTCTTCCATTGTTATTCTTAATTCTGCTGAAGTTTAAAAATGCTACTGAACTCTTCCATTGTTCTTCGGAATTCTGCTGAAGTTTAAAAATGCTACGGAACTCTTCCATTGTTCTTCTGAATTCTGCTGAAGTTTAAAAATGCTACGAAACTCTTCCATTGTTCTTCGGAATTCTGATGAAGCTTAGAACTGCAAAGGAACTCTTCCATTGTTCTTCGGAATTCTGCTGAAGTTTAAAAATGCTACGGAACTCTTCCATTGTTCTTCAGAATTCTGCTGTAGTTTAAAAATGCTACGGAACTCTTCCATTGTTCTCGGAATTCTGGTGAAGTTTAAAAATGGTACGGAACTCTTCCATTGTTCTCGGAATTCTGGTGAAGTTTAAAACTGCTGCGGAACTCTTCCATTGTTCTCGGATTTCTGCTGAAGTTTAAAAATGCTACGGAATTCTTCCATTGTTCTTGGAATTCTGCTGAAGATTATAAATGCTACGGTACTCTTCCATTGTTCTTGGGTATTCTGCTGAAGTTTAAAAATGTTACGGATCACTTCCATTGTTCTTCAGAATTCTGATGAAGTTTAAAAATGCTATGGAACACTTCCATTGTTCTTCGGAATTCTGCTGAAGTTTAAAAATGCTACGGAACTCTTCCATTGTTCTTCGGAATTCTGCTGAAGTTTAAAAATGCTACGGAACTTTTCCATTGTTCTTCGGAATTCTGATGAAGTTTAAAAATGCTACGGAACTCTTCCATTGTTCTTCGGAATTCTGCTGAAGTTTAAAAATGCTACGGAACTCTTCCATTGTTCTCGGAATTCTGTTGAAGTTTAAAAATGCTACGGAACTCTTCCATTGTTCTCGTAATTCTGGTGAAGTTTAAAAATGCTACGGAACTCTTCCATTGTTCTCGGAATTCTGCTGAAGTTTAAAAATGCTACGGAACTCTTCCATTGTTCTTTGGAATTCTGCTGAAGTTTAAAAATGCTACGGAACTTTTCCATTGTTCTTTGGAATTCTGATGAATTTTAAAAATGCTACGGAACTCTTCCATTGTTCTTCGGAATTCTGCTGAAGTTTAAAAATGCTACGGAACTCTTCCATTGTTCTTCGGAATTCTGCAGAAGTTAAAAAATGCTACGGAACTCTTCCATTGTTCTCAGAATTCTTCTGAAGTTTATAAATTCTATGGTACTCTTCCATTGTTCTTGGGAATTCTGCTGAAGTTTAAAAATGTTACGGATCATTTCCATTGTTCTTCAGAATTCTGATGAAGTTTAAAAATGCTATGGAACACTTCCATTGTTCTTCGGAATTCTGCTGAAGTTTAAAAATGCTACGGAACTCTTCCATTGTTCTTCGGAATTCTGCTGAAGTTTAAAAATGCTACGGAACTTTTCCATTGTTCTTCGGAATTCTGCTGAAGTTTAAAAATGCTACGGAACTCTTCCATTGTTCTTCGGAATTCTGCTGAAGTTTAAAAATGCTACGGAACTCTTCCATTGTTCACGGAATTCTGGTGAAGTTTAAAAATGCTACGGAACTCTTCCATTGTTATTCTTAATTCTACTGAAGTTTAAAAATGCTACGGATATCTTCCATTGTTCTTCGGAATTCTGCTGAAGTTTAAAAATGCTACGGAACTCTTCCATTGTTCTCGGAATTCTGGTGAAGTTTAAAAATGCTACGGAACTCTTCCATTGTTCTCGGAATTCTGGTGAAGCTTAAAAATGGTACGGAACTCTTCCATTGTTCTCGGAATTCTGGTGAAGTTTAAAACTGCTGCGGAACTCTTCCATTGTTCTCGGATTTCTGCTGAAGTTTAAAAATGCTACGGAACTCTTCCATTGTTCTTGGAATTCTGTTGAAGTTTAAAATGCTACGGAACTCTTCCATTGTTCTTGGAATTCTGCTGAAGTTTATAAATGCTACGGTACTCTTCCATTGTTCTTGGGTATTCTGCTGAAGTTTAAAAATGTTACGGATCACTTCCATTGTTCTTCAGAATTCTGATGAAGTTTAAAAATGCTATGGAACACTTCCATTGTTCTTCGCAATTCTGCTGAAGTTTAAAAATGCTACGGAACTCTTCCATTGTTCTTCAGAATTCTGCTGAAGTTTAAAAATGCTACGGAACTCTTCCATTGTTCTCGGAATTCTGGTGAAGTTTAAAAATGCTACGGAACTCTTCCATTGTTCTCGGAATTCTGGTGAAGTTTAAAAATGGTACGGAACTCTTCCATTGTTCTCGGAATTCTGGTGAAGTTTAAAACTGCTGCGGAACTCTTCCATTGTTCTCGGATTTCTGCTGAAGTTTAAAAATGCTACGGAACTCTTCCATTGTTCTTGGAATTCTGTTGAAGTTTAAAATGCTACGGAACTCTTCCATTGTTCTCAGAATTCTGCTGAAGTTTATAAATGCTACGGTACTCTTCCATTGTTCTTGGGTATTCTGCTGAAGTTTAAAAATGTTACGGATCACTTCCATTGTTCTTCAGAATTCTGATGAAGTTTAAAAATGCTATGGAACACTTCCATTGTTCTTCGGAATTCTGCTGAAGTTTAAAAATGCTACGGAACTCTTCCATTGTTCTTCGGAATTCTGCTGAAGTTTAAAAATGCTACGGAACTTTTCCATTGTTCTTCGGAATTCTGATGAAGTTTAAAAATGCTACGGAACTCTTCCATTGTTCTTCGGAATTCTGCTGAAGTTTAAAAATGCTACGGAACTCTTCCATTGTTCTCGGAATTCTGTTGAAGTTTAAAAATGCTACGGAACTCTTCCATTGTTCTCGTAATTCTGGTGAAGTTTAAAAATGCTACGGAACTCTTCCATTGTTCTCGGAATTCTGCTGAAGTTTAAAAATGCTACGGAACTCTTCCATTGTTCTTCGGAATTCTGCTGAAGTTTAAAAATGCTACGGAACTCTTCCATTGTTCTTTGGAATTCTGATGAATTTTAAAAATGCTACGGAACTCTTCCATTGTTCTTCGGAATTCTGCTGAAGTTTAAAAATGCTATGGAACTCTTCCATTGTTCTTCGGAATTCTGCAGAAGTTAAAAAATGCTACGGAACTCTTCCATTGTTCGTGGAATTCTGGTGAAGTTTAAAAATGCTACGGAACTCTTCCATTGTTCTCAGAATTCTTCTGAAGTTTATAAATTCTATGGTACTCTTCCATTGTTCTCGTAATTCTGGTGAAGTTTAAAAATGCTACGGAACTCTTCCATTGTTCTCGGAATTCTGCTGAAGTTTAAAAATGCTACGGAACTCTTCCATTGTTCTTTGGAATTCTGCTGAAGTTTAAAAATGCTACGGAACTTTTCCATTGTTCTTTGGAATTCTGATGAATTTTAAAAATGCTACGGAACTCTTCCATTGTTCTTCGGAATTCTGCTGAAGTTTAAAAATGCTACGGAACTCTTCCATTGTTCCTCGGAATTCTGCAGAAGTTAAAAAATGCTACGGAACTCTTCCATTGTTCTCAGAATTCTTCTAAAGTTTATAAATTCTATGGTACTCTTCCATTGTTCTTGGGAATTCTGCTGAAGTTTAAAAATGTTACGGATCATTTCCATTGTTCTTCAGAATTCTGATGAAGTTTAAAAATGCTATGGAACACTTCCATTGTTCTTCGGAATTCTGCTGAAGTTTAAAAATGCTACGGAACTTTTCCATTGTTCTTCGGAATTCTGCTGAAGTTTAAAAATGCTACGGAACTCTTCCATTGTTCTTCGGAATTCTGCTGAAGTTTAAAAATGCTACGGAACTCTTCCATTGTTCACGGAATTCTGGTGAAGTTTAAAAATGCTACGGAACTCTTCCATTGTTATTCTTAATTCTACTGAAGTTTAAAAATGCTACGGAAATCTTCCATTGTTCTTCGGAATTCTGCTGAAGTTTAAAAATGCTACGGAACTCTTCCATTGTTCTCGGAATTCTGGTGAAGTTTAAAAATGCTACGGAACTCTTCCATTGTTCTCGGAATTCTGGTGAAGCTTAAAAATGGTACGGAACTCTGCCATTGTTCTCGGAATTCTGGTGAAGTTTAAAACTGCTGCGGAACTCTTCCATTGTTCTCGGATTTCTGCTGAAGTTTAAAAATGCTACGGAACTCTTCCATTGTTCTTGGAATTCTGTTGAAGTTTAAAATGCTACGGAACTCTTCCATTGTTCTTGGAATTCTGCTGAAGTTTATAAATGCTACGGTACTCTTCCATTGTTCTTGGGTATTCTGCTGAAGTTTAAAAATGTTACGGATCACTTCCATTGTTCTTCAGAATTCTGATGAAGTTTAAAAATGCTATGGAACACTTCCATTGTTCTTCGCAATTCTGCTGAAGTTTAAAAATGCTACGGAACTCTTCCATTGTTCTCGGAATTCTGGTGAAGTTTAAAAATGGTACGGAACTCTTCCATTGTTCTCGGAATTCTGCTGAAGTTTAAAAATGGTACGGAACTCTTCCATTGTTCTCGGAATTCTGGTGAAGTTTAAAACTGCTGCGGAACTCTTCCATTGTTCTCGGATTTCTGCTGAAGTTTAAAAATGCTACGGAACTCTTCCATTGTTCTTGGAATTCTGTTGAAGTTTAAAATGCTACGGAACTCTTCCATTGTTCTCAGAATTCTGCTGAAGTTTATAAATGCTACGGTACTCTTCCATTGTTCTTGGGTATTCTGCTGAAGTTTAAAAATGTTACGGATCACTTCCATTGTTCTTCAGAATTCTGATGAAGTTTAAAAATGCTATGGAACACTTCCATTGTTCTTCGGAATTCTGCTGAAGTTTAAAAATGCTACGGAACTCTTCCATTGTTCTTCGGAATTCTGCTGAAGTTTAAAAATGCTACGGAACTTTTCCATTGTTCTTCGGAATTCTGATGAAGTTTAAAAATGCTACGGAACTCTTCCATTGTTCTTCGGAATTCTGCTGAAGTTTAAAAATGCTACGGAACTCTTCCATTGTTCTCGGAATTCTGTTGAAGTTTAAAAATGCTACGGAACTCTTCCATTGTTCTCGTAATTCTGGTGAAGTTTAAAAATGCTACGGAACTCTTCCATTGTTCTCGGAATTCTGCTGAAGTTTAAAAATGCTACGGAACTCTTCCATTGTTCTTCGGAATTCTGCTGAAGTTTAAAAATGCTACGGAACTTTTCCATTGTTCTTTGGAATTCTGATGAATTTTAAAAATGCTACGGAACTCTTCCATTGTTCTTCGGAATTCTGCTGAAGTTTAAAAATGCTACGGAACTCTTCCATTGTTCTTCGGAATTCTGCAGAAGTTAAAAAATGCTACGGAACTCTTCCATTGTTCGTGGAATTCTGGTGAAGTTTAAAAATGCTACGGAACTCTTCCATTGTTCTCAGAATTCTTCTGAAGTTTATAAATTCTATGGTACTCTTCCATTGTTCTTGGGAATTCTGCTGAAGTTTAAAAATGTTACGGATCATTTCCATTGTTCTTCGGAATTCTGCTGAAGTTTAAAAATGCTACGGAACTCTTCCATTGTTCTTCGGAATTCTGCTGAAGTTTAAAAATGCTACGGAACTCTTCGATTGTTCTTCGGAATTCTGCTGAAGTTTAAAAATGCTACGGAACTCTTCCATTGCTTTGCAGAATTCTGCTGAAGTTTAAAAATTCTACGGAACTCTTCCATTGTTCTTCGGAAATCTGCTGAAGTTTAAAAATGCTACGGAACTCTTCCATTCTTCACGGAATTCTGGTGAAGTTTAAAAATGCTACGGAACTCTTCCATTGTTCTCGGAATTCTGGTGAAGCTTAAAAATGGTACGGAACTCTTCCATTGTTCTCGGAATTCTGGTGAAGTTTAAAACTGCTGCGGAACTCTTCCATTGTTCTCGGATTTCTGCTGAAGTTTAAAAATGCTACGGAACTCTTCCATTGTTCTTGGAATTCTGTTGAAGTTTAAAATGCTACGGAACTCTTCCATTGTTCTTGGAATTCTGCTGAAGTTTATAAATGCTACGGTACTCTTCCATTGTTCTTGGGTATTCTGCTGAAGTTTAAAAATGTTACGGATCACTTCCATTGTTCTTCAGAATTCTGATGAAGTTTAAAAATGCTATGGAACACTTCCATTGTTCTTCGCAATTCTGCTGAAGTTTAAAAATGCTACGGAACTCTTCCATTGTTCTTCAGAATTCTGCTGAAGTTTAAAAATGCTACGGAACTCTTCCATTGTTCTCGGAATTCTGGTGAAGTTTAAAAATGGTACGGAACTCTTCCATTGTTTTCAGAATTCTGCTGAAGTTTATAAATGCTACGGTACTCTTCCATTGTTCTTGGGTATTCTGCTGAAGTTTAAAAATGCTACAGAACTCTTCCATTGTTCTTGGAATTCTGTTGAAGTTTAAAATGCTACGGAACTCTTCCATTGTTCTCAGAATTCTGCTGAAGTTTATAAATGCTACGGTACTCTTCCATTGTTCTTGGGTATTCTGCTGAAGTTTAAAAATGTTACGGATCACTTCCATTGTTCTTCAGAATTCTGATGAAGTTTAAAAATGCTATGGAACACTTCCATTGTTCTTCGGAATTCTGCTGAAGTTTAAAAATGCTACGGAACTCTTCCATTGTTCTTCGGAATTCTGCTGAAGTTTAAAAATGCTACGGAACTTTTCCATTGTTCTTCGGAATTCTGATGAAGTTTAAAAATGCTACGGAACTCTTCCATTGTTCTTCGGAATTCTGCTGAAGTTTAAAAATGCTACGGAACTCTTCCATTGTTCTCGGAATTCTGTTGAAGTTTAAAAATGCTACGGAACTCTTCCATTGTTCTCGTAATTCTGGTGAAGTTTAAAAATGCTACGGAACTCTTCCATTGTTCTCGGAATTCTGCTGAAGTTTAAAAATGCTACGGAACTCTTCCATTGTTCTTCGGAATTCTGCTGAAGTTTAAAAATGCTACGGAACTCTTCCATTGTTCTTTGGAATTCTGATGAATTTTAAAAATGCTACGGAACTCTTCCATTGTTCTTCGGAATTCTGCTGAAGTTTAAAAATGCTACGGAACTCTTCCATTGTTCTTCGGAATTCTGCAGAAGTTAAAAAATGCTACGGAACTCTTCCATTGTTCGTGGAATTCTGGTGAAGTTTAAAAATGCTACGGAACTCTTCCATTGTTCTCAGAATTCTTCTGAAGTTTATAAATTCTATGGTACTCTTCCATTGTTCTCGTAATTCTGGTGAAGTTTAAAAATGCTACGGAACTCTTCCATTGTTCTCGGAATTCTGCTGAAGTTTAAAAATGCTACGGAACTCTTCCATTGTTCTTTGGAATTCTGCTGAAGTTTAAAAATGCTACGGAACTTTTCCATTGTTCTTTGGAATTCTGATGAATTTTAAAAATGCTACGGAACTCTTCCATTGTTCTTCGGAATTCTGCTGAAGTTTAAAAATGCTACGGAACTCTTCCATTGTTCTTCGGAATTCTGCTGAAGTTTAAAAATGCTACGGAACTCTTCCATTGTTCTCGGAATTCTGTTGAAGTTTAAAAATGCTACGGAACTCTTCCATTGTTCTCGTAATTCTGGTGAAGTTTAAAAATGCTACGGAACTCTTCCATTGTTCTTGGAATTCTGCTGAAGTTTAAAAATGCTACGGAACTCTTCCATTGTTCTTCGGAATTCTGCTGAAGTTTAAAAATGCTACGGAACTTTTCCATTGTTCTTTGGAATTCTGATGAATTTTAAAAATGCTACGGAACTCTTCCATTGTTCTTCGGAATTCTGCTGAAGTTTAAAAATGCTACGGAACTCTTCCATTGTTCTTCGGAATTCTGCAGAAGTTAAAAAATGCTACGGAACTCTTCCATTGTTCGTGGAATTCTGGTGAAGTTTAAAAATGCTACGGAACTCTTCCATTGTTCTCAGAATTCTTCTGAAGATTATAAATTCTATGGTACTCTTCCATTGTTCTTGGGAATTCTGCTGAAGTTTAAAAATGTTACGGATCATTTCCATTGTTCTTCGGAATTCTGCTGAAGTTTAAAAATGCTACGGAACTCTTCCATTGTTCTTCGGAATTCTGCTGAAGTTTAAAAATGCTACGGAACTCTTCGATTGTTCTTCGGAATTCTGCTGAAGTTTAAAAATGCTACGGAACTCTTCCATTGCTTTGCAGAATTCTGCTGAAGTTTAAAAATGCTACGGAACTCTTCCATTGTTCTTCGGAAATCTGCTGAAGTTTAAAAATGCTACGGAACACTTTCTTTGTTCTTCGGAATTCTGCTGAAGTTTAAAAATGCTACGGAACTCTTCCATTCTTCACGGAATTCTGGTGAAGTTTAAAAATGCTACGGAACTCTTCCATTGTTCTCGGAATTCTGGTGAAGCTTAAAAATGGTACGGAACTCTTCCATTGTTCTCGGAATTCTGGTGAAGTTTAAAACTGCTGCGGAACTCTTCCATTGTTCTCGGATTTCTGCTGAAGTTTAAAAATGCTACGGAACTCTTCCATTGTTCTTGGAATTCTGTTGAAGTTTAAAATGCTACGGAACTCTTCCATTGTTCTTGGAATTCTGCTGAAGTTTATAAATGCTACGGTACTCTTCCATTGTTCTTGGGTATTCTGCTGAAGTTTAAAAATGTTACGGATCACTTCCATTGTTCTTCAGAATTCTGATGAAGTTTAAAAATGCTATGGAACACGTCCATTGTTCTTCGCAATTCTGCTGAAGTTTAAAAATGCTACGGAACTCTTCCATTGTTCTTCAGAATTCTGCTGAAGTTTAAAAATGCTACGGAACTCTTCCATTGTTCTCGGAATTCTGGTGAAGTTTAAAAATGGTACGGAACTCTTCCATTGTTCTCGGAATTCTGGTGAAGTTTAAAAATGGTACGGAACTCTTCCATTGTTCTCGGAATTCTGGTGAAGTTTAAAACTGCTGCGGAACTCTTGCATTGTTCTCGGATTTCTGCTGAAGTTTAAAAATGCTACGGAACTCTTCCATTGTTCTTGGAATTCTGTTGAAGTTTAAAATGCTACGGAACTCTTCCATTGTTCTCAGAATTCTGCTGAAGTTTATAAATGCTACGGTACTCTTCCATTGTTCTTGGGTATTCTGCTGAAGTTTAAAAATGTTACGGATCACTTCCATTGTTCTTCAGAATTCTGATGAAGTTTAAAAATGCTATGGAACACTTCCATTGTTCTTCGGAATTCTGCTGTAGTTTAAAAATGCTACGGAACTCTTCCATTGTTCTTCGGAATTCTGCTGAAGTTTAAAAATGCTACGGAACTTTTCCATTGTTCTTCGGAATTCTGATGAAGTTTAAAAATGCTACGGAACTCTTCCATTGTTCTTCGGAATTCTGCTGAAGTTTAAAAATGCTACGGAACTCTTCCATTGTTCTCGGAATTCTGTTGAAGTTTAAAAATGCTACGGAACTCTTCCATTGTTCTCGTAATTCTGGTGAAGTTTAAAAATGCTACGGAACTCTTCCATTGTTCTCGGAATTCTGCTGAAGTTTAAAAATGCTACGGAACTCTTCCATTGTTCTTCGGAATTCTGCTGAAGTTTAAAAATGCTACGGAACTCTTCCATTGTTCTTTGGAATTCTGATGAATTTTAAAAATGCTACGGAACTCTTCCATTGTTCTTCGGAATTCTGCTGAAGTTTAAAAATGCTACGGAACTCTTCCATTGTTCTTCGGAATTCTGCAGAAGTTAAAAAATGCTACGGAACTCTTCCATTGTTCGTGGAATTCTGGTGAAGTTTAAAAATGCTACGGAACTCTTCCATTGTTCTCAGAATTCTTCTGAAGTTTATAAATTCTATGGTACTCTTCCATTGTTCTCGTAATTCTGGTGAAGTTTAAAAATGCTACGGAACTCTTCCATTGTTCTCGGAATTCTGCTGAAGTTTAAAAATGCTACGGAACTCTTCCATTGTTCTTTGGAATTCTGCTGAAGTTTAAAAATGCTACGGAACTTTTCCATTGTTCTTTGGAATTCTGATGAATTTTAAAAATGCTACGGAACTCTTCCATTGTTCTTCGGAATTCTGCTGAAGTTTAAAAATGCTACGGAACTCTTCCATTGTTCTTCGGAATTCTGCAGAAGTTAAAAAATGCTACGGAACTCTTCCATTGTTCTCAGAATTCTTCTGAAGTTTATAAATTCTATGGTACTCTTCCATTGTTCTTGGGAATTCTGCTGAAGTTTAAAAATGTTACGGATCATTTCCATTGTTCTTCAGAATTCTGATGAAGTTTAAAAATGCTATGGAACACTTCCATTGTTCTTCGGAATTCTGCTGAAGTTTAAAAATGCTACGGAACTCTTCCATTGTTCTTCGGAATTCTGCTGAAGTTTAAAAATGCTACGGAACTTTTCCATTGTTCTTCGGAATTCTGCTGAAGTTTAAAAATGCTACGGAACTCTTCCATTGTTCTTCGGAATTCTGCTGAAGTTTAAAAATGCTACGGAACTCTTCCATTGTTCACGGAATTCTGGTGAAGTTTAAAAATGCTACGGAACTCTTCCATTGTTATTCTTAATTCTACTGAAGTTTAAAAATGCTACGGAAATCTTCCATTGTTCTTCGGAATTCTGCTGAAGTTTAAAAATGCTACGGAACTCTTCCATTGTTCTCGGAATTCTGGTGAAGTTTAAAAATGCTACGGAACTCTTCCATTGTTCTCGGAATTCTGGTGAAGCTTAAAAATGGTACGGAACTCTTCCATTGTTCTCGGAATTCTGGTGAAGTTTAAAACTGCTGCGGAACTCTTCCATTGTTCTCGGATTTCTGCTGAAGTTTAAAAATGCTACGGAACTCTTCCATTGTTCTTGGAATTCTGTTGAAGTTTAAAATGCTACGGAACTCTTCCATTGTTCTTGGAATTCTGCTGAAGTTTATAAATGCTACGGTACTCTTCCATTGTTCTTGGGTATTCTGCTGAAGTTTAAAAATGTTACGGATCACTTCCATTGTTCTTCAGAATTCTGATGAAGTTTAAAAATGCTATGGAACACTTCCATTGTTCTTCGCAATTCTGCTGAAGTTTAAAAATGCTACGGAACTCTTCCATTGTTCTTCAGAATTCTGCTGAAGTTTAAAAATGCTACGGAACTCTTCCATTGTTCTCGGAATTCTGGTGAAGTTTAAACATGGTACGGAACTCTTCCATTGTTCTCGGAATTCTGGTGAAGTTTAAAAATGGTACGGAACTCTTCCATTGTTCTCGGAATTCTGGTGAAGTTTAAAACTGCTGCGGAACTCTTCCATTGTTCTCGGATTTCTGCTGAAGTTTAAAAATGCTACGGAACTCTTCCATTGTTCTTGGAATTCTGTTGAAGTTTAAAATGCTACGGAACTCTTCCATTGTTCTCAGAATTCTGCTGAAGTTTATAAATGCTACGGAACTCTTCCATTGTTCTTGGGTATTCTGCTGAAGTTTAAAAATGTTACGGATCACTTCCATTGTTCTTCAGAATTCTGATGAAGTTTAAAAATGCTATGGAACACTTCCATTGTTCTTCGGAATTCTGCTGAAGTTTAAAAATGCTACGGAACTCTTCCATTGTTCTTCGGAATTCTGCTGAAGTTTAAAAATGCTACGGAACTTTTCCATTGTTCTTCGGAATTCTGATGAAGTTTAAAAATGCTACGGAACTCTTCCATTGTTCTTCGGAATTCTGCTGAAGTTTAAAAATGCTACGGAACTCTTCCATTGTTCTCGGAATTCTGTTGAAGTTTAAAAATGCTACGGAACTCTTCCATTGTTCTCGTAATTCTGGTGAAGTTTAAAAATGCTACGGAACTCTTCCATTGTTCTCGGAATTCTGCTGAAGTTTAAAAATGCTACGGAACTCTTCCATTGTTCTTCGGAATTCTGCTGAAGTTTAAAAATGCTACGGAACTTTTCCATTGTTCTTTGGAATTCTGATGAATTTTAAAAATGCTACGGAACTCTTCCATTGTTCTTCGGAATTCTGCTGAAGTTTAAAAATGCTACGGAACTCTTCCATTGTTCTTCGGAATTCTGCAGAAGTTAAAAAATGCTACGGAACTCTTCCATTGTTCGTGGAATTCTGGTGAAGTTTAAAAATGCTACGGAACTCTTCCATTGTTCTCAGAATTCTTCTGAAGTTTATAAATTCTATGGTACTCTTCCATTGTTCTTGGGAATTCTGCTGAAGTTTAAAAATGTTACGGATCATTTCCATTGTTCTTCGGAATTCTGCTGAAGTTTAAAAATGCTACGGAACTCTTCCATTGTTCTTCGGAATTCTGCTGAAGTTTAAAAATGCTACGGAACTCTTCGATTGTTCTTCGGAATTCTGCTGAAGTTTAAAAATGCTACGGAACTCTTCCATTGCTTTGCAGAATTCTGCTGAAGTTTAAAAATGCTACGGAACTCTTCCATTGTTCTTCGGAAATCTGCTGAAGTTTAAAAATGCTACGGAACACTTTCTTTGTTCTTCGGAATTCTGCTGAAGTTTAAAAATGCTACGGAACTCTTCCATTCTTCACGGAATTCTGGTGAAGTTTAAAAATGCTACGGAACTCTTCCATTGTTATTCTTAATTCTACTGAAGTTTAAAAATGCTACGGAACTCTTCCATTGTTCTTCGGAATTCTGCTGAAGTTTAAAAATGCTACGGAACTCTTCCATTGTTCTTCTGAGTTCTGCTGAAGTTTAAAAATGCTACGGAACTCTTCCATTGTTCTTCGGAATTCTGATGAAGTTTAAAACTGCAACGGAACTCTTCCATTGTTCTTCGGAATTCTGCTGAAGTTTAAAAATGCTACGGAACTCTTCCATTGTTCTTCGGAATTCTGCTGGCTATGGAACTCTTACATTGTTCTTCTGAATTCTGCTGAAGTTTAAAAATGCTACGGAACTCTTCCATTGTTCTTCGGAATTCTGCTGAAGTTTAAAAATGCTACGGAACTCTTCCATTGTTCTTCGGAATTCTGCTGAAGTTTAAAAATGCTACGGAACTCTTCCATTGTTCACGGAATTCTGGTGAAGTTTAAAAATGCTACGGAACTCTTCCGTTGTTATTCTTAATTCTACTGAAGTTTAAAAATGCTACGGAACTCTTCCATTGTTCTTCGGAATTCTGCTGAAGTTTAAAAATGCTACGGGACTCTTCCATTGTTCTTCTGAGTTCTGCTGAAGTTTAAAAAGGCTACGGAACTCTTCCATTGTTCTTCGGAATTCTGATGAAGTTTAAAACTGCAACGGAACTCTTCCATTGTTCTTTGGAATTCTGCTGAAGTTTAAAAATGCTACGGAACTCTTCCATTGTTCTTCGGAATTCTGCTGAAGATTAAAAATGCTACGGAACTCTTCCATTGTTCTCGGAATTCTGGTGAAGTTTAAAAATGCTGCGGAACTCATCCATTGTTCTCGGAATTCTGCTGAAGTTTAAAAATGCTACGGAACTCTTCCATTGTCCTTCGGAATTCTGCTGTAATTTAAAAATGCTACGGAACTCTTCCATTGTTCTTCGGAATTCTGCTGAAGTTTAAAAATGCTACGGAACTCTTCCATTGTTCTTCGGAATTCTGCTGAAGTTTAAAAATGCTACGGAACTCTTCCATTGTTTTTCGGAATTCTGCTGAAGTTAAAAAATGCTGTGGAGCTCTTCCATTGTTCTCGGAATTCTTCTGAAGTTTGAAAATGCTACAGAACTCTTCCATTGTTCTTCAGAATACTGCTGAAGTTTAAAAATGCTACGGAACACTTCCTTTGTTCTTCGGAATTCTGCTGAAGTTTGAAAATGCTACGGAACTCTTCCATTGTTCACGGAATTCTGGTGAAGTTTAAAAATGCTACAGAACTCTTCCATTGTTATTCTTAATTCTGCTGAAGTTTAAAAATGCTACTGAACTCTTCCATTGTTCTTCGGAATTCTGCTGAAGTTTAAAAATGCTACGGAACTCTTCCATTGTTCTTCTGAATTCTGCTGAAGTTTAAAAATGCTACGAAACTCTTCCATTGTTCTTCGGAATTCTGATGAAGCTTAGAACTGCAAAGGAACTCTTCCATTGTTCTTCGGAATTCTGCTGAAGTTTAAAAATGCTACGGAACTCTTCCATTGTTCTTCAGAATTCTGCTGTAGTTTAAAAATGCTACGGAACTCTTCCATTGTTCTCGGAATTCTGGTGAAGTTTAAAAATGGTACGGAACTCTTCCATTGTTCTCGGAATTCTGGTGAAGTTTAAAACTGCTGCGGAACTCTTCCATTGTTCTCGGATTTCTGCTGAAGTTTAAAAATGCTACGGAATTCTTCCATTGTTCTTGGAATTCTGCTGAAGTTTATAAATGCTACGGTACTCTTCCATTGTTCTTGGGTATTCTGCTGAAGTTTAAAAATGTTACGGATCACTTCCATTGTTCTTCAGAATTCTGATGAAGTTTAAAAATGCTATGGAACACTTCCATTGTTCTTCGGAATTCTGCTGAAGTTTAAAAATGCTACGGAACTCTTCCATTGTTCTTCGGAATTCTGCTGAAGTTTAAAAATGCTACGGAACTTTTCCATTGTTCTTCGGAATTCTGATGAAGTTTAAAAATGCTACGGAACTCTTCCATTGTTCTTCGGAATTCTGCTGAAGTTTAAAAATGCTACGGAACTCTTCCATTGTTCTCGGAATTCTGTTGAAGTTTAAAAATGCTACGGAACTCTTCCATTGTTCTCGTAATTCTGGTGAAGTTTAAAAATGCTACGGAACTCTTCCATTGTTCTCGGAATTCTGCTGAAGTTTAAAAATGCTACGGAACTCTTCCATTGTTCTTTGGAATTCTGATGAATTTTAAAAATGCTACGGAACTCTTCCATTGTTCTTCGGAATTCTGCTGAAGTTTAAAAATGCTACGGAACTCTTCCATTGTTCTTCGGAATTCTGCAGAAGTTAAAAAATGCTACGGAACTCTTCCATTGTTCTCAGAATTCTTCTGAAGTTTATAAATTCTATGGTACTCTTCCATTGTTCTTGGGAATTCTGCTGAAGTTTAAAAATGTTACGGATCATTTCCATTGTTCTTCAGAATTCTGATGAAGTTTAAAAATGCTATGGAACACTTCCATTGTTCTTCGGAATTCTGCTGAAGTTTAAAAATGCTACGGAACTCTTCCATTGTTCTTCGGAATTCTGCTGAAGTTTAAAAATGCTACGGAACTTTTCCATTGTTCTTCGGAATTCTGCTGAAGTTTAAAAATGCTACGGAACTCTTCCATTGTTCTTCGGAATTCTGCTGAAGTTTAAAAATGCTACGGAACTCTTCCATTGTTCACGGAATTCTGGTGAAGTTTAAAAATGCTACGGAACTCTTCCATTGTTATTCTTAATTCTACTGAAGTTTAAAAATGCTACGGATATCTTCCATTGTTCTTCGGAATTCTGCTGAAGTTTAAAAATGCTACGGAACTCTTCCATTGTTCTCGGAATTCTGGTGAAGTTTAAAAATGCTACGGAACTCTTCCATTGTTCTCGGAATTCTGGTGAAGCTTAAAAATGGTACGGAACTCTTCCATTGTTCTCGGAATTCTGGTGAAGTTTAAAACTGCTGCGGAACTCTTCCATTGTTCTCGGATTTCTGCTGAAGTTTAAAAATGCTACGGAACTCTTCCATTGTTCTTGGAATTCTGTTGAAGTTTAAAATGCTACGGAACTCTTCCATTGTTCTTGGAATTCTGCTGAAGTTTATAAATGCTACGTTACTCTTCCATTGTTCTTGGGTATTCTGCTGAAGTTTAAAAATGTTACGGATCACTTCCATTGTTCTTCAGAATTCTGATGAAGTTTAAAAATGCTATGGAACACTTCCATTGTTCTTCGCAATTCTGCTGAAGTTTAAAAATGCTACGGAACTCTTCCATTGTTCTTCAGAATTCTGCTGAAGTTTAAAAATGCTACGGAACTCTTCCATTGTTCTCGGAATTCTGGTGAAGTTTAAAAATGGTACGGAACTCTTCCATTGTTATCGGAATTCTGGTGAAGTTTAAAAATGGTACGGAACTCTTCCATTGTTCTCGGAATTCTGGTGAAGTTTAAAACTGCTGCGGAACTCTTCCATTGTTCTCGGATTTCTGCTGAAGTTTAAAAATGCTACGGAACTCTTCCATTGTTCTTGGAATTCTGTTGAAGTTTAAAATGCTACGGAACTCTTCCATTGTTCTCAGAATTCTGCTGAAGTTTATAAATGCTACGGTACTCTTCCATTGTTCTTGGGTATTCTGCTGAAGTTTAAAAATGTTACGGATCACTTCCATTGTTCTTCAGAATTCTGATGAAGTTTAAAAATGCTATGGAACACTTCCATTGTTCTTCGGAATTCTGCTGAAGTTTAAAAATGCTACGGAACTCTTCCATTGTTCTTCGGAATTCTGCTGAAGTTTAAAAATGCTACGGAACTTTTCCATTGTTCTTCGGAATTCTGATGAAGTTTAAAAATGCTACGGAACTCTTCCATTGTTCTTCGGAATTCTGCTGAAGTTTAAAAATGCTACGGAACTCTTCCATTGTTCTCGGAATTCTGTTGAAGTTTAAAAATGCTACGGAACTCTTCCATTGTTCTCGTAATTCTGGTGAAGTTTAGAAATGCTACGGAACTCTTCCATTGTTCTCGGAATTCTGCTGAAGTTTAAAAATGCTACGGAACTCTTCCATTGTTCTTGAGTATTCTGCTGAAGTTTAAAAATGTTACGGATCACTTCCATTGTTCTTCAGAATTCTGATGAAGTTTAAAAATGCTATAGAACACTTCCATTGTTCTTCGCAATTCTGCTGAAGTTTAAAAATGCTACGGAACTCTTCCATTGTTCTTCAGAATTCTGCTGAAGTTTAAAAATGCTACGGAACTCTTCCATTGTTCTCGGAATTCTGGTGAAGTTTAAAAATGATACGGAACTCTTCCATTGTTCTCGGAATTCTGGTGAAGTTTAAAAATGGTACGGAACTCTTCCATTGTTCTCGGAATTCTGGTGAAGTTTAAAACTGCTGCGGAACTCTTCCATTGTTCTCGGATTTCTGCTGAATTTAAAAATGCTACGGAACTCTTCCATTGTTCTTGGAATTCTGTTGAAGTTTAAAATGCTACGGATCTCTTCCATTGTTCTCAGAATTCTGCTGAAGTTTATAAATGCTACGGTACTCTTCCATTGTTCTTGGGTATTCTGCTGAAGTTTAAAAATGTTACGGATCACTTCCATTGTTCTTCAGAATTCTGATGAAGTTTAAAAATGCTATGGAACACTTCCATTGTTCTTCGGAATTCTGCTGAAGTTTAAAAATGCTACGGAACTCTTCCATTGTTCTTCGGAATTCTGCTGAAGTTTAAAAATTGCTACGGAACTTTTCCATTGTTCTTCGGAATTCTGATGAAGTTTAAAAATGCTACGGAACTCTTCCATTGTTCTTCGGAATTCTGCTGAAGTTTAAAAATGCTACGGAACTCTTCCATTGTTCTCGGAATTCTGTTGAAGTTTAAAAATGCTACGGAACTCTTCCATTGTTCTCGTAATTCTGGTGAAGTTTAAAAATGCTACGGAACTCTTCCATTGTTCTCGGAATTCTGCTGAAGTTTAAAAATGCTACGGAACTCTTCCATTGTTCTTCGGAATTCTGCTGAAGTTTAAAAATGCTACGGAACTTTTCCATTGTTCTTTGGAATTCTGATGAATTTTAAAAATGCTACGGAACTCTTCCATTGTTCTTCGGAATTCTGCTGAAGTTTAAAAATGCTACGGAACTCTTCCATTGTTCTTCGGAATTCTGCAGAAGTTAAAAAATGCTACGGAACTCTTAAATTGTTCGTGGAATTCTGGTGAAGTTTAAAAATGCTACGGAACTCTTCTGAGAACTTGTTCTCAGAATTCTTCTGAAGTTTATAAATTCTATGGTACTCTTCCATTGTTCTTGGGAATTCTGCTGAAGTTTAAAAATGTTACGGATCATTTCCATTGTTCTTCGGAATTCTGCTGAAGTTTAAAAATGCTACGGAACTCTTCCATTGTTCTTCGGAATTCTGCTGAAGTTTAAAAATGCTACGGAACTCTTCGATTGTTCTTCGGAATTCTGCTGAAGTTTAAAAATGCTACGGAACTCTTCCATTGCTTTGCAGAATTCTGCTGAAGTTTAAAAATGCTACGGAACTCTTCCATTGTTCTTCGGAAATCTGCTGAAGTTTAAAAATGCTACGGAACACTTTCTTTGTTCTTCGGAATTCTGCTGAAGTTTAAAAATGCTACGGAACTCTTCCATTCTTCACGGAATTCTGGTGAAGTTTAAAAATGCTACGGAACTCTTCCATTGTTATTCTTAATTCTACTGAAGTTTAAAAATGCTACGGAACACTTCCATTGTTCTTCGGAATTCTGCTGAAGTTTAAAAATGCTATGGAACTCTTCCATTGTTCTTCTGAGTTCTGCTGAAGTTTAAAAATGCTACGGAACTCTTCCATTGTTCTTCGGAATTCTGATGAAGTTTAAAACTGCAACGGAACTCTTCCATTGTTCTTCGGAATTCTGCTGAAGTTTAAAAATGCTACGGAACTCTTCCATTGTTCTTCGGAATTCTGCTGAAGTTTAAAAATGCTACGGAACTCTTACATTGTTCTTCGGAATTCTGCTGAAGTTTAAAAATGCTACGGAACTCTTCCATTGTTCTTCGGAATTCTGCTGAAGTTTAAAAATGCTACGGAACTCTTCCATTGTTCTTCGGAATTCTGCTGAAGTTTAAAAATGCTACGGAATTCTTCCATTGTTCACGGAATTCTGGTGAAGTTTAAAAATGCTACGGAACTCTTCCATTGTTATTCTTAATTCTACTGAAGTTTAAAAATGCTACGGAACTCTTCCATTGTTCTTCGGAATTCTGCTGAAGTTTAAAAATGCTACGGAACTCTTCCATTGTTCTCGGAATTCTGGTGAAGTTTAAAAATGCTACGGAACTCTTCCATTGTTCTCGGAATTCTGGTGAAGCTTAAAAATGGTACGGAACTCTTCCATTGTTCTAGGAATTCTGGTGAAGTTTAAAGCTGCTGCGGAACTCTTCCATTGTTCTTGGATTTCTGCTGAAGTTTAAAAATGCTACGGAACTCTTCCATTGTTCTTGGGTATTCTGCTGAAGTTTAAAAATGTTACGGATCACTTCCATTGTTCTTCAGAATTCTGATGAAGTTTAAAAATGCTATGGAACACTTCCATTGTTCTTCGCAATTCTGCTGAAGTTTAAAAATGCTACGGAACTCTTCCATTGTTCTTCAGAATTCTGCTGAAGTTTAAAAATGCTACGGAACTCTTCCATTGTTCTCGGAATTCTGGTGAAGTTTAAAAATGGTACGGAACTCTTCCATTGTTCTCGGAATTCTGGTGAAGTTTAAAAATGGTACGGAACTCTTCCATTGTTCTCGGAATTCTGGTGAAGTTTAAAACTGCTGCGGAACTCTTCCATTGTTCTCGGATTTCTGCTGAAGTTTAAAAATGCTACGGAACTCTTCCATTGTTCTTGGAATTCTGTTGAAGTTTAAAATGCTACGGAACTCTTCCATTGTTCTCAGAATTCTGCTGAAGTTTATAAATGCTACGGTACTCTTCCATTGTTCTTGGGTATTCTGCTGAAGTTTAAAAATGTTACGGATCACTTCCATTGTTCTTCAGAATTCTGATGAAGTTTAAAAATGCTATGGAACACTTCCACTGTTCTTCGGAATTCTGCTGAAGTTTAAAAATGCTACGGAACTCTTCCATTGTTCTTCAGAATTCTGCTGAAGTTTAAAAATGCTACGGAACTTTTCCATTGTTCTTCGGAATTCTGATGAAGTTTAAAAATGCTACGGAACTCTTCCATTGTTCTTCGGAATTCTGCTGAAGTTTAAAAATGCTACGGAACTCTTCCATTGTTCTCGGAATTCTGTTGAAGTTTAAAAATGCTACGGAACTCTTCCATTGTTCTCGTAATTCTGGTGAAGTTTAAAAATGCTACGGAACTCTTCCATTGTTCTCGGAATTCTGGTGAAGTTTAAAAATGCTACGGAACTTTTCCATTGTTCTTCGGAATTCTGATGAAGTTTAAAAATGCTACGGAACTCTTCCATTGTTCTTCGGAATTCTGCTGAAGTTTAAAAATGCTACGGAACTCTTCCATTGTTCTCGGAATTCTGTTGAAGTTTAAAAATGCTACGGAACTCTTCCATTGTTCTCGTAATTCTGGTGAAGTTTAAAAATGGTACGGAACTCTTCCATTGTTCTCGGAATTCTGCTGAAGTTTAAAAATGCTACGGAACTCTTCCATTGTTCTTCGGAATTCTGCTGAAGTTTAAAAATGCTACGGAACTTTTCCATTGTTCTTTGGAATTCTGATGAATTTTAAAAATGCTACGGAACTCTTCCATTGTTCTCGGAATTCTGCTGAAGTTTAAAAATGCTACGGAACTCTTCCATTGTTCTTCCGAATTCTGCAGAAGTTAAAAAATGCTACGGAACTCTTCCATTGTTCGTGGAATTCTGGTGAAGTTTAAAAATGCTACGGAACTCTTCCATTGTTCTCAGAATTCTTCTGAAGTTTATAAATTCTATGGTACTCTTCCATTGTTCTTGGGAATTCTGCTGAAGTTTAAAAATGTTACGGATCATTTCCATTGTTCTTCGGAATTCTGCTGAAGTTTAAAAATGCTACGGAACTCTTCCATTGTTCTTCGGAATTCTGCTGAAGTTTAAAAATGCTACGGAACTCTTCGATTGTTCTTCGGAATTCTGCTGAAGTTTAAAAATGCTACGGAACTCTTCCATTGCTTTGCAGAATTCTGCTGAAGTTTAAAAATGCTACGGAACTCTTCCATTGTTCTTCGGAAATCTGCTGAAGTTTAAAAATGCTACGGAACACTTTCTTTGTTCTTCGGAATTCTGCTGAAGTTTAAAAATGCTACGGAACTCTTCCATTCTTCACGGAATTCTGGTGAAGTTTAAAAATGCTACGGAACTCTTCCATTGTTATTCTTAATTCTACTGAAGTTTAAAAATGCTACGGAACTCTTCCATTGTTCTTCGGAATTCTGCTGAAGTTTAAAAATGCTACGGAACTCTTCCATTGTTCTTCTGAGTTCTGCTGAAGTTTAAAAATGCTACGGAACTCTTCCATTGTTCTTCGGAATTCTGATGAAGTTTAAAACTGCAACGGAACTCTTGTATTGTTCTTCGGAATTCTGCTGAAGTTTAAAAATGCTACGGAACTCTTCCATTGTTCTTCGGAATTCTGCTGAAGTTTAAAAATGCTACGGAACTCTTACATTGTTCTTCTGAATTCTGCTGAAGTTTAAAAATGCTACGGAACTCTTCCATTGTTCTTCGGAATTCTGCTGAAGTTTAAAAATGCTACGGAACTCTTCCATTGTTCTTCGGAATTCTGCTGAAGTTTAAAAATGCTACGGAACTCTTCCATTGTTCTCGGAATTCTGGTGAAGCTTAAAAATGGTACGGAACTCTTCCATTGTTCTAGGAATTCTGGTGAAGTTTAAAACTGCTGCGGAACTCTTCCATTGTTCTCGGAATTCTGGTGAAGTTTAAAAATGCTACGGAACTTATCCATTGTTCTTCGGAATTCTGATGAAGTTTAAAAATGCTACGGAACTCTTCCATTGTTCTTCGGAATTCTGCTGAAGTTTAAAAATGCTACAGAACTCTTCCATTGTTCTCGGAATCCTGTTGAAGTTTAAAAATGCTACGGAACTCTTCCATTGTTCTCGTAATTCTGGTGAAGTTTAAAAATATTACGGAACTCTTCCATTGTTCTCGGAATTCTGGTGAAGTTTAAAAATGCTACGGAACTTTTCCATTATTCTTTGGAATTCTGATGAAGTTTAAAAATGCTACGGAACTCTTCCATTGTTCTTCGGAATTCTGCTGAAGTTTAAAAATGCTACGGAACTCTTCCATTGTTCTCGGAATTCTGTTGAAGTTTAAAAATGCTACGGAACTCTTCCATTGTTCTCGTAATTCTGGTGAAGTTTAAAAATGCTACGGAACTCTTCCATTGTTCTCGGAATTCTGCTGAAGTTTAAAAATGCTACGGAACTCTTCCATTGTTCTTCGGAATTCTGCTGAAGTTTAAAAATGCTACGGAACTTTTCCATTGTTCTTTGGAATTCTGATGAATTTTAAAAATGCTACGGAACTCTTCCATTGTTCTTCGGAATTCTGCTGAAGTTTAAAAATGCTACGGAACTCTTCCATTGTTCTTCGGAATTCTGCAGAAGTTAAAAAATGCTTCGGAACTCTTGCATTGTTCGTGGAATTCTGCTGAAGTTTAAAAATGCTACGGAACTCTTCCATTGTTCTCAGAATTCTTCTGAAGTTTATAAATTCTATGGTACTCTTCCATTGTTCTTGGGAATTCTGCTGAAGTTTAAAAATGTTACGGATCATTTCCATTGTTCTTCGGAATTCTGCTGAAGTTTAAAAATGCTACGGAACTCTTCCATTGTTCTTCAGAATTCTGCTGAAGTTTAAAAATGCTACGGAACTCTTCGATTGTTCTTCGGAATTCTGCTGAAGTTTAAAAATGCTACGGAACTCTTCCATTGCTTTGCAGAATTCTGCTGAAGTTTAAAAATGCTACGGAACTCTTCCATTGTTCTTCGGAAATCTGCTGAAGTTTAAAAATGCTACAGAACACTTTCTTTGTTCTTCGGAATTCTGCTGAAGTTTAAAAATGCTACGGAACTCTTCCATTCTTCACGGAATTCTGGTGAAGTTTAAAAATGCTACGGAACTCTTCCATTGTTATTCTTAATTCTACTGAAGTTTAAAAATGCTACGGAACTCTTCCATTGTTCTTCGGAATTCTACTGAAGTTTAAAAATGCTACGGAACTCTTCCATTGTTCTTCTGAGTTCTGCTGAAGTTTAAAAATGCTACGGAACTCTTCTATTGTTCTTCGGAATTCTGATGAAGTTTAAAACTGCAACGGAACTCTTCCATTGTTCTTCGGAATTCTGCTGAAGTTTAAAAATGCTACGGAACTCTTCCATTGTTCTTCGGAATTCTGCTGAAGTTTAAAAATGCTACGGAACTCTTCCATTGTTCTTCGGAATTCTGCTGAAGTTTAAAAATGCTACGGAACTCTTCCATTGTTCACGGAATTCTGGTGAAGTTTAAAAATGCTACGGAACTCTTCCATTGTTATTCTTAATTCTACTGAAGTTTAAAAATGCTACGGAACTCTTCCATTGTTCTTCGGAATTCTGGTGAAGTTTAAAAATGCTTCGGAACTCTTCCATTGTTCTCGGAATTCTGGTGAAGTTTAAAAATGCTACGGAACTCTTCCATTGTTCTCGGAATTCTGGTGAAGCTTAAAAATGGTACGGAACTCTTCCATTGTTCTCGGAATTCTGGTGAAGTTTAAAACTGCTGCGGAACTCTTCCATTGTTCTCGGATTTCTGCTGAAGTTTAAAAATGCTACGGAACTCTTCCATTGTTCTTGGAATTCTGTTGAAATTTAAAATGCTACGGAACTCTTCCATTGTTCTCAGAATTCTGCTGAAGTTTATAAATGCTACGGTACTCTTCCATTGTTCTTGGGTATTCTGCTGAAGTTTAAAAATGTTACGGATCACTTCCATTGTTCTTCAGAATTCTGATGAAGTTTAAAAATGCTATGGAACACTTCCATTGTTCTTCGGAATTCTGCTGAAGTTTAAAAATGCTACGGAACTCTTCCATTGTTCTTCGGAATTCTGCTGAAGTTTAAAAATGCTACGGAACTTTTCCATTGTTCTTCGGAATTCTGATGAAGTTTAAAAATGCTACGGAACTCTTCCATTGTTCTTCGGAATTCTGCTGAAGTTTAAAAATGCTACGGAACTCTTCCATTGTTCTCGGAATTCTGTTGAAGTTTAAAAATGCTACGGAACTCTTCCATTGTTCTCGTAATTCTGGTGAAGTTTAAAAATGCTACGGAACTCTTCCATTGTTCTCGTAATTCTGGTGAAGTTTAAAAATGCTACGGAACTTTTCCATTGTTCTTCGGAATTCTGATGAAGTTTAAAAAGGCTACGGAACTCTTCCATTGTTCTTCGGAATTCTGCTGAAGTTTAAAAATGCTACGGAACTCTTCCATTGTTCTCGGAATTCTGTTGAAGTTTAAAAATGCTACGGAACTCTTCCTTTGTTCTCGGAATTCTGCTGAAGTTTAAAAATGCTACGGAACTCTTCCATTGTTCTTCGGAATTCTGCTGAAGTTTAAAAATGCTACGGAACTTTTCCATTGTTCTTTGGAATTCTGATGAATTTTAAAAATGCTACGGAACTCTTCCATTGTTCTCGGAATTCTGCTGAAGTTTAAAAATGCTACGGAACTCTTCCATTGTTCTTCGGAATTCTGCAGAAGTTAAAAAATGCTACGGAACTCTTCCATTGTTCGTGGAATTCTAGTGAAGTTTAAAAATGCTACGGAACTCTTCCATTGTTCTCAGAATTCTTCTGAAGTTTATAAATTCTATGGTACTCTTCCATTGTTCTTGGGAATTCTGCTGAAGTTTAAAAATGTTATGGATCATTTCCATTGTTCTTCGGAATTCTGCTGAAGTTTAAAAATGCTACGGAACTCTTCCATTGTTCTTCGGAATTCTGCTGAAGTTTAAAAATGCTACGGAACTCTTCGATTGTTCTTCGGAATTCTGCTGAAGTTTAAAAATGCTACGGAACTCTTCCATTGCTTTGCAGAATTCTGCTGAAGTTTAAAAATGCTACGGAACTCTTCCATTGTTCTTCGGAAATCTGCTGAAGTTTAAAAATGATACGGAACACTTTCTTTGTTCTTCGGAATTCTGCTGAAGTTTAAAAATGCTACGGAACTCTTCCATTCTTCACGGAATTCTGGTGAAGTTTAAAAATGCTACGGAACTCTTCCATTGTTATTCTTAATGCTACTGAAGTTTAAAAATGCTACGGAACTCTTCCATTGTTCTTCGGAATTCTGCTGAAGTTTAAAAATGCTACGGAACTCTTCCATTGTTCTTCTGAGTTCTGCTGAAGTTTAAAAATGCTACGGAACTCTTCCATTGTTCTTCGGAATTCTGATGAAGTTTAAAACTGCAACGGAACTCTTCCATTGTTCTTCGGAATTCTGCTGAAGTTTAAAAATGCTACGGAACTCTTCCATTGTTCTTCGGAATTCTGCTGAAGTTTAAAAATGCTACGGAACTCTTACATTGTTCTTCTGAATTCTGCTGAAGTTTAAAAATGCTACGGAACTCTTCCATTGTTCTTCGGAATTCTGATGAAGCCTAAAA
The DNA here is from genome assembly GCF_046119375.1 of Phyllobates terribilis. NCBI lineage: Eukaryota > Metazoa > Chordata > Amphibia > Anura > Dendrobatidae > Phyllobates > Phyllobates terribilis. Next base: position 1,644,628 of record NW_027363069.1, on the reverse strand, counting down.
CTGCAACGGAACTCTTCCATTGTTCTTCGGAATTCTGCTGAAGTTTAAAAATGCTACGGAACTCTTCCATTGTTCTTCGGAATTCTGCTGAAGTTTAAAAATGCTACGGAACTCTTCCATTGTTCTCGGAATTCTGCTGAAGTTTAAAAATGCTACGGAACTCTTCCATTGTTCTCGGAATTCTGGTGAAGTTTAAAAATGCTACGGAACTCTTCCATTGTTCTCGGAATTCTGCTGAAGTTTAAAAATGCTACGGAACTCTTCCATTGTTCTCGGAATTCTGCTGAAGTTTAAAAATGCTACGGAACTCTTCCATTGTTCTTCGGAATTCTGCTGAAGTTTAAAAATTCTATGGAACTCTTCCATTGTTCTCGGAATTCTGCTGAAGTTTAAAAATGCTACGGAACTTTTCCATTGTTCTTCGGAATTTTGATGAAGTTTAAAAATGCTACGGAACTCTTCCATTGTTCTTCGGAATTCTGCTGAAGTTTAAAAATGCTACGGAACTCTTCCATTGTTCTCGGAATTCTGTTGAAGTTTAAAAATGCTACGGAACTCTTCCATTGTTCTCGTAATTCTGGTGAAGTTTAAAAATGCTACGGAACTCTTCCATTGTTCTCGGAATTCTGCTGAAGTTTAAAAATGCTACGGAACTCTTCCATTGTTCTTCGGAATTCTGCTGAAGTTTAAAAATGCTACGGAACTTTTCCATTGTTCTATGGAATTCTGATGAATTTTAAAAATGCTACGGAACTCTTCCATTGTTCTTCGGAATTCTGCTGAAGTTTAAAAATGCTATGGAACTCTTCCATTGTTCTTCGGAATTCTGCAGAAGTTAAAAAATGCTACGGAACTCTTCCATTGTTCTCAGAATTCTTCTGAAGTTTATAAATTCTATGGTACTCTTCCATTGTTCTTGGGAATTCTGCTGAAGTTTAAAAATGTTACCGATCATTTCCATTGTTCTTCAGAATTCTGATGAAGTTTAAAAATGCTATGGAACACTTCCATTGTTCTTCGGAATTCTGCTGAAGTTTAAAAATGCTACGGAACTCTTCCATTGTTCTTCGGAATTCTGCTGAAGTTTAAAAATGCTACGGAACTTTTCCATTGTTCTTCGGAATTCTGATGAAGTTTAAAAATGCTACGGAACTCTTACATTGTTCTTCTGAATTCTGCTGAAGTTTAAAAATGCTACGGAACTCTTCCATTGTTCTTCGGAATTCTGATGAAGCCTAAAACTGCAACGGAACTCTTCCATTGTTCTTCGGAATTCTGCTGAAGTTTAAAAATGCTTCGGAACTCTTCCATTGTTCTTCGGAATTCTGCTGAAGTTTAAAAATGCTACGGAACTCTTCCATTGTTCTCGGAATTCTGCTGAAGTTTAAAAATGCTACGGAACTCTTCCATTGTTCTCGGAATTCTGGTGAAGTTTAAAAATGCTACGGAACTCTTTCATTGTTCTCGGAATTCTGGTGAAGTTTAAAAATGGTACGGAACTCTTCTATTGTTCTCGGAATTCTGGTGAAGTTTAAAACTGCTGCGGAACTCTTCCATTGTTCTCGGATTTCTGCTGAAGTTTAAAAATGCTACGGAACTCTTCCATTGTTCTTGGAATTCTGCGGAAGTTTATAAATGCTACGGTACTCTTCCATTGTTCTTGGGTATTCTGCTGAAGTTTAAAAATGTTACGGGTCACTTCCATTGTTCTTCAGAATTCTGATGAAGTTTAAAAATGCTATGGAACGCTTCCATTGTTCTTCGGAATTCTGCTGAAGTTTAAAAATGCTACGGAACTCTTCCATTGTTCTTCGGAATTCTGCTGAAGTTTAAAAATGCTACGGAACTTTTCCATTGTTCTTTGGAATTTTGATGAAGTTTAAAAATGCTACGGAACTCTTCCATTGTTCTTCGGAATTCTGCTGAAGTTTAAAAATGCTACGGAACTCTTCCATTGTTCTCGGAATTCTGTTGAAGTTTAAAAATGCTACGGAACTATTCCATTGTTCTCGTAATTCTGGTGATGTTTAAAAATGCTACGGAACTCTTCCATTTTTCTCGGAATTCTGCTGAAGTTTAAAAATGCTACGGAACTCTTCCATTGTTCTTCGGAATTCTGCTGAAGTTTAAAAATGCTACGGAACTCTTCCATTGTTCTTCGGAATTCTGCTGAAGTTTAAAAATGCTACGGAACTTTTCCATTGTTCTTTGGAATTCTGATGAATTTTAAAAATGCTACGGAACTCTTCCATTGTTCTTCGGAATTCTGCAGAAGTTAAAAAATGCTACGGAACTCTTCCATTGTTCTCAGAATTCTTCTGAAGTTTATAAATTCTATGGTACTCTTCCATTGTTCTTGGGAATTCTGCTGAAGTTTAAAAATGTTACGGATCATTTCCATTGTTCTTCAGAATTCTGATGAAGTTTAAAAATGCTATGGAACACTTCCATTGTTCTTCGGAATTCTGCTGAAGTTTAAAAATGCTACGGAACTCTTCCATTGTTCTTCGGAATTCTGCTGAAGTTTAAAAATGCTACGGAACTTTTCCATTGTTCTTCGGAATTCTGATGAAGTTTAAAAATGCTACGGAACTCTTACATTGTTCTTCTGAATTCTGCTGAAGTTTAAAAATGCTACGGAACTCTTCCATTGTTCTTCGGAATTCTGATGAAGCCTAAAACTGCAACGGAACTCTTCCATTGTTCTTCGGAATTCTACTGAAGTTTAAAAATGCTTCGGAACTCTTCCATTGCTCTTCGGAATTCTGCTGAAGTTTAAAAATGCTACGGAACTCTTCCATTGTTCTCAGAATTCTGCTGAAGTTTAAAAATGCTACGGAACTCTTCCATTGTTCTTCGGAATTCTGGTGAAGTTTAAAAATGCTACGGAACTCTTCCATTGTTCTCGGAATTCTGCTGAAGTTTAAAAATGCTACGGGACTCTTCCATTGTTCTTCGGAATTCTGCTGAAGTTTAAAAATGCTACGGAACTCTTCCATTGTTCTTCGGAATTCTGCTGAAGTTTAAAAATGCTATGGAACTCTTCCATTGTTCTCGGAATTCTGCTGAAGTATAAAAATGTTACGGAACTTTTCCATTGTTATTCGGAATTCTGACGAAGTTTAAAAAGGCTACGGAACTCTTCCATTGTTCTTCGGAATTCTGCTGAAGTTTAAAAATGCTACGGAACTCTTCCATTGTTCTTCGGAATTCTGCAGAAGTTTAAAAATGCTACGGAACTCTTCGATTGTTCTTCGGAATTCTGTTGAAGTTTAAAAATGCTACGGAACTCTTCCATTGTTCTTCGGAAATCTGCTGAAGTTTAAAAATGCTACGGAACACTTTCTTTGTTCTTCGGAATTCTGCTGAAGTTTAAAAATGCTATGGAACTCTTCCATTGTTCACGGAATTCTGGTGAAGTTTAAAAATGCTACGGAACTCTTCCATTGTTATTCTTAATTCTATTGAAGTTTAAAAATGCTACGGAACTCTTCCATTGTTCTTCAGAATTCTGCTGAAGTTTAAAAATGCTACGGAACTCTTCCATTGTTCTCGGAATTCTGGTGAAGTTTAAAAATGGTACGGAACTCTTCCATTGTTCTCGGAATTCTGGAGAAATTTAAAACTGCTGCGGAACTCTTCCATTGTTCTCGGATTTCTGCTGAAGTTTAAAAATGCTACGGAACTCTTCCATTGTTCTTGGAATTCTGCTGAAGTTTATAAATGCTACGTTACTCTTCCATTGTTCTTGGGTATTCTGCTGAAGTTTAAAAATGTTACGGATCACTTCCATTGTTCTTCAGAATTCTGATGAAGTTTAAAAATGCTATGGAACACTTCCATTGTTCTTCGGAATTCTGCTGAAGTTTAAAAATGCTACGGAACTCTTCCATTGTTCTTCGGAATTCTGCTGAAGTTTAAAAATGCTACGGAACTTTTCCATTGCTCTTCGGAATTTTGTGAAGTTTAAAAATGCTACGGAACTCTTTCATTGTTCTCGTAATTCTGTTGAAGTTTAAAAATGCTACGGAACTCTTCCATTGTTCTCGTAATTCTGGTGAAGTTTAAAAATGCTACGGAACTCTTCCATTGTTCTCGTAATTCTGGTGAAGTTTAAAAATGCTACGGAACTCTTCTATTGTTCTCGGAATTCTGCTGAAGTTTAAAAATGCTACGGAACTCTTCCATTGTTCTTCGGAATTCTGCTGAAGTTTAAAAATGCTACGGAACTTTTCCATTGTTCTTTGGAATTCTGATGAATTTTAAAAATGCTACGGAACTCTTCCATTGTTCTTCGGAATTCTGCTGAAGTTTAAAAATGCTACGGAACTCTTCCATTGTTCTTCGGAATTCTGCAGAAGTTAAAAAATGCTACGGAACTCTTCCATTGTTCTCAGAATTCTTCTGAAGTTTATAAATTCTATGGTACTCTTCCATTGTTCTTGGGAATTCTGCTGAAGTTTAAAAATGTTACGGATCATTTCCATTGTTCTTCAGAATTCTGATGAAGTTTAAAAATGCTATGGAACACTTCCATTGTTCTTCGGAATTCTGCTGAAGTTTAAAAATGCTACGGAACTCTTCCATTGTTCTTCGGAATTCTGCTGAAGTACAAAAATGCTACGGAACTTTTTCATTGTTCTTCGGAATTCTGATGAAGTTTAAAAATGCTACGGAACTCTTCCATTGTTCTTCGGAATTCTGCTGAAGTTTAAAAATGCTACGGAACTCTTCCATTGTTCTCGGAATTCTGTTGAAGTTTAAAAATGCTACGGAACTCTACCATTGTTCTCGTAATTCTGGTGAAGTTTAAAAATGCTACAGAACTCTTCCATTGTTCTCGGAATTCTGCTGAAGTTTAAAAATGCTACGGAACTTTTCCATTGTTCTTTGGAATTCTGATGATTTTTAAAAATGTTACGGAACTCTTCCATTGTTCTTCGGAATTCTGCTGAAGTTTAAAAATGCTACGGAACTCTTCCATTGTTCTTCAGAATTCTGCAGAAGTTAAAAAATGCTACCGAACTCTTCCATTGTTCGTGGAATTCTGGTGAAGTTTAAAAATGCTACGGAACTCTTCCATTGTTCTCAGAATTCTTCTGAAGTTTATAAATTCTATGGTACTCTTCCATTGTTCTTGGGAATTCTGCTGAAGTTTAAAAATGTTACGGATCATTTCCATTGTTCTTCGGAATTCTGCTGAAGTTTAAAAATGCTACGGAACTCTTCCATTGTTTTTCCGAATTCTGCTGAAGTTTAAAAATGCTACGGAACTCTTCGATTGTTCTTCGGAATTCTGCTGAAGTTTAAAAATGCTACGGAACTCTTCCATTGTTTTGCAGAATTCTGCTGAAGTTTAAAAATGCTACGGAACTCTTCCATTGTTCTTCGGAAATCTGCTGAAGTTTAAAAATGCTACGGAACACTTTCTTTGTTCTTCGGAATTCTGCTTAAGTTTAAAAATGCTACGGAACTCTTCCATTGTTCACAGAATTCTGGTGAAGTTTAAAAATGCTACGGAACTCTTCCATTGTTATTCTTAATTCTACTGAAGTTTAAAAATGCTACGGAACTCTTCCATTGTTCTCGGAATTCTGGTGAAGTTTAAAAATGCTACGGAACTCTTCCATTGTTCTCGGAATTCTGGTGAAGCTTAAAAATGGAACGGAACTCTTCCATTGTTCTCGGAATTCTGGTGAAGTTGAAAACTGCTGCGGAACTCTTCCATTGTTCTCGGATTTCTGCTGAAGTTTAAAAATGCTACGGAACTCTTCCATTGTTCTTGGAATTCTGTTGAAGTTTAAAATACTACGGAACTCTTCCATTGTTCTCAGAATTCTGCTGAAGTTTATAAATGCTACGGAACTCTTCCATTGTTCTTGGAATTCTGCTGAAGTTTATAAATGCTACGGTACTCTTCCATTGTTCTTGGGTATTCTGCTGAAGTTTAAAAATGTTACGGATCACTTCCATTGTTCTTCAGAATTCTGATGAAGTTTAAAAATGCTATGGAACACTTCCATTGTTCTTCGGAATTCTGCTGAAGTTTAAAAATGCTACGGAACTCTTCCATTGTTCTTCGGAATTCTGCTGAAGTTTAAAAATGCTACGGAACTTTTCCATTGTTCTTCGGAATTTTGATGAAGTTTAAAAATGCTACGGAACTCTTCCATTGTTCTTCGGAATTCTGCTGAAGTTTAAAAATGCTACGGAACTCTTCCATTGTTCTCGGAATTCTGTTGAAGTTTAAAAATGCTACGGAACTCTTCCATTGTTCTCGTAATTCTGGTGAAGTTTAAAAATGCTACGGAACTCTTCCATTGTTCTCGGAATTCTGCTGAAGTTTAAAAATGCTACGGAACTCTTCCATTGTTCTTCGGAATTCTGCTGAAGTTTAAAAATGCTACGGAACTTTTCCATTGTTCTTTGGAATTCTGATGAATTTTAAAAATGCTACGGAACTCTTCCATTGTTCTTCGGAATTCTGCTGAAGTTTAAAAATGCTACGGAACTCTTCCATTGTTCTTCGGAATTCTGCAGAAGTTAAAAAATGCTACGGAACTTTTCCATTGTTCTCAGAATTCTTCTGAAGTTTATAAATTCTATGGTACTCTTCCATTGTTCTTGGGAATTATGCTGAAGTTTAAAAATGTTACGGATCATTTCCATTGTTCTTCAGAATTCTGATGAAGTTTAAAAATGCTATGGAACACTTCCATTGTTCTTCGGAATTCTGCTGAAGTTTAAAAATGCTACGGAACTCTTCCATTGTTCTTCGGAATTCTGCTGAAGTTTAAAAATGCTACGGAACTTTTCCATTGCTCTTCGGAATTCTGATGAAGTTTAAAAATGCTACGGAACTCTTCCATTGTTCTTCGGAATTCTGCTGAAGTTTAAAAATGCTACGGAACTCTTCCATTGTTATCGGAATTCTGTTGAAGTTTAAAAATGCTACGGAACTCTTCCATTGTTCTCGTAATTCTGGTGAAGTTTAAAAATGCTACGGAACTCTTCCATTGTTCTCGGAATTCTGCTGAAGTTTAAAAATGCTACGGAACTCTTCCATTGTTCTTCGGAATTCTGCTGAAGTTTAAAAATGCTACGGAACTTTTCCATTGTTCTTTGGAATTCGGATGAATTTTAAAAATGCTACGGAACTCTTCCATTGTTCTTCGGAATTCTGCTGAAGTTTAAAAATGCTACGGAACTCTTCCATTGTTCGTGGAATTCTGGTGAAGTTTAAAAATGCTACGGAACTCTTCCATTGTTCTCAGAATTCTTCTGAAGTTTATAAATTCTATGGTACTCTTCCATTGTTCTTGGGAATTCTGCTGAAGTTTAAAAATGTTACCGATCATTTCCATTGTTCTTCGGAATTCTGCTGAAGTTTAAAAATGCTACGGAACTCTTCCATTGTTTTTCGGAATTCTGCTGAAGTTTAAAAATGCTACGGAACACTTCGATTGTTCTTCGGAATTCTGCTGAAGTTTAAAAATGCTACGGAACTCTTCCATTGTTTTGCAGAATTCTGCTGAAGTTTAAAAATGCTACGGAACTCTTCCATTGTTCTTCGGAAATCTGCTGAAGTTTAAAAATGCTACGGAACACTTTCTTTGTTCTTCGGAATTCTGCTGAAGTTTAAAAATGCTACGGAACTCTTCCATTGTTATTCTTAATGCTACTGAAGTTTAAAAATGCTACGGAACTCTTCCATTGTTTTTCGGAATTCTGCTGAAGTTTAAAAATGCTACGGAACTTTTCCATTGTTCTTTGGAATTCTGATGAATTTTAAAAATGCTACGGAACTCTTCCATTGTTCTTCGGAATTCTGCTGAAGTTTAAAAATGCTACCGAACTCTTCCATTGTTCTTCGGAATTCTGCAGAAGTTAAAAAATGCTACGGAACTCTTCCATTGTTCTCAGAATTGTTCTGAAGTTTATAAATTCTATGGTACTCTTCCATTGTTCTTGGGAATTCTGCTGAAGTTTAAAAATGTTACGGATCATTTCCATTGTTCTTCAGAATTCTGATGAAGTTTAAAAATGCTATGGAACTCTTCCATTGTTCTTCGGAATTCTGCTGAAGTTTAAAAATGCTACGGAACTCTTCCATTGTTCTTCGGAATTCTGCTGAAGTTTAAAAATGCTACGGAACTTTTCCATTGCTCTTCGGAATTCTGATGAAGTTTAAAAATGCTACGGAACTCTTCCATTGTTCTTCGGAATTCTGCTGAAGTTTAAAAATGCTACGGAACTCTTCCATTGTTATCGGAATTCTGTTGAAGTTTAAAAATGCTACGGAACTCTTCCATTGTTCTCGTAATTCTGGTGAAGTTTAAAAATGCTACGGAACTCTTCCATTGTTCTCGGAATTCTGCTGAAGTTTAAAAATGCTACGGAACTATTCCATTGTTCTTCGGAATTCTGCTGAAGTTTAAAAATGCTACGGAACTTTTCCATTGTTCTTTGGAATTTGGATGAATTTTAAAAATGCTACGGAACTCTTCCATTGTTCTTCGGAATTCTGCTGAAGTTTAAAAATGCTACGGAACTCTTCCATTGTTCGTGGAATTCTGGTGAAGTTTAAAAATGCTACGGAACTCTTCCATTGTTCTCAGAATTCTTCTGAAGTTTATAAATTCTATGGTACTCTTCCATTGTTCTTGGGAATTCTGCTGAAGTTTAAAAATGTTACCGATCATTTCCATTGTTCTTCGGAATTCTGCTGAAGTTTAAAAATGCTACGGAACACTTCGATTGTTCTTCGGAATTCTGCTGAAGTTTAAAAATGCTACGGAACTCTTCCATTGTTTTGCAGAATTCTGCTGAAGTTTAAAAATGCTACGGAACTCTTCCATTGTTCTTCGGAAATCTGCTGAAGTTTAAAAATGCTACGGAACACTTTCTTTGTTCTTCGGAATTCTGCTGAAGTTTAAAAATGCTACGGAACTCTTCCATTGTTATTCTTAATTCTACTGAAGTTTAAAAATGCTACGGAACTCTTCCATTGTTCTTCGGAATTCTGCTGAAGTTTAAAAATGCTACGGAACTCTTCCATTGTTCTTCGGAAATCTGCTGAAGTTTAAAAATGCTACGGAACACTTTCTTTGTTCTTCGGAATTCTGGTGAAGTTTAAAACTGCTGCGGAACTCTTCCATTGTTCTCGGATTTCTGCTGATGTTTAAAAATGCTACGGAACTCTTCCATTGTTCTTGGAATTCTGTTGAAGTTTAAAATACTACGGAACTCTTCCATTGTTCTCAGAATTCTGCTGAAGTTTATAAATGCTACGGAACTCTTCCATTGTTCTTGGAATTCTGCTGAAGTTTATAAATGCTACGGTACTCTTCCATTGTTCTTGGGTATTCTGCTGAAGTTTAAAAATGTTACGGATCACTTCCATTATTCTTCAGAATTCTGATGAAGTTTAAAAATGCTATGGAACACTTCCATTGTTCTTCGGAATTCTGCTGAAGTTTAAAAATGCTACGGAACTCTTCCATTGTTCTTCGGAAATCTGCTGAACTTTAAAAATGCTACGGATCTTTTCCATTGTTCTTCGGAATTTTGATGAAGTTTAAAAATGCTACGGAACTCTTCCATTGTTCTTCGGAATTCTGCTGAAGTTTAAAAATGCTACGGAACTCTTCCATTGTTCTCGGAATTCTGTTGAAGTTTAAAAATGCTACGGAACTCTTCCATTGTTCTCGTAATTCTGGTGAAGTTTAAAAATGCTACGGAACTCTTCCATTGTTCTCGGAATTCTGCTGAAGTTTAAAAATGCTACGGAACTCTTCCATTGTTCTTCGGAATTCTGCTGAAGTTTAAAAATGCTACGGAACTTTTCCATTGTTCTTTGGAATTCTGATGAATTTTAAAAATGCTACGGAACTCTTCCATTGTTCTTCGGAATTCTGCTGAAGTTTAAAAATGCTACGGAACTCTTCCATTGTTCTTCGGAATTCTGCAGAAGTTAAAAAATGCTACGGAACTCTTCCATTGTTCTCAGAATTCTTCTGAAGTTTATAGATTCTATGGTACTCTTCCATTTTTCTTGGGAATTCTGCTGAAGTTTAAAAATGTTACGGATCATTTCCATTGTTCTTCAGAATTCTGATGAAGTTTAAAAATGCTATGGAACACTTCCATTGTTCTTCGGAATTCTGCTGAAGTTTAAAAATGCTACGGAACTCTTCCATTGTTCTTCGGAATTCTGCTGAAGTTTAAAAATGTTACGGAACTTTTCCATTGTTCTTCGGAATTCTGATGAAGTTTAAAAATGCTACGGAACTCTTCCATTGTTCTTTGGAATTCTGCTGAAGTTTAAAAATGCTACGGAACTCTTCCATTGTTATCGGAATTCTGTTGAAGTTTAAAAATGCTACGGAACTCTTGCATTGTTCTCGTAATTCTGGTGAAGTTTAAAAATGCTACGGAACTCTTCCATTGTTCTCGGAATTCTGCTGAAGTTTAAAAATGCTACGGAACTCTTCCATTGTTCTTTGGAATTCTGCTGAAGTTTAAAAATGGTACGGAACTTTTCCATTGTTCTTTGGAATTTGGATGAATTTTAAAAATGCTACGGAACTCTTCCATTGTTCTTCGGAATTCTGCTGAAGTTTAAAAATGCTACGGAACTCTTCCATTGTTCGTGGAATTCTGGTGAAGTTTAAAAATGCTACGGAACTCTTCCATTGTTCTCAGAATTCTTCTGAAGTTTATAAATTCTATGGTACTCTTCCATTGTTCTTGGGAATTCTGCTGAAGTTTAAAAATGTTACGGATCATTTCCATTGTTCTTCGGAATTCTGCTGAAGTTTAAAAATGCTACGGAACTCTTCCATTGTTTTTCGGAATTCTGCTGAAGTTTAAAAATGCTACGGAACTCTTCGATTGTTCTTCGGAATTCTGCTGAAGTTTAAAAATGCTACGGAACTCTTCCATTGTTTTGCAGAATTCTGCTGAAGTTTAAAAATGCTACGGAACTCTTCCATTGTTCTTCGGAAATCTGCTGAAGTTTAAAAATGCTACGGAACACTTTCTTTGTTCTTCGGAAATCTGCTGAAGTTTAAAAATGCTACGGAACTCTTCCATTGTTATTCTTAATTCTACTGAAGTTTAAAAATGCTACGGAACTCTTCCATTGTTCTTTGGAATTCTGCTGAAGTTTAAAAATGCTACGGAACTCTTCCATTGTTCTTCGGAAATCTGCTGAAGTTTAAAAATGCTACGGAACACTTTCTTTGTTCTTCGGAATTCTGGTGAAGTTTAAAAATGCTACGGAACTCTTCCATTGTTATTCTTAATTCTACTGAAGTTTAAAAATGCTACGGAACTCTTCCATTGTTCTCGGAATTCTGCTGAAGTTTAAAAATGCTACGGAACTCTTCCATTGTTCTTCGGAATTCTGCTGAAGTTTAAAAATGCTACGGAACTCTTCCATTGTTCTTTGGAATTCTGATGAATTTTAAAAATGCTACGGAACTCTTCCATTGTTCTTCGGAATTCTGCTGAAGTTTAAAAATGCTACGGAACTCTTCCATTGTTCTTTGGAATTCTGCAGAAGTTAAAAAATGCTACGGAACTCTTCCATTGTTCTCAGAATTCTTCTGAAGTTTATAAATTCTATGGTACTCTTCCATTTTTCTTGGGAATTCTGCTGAAGTTTAAAGATGTTACGGATCATTTCCATTGTTCTTCAGAATTCTGATGAAGTTTAAAAATGCTATGGAACACTTCCATTGTTCTTCGGAATTCTGCTGAAGTTTAAAAATGCTACGGAACTCTTCCATTGTTCTTCGGAATTCCGCTGAAGTTTAAAAATGCTACGGAACTTTTCCATTGTTCTTCGGAATTCTGATGAAGTTTAAAAATGCTACGGAACTCTTCCATTGTTCTTTGGAATTCTGCTGAAGTTTAAAAATGCTACGGAACTCTTCCATTGTTATCGGAATTCTGTTGAAGTTTAAAAATGCTACGGAACTCTTCCATTGTTCTCGTAATTCTGGTGAAGTTTAAAAATGCTACGGAACTCTTCCATTGTTCTCGGAATTCTGCTGAAGTTTAAAAATGCTACGGAACTCTTCCATTGTTCTTCGGAATTCTGCTGAAGTTTAAAAATGCTACGGAACTTTTCCATTGTTCTTTGGAATTTGGATGAATTTTAAAAATGCTACGGAACTCTTCCATTGTTCTTCGGAATTCTGCTGAAGTTTAAAAATGCTACGGAACTCTTCCATTGTTCGTGGAATTCTGGTGAAGTTTAAAAATGCTACGGAACTCTTCCATTGTTCTCAGAATTCTTCTGAAGTTTATAAATTCTATGGTACTCTTCCATTGTTCTTGGGAATTCTGCTGAAGTTTAAAAATGTTACGGATCATTTCCATTGTTCTTCGGAATTCTGCTGAAGTTTAAAAATGCTACGGAACTCTTCCATTGTTTTTCGGAATTCTGCTGAAGTTTAAAAATGCTACGGAACTCTTCGATTGTTCTTCGGAATTCTGCTGAAGTTTAAAAATGCTACGGAACTCTTCCATTGTTTTGCAGAATTCTGCTGAAGTTTAAAAATGCTACGGAACTCTTCCATTGTTCTTCGGAAATCTGCTGAAGTTTAAAAATGCTACGGAACACTTTCTTTGTTCTTCGGAATTCTGCTGAAGTTTAAAAATGCTACGGAACTCTTCCATTGTTATTCTTAATTCTACTGAAGTTTAAAAATGCTACGGAACTCTTCCATTGTTCTTCGGAATTCTGCTGAAGTTTAAAAATGCTACGGAACTCTTCCATTGTTCTTCGGAAATCTGCTGAAGTTTAAAAATGCTACGGAAGACTTTCTTTGTTCTTCGGAATTCTGGTGAAGTTTAAAAATGCTACGGAACTCTTCCATTGTTATTCTTAATTCTACTGAAGTTTAAAAATGCTACGGAACTCTTCCATTGTTCTTCGGAATTCTGCTGAAGTTTAAAAATGCTACGGAACACTTCCATTGTTCTCGGAATTCTGGTGAAGTTTAAAAATGCTACGGAACTCTTCCATTGTTCTCGGAATTCTGGTGAAGCTTAAAAATGGTACGGAACTCTTCCATTGTTCTCGGAATTCTGGTGAAGTTTAAAACTGCTGCGGAACTCTTCCATTGTTCTCGCATTTCTGCTGAAGTTTAAAAATGCTACGGAACTCTTCCATTGTTCTTGGAATTCTGTTGAAGTTTAAAATGCTACGGAACTCTTCCATTGTTCTCAGAATTCTGCTGAAGTTTATAAATGCTACGGTACTCTTCCATTGTTCTTGGGTATTCTGCTGAAGTTTAAAAATGTTACGGATCACTTCCATTGTTCTTCAGAATTCTGATGAAGTTTAAAAATGCTATGGAACACTTCCATTGTTCTTCGCAATTCTGCTGAAGTTTAAAAATGCTATGGAATTCTTCCATTGTTCTTCAGAATTCTGCTGAAGTTTAAAAATGCTACGGAACTCTTCCATTGTTCTGGGAATTCTGGTGAAGTTTAAAAATGGTACGGAACTCTTCCATTGTTCTCGGAATTCTGGTGAAGTTTAAAACTGCTGCGGAACTCTTCCATTGTTCTCGGATTTCTGCTGAAGTTTAAAAATGCTACGGAACTCTTCCATTGTTCTTGGAATTCTGTTGAAGTTTAAAATGCTACGGAACTCTTCCATTGTTCTCAGAATTCTGCTGAAGTTTATAAATGCTACGGTACTCTTCCATTGTTCTTGGGTATTCTGCTGAAGTTTAAAAATGTTACGGATCACTTCCATTGTTCTTCAGAATTCTGATGAAGTTTAAAAATGCTATGGAACACTTCCATTGTTCTTCGGAATTCTGCTGAAGTTTAAAAATGCTACGGAACTCTTCCATTGTTCTTCGGAATTCTGCTGAAGTTTAAAAATGCTACGGAACTTTTCCATTGTTCTTCGGAATTCTGATGAAGTTTAAAAATGCTACGGAACTCTTCCATTGTTCTTCGGAATTCTGCTGAAGTTTAAAAATGCTACGGAACTCTTCCATTGTTCTCGGAATTCTGTTGAAGTTTAAAAATGCTACGGAACTCTTCCATTGTTCTCGTAATTCTGGTGAAGTTTAAAAATGCTACGGAACTCTTCCATTGTTCTTCGGAATTCTGCTGAAGTTTAAAAATGCTACGGAACTCTTCCATTGTTCTCGTAATTCTGGTGAAGTTTAAAAATGCTACGGAACTCTTCCATTGTTCTCGGAATTCTGCTGAAGTTTAAAAATGCTACGGAACTCTTCCATTGTTCTTCGGAATTCTCCTGAAGTTTAAAAATGCTACGGAACTTTTCCATTGTTCTTTGGAATTTGGATGAATTTTAAAAATGCTACGGAACTCTTCCATTGTTCTTCGGAATTCTGCTGAAGTTTAAAAATGCTACGGAACTCTTCAATTGTTCGCGGAATTCTGGTGAAGTTTAAAAATGCTACGGAACTCTTCCATTGTTCTCAGAATTCTTCTGAAGTTTATAAATTCTATGGTACTCTTCCATTGTTCTTGGGAATTCTGCTGAAGTTTAAAAATGTTACGGATCATTTCCATTGTTCTTCGGAATTCTGCTGAAGTTTAAAAATGCTACTGAACTCTTCCATTGTTTTTCGGAATTCTGCTGAAGTTTAAAAATGCTACGGAACTCTTCGATTGTTCTTCGGAATTCTGCTGAAGTTTAAAAATGCTACGGAACTCTTCCATTGTTTTGCAGAATTCTGCTGAAGTTTAAAAATGCTACGGAACTCTTCCATTGTTCTTCGGAAATCTGCTGAAGTTTAAAAATGCTACGGAACACTTTCTTTGTTCTTCGGAATTCTGCTGAAGTTTAAAAATGCTACGGAACTCTTCCATTGTTATTCTTAATTCTACTGAAGTTTAAAAATGCTACGGAACTCTTCCATTGTTCTTCGGAATTCTGCTGAAGTTTAAAAATGCTACGGAACTCTTCCATTGTTCTTCGGAAATCTGCTGAAGTTTAAAAATGCTACGGAACACTTTCTTTGTTCTTCGGAATTCTGGTGAAGTTTAAAAATGCTACGGAACTCTTCCATTGTTATTCTTAATTCTACTGAAGTTTAAAAATGCTACGTAACTCTTCCATTGTTCTGGGAATTCTGGTGAAGTTTAAAAATGGTACGGAACTCTTCCATTGTTCTCGGAATTCTGGTGAAGTTTAAAAATGGTACGGAACTCTTCCATTGTTCTTCGGAATTCTGCTGAAGTTTAAAAATGCTACGGAACTTTTCCATTGTTCTTCGGAATTCTGATGAAGTTTAAAAATGCTACGGAACTCTTCCATTGTTCTTCGGAATTCTGCTGAAGTTTAAAAATGCTACGGAACTCTTCCATTGTTCTCGGAATTCTGTTGAAGTTTAAAAATGCTACGGAACTCTTCCATTGTTCTCGTAATTCTGGTGAAGTTTAAAAATGCTACGGAACTCTTCCATTGTTCTTCGGAATTCTGCTGAAGTTTAAAAATGCTACGGAACTCTTCCATTGTTCTCGGAATTCTGTTGAAGTTTAAAAATGCTACGGAACTCTTCCATTGTTCTCGGAATTCTGGTGAAGCTTAAAAATGGTACGGAACTCTTCCATTGTTCTCGGAATTCTGGTGAAGTTTAAAACTGCTGCGGAACTCTTCCATTGTTCTCGGATTTCTGCTGAAGTTTAAAAATGCTACGGAACTCTTCCATTGTTCTTGGAATTCTGTTGAAGTTTAAAATGCTACGGAACTTTTCCATTCTTCTCAGAATTCTGCTGAAGTTTATAAATGCTACGGTACTCTTCCATTGTTCTTGGGTATTCTGCTGAAGTTTAAAAATGTTACGGATCACTTCCATTGTTCTTCAGAATTCTGATGAAGTTTAAAAATGCTATGGAACACTTCCATTGTTCTTCACAATTCTGCTGAAGTTTAAAAATGCTACGGAACTCTTCCATTGTTCTTCAGAATTCTGCTGAAGTTTAAAAATGCTACGGAACTCTTCCATTGTTCTGGGAATTCTGGTGAAGTTTAAAAATGGTACGGAACTCTTCCATTGTTCTCGGAATTCTGGTGAAGTTTAAAAATGGTACGGAACTCTTCCATTGTTCTCGGAATTCTGGTGAAGTTTAAAACTGCTGCGGAACTCTTCCATTGTTCTCGGATTTCTGCTGAAGTTTAAAAATGCTACGGAACTCTTCCATTGTTCTTGGAATTCTGTTGAAGTTTAAAATGCTACGGAACTCTTCCATTGTTCTCAGAATTCTGCTGAAGTTTATAAATGCTACGGTACTCTTCCATTGTTCTTGGGTATTCTGCTGAAGTTTAAAAATGTTACGGATCACTTCCATTGTTCTTCAGAATTCTGATGAAGTTTAAAAATGCTATGGAACACTTCCATTGTTCTTGGAATTCTGCTGAAGTTTAAAAATGCTACGGAACTCTTCCATTGTTCTTCGGAATTCTGCTGAAGTTTAAAAATGCTACGGAACTTTTCCATTGTTCTTCGGAATTCTGATGAAGTTTAAAAATGCTACGGAACTCTTCCATTGTTCTTCGGAATTCTGCTGAAGTTTAAAAATGCTACGGAACTCTTCCATTGTTCTCGGAATTCTGTTGAAGTTTAAAAATGCTACGGAACTCTTCCATTGTTCTCGTAATTCTGGTGAAGTTTAAAAATGCTACGGAACTCTTCCATTGTTCTTCGGAATTCTGCTGAAGTTTAAAAATGCTACGGAACTCTTCCATTGTTCTCGGAATTCTGTTGAAGTTTAAAAATGCTACGGAACTCTTCCATTGTTCTCGGAATTCTGGTGAAGCTTAAAAATGGTACGGAACTCTTCCATTGTTCTCGGAATTCTGGTGAAGTTTAAAACTGCTGCGGAACTCTTCCATTGTTCTCGGATTTCTGCTGAAGTTTAAAAATGCTACGGAACTCTTCCATTGTTCTTGGAATTCTGTTGAAGTTTAAAATGCTATGGAACTCTTCCATTGTTCTCAGAATTCTGCTGAAGTTTATAAATGCTACGGTACTCTTCCATTGTTCTTGGGTATTCTGCTGAAGTTTAAAAATGTTACGGATCACTTCCATTGTTCTTCAGAATTCTGATGAAGTTTAAAAATGCTATGGAACACTTGCATTGTTCTTCGCAATTCTGCTGAAGTTTAAAAATGCTACGGAACTCTTCCATTGTTCTTCAGAATTCTGCTGAAGTTTAAAAATGCTACGGAACTCTTCCATTGTTCTGGGAATTCTGGTGAAGTTTAAAAATGGTACGGAACTCTTCCATTGTTCTCGGAATTCTGGTGAAGTTTAAAAATGGTACGGAACTCTTCCATTGTTCTCGGAATTCTGGTGAAGTTTAAAACTGCTGCGGAACTCTTCCATTGTTCTCGGATTTCTGCTGAAGTTTAAAAATGCTGCGGAACTCTTCCATTGTTCGTGGAATTCTGTTGAAGTTTAAAATGCTACGGAACTCTTCCATTGTTCTCAGAATTCTGCTGAAGTTTATAAATGCTACGGTACTCTTCCATTGTTCTTGGGTATTCTGCTGAAGTTTAAAAATGTTACGGATCACTTCCATTGTTCTTCAGAATTCTGATGAAGTTTAAAAATGCTATGGAACACTTCCATTGTTCTTCGGAATTCTGCTGAAGTTTAAAAATGCTACGGAACTCTTCCATTGTTCTTCGGAATTCTGCTGAAGTTTAAAAATGCTACGGAACTTTTCCATTGTTCTTCGGAATTCTGATGAAGTTTAAAAATGCTACGGAACTCTTCCATTGTTCTTCGGAATTCTGCTGAAGTTTAAAAATGCTACGGAACTCTTCCATTGTTCTCGGAATTCTGTTGAAGTTTAAAAATGCTACAGAACTTTTCCATTGTTCTCGTAATTCTGGTGAAGTTTAAAAATGCTACGGAACTCTTCCATTGTTCTCGGAATTCTGGTGAAGTTTAAAAATGCTACGGAACTTTTCCATTGTTCTTCGGAATTCTGATGAAGTTTAAAAATGCTACGGAACTCTTCCATTGTTCTTCGGAATTCTGCTGAAGTTTAAAAATGCTACGGAACTCTTCCATTGTTCTCGGAATTCTGTTGAAGTTTAAAAATGCTACGGAACTCTTCCATTGTTCTAGTAATTCTGGTGAAGTTTAAAAATGCTACGGAACTCTTCCATTGTTCTCGGAATTCTGCTGAAGTTTAAAAATGCTACGGAACTCTTCCATTGTTCTTCGGAATTCTGCTGAAGTTTAAAAATGCTACGGAACTTTTCCATTGTTCTTTGGAATTCTGATGAATTTTAAAAATGCTACGGAACTCTTCCATTGTTCTTCGGAATTCTGCTGAAGTTTAAAAATGCTACGGAACTCTTCCATTGTTCTTCGGAATTCTGCAGAAGTTAAAAAATGCTACGGAACTCTTCCATTGTTCGTGGAATTCTTGTGAAGTTTAAAAATGCTACGGAACTCTTCCATTGTTCTCAGAATTCTTCTGAAGTTTATAAATTCTATGGTACTCTTCCATTGTTCTTGGGAATTCTGCTGAAGTTTAAAAATGTTACGGATCATTTCCATTGTTCTTCGGAATTCTGCTGAAGTTTAAAAATGCTACGGAACTCCTCCATTGTTCTTCGGAATTCTGCTGAAGTTTAAAAATGCTACGGAACTCTTCGATTTTTCTTCGGGATTCTGCTGAAGTTTAAAAATGCTACGGAACTCTTCCATTGCTTTGCAGAATTCTGCTGAAGTTTAAAAATGCTACGGAACTCTTCCATTGTTATTCTTAATTCTACTGAAGTTTAAAAATGCTACGGAACTCTTCCATTGTTCTTCGGAATTCTGCTGAAGTTTAAAAATGCTACGGAACTCTTCCATTGTTCTTCTGAGTTCTGCTGAAGTTTAAAAATGCTACGGAACTCTTCCATTGTTCTTCGGAATTCTGATGAAGTTTAAAACTGCAACGGAACTCTTCCATTGTTCTTCGGAATTCTGCTGAAGTTTAAAAATGCTACGGAACTCTTCCATTGTTCTTCGGAATTCTGCTGAAGTTTAAAAATGCTACGGAACTCTTACATTGTTCTTCTGATTCTGCTGAAGTTTAAAAATGCTACGGAACTCTTCCATTGTTCTTCGGAATTCTGATGAAGCCTAAAACTGCAACGCAACTCTTCCATTGTTCTTCGGAATTCTGCTGAAGTTTAAAAATGCTACGGAACTCTTCCATTGTTCATCGGAATTCTGCTGAAGTTTAAAAATGCTACGGAACTTTTCCATTGTTCTTTGGAATTCTGATGAATTTTAAAAATGCTACGGAACTCTTCCATTGTTCTTCGGAATTCTGCTGAAGTTTAAAAATGCTACGGAACTCTTCCATTGTTCTTCGGAATTCTGCAGAAGTTAAAAAATGCTACGGAACTCTTCCATTGTTCTCAGAATTCTTCTGAAGTTTATAAATTCTATGGTACTCTTCCATTGTTCTTGGGAATTCTGCTGAAGTTTAAAAATGTTACGGATCATTTCCTTTGTTCTTCAGAATTCTGATGAAGTTTAAAAATGCTATGGAACACTTCCATTGTTCTTCGGAATTCTGCTGAAGTTTAAAAATGCTACGGAACTCTTCCATTGTTCTTCGGAATTCTGATGAAGTTTAAAAATGCTACGGAACTTTTCCATTGTTCTTCGGAATTCTGATGAAGTTTAAAAATGCTATGGAACTCTTACATTGTTCTTCTGAATTCTGCTGAAGTTTAAAAATGCTACGGAACTCTTCCATTGTTCTTCGGAATTCTGATGAAGCCTAAAACTGCAACGGAACTCTTCCATTGCTCTTCGGAATTCTGCTGAAGTTTAAAAATGCTTCAGAACTCTTCTATTGTTCTTCGGAATTCTGCTGAAGTTTAAAAATGCTACGGAACTCTTCCATTGTTCTCGGAATTCTGCTGAAGTTTAAAAATGCTACGGAACTCTTCCATTGTTCTCGGAATTCTGGTGAAGTTTAAAAATGCTACGGAACTCTTTCATTGTTCTCGGAATTCTGGTGAAGTTTAAAAATGGTACGGAACTCTTCTATTGTTCTCGGAATTCTGGTGAAGTTTAAAACTGCTGCGGAACTCTTCCATTGTTCTCGGATTTCTGCTGAAGTTTAAAAATGCTACGGAACTCTTCCATTGTTCTTGGAATTCTGCGGAAGTTTATAAATGCTACGGTACTCTTCCATTGTTCTTGGGTATTCTGCTGAAGTTTAAAAATGTTACGGATCACTTCCATTGTTCTTCGGAATTCTGCTGAAGTTTAAAAATGCTACGGAACTCTTCCATTGTTCTTCGGAATTCTGCTGAAGTTTAAAAATGCTACGGAACTTTTCCATTGTTCTTCGGAATTTTGATGAAGTTTAAAAATGCTACGGAACTCTTCCATTGTTCTTCGGAATTCTGCTGAAGTTTAAAAATGCTACGGAACTCTTCCATTGTTCTCGGAATTTTGTTGAAGTTTAAAAATGCTACGGAACTCTTCCATTGTTCTCGTAATTCTGGTGAAGTTTAAAAATGCTACGGAACTCTTCCATTGTTCTCGGAATTCTGCTGAAGTTTAAAAATGCTACGGAACTCTTCCATTGTTCTTCGGAATTCTGCTGAAGTTTAAAAATGCTACGGAACTTTTCCATTGTTCTTTGGAATTCTGATGAATTTTAAAAATGCTACGGAACTCTTCCATTGTTCTTCGGAATTCTGCAGAAGTTAAAAAATGCTACGGAACTCTTCCATTGTTCTCAGAATTCTTCTGAAGTTTATAAATTCTATGGTACTCTTCCATTGTTCTTGGGAATTCTGCTGAAGTTTAAAAATGTTACGGATCATTTCCATTGTTCTTCAGAATTCTGATGAAGTTTAAAAATGCTATGGAACACTTCCATTGTTCTTCGGAATTCTGCTGAAGTTTAAAAATGCTACGGAACTCTTCCATTGTTCTTTGGAATTCTGCTAAAGTTTAAAAATGCTACGGAACTTTTCCATTGTTCTTCGGAATTCTGATGAAGTTTAAAAATGCTACGGAACTCTTACATTGTTCTTCTGAATTCTGCTGAAGTTTAAAAATGCTACGGAACTCTTCCATTTTTCTTCGGAATTCTGATGAAGCCTAAAACTGCACCGGAACTCTTCCATTGTTCTTCGGAATTCTGCTGAAGTTTAAAAATGCTTCGGAACTCTTCCATTGTTCTTCGGAATTCTGCTGAAGTTTAAAAATGCTACGGAACTCTTCCATTGTTCTCAGAATTCTGCTGAAGTTTAAAAATGCTACGGAACTCTTCCATTGTTTTCGGAATTCTGGTGAAGTTTAAAAATGCTACGGAACTCTTCCATTGTTCTCGGAATTCTGCTGAAGTTTAAAAATGCTACGGAACTCTTCCATTGTTCTTCGGAATTCTGCAGAAGTTTAAAAATGCTACGGAACTCTTCCATTGTTCTTCGGAATTCTGCTGAAGTTTAAAAATGCTATGGAACTCTTCCATTGTTCTCAGAATTCTGCTGAAGTATAAAAATGTTACGGAACTTTTCCATTGTTCTTCGGAATTCTGACGAAGTTTAAAAAGGCTACGGAACTCTTCCATTGTTCTTCAGAATTCTGCTGAAGTTTAAAAATGCTACGGATCTCTTCCATTGTTCTTCGGAATTCTGCAGAAGTTTAAAAATGCTACGGATCTCTTCGATTGTTCTTCGGAATTCTGCTGAAGTTTAAAAATGCTACGGAACTCTTCCATTGCTTTGCAGAATTCTGCTGAAGTTTAAAAATGCTACGGAACTCTTCCATTGTTCTTCGGAAATCTGCTGAAGTTTAAAAATGCTACGGAACACTTTCTTTGTTCTTCGGAATTCTGCTGAAGTTTAAAAATGCTACGGTACTCTTCCATTGTTCACGGAATTCTGGTGAAGTTTAAAAATGCTACGGAACTCTTCCATTGTTATTCTTAATTCTACTGAAGTTTAAAAATGCTACGGAACTCTTCCATTGTTCTTCAGAATTCTGCTGAAGTTTAAAAATGCTACGGAACTCTTCCATTGTTCTTCGGAATTCTGCTGTAGTTTAAAAATGCTACGGAACACTTCCATTGTTCTCGGAATTCTGGTGAAGTTTAAAAATGCTACGGAACTCTTCCATTGTTCTCGGAATTCTGGTGAAGCTTAAAAATGGTACGGAACTCTTCCATTGTTCTCGGAATTCTGGTGAAGTTTAAAACTGCTGCGGAACTCTTCCATTGTTCTCGGATTTCTGCTGAAGTTTAAAAATGCTACGGAACTCTTCCATTGTTCTTGGAATTCTGTTGAAGTTTAAAATGCTACGGAACTCTTCCATTGTTCTCAGAATTCTGCTGAAGTTTATAAATGCTACGGTACTCTTCCATTGTTCTTGGGTATTCTGCTGAAGTTTAAAAATGTTACGGATCACTTCCATTGTTCTTCAGAATTCTGATGAAGTTTAAAAATGCTATGGAACACTTCCATTGTTCTTCGCAATTCTGCTGAAGTTTAAAAATGCTACGGAACTCTTCCATTGTTCTTCAGAATTCTGCTGAAGTTTAAAAATGCTACGGAACTCTTCCATTGTTCTGGGAATTCTGGTGAAGTTTAAAAATGGTACGGAACTCTTCCATTGTTCTCGGAATTCTGGTGAAGTTTAAAAATGGTACGGAACTCTTCCATTGTTCTCGGAATTCTGGTGAAGTTTAAAACTGCTGCGGAACTCTTCCATTGTTCTCGGATTTCTGCTGAAGTTTAAAAATGCTACGGAACTCTTCCATTGTTCTTGGAATTCTGTTGAAGTTTAAAATGCTACGGAACTCTTCCATTGTTCTCAGAATTCTGCTGAAGTTTATAAATGCTACGGTACTCTTCCATTGTTCTTGGGTATTCTGCTGAAGTTTAAAAATGTTACGGATCACTTCCATTGTTCTTCAGAATTCTGATGAAGTTTAAAAATGCTATGGAACACTTCCATTGTTCTTCGGAATTCTGCTGAAGTTTAAAAATGCTACGGAACTCTTCCATTGTTCTTCGGAATTCTGCTGAAGTTTAAAAATGCTACGGAACTTTTCCATTGTTCTTCAGAATTCTGATGAAGTTTAAAAATGCTACGGAACTCTTCCATTGTTCTTCGGAATTCTGCTGAAGTTTAAAAATGCTACGGAACTCTTCCATTGTTCTCGGAATTCTGTTGAAGTTTAAAAATGCTACGGAACTCTTCCATTGTTCTCGTAATTCTGGTGAAGTTTAAAAATGCTACGGAACTCTTCCATTGTTCTTCGGAATTCTGCTGAAGTTTAAAAATGCTACGGAACTCTTCCATTGTTCTCGGAATTCTGTTGAAGTTTAAAAATGCTACGGAACTCTTCCATTGTTCTCGGAATTCTGGTGAAGCTTAAAAATGGTACGGAACTCTTCCATTGTTCTCGGAATTCTGGTGAAGTTTAAAACTGCTGCGGAACTCTTCCATTGTTCTCGGATTTCTGCTGAAGTTTAAAAATGCTACGGAACTCTTCCATTGTTCTTGGAATTCTGTTGAAGTTTAAAATGCTACGGAACTTTTCCATTGTTCTCAGAATTCTGCTGAAGTTTATAAATGCTACGGTACTCTTCCATTGTTCTTGGGTATTCTGCTGAAGTTTAAAAATGTTACGGATCACTTCCATTGTTCTTCAGAATTCTGATGAAGTTTAAAAATGCTATGGAACACTTCCATTGTTCTTCACAATTCTGCTGAAGTTTAAAAATGCTACGGAACTCTTCCATTGTTCTTCAGAATTCTGCTGAAGTTTAAAAATGCTACGGAACTCTTCCATTGTTCTGGGAATACTGGTGAAGTTTAAAAATGGTACGGAACTCTTCCATTGTTCTCGGAATTCTGGTGAAGTTTAAAAATGGTACGGAACTCTTCCATTGTTCTCGGAATTCTGGTGAAGTTTAAAACTGCTGCGGAACTCTTCCATTGTACTCGGATTTCTGCTGAAGTTTAAAAATGCTACGGAACTCTTCCATTGTTCTTGGAATTCTGTTGAAGTTTAAAATGCTACGGAACTCTTCCATTGTTCTCAGAATTCTGCTGAAGTTTATAAATGCTACGGTACTCTTCCATTGTTCTTGGGTATTCTGCTGAAGTTTAAAAATGTTACGGATCACTTCCATTGTTCTTCAGAATTCTGATGAAGTTTAAAAATGCTATGGAACACTTCCATTGTTCTTGGAATTCTGCTGAAGTTTAAAAATGCTACGGAACTCTTCCATTGTTCTTCGGAATTCTGCTGAAGTTTAAAAATGCTACGGAACTTTTCCATTGTTCTTCGGAATTCTGATGAAGTTAAAAAATGCTACGGAACTCTTCCATTGTTCTTCGGAATTCTGCTGAAGTTTAAAAATGCTACGGAACTCTTCCATTGTTCTCGGAATTCTGTTGAAGTTTAAAAATGCTACGGAACTCTTCCATTGTTCTCGTAATTCTGGTGAAGTTTAAAAATGCTACGGAACTCTTCCATTGTTCTTCGGAATTCTGCTGAAGTTTAAAAATGCTACGGAACTCTTCCATTGTTCTCGGAATTCTGTTGAAGTTTAAAAATGCTACGGAACTCTTCCATTGTTCTCGGAATTCTGGTGAAGCTTAAAAATGGTACGGAACTCTTCCATTGTTCTCGGAATTCTGGTGAAGTTTAAAACTGCTGCGGAACTCTTCCATTGTTCTCGGATTTCTGCTGAAGTTTAAAAATGCTACGGAACTCTTCCATTGTTCTTTGAATTCTGTTGAAGTTTAAAATGCTACGGAACTCTTCCATTGTTCTCAGAATTCTGCTGAAGTTTATAAATGCTACGGTACTCTTCCATTGTTCTTGGGTATTCTGCTGAAGTTTAAAAATGTTACGGATCACTTCCATTGTTCTTCAGAATTCTGATGAAGTTTAAAAATGCTATGGAACACTTCCATTGTTCTTCGCAATACTGCTGAAGTTTAAAAATGCTACGGAACTCTTCCATTGTTCTTCAGAATTCTGCTGAAGTTTAAAAATGCTACGGAACTCTTCCATTGTTCTGGGAATTCTGGTGAAGTTTAAAAATGGTACGGAACTCTTCCATTGTTCTCGGAATTCTGGTGAAGTTTAAAAATGGTACGGAACTCTTCCATTGTTCTCGGAATTCTGGTGAAGTTTAAAACTGCTGCGGAACTCTTCCATTGTTCTCGGATTTCTGCTGAAGTTTAAAAATGCTGCGGAACTCTTCCATTGTTCGTGGAATTCTGTTGAAGTTTAAAATGCTACGGAACTCTTCCATTGTTCTCAGAATTCTGCTGAAGTTTATAAATGCTACGGTACTCTTCCATTGTTCTTTGGTATTCTGCTGAAGTTTAAAAATGTTACGGATCACTTCCATTGTTCTTCAGAATTCTGATGAAGTTTAAAAATGCTATGGAACACTTCCATTGTTCTTCGGAATTCTGCTGAAGTTTAAAAATGCTACGGAACTCTTCCATTGTTCTTCGGAATTCTGCTGAAGTTTAAAAATGATACGGAACTTTTCCATTGT
Source organism: Phyllobates terribilis (assembly GCF_046119375.1). Taxonomy (NCBI): domain Eukaryota; kingdom Metazoa; phylum Chordata; class Amphibia; order Anura; family Dendrobatidae; genus Phyllobates; species Phyllobates terribilis. Next base: position 1,619,064 of record NW_027363069.1, on the reverse strand, counting down.
TCTTCGGAATTCTGCTGAAGTTTAAAAATGCTACGGAACTCTTCCATTGTTCTTCGGAATTTTGCTGAAGTTTAAAAATGCTACGGAACTCTTCCATTGTTCTCGGAATTCTGTTGAAGTTTAAAAATGCTACAGAACTCTTCCATTGTTCTCGTAACTCTGGTGAAGTTTAAAAATGCTACGGAACTCTTCCATTGTTCTCGGAATTCTGGTGAAGTTTAAAAATGCTACGGAACTTTTCCATTGTTCTTCGGAATTCTGATGAAGTTTAAAAATGCTACGGAACTCTTCCATTGTTCTTCGGAATTCTGCTGAAGTTTAAAAATGGTACGGAACTCTTCCATTGTTCTCGGAATTCTGGTGAAGTTTAAAAATGGTACGGAACTCTTCCATTGTTCTCGGAATTCTGGTGAAGTTTAAAACTGCTGCGGAACTCTTCCATTGTTCTCGGATTTCTGCTGAAGCTTAAAAGTGCTGCGGAACTCTTCCATTGTTCGTGGAATTCTGTTGAAGTTTAAAATGCTACGGAACTCTTCCATTGTTCTCAGAATTCTGCTGAAGTTTATAAATGCTACGGTACTCTTCCATTGTTCTTTGGTATTCTGCTGAAGTTTAAAAATGTTACGGATCACTTCCATTGTTCTTCAGAATGCTGATGAAGTTTAAAAATGCTATGGAACACTTCCATTGTTCTTCGGAATTCTGCTGAAGTTTAAAAATGCTACGGAACTCTTCCATTGTTCTTCGGAATTCTGCTGAAGTTTAAAAATGATACGGAACTTTTCCATTGTTCTTCGGAATTCTGATGAAGTTTAAAAATGCTACGGAACTCTTCCATTGTTCTTCGGAATTCTGCTGAAGTTTAAAAATGCTACGGAACTCTTCCATTGTTCTCGGAATTCTGTTGAAGTTTAAAAATGCTACAGAACTCTTCCATTGTTCTCGTAATTCTGGTGAAGTTTAAAAATGCTACGGAACTCTTCCATTGTTCTCGGAATTCTGGTGAAGTTTAAACATGCTACGGAACTTTTCCATTGTTCTTCGGAATTCTGATGAAGTTTAAAAATGCTACGGAACTCTTCCATTGTTCTTCGGAATTCTGCTGAAGTTTAAAAATGCTACGGAACTCTTCCATTGTTCTCGGAATTCTGTTGAAGTTTAAAAATGCTACGGAACTCTTCCATTGTTCTAGTAATTCTGGTGAAGTTTAAAAATGCTACGGAACTCTTCCATTGTTCTCGGAATTCTGCTGAAGTTTAAAAATGCTACGGAACTCTTCCATTGTTCTTCGGAATTCTGCTGAAGTTTAAAAATGCTACGGAACTTTTCCATTGTTCTTTGGAATTCTGATGAATTTTAAAAATGCTACGGAACTCTTCCATTGTTCTTCGGAATTCTGCTGAAGTTTAAAAATGCTACGGAACTCTTCCATTGTTCATCGGAATTCTGCAGAAGTTAAAAAACGCTACGGAACTCTTCCATTGTTCGTGGAATTCTTGTGAAGTTTAAAAATGCTACGGAACTCTTCCATTGTTCTCAGAATTCTTCTGAAGTTTATAAATTCTATGGTACTCTTCCATTGTTCTTGGGAATTCTGCTGAAGTTTAAAAATGTTACGGATCATTTCCATTGTTCTTCGGAATTCTGCTGAAGTTTAAAAATGCTACGGAACTCCTCCATTGTTCTTCGGAATTCTGCTGAAGTTTAAAAATGCTACGGAACTCTTCGATTTTTCTTCAGAATTCTGCTGAAGTTTAAAAATGCTACGGAACTCTTCCATTGCTTTGCAGAATTCTGCTGAAGTTTAAAAATGCTACGGAACTCTTCCATTGTTATTCTTAATTCTACTGAAGTTTAAAAATGCTACGGAACTCTTCCATTGTTCTTCGGAATTCTGCTGAAGTTTAAAAATGCTACGGAACTCTTCCATTGTTCTTCTGAGTTCTGCTGAAGTTTAAAAATGCTACGGAACTCTTCCATTGTTCTTCGGAATTCTGATGAAGTTTAAAACTGCAACGGAACTCTTCTATTGTTCTTCGGAATTCTGCTGAAGTTTAAAAATGCTACGGAACTCTTCCATTGTTCTTCGGAATTCTGCTGAAGTTTAAAAATGCTACGGAACTCTTACGTTGTTCTTCTGAATTCTGCTGAAGTTTAAAAATGCTACGGAACTCTTCCATTGTTCTTCGGAATTCTGATGAAGCCTAAAACTGCAACGCAACTCTTCCATTGTTCTTCGGAATTCTGCTGAAGTTTAAAAATGCTACGGAACTCTTCCATTGTTCTTCGGAATTCTGCTGAAGTTTAAAAATGCTACGGAACTTTTCCATTGTTCTTTGGAATTCTGATGAATTTTAAAAATGCTACGGAACTCTTCCATTGTTCTTCGGAATTCTGCTGAAGTTTAAAAATGCTACGGAACTCTTCCATTGTTCTTCGGAATTCTGCAGAAGTTAAAAAATGCTACGGAACTCTTCCATTGTTCTCAGAATTCTTCTGAAGTTTATAAATTCTATGGTACTCTTCCATTGTTCTTGGGAATTCTGCTGAAGTTTAAAAATGTTACGGATCATTTCCATTGTTCTTCAGAATTCTGATGAAGTTTAAAAATGCTATGGAACACTTCCATTGTTCTTCGGAATTCTGCTGAAGTTTAAAAATGCTACGGAACTCTTCCATTGTTCTTCGGAATTCTGATGAAGTTTAAAAATGCTACGGAACTTTTCCATTGTTCTTCGGAATTCTGATGAAGTTTAAAAATGCTATGGAACTCTTACATTGTTCTTCTGAATTCTGCTGAAGTTTAAAAATGCTACGGAACTCTTCCATTGTTCTTCGGAATTCTGATGAAGCCTAAAACTGCAACGGAACTCTTCCATTTTTCTTCGGAATTCTGCTGAAGTTTAAAAATGCTTCGGAACTCTTCTATTGTTCTTCGGAATTCTGCTGAAGCTTAAAAATGCTACGGAACTCTTCCATTGTTCTCGGAATTCTGCTGAAGTTTAAAAATGCTACGGAACTCTTCCATTGTTCTCGGAATTCTGGTGAAGTTTAAAAATGCTACGGAACTCTTTCATTGTTCTCGGAATTCTGGTGAAGTTTAAAAATGGTACGGAACTCTTCTATTGTTCTCGGAATTCTGGTGAAGTTTAAAACTGCTGCGCAACTCTTCCATTGTTCTCGGATTTCTGCTGAAGTTTAAAAATGCTACGGAACTCTTCCATTGTTCTTCGGAATTCTGCTGAAGTTTAAAAATGCTTCGGAACTCTTCCATTGTTCTTCGGAATTCTGCTGAAGTTTAAAAATGCTACGGAACTCTTCCATTGTTCTCAGAATTCTGCTGAAGTTTAAAAATGCTACGGAACTCTTCCATTGTTCTCGGAATTCTGGTGAAGTTTAAAAATGCTACGGAACTCTTCCATTGTTCTCGGAATTCTGCTGAAGTTTAAAAATGCTACGGAACTCTTCCATTGTTCTTCGGAATTCTGCTGAAGTTTAAAAATGCTATGGAACTCTTCCATTGTTCTCGGAATTCTGCTGAAGTATAAAAATGTTACGGAACTTTTCCATTGTTCTTCGGAATTCTGACGAAGTTTAAAAAGGCTACGGAACTCTTCCATTGTTCTTCAGAATTCTGCTGAAGTTTAAAAATGCTACGGAACTCTTCCATTGTTCTTCGGAATTCTGCAGAAGTTTAAAAATGCTACGGATCTCTTCGATTGTTCTTCGGAATTCTGCTGAAGTTTAAAAATGCTACGGAACTCTTCCATTGCTTTGCAGAATTCTGCTGAAGTTTAAAAATGCTACGGAACTCTTCCATTGTTCTTCGGAAATCTGCTGAAGTTTAAAAATGCTACGGAACACTTTCTTTGTTCTTCGGAATTCTGCTGAAGTTTAAAAATGCTACGGTACTCTTCCATTGTTCACGGAATTCTGGTGAAGTTTAAAAATGCTACGGAACTCTTCCATTGTTATTCTTAATTCTACTGAAGTTTAAAAATGCTACGGAACTCTTCCATTGTTCTTCAGAATTCTGCTGAAGTTTAAAAATGCTACGGAACTCTTCCATTGTTCTTCGGAATTCTGCTGAAGTTTAAAAATGCTACGGAACACTTCCATTGTTCTCGGAATTCTGGTGAAGTTTAAAAATGCTACGGAACTCTTCCATTGTTCTCGGAATTCTGGTGAAGCTTAAAAATGGTACGGAACTCTTCCATTGTTCTCGGAATTCTGGTGAAGTTTAAAACTGCTGCGGAACTCTTCCATTGTTCTCGGATTTCTGCTGAAGTTTAAAAATGCTACGGAACTCTTCCATTGTTCTTGGAATTCTGTTGAAGTTTAAAATGCTACGGAACTCTTCCATTGTTCTCAGAATTCTGCTGAAGTTTATAAATGCTACGGTACTCTTCCATTGTTCTTGGGTATTCTGCTGAAGTTTAAAAATGTTACGGATCACTTCCATTGTTCTTCAGAATTCTGATGAAGTTTAAAAATGCTATGGAACACTTCCATTGTTCTTCGCAATTCTGCTGAAGTTTAAAAATGCTACGGAACTCTTCCATTGTCCTTCAGAATTCTGCTGAAGTTTAAAAATGCTACGGAACTCTTCCATTGTTCTGGGAATTCTGGTGAAGTTTAAAAATGGTACGGAACTCTTCCATTGTTCTCGGAATTCTGGTGAAGTTTAAAAATGGTACGGAACTCTTCCATTGTTCTCGGAATTCTGGTGAAGTTTAAAACTGCTGCGGAACTCTTCCATTGTTCTCGGATTTCTGCTGAAGTTTAAAAATGCTACGGAACTCTTCCATTGTTCTTGGAATTCTGTTGAAGTTTAAAATGCTACGGAACTCTTCCATTGTTCTCAGAATTCTGCTGAAGTTTATAAATGCTACGGTACTCTTCCATTGTTCTTGGGTATTCTGCTGAAGTTTAAAAATGTTACGGATCACTTCCATTGTTCTTCAGAATTCTGATGAAGTTTAAAAATGCTATGGAACACTTCCATTGTTCTTCGGAATTCTGCTGAAGTTTAAAAATGCTACGGAACTCTTCCATTGTTCTTCGGAATTCTGCTGAAGTTTAAAACTGCTGCGGAACTCTTCCATTGTACTCGGATTTCTGCTGAAGTTTAAAAATGCTACGGAACTCTTCCATTGTTCTTGGAATTCTGTTGAAGTTTAAAATGCTACGGAACTCTTCCATTGTTCTCAGAATTCTGCTGAAGTTTATAAATGCTACGGTACTCTTCCATTGTTCTTGGGTATTCTGCTGAAGTTTAAAAATGTTACGGATCACTTCCATTGTTCTTCAGAATGCTGATGAAGTTTAAAAATGCTATGGAACACTTCCATTGTTCTTCGGAATTCTGCTGAAGTTTAAAAATGCTACGGAACTCTTCCATTGTTCTTCGGAATTCTGCTGAAGTTTAAAAATGATACGGAACTTTTCCATTGTTCTTCGGAATTCTGATGAAGTTTAAAAATGCTACGGAACTCTTCCATTGTTCTTCGGAATTCTGCTGAAGTTTAAAAATGCTACGGAACTCTTCCATTGTTCTCGGAATTCTGTTGAAGTTTAAAAATGCTACAGAACTCTTCCATTGTTCTCGTAATTCTGGTGAAGTTTAAAAATGCTACGGAACTCTTCCATTGTTCTCGGAATTCTGGTGAAGTTTAAACATGCTACGGAACTTTTCCATTGTTCTTCGGAATTCTGATGAAGTTTAAAAATGCTACGGAACTCTTCCATTGTTCTTCGGAATTCTGCTGAAGTTTAAAAATGCTACGGAACTCTTCCATTGTTCTCGGAATTCTGTTGAAGTTTAAAAATGCTACGGAACTCTTCCATTGTTCTAGTAATTCTGGTGAAGTTTAAAAATGCTACGGAACTCTTCCATTGTTCTCGGAATTCTGCTGAAGTTTAAAAATGCTACGGAACTCTTCCATTGTTCTTCGGAATTCTGCTGAAGTTTAAAAATGCTACGGAACTTTTCCATTGTTCTTTGGAATTCTGATGAATTTTAAAAATGCTACGGAACTCTTCCATTGTTCTTCGGAATTCTGCTGAAGTTTAAAAATGCTACGGAACTCTTCCATTGTTCATCGGAATTCTGCAGAAGTTAAAAAATGCTACGGAACTCTTCCATTGTTCGTGGAATTCTTGTGAAGTTTAAAAATGCTACGGAACTCTTCCATTGTTCTCAGAATTCTTCTGAAGTTTATAAATTCTATGGTACTCTTCCATTGTTCTTGGGAATTCTGCTGAAGTTTAAAAATGTTACGGATCATTTCCATTGTTCTTCGGAATTCTGCTGAAGTTTAAAAATGCTACGGAACTCCTCCATTGTTCTTCGGAATTCTGCTGAAGTTTAAAAATGCTACGGAACTCTTCGATTTTTCTTCAGAATTCTGCTGAAGTTTAAAAATGCTACGGAACTCTTCCATTGCTTTGCAGAATTCTGCTGAAGTTTAAAAATGCTACGGAACTCTTCCATTGTTATTCTTAATTCTACTGAAGTTTAAAAATGCTACGGAACTCTTCCATTGTTCTTCGGAATTCTGCTGAAGTTTAAAAATGCTACGGAACTCTTCCATTGTTCTTCTGAGTTCTGCTGAAGTTTAAAAATGCTACGGAACTCTTCCATTGTTCTTCGGAATTCTGATGAAGTTTAAAACTGCAACGGAACTCTTCTATTGTTCTTCGGAATTCTGCTGAAGTTTAAAAATGCTACGGAACTCTTCCATTGTTCTTCGGAATTCTGCTGAAGTTTAAAAATGCTACGGAACTCTTACGTTGTTCTTCTGAATTCTGCTGAAGTTTAAAAATGCTACGGAACTCTTCCATTGTTCTTCGGAATTCTGATGAAGCCTAAAACTGCAACGCAACTCTTCCATTGTTCTTCGGAATTCTGCTGAAGTTTAAAAATGCTACGGAACTCTTCCATTGTTCTTCGGAATTCTGCTGAAGTTTAAAAATGCTACGGAACTTTTCCATTGTTCTTTGGAATTCTGATGAATTTTAAAAATGCTACGGAACTCTTCCATTGTTCTTCGGAATTCTGCTGAAGTTTAAAAATGCTACGGAACTCTTCCATTGTTCTTCGGAATTCTGCAGAAGTTAAAAAATGCTACGGAACTCTTCCATTGTTCTCAGAATTCTTCTGAAGTTTATAAATTCTATGGTACTCTTCCATTGTTCTTGGGAATTCTGCTGAAGTTTAAAAATGTTACGGATCATTTCCATTGTTCTTCAGAATTCTGATGAAGTTTAAAAATGCTATGGAACACTTCCATTGTTCTTCGGAATTCTGCTGAAGTTTAAAAATGCTACGGAACTCTTCCATTGTTCTTCGGAATTCTGATGAAGTTTAAAAATGCTACGGAACTTTTCCATTGTTCTTCGGAATTCTGATGAAGTTTAAAAATGCTATGGAACTCTTACATTGTTCTTCTGAATTCTGCTGAAGTTTAAAAATGCTACGGAACTCTTCCATTGTTCTTCGGAATTCTGATGAAGCCTAAAACTGCAACGGAACTCTTCCATTGTTCTTCGGAATTCTGCTGAAGTTTAAAAATGCTTCGGAACTCTTCTATTGTTCTTCGGAATTCTGCTGAAGCTTAAAAATGCTACGGAACTCTTCCATTGTTCTCGGAATTCTGCTGAAGTTTAAAAATGCTACGGAACTCTTCCATTGTTCTCGGAATTCTGGTGAAGTTTAAAAATGCTACGGAACTCTTTCATTGTTCTCGGAATTCTGGTGAAGTTTAAAAATGGTACGGAACTCTTCTATTGTTCTCGGAATTCTGGTGAAGTTTAAAACTGCTGCGCAACTCTTCCATTGTTCTCGGATTTCTGCTGAAGTTTAAAAATGCTACGGAACTCTTCCATTGTTCTTCGGAATTCTGCTGAAGTTTAAAAATGCTTCGGAACTCTTCCATTGTTCTTCGGAATTCTGCTGAAGTTTAAAAATGCTACGGAACTCTTCCATTGTTCTCAGAATTCTGCTGAAGTTTAAAAATGCTACGGAACTCTTCCATTGTTCTCGGAATTCTGGTGAAGTTTAAAAATGCTACGGAACTCTTCCATTGTTCTCGGAATTCTGCTGAAGTTTAAAAATGCTACGGAACTCTTCCATTGTTCTTCGGAATTCTGCTGAAGTTTAAAAATGCTATGGAACTCTTCCATTGTTCTCGGAATTCTGCTGAAGTATAAAAATGTTACGGAACTTTTCCATTGTTCTTCGGAATTCTGACGAAGTTTAAAAAGGCTACGGAACTCTTCCATTGTTCTTCAGAATTCTGCTGAAGTTTAAAAATGCTACGGAACTCTTCCATTGTTCTTCGGAATTCTGCAGAAGTTTAAAAATGCTACGGATCTCTTCGATTGTTCTTCGGAATTCTGCTGAAGTTTAAAAATGCTACGGAACTCTTCCATTGCTTTGCAGAATTCTGCTGAAGTTTAAAAATGCTACGGAACTCTTCCATTGTTCTTCGGAAATCTGCTGAAGTTTAAAAATGCTACGGAACACTTTCTTTGTTCTTCGGAATTCTGCTGAAGTTTAAAAATGCTACGGTACTCTTCCATTGTTCACGGAATTCTGGTGAAGTTTAAAAATGCTACGGAACTCTTCCATTGTTATTCTTAATTCTACTGAAGTTTAAAAATGCTACGGAACTCTTCCATTGTTCTTCAGAATTCTGCTGTAGTTTAAAAATGCTACGGAACTCTTCCATTGTTCTTCGGAATTCTGCTGAAGTTTAAAAATGCTACGGAACACTTCCATTGTTCTCGGAATTCTGGTGAAGTTTAAAAATGCTACGGAACTCTTCCATTGTTCTCGGAATTCTGGTGAAGCTTAAAAATGGTACGGAACTCTTCCATTGTTCTCGGAATTCTGGTGAAGTTTAAAACTGCTGCGGAACTCTTCCATTGTTCTCGGATTTCTGCTGAAGTTTAAAAATGCTACGGAACTCTTCCATTGTTCTTGGAATTCTGTTGAAGTTTAAAATGCTACGGAACTCTTCCATTGTTCTCAGAATTCTGCTGAAGTTTATAAATGCTACGGTACTCTTCCATTGTTCTTGGGTATTCTGCTGAAGTTTAAAAATGTTACGGATCACTTCCATTGTTCTTCAGAATTCTGATGAAGTTTAAAAATGCTATGGAACACTTCCATTGTTCTTCGCAATTCTGCTGAAGTTTAAAAATGCTACGGAACTCTTCCATTGTTCTTCAGAATTCTGCTGAAGTTTAAAAATGCTACGGAACTCTTCCATTGTTCTGGGAATTCTGGTGAAGTTTAAAAATGGTACGGAACTCTTCCATTGTTCTCGGAATTCTGGTGAAGTTTAAAAATGGTACGGAACTCTTCCATTGTTCTCGGAATTCTGGTGAAGTTTAAAACTGCTGCGGAACTCTTCCATTGTTCTCGGATTTCTGCTGAAGTTTAAAAATGCTACGGAACTCTTCCATTGTTCTTGGAATTCTGTTGAAGTTTAAAATGCTACGGAACTCTTCCATTGTTCTCAGAATTCTGCTGAAGTTTATAAATGCTACGGTACTCTTCCATTGTTCTTGGGTATTCTGCTGAAGTTTAAAAATGTTACGGATCACTTCCATTGTTCTTCAGAATTCTGATGAAGTTTAAAAATGCTATGGAACACTTCCATTGTTCTTCGCAATTCTGCTGAAGTTTAAAAATGCTACGGAACTCTTCCATTGTTCTTCGGAATTCTGCTGAAGTTTAAAAATGCTACGGAACTTTTCCATTGTTCTTCAGAATTCTGATGAAGTTTAAAAATGCTACGGAACTCTTCCATTGTTCTTCGGAATTCTGCTGAAGTTTAAAAATGCTACGGAACTCTTCCATTGTTCTCGGAATTCTGTTGAAGTTTAAAAATGCTACGGAACTCTTCCATTGTTCTCGTAATTCTGGTGAAGTTTAAAAATGCTACGGAACTCTTCCATTGTTCTACGGAATTCTGCTGAAGTTTAAAAATGCTACGGACCTCTTCCATTGTTCTCGGAATTCTGTTGAAGTTTAAAAATGCTACGGAACTCTTCCATTGTTCTCGGAATTCTGGTGAAGCTTAAAAATGGTACGGAACTCTTCCATTGTTCTCGGAATTCTGGTGAAGTTTAAAACTGCTGCGGAACTCTTCCATTGTTCTCGGATTTCTGCTGAAGTTTAAAAATGCTACGGAACTCTTCCATTGTTCTTGGAATTCTGTTGAAGTTTAAAATGCTACGGAACTTTTCCATTGTTCTCAGAATTCTGCTGAAGTTTATAAATGCTACGGTACTCTTCCATTGTTCTTGGGTATTCTGCTGAAGTTTAAAATGTTACGGATCACTTCCATTGTACTTCAGAATTCTGATGAAGTTTAAAAATGCTATGGAACACTTCCATTGTTCTTCACAATTCTGCTGAAGTTTAAAAATGCTACGGAACTCTTCCATTGTTCTTCAGAATTCTGCTGAAGTTTAAAAATGCTACGGAACTCTTCCATTGTTCTGGGAATTCTGGTGAAGTTTAAAAATGGTACGGAACTCTTCCATTGTTCTCGGAATTCTGGTGAAGTTTAAAAATGGTACGGAACTCTTCCATTGTTCTCGGAATTCTGGTGAAGTTTAAAACTGCTGCGGAACTCTTCCATTGTACTCGGATTTCTGCTGAAGTTTAAAAATGCTACGGAACTCTTCCATTGTTCTTGGAATTCTGTTGAAGTTTAAAATGCTACGGAACTCTTCCATTGTTCTCAGAATTCTGCTGAAGTTTATAAATGCTACGGTACTCTTCCATTGTTCTTGGGTATTCTGCTGAAGTTTAAAAATGATACGTATCACTTCCATTGTTCTTCAGAATTCTGATGAAGTTTAAAAATGCTATGGAACACTTCCATTGTTCTTGGAATTCTGCTGAAGTTTAAAAATGCTACGGAACTCTTCCATTGTTCTCAGAATTCTTCTGAAGTTTATAAATTCTATGGTACTCTTCCATTGTTCTTGGGAATTCTGCTGAAGTTTAAAAATGTTACGGATCATTTCCATTGTTCTTCAGAATTCTGATGAAGTTTAAAAATGCTATGGAACACTTCCATTGTTCTTCGGAATTCTGCTGAAGTTTAAAAATGCTACGGAACTCTTCCATTGTTCTTCGGAATTCTGATGAAGTTTAAAAATGCTACGGAACTTTTCCATTGTTCTTCGGAATTCTGATGAAGTTTAAAAATGCTATGGAACTCTTACATTGTTCTTCTGAATTCTGCTGAAGTTTAAAAATGCTACGGAACTCTTCCATTGTTCTTCGGAATTCTGATGAAGCCTAAAACTGCAACGGAACTCTTCCATTGTTCTTCGGAATTCTGCTGAAGTTTAAAAATGCTTCGGAACTCTTCTATTGTTCTTCGGAATTCTGCTGAAGCTTAAAAATGCTACGGAACTCTTCCATTGTTCTCGGAATTCTGCTGAAGTTTAAAAATGCTACGGAACTCTTCCATTGTTCTCGGAATTCTGGTGAAGTTTAAAAATGCTACGGAACTCTTTCATTGTTCTCGGAATTCTGGTGAAGTTTAAAAATGGTACGGAACTCTTCTATTGTTCTCGGAATTCTGGTGAAGTTTAAAACTGCTGCGCAACTCTTCCATTGTTCTCGGATTTCTGCTGAAGTTTAAAAATGCTACGGAACTCTTACATTGTTCTTCGGAATTCTGCTGAAGTTTAAAAATGCTTCGGAACTCTTCCATTGTTCTTCGGAATTCTGCTGAAGTTTAAAAATGCTACGGAACTCTTCCATTGTTCTCAGAATTCTGCTGAAGTTTAAAAATGCTACGGAACTCTTCCATTGTTCTCGGAATTCTGGTGAAGTTTAAAAATGCTACGGAACTCTTCCATTGTTCTCGGAATTCTGCTGAAGTTTAAAAATGCTACGGAACTCTTCCATTGTTCTTCGGAATTCTGCTGAAGTTTAAAAATGCTATGGAACTCTTCCATTGTTCTCGGAATTCTGCTGAAGTATAAAAATGTTACGGAACTTTTCCATTGTTCTTCGGAATTCTGACGAAGTTTAAAAAGGCTACGGAACTCTTCCATTGTTCTTCAGAATTCTGCTGAAGTTTAAAAATGCTACGGAACTCTTCCATTGTTCTTCGGAATTCTGCAGAAGTTTAAAAATGCTACGGATCTCTTCGATTGTTCTTCGGAATTCTGCTGAAGTTTAAAAATGCTACGGAACTCTTCCATTGCTTTGCAGAATTCTGCTGAAGTTTAAAAATGCTACGGAACTCTTCCATTGTTCTTCGGAAATCTGCTGAAGTTTAAAAATGCTACGGAACACTTTCTTTGTTCTTCGGAATTCTGCTGAAGTTTAAAAATGCTACGGTACTCTTCCATTGTTCACGGAATTCTGGTGAAGTTTAAAAATGCTACGGAACTCTTCCATTGTTATTCTTAATTCTACTGAAGTTTAAAAATGCTACGGAACTCTTCCATTGTTCTTCAGAATTCTGCTGAAGTTTAAAAATGCTACGGAACTCTTCCATTGTTCTTCGGAATTCTGCTGAAGTTTAAAAATGCTACGGAACACTTCCATTGTTCTCGGAATTCTGGTGAAGTTTAAAAATGCTACGGAACTCTTCCATTGTTCTCGGAATTCTGGTGAAGCTTAAAAATGGTACGGAACTCTTCCATTGTTCTCGGAATTCTGGTGAAGTTTAAAACTGCTGCGGAACTCGTCCATTGTTCTCGGATTTCTGCTGAAGTTTAAAAATGCTACGGAACTCTTCCATTGTTCTTCGGAATTCTGCTGAAGTTTAAAAATGCTACGGAACTTTTCCATTGTTCTTCAGAATTCTGATGAAGTTTAAAAATGCTACGGAACTCTTCCATTGTTCTTCGGAATTCTGCTGAAGTTTAAAAATGCTACGGAACTCTTCCATTGTTCTCGGAATTCTGTTGAAGTTTAAAAATGCTACGGAACTCTTCCATTGTTCTCGTAATTCTGGTGAAGTTTAAAAATGCTACGGAACTCTTCCATTGTTCTACGGAATTCTGCTGAAGTTTAAAAATGCTACGGAACTCTTCCATTGTTCTCGGAATTCTGTTGAAGTTTAAAAATGCTACGGAACTCTTCCATTGTTCTCGGAATTCTGGTGAAGCTTAAAAATGGTACGGAACTCTTCCATTGTTCTCGGAATTCTGGTGAAGTTTAAAACTGCTGCGGAACTCTTCCATTGTTCTCGGATTTCTGCTGAAGTTTAAAAATGCTACGGAACTCTTCCATTGTTCTTGGAATTCTGTTGAAGTTTAAAATGCTACGGAACTTTTCCATTGTTCTCAGAATTCTGCTGAAGTTTATAAATGCTACGGTACTCTTCCATTGTTCTTGGGTATTCTGCTGAAGTTTAAAAATGTTACGGATCACTTCCATTGTACTTCAGAATTCTGATGAAGTTTAAAAATGCTATGGAACACTTCCATTGTTCTTCACAATTCTGCTGAAGTTTAAAAATGCTACGGAACTCTTCCATTGTTCTTCAGAATTCTGCTGAAGTTTAAAAATGCTACGGAACTCTTCCATTGTTCTGGGAATTCTGGTGAAGTTTAAAAATGGTACGGAACTCTTCCATTGTTCTCGGAATTCTGGTGAAGTTTAAAAATGGTACGGAACTCTTCCATTGTTCTCGGAATTCTGGTGAAGTTTAAAACTGCTGCGGAACTCTTCCATTGTACTCGGATTTCTGCTGAAGTTTAAAAATGCTACGGAACTCTTCCATTGTTCTTGGAATTCTGTTGAAGTTTAAAATGCTACGGAACTCTTCCATTGTTCTCAGAATTCTGCTGAAGTTTATAAATGCTACGGTACTCTTCCATTGTTCTTGGGTATTCTGCTGAAGTTTAAAAATGTTACGTATCACTTCCATTGTTCTTCAGAATTCTGATGAAGTTTAAAAATGCTATGGAACACTTCCATTGTTCTTGGAATTCTGCTGAAGTTTAAAAATGCTACGGAACTCTTCCATTGTTCTTCGGAATTCTGCTGAAGTTTAAAAATGCTACGGAACTTTTCCATTGTTCTTCGGAATTCTGATGAAGTTTAAAACTGCTGCGGAACTCTTCCATTGTTCTCGGATTTCTGCTGAAGTTTAAAAATGCTGCGGAACTCTTCCATTGTTTGTGGAATTCTGTTGAAGTTTAAAATGCTACGGAACTCTTCCATTGTTCTCAGAATTCTGCTGAAGTTTATAAATGCTACGGTACTCTTCCATTGTTCTTTGGTAGTCTGCTGAAGTTTAAAAATGTTACGGATCACTTCCATTGTTCTTCAGAATTCTGATGAAGTTTAAAAATGCTATGGAACACTTCCATTGTTCTTCGGAATTCTGCTGAAGTTTAAAAATGCTACGGAACTCTTCCATTGTTCTTCGGAATTCTGCTGAAGTTTAACAATGATACGGAACTTTTCCATTGTTCTTCGGAATTCTGATGAAGTTTAAAAATGCTACGGAACTCTTCCATTGTTCTTCGGAATTCTGCTGAAGTTTAAAAATGCTACGGAACTCTTCCATTGTTCTCGGAATTCTGTTGAAGTTTAAAAATGCTACAGAACTCTTCCATTGTTCTCGTAATTCTGGTGAAGTTTAAAAATGCTACGGAACTCTTCCATTGTTCTCGGAATTCTGGTGAAGTTTAAAAATGCTACGGAACTTTTCCATTGTTCTTCGGAATTCTGATGAAGTTTAAAAATGCTACGGAACTCTTCCATTGTTCTTCGGAATTCTGCTGAAGTTTAAAAATGCTACGGAACTCTTCCATTGTTCTCGGAATTCTGTTGAAGTTTAAAAATGCTACGGAACTCTTCCATTGTTCTAGTAATTCTGGTGAAGTTTAAAAATGCTACGGAACTCTTCCATTGTTCTAGTAATTCTGGTGAAGTTTAAAAATGCTACGGAACTCTTCCATTGTTCTCGGAATTCTGCTGAAGTTTAAAAATGCTACGGAACTTTTCCATTGTTCTTTGGAATTCTGATGAATTTTAAAAATGCTACGGAACTCTTCCATTGTTCTTCGGAATTCTGCTGAAGTTTAAAAATGCTACGGAACTCTTCCATTGTTCTTCGGAATTCTGCAGAAGTTAAAAAATGCTACGGAACTCTTCCATTGTTCGTGGAATTCTTGTGAAGTTTAAAAATGCTACGGAACTCTTCCATTGTTCTCAGAATTCTTCTGAAGTTTATAAATTCTATGGTACTCTTCCATTGTTCTTGGGAATTCTGCTGAAGTTTAAAAATGTTACGGATCATTTCCATTGTTCTTCGGAATTCTGCTGAAGTTTAAAAATGCTACGGAACTCCTCCATTGTTCTTCGGAATTCTGCTGAAGTTTAAAAATGCTACGGAACTCTTCGATTTTTCTTCGGAATTCTGCTGAAGTTTAAAAATGCTACGGAACTCTTCCATTGCTTTGCAGAATTCTGCTGAAGTTTAAAAATGCTACGGAACTCTTCCATTGTTATTCTTAATTCTACTGAAGTTTAAAAATGCTACGGAACTCTTCCATTGTTCTTCGGAATTCTGCTGAAGTTTAAAAATGCTACGGAACTCTTCCATTGTTCTTCTGAGTCCTACTGAAGTTTAAAAATGCTACGGAACTCTTCCATTGTTCTTCGGAATTCTGATGAAGTTTAAAACTGCAACGGAACTCTTCCATTGTTCTTCGGAATTCTGCTGAAGTTTAAAAATGCTACGGAACTCTTCCATTGTTCTTCGGAATTCTGCTGAAGTTTAAAAATGCTACGGAACTCTTACATTGTTCTTCTGAATTCTGCTGAAGTTTAAAAATGCTACGGAACTCTTCCATTGTTCTTCGGAATTCTGATGAAGCCTAAAACTGCAACGCAACTCTTCCATTGTTCTTCGGAATTCTGCTGAAGTTTAAAAATGCTACGGAACTCTTCCATTGTTCTTCGGAATTCTGCTGAAGTTTAAAAATGCTACGGAACTTTTCCATTGTTCTTTGGAATTCTGATGAATTTTAAAAATGCTACGGAACTCTTCCATTGTTCTTCGGAATTCTGCTGAAGTTTAAAATTGCTACGGAACTCTTCCATTGTTCTTCGGAATTCTGCAGAAGTTAAAAAATGCTACGGAACTCTTCCATTGTTCTCAGAATTCTTCTGAAGTTTATAAATTCTATGGTACTCTTCCATTGTTCTTGGGAATTCTGCTGAAGTTTAAAAATGTTACGGATCATTTCCATTGTTCTTCAGAATTCTGATGAAGTTTAAAAATGCTATGGAACACTTCCATTGTTCTTCGGAATTCTGCTGAAGTTTAAAAATGCTACGGAACTCTTCCATTGTTCTTCGGAATTCTGATGAAGTTTAAAAATGCTACGGAACTTTTCCATTGTTCTTCGGAATTCTGATGAAGTTTAAAAATGCTATGGAACTCTTACATTGTTCTTCTGAATTCTGCTGAAGTTTAAAAATGCTACGGAACTCTTCCATTGTTCTTCGGAATTCTGATGAAGCCTAAAACTGCAACGGAACTCTTCCATTGTTCTTCGGAATTCTGCTGAAGTTTAAAAATGCTTCGGAACTCTTCTATTGTTCTTCGGAATTCTGCTGAAGTTTAAAAATGCTACGGAACTCTTCCATTGTTCTCGGAATTCTGCTGAAGTTTAAAAATGCTACGGAACTCTTCCATTGTTCTCGGAATTCTGGTGAAGTTTAAAAATGCTACGGAACTCTTTCATTGTTCTCGGAATTCTGGTGAAGTTTAAAAATGGTACGGAACTCTTCTATTGTTCTTGGAATTCTGGTGAAGTTTAAAACTGCTGCGGAACTCTTCCATTGTTCTCGGATTTCTGCTGAAGTTTAAAAATGCTACGGAACTCTTCCATTGTTCTTGGAATTCTGCGGAAGTTTATAAATGCTACGGTACTCTTCCATTGTTCTTGGGTATTCTGCTGAAGTTTAAAAATGTTACGGATCACTTCCATTGTTCTTCAGAATTCTGATGAAGTTTAAAAATGCTATGGAACACTTCCATTGTTCTTCGGAATTCTGCTGAAGTTTAAAAATGCTACGGAACTCTTCCATTGTTCTTCGGAATTCTGCTGAAGTTTAAAAATGCTACGGAACTTTTCCATTGTTCTTCGGAATTTTGATGAAGTTTAAAAATGCTACGGAACTCTTCCATTGTTCTTCGGAATTCTGCTGAAGTTTAAAAATGCTACGGAACTCTTCCATTGTTCTCGGAATTCTGTTGAAGTTTAAAAATGCTACGGAACTCTTCCATTGTTCTCGTAATTCTGGTGAAGTTTAAAAATGCTACGGAACTCTTCCATTGTTCTCGGAATTCTGCTGAAGTTTAAAAATGCTACGGAACTCTTCCATTGTTCTTCGGAATTCTGCTGAAGTTTAAAAATGCTACGGAACTTTTCCATTGTTCTTTGGAATTCTGATGAATTTTAAAAATGCTACGGAACTCTTCCATTGTTCTTCGGAATTCTGCAGAAGTTAAAAAATGCTACGGAACTCTTCCATTGTTCTCAGAATTCTTCTGAAGTTTATAAATTCTATGGTACTCTTCCATTGTTCTTGGGAATTCTGCTGAAGTTTAAAAATGTTACGGATCACTTCCATTGTTCTTCAGAATTCTGATGAAGTTTAAAAATGCTATGGAACACTTCCATTGTTCTTCGCAATTCTGCTGAAGTTTAAAAATGCTACGGAACTCTTCCATTGTTCTTCAGAATTCTGCTGAAGTTTAAAAATGCTACGGAACTCTTCCATTGTTCTGGGAATTCTGGTGAAGTTTAAAAATGGTACGGAACTCTTCCATTGTTCTCGGAATTCTGGTGAAGTTTAAAAATGGTACGGAACTCTTCCATTGTTCTCGGAATTCTGCTGAAGTTTAAAAATGCTACGGAACTCTTCCATTGTTCTGGGAATTCTGCTGAAGTTTAAAAATGCTACGGAACTCTTCCATTGTTCTTCGGAATTCTGATGAAGCCTAAAACTGCAACGGAACTCTTCCATTGTTCTTCGGAATTCTGCTGAAGTTTAAAAATGCTTCGGAACTCTTCTATTGTTCTTCGGAATTCTGCTGAAGTTTAAAAATGCTACGGAACTCTTCCATTGTTCTCGGAATTCTGCTGAAGTTTAAAAATGCTACGGAACTCTTCCATTGTTCTCGGAATTCTGGTGAAGTTTAAAAATGCTACGGAACTCTTTCATTGTTCTCGGAATTCTGGTGAAGTTTAAAAATGGTACGGAACTCTTCTATTGTTCTTGGAATTCTGGTGAAGTTTAAAACTGCTGCGGAACTCTTCCATTGTTCTCGGATTTCTGCTGAAGTTTAAAAATGCTACGGAACTCTTCCATTGTTCTTGGAATTCTGCGGAAGTTTATAAATGCTACGGTACTCTTCCATTGTTCTTGGGTATTCTGCTGAAGTTTAAAAATGTTACGGATCACTTCCATTGTTCTTCAGAATTCTGATGAAGTTTAAAAATGCTATGGAACACTTCCATTGTTCTTCGGAATTCTGCTGAAGTTTAAAAATGCTACGGAACTCTTCCATTGTTCTTCGGAATTCTGCTGAAGTTTAAAAATGCTACGGAACTTTTCCATTGTTCTTCGGAATTTTGATGAAGTTTAAAAATGCTACGGAACTCTTCCATTGTTCTTCGGAATTCTGCTGAAGTTTAAAAATGCTACGGAACTCTTCCATTGTTCTCGGAATTCTGTTGAAGTTTAAAAATGCTACGGAACTCTTCCATTGTTCTCGTAATTCTGGTGAAGTTTAAAAATGCTACGGAACTCTTCCATTGTTCTCGGAATTCTGCTGAAGTTTAAAAATGCTACGGAACTCTTCCATTGTTCTTCGGAATTCTGCTGAAGTTTAAAAATGCTACGGAACTTTTCCATTGTTCTTTGGAATTCTGATGAATTTTAAAAATGCTACGGAACTCTTCCATTGTTCTTCGGAATTCTGCAGAAGTTAAAAAATGCTACGGAACTCTTCCATTGTTCTCAGAATTCTTCTGAAGTTTATAAATTCTATGGTACTCTTCCATTGTTCTTGGGAATTCTGCTGAAGTTTAAAAATGTTACGGATCACTTCCATTGTTCTTCAGAATTCTGATGAAGTTTAAAAATGCTATGGAACACTTCCATTGTTCTTCGCAATTCTGCTGAAGTTTAAAAATGCTACGGAACTCTTCCATTGTTCTTCAGAATTCTGCTGAAGTTTAAAAATGCTACGGAACTCTTCCATTGTTCTGGGAATTCTGGTGAAGTTTAAAAATGGTACGGAACTCTTCCATTGTTCTCGGAATTCTGGTGAAGTTTAAAAATGGTACGGAACTCTTCCATTGTTCTCGGAATTCTGCTGAAGTTTAAAAATGCTACGGAACTCTTCCATTGTTCTTCGGAATTCTGCAGAAGTTAAAAAATGCTACGGAACTCTTCCATTGTTCTCAGAATTCTTCTGAAGTTTATAAATTCTATGGTACTCTTCCATTGTTCTTGGGAATTCTGCTGAAGTTTAAAAATGTTACGGATCATTTCCATTGTTCTTCAGAATTCTGATGAAGTTTAAAAATGCTATGGAACACTTCCATTGTTCTTCGGAATTCTGCTGAAGTTTAAAAATGCTACGGAACTCTTCCATTGTTCTTCGGAATTCTGATGAAGTTTAAAAATGCTACGGAACTTTTCCATTGTTCTTCGGAATTCTGATGAAGTTTAAAAATGCTATGGAACTCTTACATTGTTCTTCTGAATTCTGCTGAAGTTTAAAAATGCTACGGAACTCTTCCATTGCTCTTCGGAATTCTGATGAAGCCTAAAACTGCAACGGAACTCTTCCATTGTTCTTCGGAATTCTGCTGAAGTTTAAAAATGCTTCGGAACTCTTCTATTGTTCTTCGGAATTCTGCTGAAGTTTAAAAATGCTACGGAACTCTTCCATTGTTCTCGGAATTCTGCTGAAGTTTAAAAATGCTACGGAACTCTTCCATTGTTCTCGGAATTCTGGTGAAGTTTAAAAATGCTACGGAACTCTTTCATTGTTCTCGGAATTCTGGTGAAGTTTAAAAATGCTACGGAACTCTTCTATTGTTCTCGGAATTCTGGTGAAGTTTAAAACTGCTGCGGAACTCTTCCATTGTTCTCGGATTTCTGCTGAAGTTTAAAAATGCTACGGAACTCTTCCATTGTTCTTGGAATTCTGCGGAAGTTTATAAATGCTACGGTACTCTTCCATTGTTCTTGGGTATTCTGCTGAAGTTTAAAAATGTTACGGATCACTTCCATTGTTCTTCAGAATTCTGATGAAGTTTAAAAATGCTATGGAACACTTCCATTGTTCTTCGGAATTCTGCTGAAGTTTAAAAATGCTATGGAACTTTTCCATTGTTCTTCGGAGAATTTTGATGAAGTTTAAAAATGCTAAGGAACTCTTCCATTGTTCTTCGGAATTCTGCTGAAGTTTAAAAATGCTACGGAACTCTTCCATTGTTCTCGGAATTCTGTTGAAGTTTAAAAATGCTACGGAACTCTTCCATTGTTCTCGTAATTCTGGTGAAGTTTAAAAATGCTACGGAACTCTTCCATTGTTCTCGGAATTCTGCTGAAGTTTAAAAATGCTACGGAACTCTTCCATTGTTCTTCGGAATTCTGCTGAAGTTTAAAAATGCTACGGAACTTTTCCATTGTTCTTTGGAATTCTGATGAATTTTAAAAATGCTACGGAACTCTTCCATTGTTCTTCGGAATTCTGCAGAAGTTAAAAAATGCTACGGAACTCTTCCATTGTTCTCAGAATTCTTCTGAAGTTTATAAATTCTATGGTACTCTTCCATTGTTCTTGGGAATTCTGCTGAAGTTTAAAAATGTTACGGATCATTTCCATTGTTCTTCAGAATTCTGATGAAGTTTAAAAATGCTATGGAACACTTCCATTGTTCTTCGGAATTCTGCTGAAGTTTAAAAATGCTACGGAACTCTTCCATTGTTCTTCGGAATTCTGCTGAAGCTTCAAAATGCTACGGAACTTTTCCATTGTTCTTCGGAATTCTGATGAAGTTTAAAAATGCTACGGAACTCTTACATTGTTCTTCTGAATTCTGCTAAAGTTTAAAAATGCTACGGAACTCTTCCATTTTTCTTCGGAATTCTGATGAAGCCTAAAACTGCACCGGAACTCTTCCATTGTTCTTCGGAATTCTGCTGAAGTTTAAAAATGCTTCGGAACTCTTCCATTGTTCTTCGGAATTCTGCTGAAGTTTAAAAATGCTACGGAACTCTTCCATTGTTCTCAGAATTCTGCTGAAGTTTAAAAATGCTACGGAACTATTCCATTGTTCTCGGAATTCTGGTGAAGTTTAAAAATGCTACGGAACTCTTCCATTGTTCTCGGAATTCTGCTGAAGTTTAAAAATGCTACGGAACTCTTCCATTGTTCTTCGGAATTCTGCTGAAGTTTAAAAATGCTACGGAACTCTTCCATTGTTCTTCGGAATTCTGCTGAAGTTTAAAAATGCTATGGAACTCTTCCATTGTTCTCGGAATTCTGCTGAAGTATAAAAATGTTACGGAACTTTTCCATTGTTCTTCGGAATTCTGACGAAGTTTAAAAAGGCTACGGAACTCTTCCATTGTTCTTCGGAATTCTGCTGAAGTTTAAAAATGCTACGGAACTCTTCCATTGTTCTTCGGAATTCTGCAGAAGTTTAAAAATGCTACGGATCTCTTCGGTTGTTCTTCGGAATTCTGCTGAAGTTTAAAAATGCTACGGAACTCTTCCATTGCTTTGCAGAATTCTGCTGAAGTTTAAAAATGCTACGGAACTCTTCCATTGTTCTTCGGAAATCTGCTGAAGTTTAAAAATGCTACGGAACACTTTCTTTGTTCTTCGGAATTCTGCTGAAGTTTAAAAATGCTACGGAACTCTTCCATTGTTCACGGAATTCTGGTGAAGTTTAAAAATGCTACGGAACTCTTCCATTGTTATTCTTAATTCTACTGAAGTTTAAAAATGCTACGGAACTCTTCCATTGTTCTTCAGAATTCTGCTGAAGTTTAAAAATGCTACGGAACTCTTCCATTGTTCTCGGAATTCTGGTGAAGTTTAAAAATGGTACGGAACTCTTCCATTGTTCTCGGAATTCTGGTGAAGTTTAAAACTGCTGCGGAACTCTTCCATTGTTCTCGGATTTCTGCTGAAGTTTAAAAATGCTACGGAACTCTTCCATTGTTCTTGGAATTCTGCTGAAGTTTATAAATGCTACGGTACTCTTCCATTGTTCTTGGGTATTCTGCTGAAGTTTAAAAATGTTACGGATCACTTCCATTGTTCTTCAGAATTCTGATGAAGTTTAAAAATGCTATGGAACACTTCCATTGTTCTTCGGAATTCTGCTGAAGTTTAAAAATGCTACGGAACTCTTCCATTGTTCTTCGGAATTCTGCTGAAGTTTAAAAATGCTACGGAACTTTTCCATTGTTCTTCGGAATTTTGATGAAGTTTAAAAATGCTACGGAACTCTTCCATTGTTCTCGTAATTCTGTTGAAGTTTAAAAATGCTACGGAACTCTTCCATTGTTCTCGGAATTCTGGTGAAGTTTAAAAATGCTACGGAACTCTTTCATTGTTCTCGGAATTCTGGTGAAGTTTAAAAATGGTACGGAACTCTTCTATTGTTCTCGGAATTCTGGTGAAGTTTAAAACTGCTGCGGAACTCTTCCATTGTTCTCGGATTTCTGCTGAAGTTTAAAAATGCTACGGAACTCTTCCATTGTTCTTGGAATTCTGCGGAAGTTTATAAATGCTACGGTACTCTTCCATTGTTCTTGGGTATTCTGCTGAAGTTTAAAAATGTTACGGATCACTTCCATTGTTCTTCAGAATTCTGATGAAGTTTAAAAATGCTATGGAACACTTCCATTGTTCTTCGGAATTCTGCTGAAGTTTAAAAATGCTACGGAACTCTTCCATTGTTCTTCGGAATTCTGCTGAAGTTTAAAAATGCTACGGAACTTTTCCATTGTTCTTTGGAATTCTGATGAATTTTAAAAATGCTACGGAACTCTTCCATTGTTCTTCGGAATTCTGCTGAAGTTTAAAAATGCTACGGAACTCTTCCATTGTTCTTCGGAATTCTGCAGAAGTTAAAAAATGCTACGGAACTCTTCCATTGTTCTCAGAATTCTTCTGAAGTTTATAAATTCTATGGTACTCTTCCATTGTTCTTGGGAATTCTGCTGAAGTTTAAAAATGTTACGGATCATTTCCATTGTTCTTCAGAATTCTGATGAAGTTTAAAAATGCTATGGAACACTTCCATTGTTCTTCGGAATTCTGCTGAAGTTTAAAAATGCTACGGAACTCTTCCATTGTTCTTCGGAATTCTGATGAAGTTTAAAAATGCTACGGAACTTTTCCATTGTTCTTCGGAATTCTGATGAAGTTTAAAAATGCTATGGAACTCTTACATTGTTCTTCTGAATTCTGCTGAAGTTTAAAAATGCTACGGAACTCTTCCATTGTTCTTCGGAATTCTGATGAAGCCTAAAACTGCAACGGAACTCTTCCATTGTTCTTCGGAATTCTGCTGAAGTTTAAAAATGCTTCGGAACTCTTCTATTGTTCTTCGGAATTCTGCTGAAGTTTAAAAATGCTACGGAACTCTTCCATTGTTCTCGGAATTCTGCTGAAGTTTAAAAATGCTACGGAACTCTTCCATTGTTCTCGGAATTCTGGTGAAGTTTAAAAATGCTACGGAACTCTTTAATTGTTCTCGGAATTCTGGTGAAGTTTAAAAATGGTACGGAACTCTTCTATTGTTCTCGGAATTCTGGTGAAGTTTAAAACTGCTGCGGAACTCTTCCATTGTTCTCGGATTTCTGCTGAAGTTTAAAAATGCTACGGAACTCTTCCATTGTTCTTGGAATTCTGCGGAAGTTTATAAATGCTACGGTACTCTTCCATTGTTCTTGGGTATTCTGCTGAAGTTTAAAAATGTTACGGATCACTTCCATTGTTCTTCAGAATTCTGATGAAGTTTAAAAATGCTATGGAACACTTCCATTGTTCTTCGGAATTCTGCTGAAGTTTAAAAATGCTACGGAACTTTTCCATTGTTCTTCGGAATTTTGATGAAGTTTAAAAATGCTAAGGAACTCTTCCATTGTTCTTCGGAATTCTGCTGAAGTTTAAAAATGCTACGGAACTCTTCCATTGTTCTCGGAATTCTGTTGAAGTTTAAAAATGCTACGGAACTCTTCCATTGTTCTCGTAATTCTGGTGAAGTTTAAAAATGCTACGGAACTCTTCCATTGTTCTCGGAATTCTGCTGAAGTTTAAAAATGCTACGGAACTCTTCCATTGTTCTTCGGAATTCTGCTGAAGTTTAAAAATGCTACGGAACTTTTCCATTGTTCTTTGGAATTCTGATGAATTTTAAAAATGCTACGGAACTCTTCCATTGTTCTTCGGAATTCTGCAGAAGTTAAAAAATGCTACGGAACTCTTCCATTGTTCTCAGAATTCTTCTGAAGTTTATAAATTCTATGGTACTCTTCCATTGTTCTTGGGAATTCTGCTGAAGTTTAAAAATGTTACGGATCATTTCCATTGTTCTTCAGAATTCTGATGAAGTTTAAAAATGCTATGGAACACTTCCATTGTTCTTCGGAATTCTGCTGAAGTTTAAAAATGCTACGGAACTCTTCCATTGTTCTTCGGAATTCTGCTGAAGCTTCAAAATGCTACGGAACTTTTCCATTGTTCTTCGGAATTCTGATGAAGTTTAAAAATGCTACGGAACTCTTACATTGTTCTTCTGAATTCTGCTAAAGTTTAAAAATGCTACGGAACTCTTCCATTTTTCTTCGGAATTCTGATGAAGCCTAAAACTGCACCGGAACTCTTCCATTGTTCTTCGGAATTCTGCTGAAGTTTAAAAATGCTTCGGAACTCTTCCATTGTTCTTCGGAATTCTGCTGAAGTTTAAAAATGCTACGGAACTCTTCCATTGTTCTCAGAATTCTGCTGAAGTTTAAAAATGCTACGGAACTATTCCATTGTTCTCGGAATTCTGGTGAAGTTTAAAAATGCTACGGAACTCTTCCATTGTTCTCGGAATTCTGCTGAAGTTTAAAAATGCTACGGAACTCTTCCATTGTTCTTCGGAATTCTGCTGAAGTTTAAAAATGCTACGGAATTCTTCCATTGTTCTTCGGAATTCTGCTGAAGTTTAAAAATGCTATGGAACTCTTCCATTGTTCTCGGAATTCTGCTGAAGTATAAAAATGTTACGGAACTTTTCCATTGTTCTTCGGAATTCTGACGAAGTTTAAAAAGGCTACGGAACTCTTCCATTGTTCTTCGGAATTCTGCTGAAGTTTAAAAATGCTACGGAACTCTTCCATTGTTCTTCGGAATTCTGCAGAAGTTTAAAAATGCTACGGATCTCTTCGGTTGTTCTTCGGAATTCTGCTGAAGTTTAAAAATGCTACGGAACTCTTCCATTGCTTTGCAGAATTCTGCTGAAGTTTAAAAATGCTACGGAACTCTTCCATTGTTCTTCGGAAATCTGCTGAAGTTTAAAAATGCTACGGAACACTTTCTTTGTTCTTCGGAATTCTGCTGAAGTTTAAAAATGCTACGGAACTCTTCCATTGTTCACGGAATTCTGGTGAAGTTTAAAAATGCTACGGAACTCTTCCATTGTTATTCTTAATTCTACTGAAGTTTAAAAATGCTACGGAACTCTTCCATTGTTCTTCAGAATTCTGCTGAAGTTTAAAAATGCTACGGAACTCTTCCATTGTTCTCGGAATTCTGGTGAAGTTTAAAAATGGTACGGAACTCTTCCATTGTTCTCGGAATTCTGGTGAAGTTTAAAACTGCTGCGGAACTCTTCCATTGTTCTCGGATTTCTGCTGAAGTTTAAAAATGCTACGGAACTCTTCCATTGTTCTTGGAATTCTGCTGAAGTTTATAAATGCTACGGTACTCTTCCATTGTTCTTGGGTATTCTGCTGAAGTTTAAAAATGTTACGGATCACTTCCATTGTTCTTCAGAATTCTGATGAAGTTTAAAAATGCTATGGAACACTTCCATTGTTCTTCGGAATTCTGCTGAAGTTTAAAAATGCTACGGAACTCTTCCATTGTTCTTCGGAATTCTGCTGAAGTTTAAAAATGTTACGGATCATTTCCATTGTTCTTCAGAATTCTGATGAAGTTTAAAAATGCTATGGAACTCTTACATTGTTCTTCTGAATTCTGCTGAAGTTTAAAAATGCTACGGAACTCTTCCATTGTTCTTCGGAATTCTGATGAAACCTAAAACTGCAACGGAACTCTTCCATTGTTCTTCGGAATTCTGCTGAAGTTTAAAAATGCTTCGGAACTCTTCTATTGTTCTTCGGAATTCTGCTGAAGTTTAAAAATGCTACGGAACTCTTCCATTGTTCTCGGAATTCTGCTGAAGTTTAAAAATGCTACGGAACTCTTCCATTGTTCTCGGAATTCTGGTGAAGTTTAAAAATGCTACGGAACTCTTTCATTGTTCTCGGAATTCTGGTGAAGTTTAAAAATGGTACGGAACTCTTCTATTGTTCTCGGAATTCTGGTGAAGTTTAAAACTGCTGCGGAACTCTTCCATTGTTCTCGGATTTCTGCTGAAGTTTAAAAATGCTACGGAACTCTTCCATTGTTCTTGGAATTCTGCGGAAGTTTATAAATGCTACGGTACTCTTCCATTGTTCTTGGGTATTCTGCTGAAGTTTAAAAATGTTACGGATCACTTCCATTGTTCTTCAGAATTCTGATGAAGTTTAAAAATGCTATGGAACACTTCCATTGTTCTTCGGAATTCTGCTGAAGTTTAAAAATGCTACGGAACTTTTCCATTGTTCTTCGGAATTTTGATGAAGTTTAAAAATGCTAAGGAACTCTTCCATTGTTCTTCGGAATTCTGCTGAAGTTTAAAAATGCTACGGAACTCTTCCATTGTTCTCGGAATTCTGTTGAAGTTTAAAAATGCTACGGAACTCTTCCATTGTTCTCGTAATTCTGGTGAAGTTTAAAAATGCTACGGAACTCTTCCATTGTTCTCGGAATTCTGCTGAAGTTTAAAAATGCTACGGAACTCTTCCATTGTTCTTCGGAATTCTGCTGAAGTTTAAAAATGCTACGGAACTTTTCCATTGTTCTTTGGAATTCTGATGAATTTTAAAAATGCTACGGAACTCTTCCATTGTTCTTCGGAATTCTGCAGAAGTTAAAAAATGCTACGGAACTCTTCCATTGTTCTCAGAATTCTTCTGAAGTTTATAAATTCTATGGTACTCTTCCATTGTTCTTGGGAATTCTGCTGAAGTTTAAAAATGTTACGGATCATTTCCATTGTTCTTCAGAATTCTGATGAAGTTTAAAAATGCTATGGAACACTTCCATTGTTCTTCGGAATTCTGCTGAAGTTTAAAAATGCTACGGAACTCTTCCATTGTTCTTCGGAATTCTGCTGAAGTTTCAAAATGCTACGGAACTCTTCCATTGTTCTTCGGAATTCTGCTGAAGTTTAAAAATGCTACGGAACTCTTCCATTGTTCTCGGAATTCTGTTGAAGTTTAAAAATGCTACGGAACTCTTCCATTGTTCTCGTAATTCTGGTGAAGTTTAAAAATGCTACGGAACTCTTCCATTGTTCTCGGAATTCTGCTGAAGTTTAAAAATGCTACGGAACTCTTCCATTGTTCTTCGGAATTCTGCTAAAGTTTAAAAATGCTACGGAACTTTTCCATTGTTCTTTGGTATTCTGATGAATTTTAAAAATGCTACGGAACTCTTCCATTGTTCTTCGGAATTCTGCAGAAGTTAAAAAATGCTACGGAACTCTTCCATTGTTCTCAGAATTCTTCTGAAGTTTATAAATTCTATGGTACTCTTCCATTGTTCTTGGGAATTCTGCTGAAGTTTAAAAATGTTACGGATCATTTCCATTGTTCTTCAGAATTCTGATGAAGTTTAAAAATGCTATGGAACACTTTCATTGTTCTTCGGAATTCTGCTGAAGTTTAAAAATGCTACGGAACTCTTCCATTGTTCTTCGGAATTCTGCTGAAGTTTAAAAATGCTACGGAACTTTTCCATTGTTCTTCGGAATTCTGATGAAGTTTAAAAATGCTACGGAACTCTTACATTGTTCTTCTGAATTCTGCTGAAGTTTAAAAATGCTACGGAACTCTTCCATTGTTCTTCGGAATTCTGATGAAGCCTAAAACTGCACCGGAACTCTTCCATTGTTCTTCGGAATTCTGCTGAAGTTTAAAAATGCTTCGGAACTCTTCCGTTGTTCTTCGGAATTCTGCTGAAGTTTAAAAATGCTACGGAACTCTTCCATTGTTCTCAGAATTCTGCTGAAGTTTAAAAATACTACGGAACTCTTCCATTGTTCTCGGAATTCTGGTGAAGTTTAAAAATGCTACGGAACTCTTCCATTGTTCTCGGAATTCTGCTGAAGTTTAAAAATGCTACGGAACTCTTCCATTGTTCTTCGGAATTCTGCTGAAGTTTAAAAATGCTACAGAACTCTTCCATTGTTCTTCGGAATTCTGCTGAAGTTTAAAAATGCTATGGAACTCTTCCATTGTTCTCGGAATTCTGCTGAAGTATAAAAATGTTACGGAACTTTTCCATTGTTCTTCGGAATTCTGACGAAGTTTAAAAAGGCTACGGAACTCTTCCATTGTTCTTCGGAATTCTGCTGAAGTTTAAAAATGCTACGGAACTCTTCCATTGTTCTTCGGAATTCTGCAGAAGTTTAAAAATGCTACGGAACTCTTCGATTGTTCTTCGGAATTCTGCTGAAGTTTAAAAATGCTACGGAACTCTATCATTGCTTTGCAGAATTCTGCTGAAGTTTAAAAATGCTACGGAACTCTTCCATTGTTCTTCGGAAATCTGCTGAAGTTTAAAAATGCTACGGAACACTTTCTTTGTTCTTCGGAATTCTGCTGAAGTTTAAAAATGCTACGGAACTCTTCCATTGTTCACGGAATTCTGGTGAAGTTTAAAAATGCTACGGAACTCTTCCATTGTTATTCTTAATTCTACTGAAGTTTAAAAATGGTACGGAACTCTTCCATTGTTCTTCAGAATTCTGCTGAAGTTTAAAAATGCTACGGAACTCTTCCATTGTTCTCGGAATTCTGGTGAAGTTTAAAAATGGTACGGAACTCTTCCATTGTTCTCGGAATTCTGGTGAAGTTTAAAACTGCTGCGGAACTCTTCCATTGTTCTCGGATTTCTGCTGAAGTTTAAAAATGCTACGGAACTCTTCCATTGTTCTTGGAATTCTGCTGAAGTTTATAAATGCTACGGTACTCTTCCATTGTTCTTGGGTATTCTGCTGAAGTTTAAAAATGCTACGGATCACTTCCATTGTTCTTCAGAATTCTGATGAAGTTTAAAAATGCTACGGAACTCTTCCATTGTTCTCGTAATTCTGTTGAAGTTTAAAAATGCTACGGAACTCTTCCATTGTTCTCGTAATTCTGGTGAAGTTTAAAAATGGTACGGTACTCTTCTATTGTTCTCGGAATTCTGGTGAAGTTTAAAACTGCTGCGGAACTCTTCCATTGTTCTCGGATTTCTGCTGAAGTTTAAAAATGCTACGGAACTCTTCCATTGTTCTTGGAATTCTGCGGAAGTTTATAAATGCTACGGTACTCTTCCATTGTTCTTGGGTATTCTGCTGAAGTTTAAAAATGTTACGGATCACTTCCATTGTTCTTCAGAATTCTGATGAAGTTTAAAAATGCTATGGAACACTTCCATTGTTCTTCGGAATTCTGCTGAAGTTTAAAAATGCTACGGAACTCTTCCATTGTTCTTCGGAATTCTGCTGAAGTTTAAAAATGCTACGGAACTTTTCCATTGTTCTTCAGAATTTTGATGAAGTTTAAAAATGCTACGAAACTCTTCCATTGTTCTTCGGAATTCTGCTGAAGTTTAAAAATGCTACGGAACTCTTCCATTGTTCTCGGAATTCTGTTGAAGTTTAAAAATGCTACGGAACTCTTCCATTGTTCTCGTAATTCTGGTGAAGTTTAAAAATGCTACGGAACACTTCCATTGTTCTCGGAATTCTGCTGAAGTTTAAAAATGCTACGGAACTCTTCCATTGTTCTTCGGAATTCTGCTAAAGTTTAAAAATGCTACGGAACTTTTCCATTGTTCTTTGGAATTCTGATGAATTTTAAAAATGCTACGGAACTCTTCCATTGTTCTTCGGAATTCTGCAGAAGTTTAAAAATGCTACGGATCACTTCCATTGTTCTTCAGAATTCTGATGAAGTTTAAAAATGCTACGGAACTCTTCCATTGTTCTCGTAATTCTGTTGAAGTTTAAAAATGCTACGGAACTCTTCCATTGTTCTCGTAATTCTGGTGAAGTTTAAAAATGCTAAGGAACTCTTCCATTGTTCTCGTAATTCTGGTGAAGTTTAAAAATGCTACGGAACTCTTCTATTGTTCTCGGAATTCTGCTGAAGTTTAAAAATGCTACGGAACTCTTCCATTGTTCTTCGGAATTCTGCTGAAGTTTAAAAATGCTACGGAACTTTTCCATTGTTCTTTGGAATTCTGATGAATTTTAAAAATGCTACGGAACTCTTCCATTGTTCTTCGGAATTCTGCTGAAGTTTAAAAATGCTACGGAACTCTTCCATTGTTCTTCGGAATTCTGCAGAAGTTAAAAAATGCTACGGAACTCTTCCATTGTTCTCAGA
Source organism: Phyllobates terribilis (assembly GCF_046119375.1). Taxonomy (NCBI): domain Eukaryota; kingdom Metazoa; phylum Chordata; class Amphibia; order Anura; family Dendrobatidae; genus Phyllobates; species Phyllobates terribilis. Next base: position 1,588,256 of record NW_027363069.1, on the reverse strand, counting down.
ATTCTTCTGAAGTTTATAAATTCTATGGTACTCTTCCATTGTTCTTCGGAATTCTGCTGAAGTATAAAAATGCTACGGAACTTTTCCATTGTTCTTCGGAATTCTGATGAAGTTTAAAAATGCTACGGAACTCTTCCATTGTTCTTCGGAATTCTGCTGAAGTTTAAAAATGCTACGGAACTCTTCCATTGTTCTCGGAATTCTGTTGAAGTTTAAAAATGCTACGGAACTCTTCCATTGTTCTCGTAATTCTGGTGAAGTTTAAAAATGCTACGGAACTCTTCCATTGTTCTCGGAATTCTGCTGAAGTTTAAAAATGCTACGGAACTCTTCCATTGTTCTTCGGAATTCTGCTGAAGTTTAAAAATGCTACGGAACTTTTCCATTGTTCTTTGGAATTCTGATGAATTTTAAAACTGCTACGGAACTCTTCCATTGTTCTTCGGAATTCTGCTGAAGTTTAAAAATGCTACGGAACTCTTCCATTGTTCTTCGGAATTCTGCAGAAGTTAAAAAATGCTACCGAACCCTTCCATTGTTCGTGGAATTCTGGTGAAGTTTAAAAATGCTACGGAACTCTTCCATTGTTCTCAGAATTCTTCTGAAGCTTATAAATTCTATGGTACTCTTCCATTGTTCTTGGGAATTCTGCTGAAGTTTAAAAATGTTACGGATCATTTCCATTGTTCTTCGGAATTCTGCTGAAGTTTAAAAATGCTACGGAACTCTTCCATTGTTTTTCGGAATTCTGCTGAAGTTTAAAAATGCTACGGAACTCTTCGATTGTTCTTCGGAATTCTGCTGAAGTTTAAAAATGCTACGGAACTCTTCCATTGTTTTGCAGAATTCTGCTGAAGTTTAAAAATGCTACGGAACTCTTCCATTGTTCTTCGGAAATCTGCTGAAGTTTAAAAATGCTACGGAACACTTTCTTTGTTCTTCGGAATTCTGCTGAAGTTTAAAAATGCTACGGAACTCTTCCATTGTTCACGGAATTCTGGTGAAGTTTAAAAATGCTACGGAACTCTTCCATTGTTCTCGGAATTCTGGTGAAGCTTAAAAAGGGTACGGAACTCTTCCATTGTTATTCTTAATTCTACTGAAGTTTAAAAATGCTACGGAACTCTTCCATTGTTCTCGGAATTCTGGTGAAGTTTAAAAATGCTACGGAACTCTTCCATTGTTCTCGGAATTCTGGTGAAGCTTAAAAATGGTACGGAACTCTTCCATTGTTCTCGGAATTCTGGTGAAGTTTAAAACTGCTGCGGAACTCTTCCATTGTTCTCGGATTTCTGCTGAAGTTTAAAAATGCTACGGAACTCTTCCATTGTTCTTGGAATTCTGTTGAAGTTTAAAATACTACGGAACTCTTCCATTGTTCTCAGAATTCTGCTGAAGTTTATAAATGATACGGAACTCTTCCATTGTTCTTGGAATTCTGCTGAAGTTTATAAATGCTACGGTACTCTTCCATTGTTCTTGGGTATTCTGCTGAAGTTTAAAAATGTTACGGATCACTTCCATTGTTCTTCAGATTTCTGATGAAATTTAAAAATGCTATGGAACACTTCCATTGTTCTTCGGAATTCTGCTGAAGTTTAAAAATGCTACGGAACTCTTCCATTGTTCTTCGGAATTCTGCTGAAGTTTAAAAATGCTACGGAACTTTTCCCTTGTTCTTCGGAATTTTGATGAAGTTTAAAAATGCTACGGAACTCTTCCATTGTTCTTCGGAATTCTGCTGAAGTTTAAAAATGCTACGGAACTCTTCCATTGTTCTCGGAATTCTGTTGAAGTTTAAAAATGCTACGGAACTCTTCCATTGTTCTCGTAATTCTGGTGAAGTTTAAAAATGCTACGGAACTCTTCCATTGTTCTCGGAATTCTGCTGAAGTTTAAAAATGCTACGGAACTCTTCCATTGTTCTTCGGAATTCTGCTGAAGTTTAAAAATGCTACGGAACTTTTCCATTGTTCTTTGGAATTCTGATGAATTTTAAAAATGCTACGGAACTCTTCCATTGTTCTTCGGAATTCTGCTGAAGTTTAAAAATGCTACGGAACTCTTCCATTGTTCTTCGGAATTCTGCAGAAGTTAAAAAATGCTACGGAACTCTTCCATTGTTCTCAGAATTCTTCTGAAGTTTATAAATTCTATGGTACTCTTCCATTGTTCTTGGGAATTCTGCTGAAGTTTAAAAATGTTACGGATCATTTCCATTGTTCTTCAGAATTCTGATGAAGTTTAAAAATGCTATGGAACACTTCCATTGTTCTTCGGAATTCTGCTGAAGTTTAAAAATGCTACGGAACTCTTCCATTGTTCTTCAGAATTCTGCTGAAGTTTAAAAATGCTACGGAACTTTTCCATTGTTCTTCGGAATTCTGATGAAGTTTAAAAATGCTACGGAACTCTTCCATTGTTCTTCGGAATTCTGCTGAAGTTTAAAAATGCTACGGAACTCTTCCATTGTTATCGGAATTCTGTTGAAGTTTAAAAATGCTACGGAACTCTTCCATTGTTCTCGTAATTCTGGTGAAGTTTAAAAATGCTACGGAACTCTTCCATTGTTCTCGGAATTCTGCTGAAGTTTAAAAATGCTACGGAACTTTTCCATTGTTCTTTGGAATTTGGATGAATTTTAAAAATGCTACGGAACTCTTCCATTGTTCTTCGGAATTCTGCTGAAGTTTAAAAATGCTACGGAACTCTTCCATTGTTTTTTGGAATTCTGCAGAAGTTAAAAAATGCTACGGAACTCTTCCATTGTTCGTGGAATTCTGGTGAAGTTTAAAAATGCTACGGAACTTTTCCATTGTTCTTTGGAATTTGGATGAATTTTAAAAATGCTACGGAACTCTTCCATTGCTCTTCGGAATTCTGCTGAAGTTTAAAAATGCTACGGAACTCTTCCATTGTTTTTTGGAATTCTGCAGAAGTTAAAAAATGCTACGGAACTCTTCCATTGTTCGTGGAATTCTGGTGAAGTTTAAAAATGCTACGGAACTCTTCCATTGTTCTCAGAATTCTTCTGAAGTTTATAAATTCTATGGTACTCTTCCATTGTTCTTGTGAATTCTGCTGAAGTTTAAAAATGTTACGGATCATTTCCATTGTTCTTCGGAATTCTGCTGAAGTTTAAAAATGCTACGGAACTCTTCCATTGTTTTTCGGAATTCTGCTGAAGTTTAAAAATGCTACGGAACTCTTCGATTGTTCTTTGGAATTCTGCTGAAGTTTAAAAATGCTACGGAACTCTTCCATTGTTTTGCAGAATTCTGCTGAAGTTTAAAAATGCTACGGAACTCTTCCATTGTTCTTCGGAAATCTGCTGAAGTTTAAAAATGCTACGGAACACTTTCTTTGTTCTTCGGAATTCTGCTGAAGTTTAAAAATGCTACGGAACTCTTCCATTGTTATTCTTAATTCTACTGAAGTTTAAAAATGCTACGGAACTCTTCCATTGTTCTTCGGAATTCTGCTGAAGTTTAAAAATGCTACGGAACTCTTCCATTGTTCTTCGGAAATCTGCTGAAGTTTAAAAATGCTACGGAACACTTTCTTTGTTCTTCGGAATTCTGGTGAAGTTTAAAAATGCTACGGAACTCTTCCATTGTTATTCTTAATTCTACTGAAGTTTAAAAATGCTACGGAACTCTTCCATTGTTCTTCGGAATTCTGCTGAAGTTTAAAAATGCTACGGATCACTTCCATTGTTCTTCAGAATTCTGATGAAGTTTAAAAATGCTATGGAACACTTCCATTGTTCTTCGCAATTCTGCTGAAGTTTAAAAATGCTACGGAACTCTTCCATTGTTCTTCAGAATTCTGCTGAAGTTTAAAAATGCTACGGAACTCTTCCATTGTTCTGGGAATTCTGGTGAAGTTTAAAAATGGTACGGAACTCTTCCATTGTTCTCGGAATTCTGGTGAAGTTTAAAACTGCTGCGGAACTCATCCATTGTTCTCGGATTTCTGCTGAAGTTTAAAAATGCTATGGAACTCTTCCATTGTTCTTGGAATTCTGTTGAAGTTTAAAATGCTACGGAACTCTTCCATTGTTCTCAGAATTCTGCTGAAGTTTATAAATGCTAGGGTACTCTTCCATTGTTCTTGGGTATTCTGCTGAAGTTTAAAAATGTTACGGATCACTTCCATTGTTCTTCAGAATTCTGATGAAGTTTAAAAATGCTATGGAACACTTCCATTGTTCTTCGGAATTCTGCTGAAGTTTAAAAATGCTACGGAACTCTTCCATTGTTCTTCGGAATTCTGCTGAAGTTTAAAAATGCTACGGAACTTTTCCATTGTTCTTCGGAATTCTGATGAAGTTTAAAAATGCTACGGAACTCTTCCATTGTTCTTCGGAATTCTGCTGAAGTTTAAAAATGCTACGGAACTCTTCCATTGTTCTCGGAATTCTGTTGAAGTTTAAAAATGCTACGGAACTCTTCCATTGTTCTCGTAATTCTGGTGAAGTTTAAAAATGCTACGGAACTCTTCCATTGTTCTTCGGAATTCTGCTGAAGTTTAAAAATGCTACGGAACTCTTCCATTGTTCTCGGAATTCTGTTGAAGTTTAAAAATGCTACGGAACTCTTCCATTGTTCTCGGAATTCTGGTGAAGCTTAAAAATGGTACGGAACTCTTCCATTGTTCTCGGAATTCTGGTGAAGTTTAAAAATGCTGCGGAACTCTTCCATTGTTCTCGGATTTCTGCTGAAGTTTAAAAATGCTACGGAACTCTTCCATTGTTCTTGGAATTCTGTTGAAGTTTAAAATGCTACGGAACTCTTCCATTGTTCTCAGAATTCTGCTGAAGTTTATAAATGCTACGGTACTCTTCCATTGTTCTTGGGTATTCTGCTGAAGTTTAAAAATGTTACGGATCACTTCCATTGTTCTTCAGAATTCTGATGAAGTTTAAAAATGCTATGGAACACTTCCAATGTTCTTCGCAATTCTGCTGAAGTTTAAAAATGCTACGGAACTCTTCCATTGTTCTTCAGAATTCTGCTGAAGTTTAAAAATGCTACGGAACTCTTCCATTGTTCTGGGAATTCTGGTGAAGTTTAAAAATGGTACGGAACTCTTCCATTGTTCTCGGAATTCTGGTGAAGTTTAAAAATGGTACGGAACTCTTCCATTGTTCTCGGAATTCTGGTGAAGTTTAAAACTGCTGCGGAACTCTTCCATTGTTCTCGGATTTCTGCTGAAGTTTAAAAATGCTGCGGAACTCTTCCATTGTTCTTGGAATTCTGTTGAAGTTTAAAATGCTACGGAACTCTTCCATTGTTCTCAGAATTCTGCTGAAGTTTATAAATGCTACGGTACTCTTCCATTGTTCTTGGGTATTCTGCTGAAGTTTAAAAATGTTACAGATCACTTCCATTGTTCTTCAGAATTCTGATGAAGTTTAAAAATGCTATGGAACACTTCCATTGTTCTTCACAATTCTGCTGAAGTTTAAAAATGCTACGGAACTCTTCCATTGTTCTTCAGAATTCTGCTGAAGTTTAAAAATGCTACGGAACTCTTCCACTGTTCTGGGAATTCTGGTGAAGTTTAAAAATGGTACGGAACTCTTCCATTGTTCTCGGAATTCTGGTGAAGTTTAAAAATGGTACGGAACTCTTCCATTGTTCTCGGAATTCTGGTGAAGTTTAAAACTGCTGCGGAACTCTTCCATTGTTCTCGGATTTCTGCTGAAGTTTAAAAATGCTACGGAACTCTTCCATTGTTCTTGGAATTCTGTTGAAGTTTAAAATGCTACGGAACTCTTCCATTGTTCTCAGAATTCTGCTGAAGTTTATAAATGCTACGGTACTCTTCCATTGTTCTTGGGTATTCTGCTGAAGTTTAAAAATGTTACGGATCACTTCCATTGTTCTTCAGAATTCTGATGAAGTTTAAAAATGCTATGGAACACTTCCATTGTTCTTCGGAATTCTGCTGAAGTTTAAAAATGCTACGGAACTCTTCCATTGTTCTTCGGAATTCTGCTGAAGTTTAAAAATGCTACGGAACTTTTCCATTGTTCTTCGGAATTCTGATGAAGTTTAAAAATGCTACGGAACTCTTCCATTGTTCTTCGGAATTCTGCTGAAGTTTAAAAATGCTACGGAACTCTTCCATTGTTCTCGGAATTCTGTTGAAGTTTAAAAATGCTACGGAACTCTTCCATTGTTCTCGTAATTCTGGTGAACTTTAAAAATGCTACGGAACTCTTCCATTGTTCTTCGGAATTCTGCTGAAGTTTAAAAATGCTACGGAACTCTTCCATTGTTCTTCGGAATTCTGTTGAAGTTTAAAAATGCTACGGAACTCTTCCATTGTTCTCGGAATTCTGGTGAAGCTTAAAAATGGTACGGAACTTTTCCATTGTTCTCGGAATTCTGGTGAAGTTTAAAACTGCTGCGGAACTCTTCCATTGTTCTCGGATTTCTGCTGAAGTTTAAAAATGCTACGGAACTCTTCCATTGTTCTTGGAATTCTGTTGAAGTTTAAAATGCTACGGAACTCTTCCATTGTTCTTGGAATTCTGTTGAAGTTTAAAATGCTACGGAACTCTTCCATTGTTCTCAGAATTCTGCTGAAGTTTATAAATGCTACGGTACTCTTCCATTGTTCTTGGGTATTCTGCTGAAGTTTAAAAATGTTACGGATCACTTCCATTGTTCTTCAGAATTCTGATGAAGTTTAAAAATGCTATGGAACACTTCCATTGTTCTTCGCAATTCTGCTGAAGTTTAAAAATGCTACGGAACTCTTCCATTGTTCTTCAGAATTCTGCTGAAGTTTAAAAATGCTACGGAACTCTTCCATTGTTCTGGGAATTCTGGTGAAGTTTAAAAATGGTACGGAAATCTTCCATTGTTCTCGGAATTCTGGTGAAGTTTAAAAATGGTACGGAACTCTTCCATTGTTCTCGGAATTCTGGTGAAGTTTAAAACTGCTGCGGAACTCTTCCATTGTTCTCGGATTTCTGCTGAAGTTTAAAAATGCTGCGGAACTCTTCCATTGTTCTTGGAATTCTGTTCAAGTTTAAAATGCTACGGAACACTTCCATTGTTCTCAGAATTCTGCTGAAGTTTATAAATGCTACGGTACTCTTCCATTGTTCTTGGGTATTCTGCTGAAGTTTAAAAATGTTACGGATCACTTCCATTGTTCTTCAGAATTCTGATGAAGTTTAAAAATGCTATGGAACACTTCCATTGTTCTTCGGAATTCTGCTGAAGTTTAAAAATGCTACGGAACTCTTCCATTGTTCTTCGGAATTCTGCTGAAGTTTAAAAATGCTACGGAACTTTTCCATTGTTCTTCGGAATTCCGATGAAGTTTAAAAATGCTACGGAACTCTTCCATTGTTCTTCGGAATTCTGCTGAAGTTTAAAAATGCTACGGAACTCTTCCATTGTTCTCAGAATTCTGGTGAAGTTTAAAAATGCTACGGAACTCTTCCATTGTTCTCGGAATTCTGGTGAAGTTTAAAAATGCTACGGAACTTTTCCATTGTTCTTCGGAATTCTGATGAAGTTTAAAAATGCTACGGAACTCTTCCCTTGTTCTTCGGAATTCTGCTGAAGTTTAAAAATGCTACGGAACTCTTCCATTGTTCTCGGAATTCTGTTGAAGTTTAAAAATGCTACGGAACTCTTCCATTGTTCTCGTAATTCTGGTGAAGTTTAAAAATGCTACGGAACTCTTCCATTGTTCTCGGAATTCTGCTGAAGTTTAAAAATGCTACGGAACTCTTCCATTGTTCTTCGGAATTCTGCTGAAGTTTAAAAATGCTACGGATCTTTTCCATTGTTCTTTGGATTTCTGATGAATTTTAAAAATGCTACGGAACTCTTCCATTGTTCTTCGGAATTCTGCTGAAGTTTAAAAATGCTACGGAACTCTTCCATTGTTCTTCGGAATTCTGCAGAAGTTAAAAAATGCTACGGAACTCTTCCATTGTTCGTGGAATTCTGGTGAAGTTTAAAAATGCTACGGAACTCTTCCATTGTTCTCAGAATTCTTCTGAAGTTTATAAATTCTATGGTACTCTTCCATTGTTCTTGGGAATTCTGCTGAAGTTTAAAAATGTTACGGATCATTTCCATTGTTCTTCGGAATTCTGCTGAAGATTAAAAATGCTACGGAACTCTTCCATTGTTCTTCGGAATTCTGCTGAAGTTTAAAAATGCTACGGAACTCTTCGATTTTTCTTCGGAATTCTGCTGAAGTTTAAAAATGCTACGGAACTCTTCCATTGCTTTGCAGAATTCTGCTGAAGTTTAAAAATGCTACGGAACTCTTCCATTGTTATTCTTAATTCTACTGAAGTTTAAAAATGCTACGGAACTCTTCCATTGTTCTTCGGAATTCTGCTGAAGATTAAAAATGCTACGGAACTCTTCCATTGTTCTTCTGAGTTCTGCTGAAGTTTAAAAATGCTACGGAACTCTTCCATTGTTCTTCGGAATTCTGATGAAGTTTAAAACTGCAACGGAACTCTTCCATTGTTCTTCGGAATGCTGCTGAAGTTTAAAAATGCTACGGAACTCTTCCATTGTTCTTCGGAATTCTGCTGAAGTTTAAAAATGCTACGGAACTCTTACATTGTTCTTCTGAATTCTGCTGAAGTTTAAAAATGCTACGGAACTCTTCCATTGTTCTTCGGAATTCTGATGAAGCCTAAAACTGCAACGCAACTCTTCCATTGTTCTTCGGAATTCTGCTGAAGTTTAAAAATGCTTCGGAACTCTTCCATTGTTCTTCGGAATTCTGCTGCAGTTTAAAAATGCTACGGAACTCTTCCATTGTTCTCGGAATTCTGCTGAAGTTTAAAAATCCTACGGAACTCTTCCATTGTTCTCGGAATTCTGGTGAAGTTTAAAAATGCTACGGAACCTTCCAATGTTCTCGGAATTCTGCTGAAGTTTAAAAATGCTACGGAACTCTTCCATTGTTCTTCGGAATTCTGCTGAAGTTTAAAAATGCTACGGAACTCTTCCATTGTTCTTCGGAATTCTGCTGAAGTTTAAAAATACTATGGAACTCTTCCATTGTTCTCGGAATTCTGCTGAAGTATAAAAATGGTACGGAACTTTTCCATTGTTCTTCGGAATTCTGACGAAGTTTAAAAAGGCTACGGAACTCTCCATTGTTCTTCGGAATTCTGCTGAAGTTTAAAAATGCTACGGAACTCTTCCATTGTTCTTCGGAATTCTGCAGAAGTTTAAAAATGCTACGGAACTCTTCGATTGTTCTTCGGAATTCTGCTGAAGTTTAAAAATGTTACGGAACTCTTCCATTGCTTTGCAGAATTCTGCTTAAGTTTAAAAATGCTACGGAACTCTTCCATTGTTCTTCGGAAATCTGCTGAAGTTTAAAAATGCTACGGAACACTTTCTTTGTTCTTCGGAATTCTGCTGAAGTTTAAAAATGATACGGAACTCTTCCATTGTTCACGGAATTCTGGTGAAGTTTAAAAATGCTACGGTACTCTTCCATTGTTATTCTTAATTCTACTGAAGTTTAAAAATGCTACGGAACTCTTCCATTGTTCTTCGGAATTCTGCTGAAGTTTAAAAATGCTACGGAACTCTTCCATTGTTCTTCTGAGTTCTGCTGAAGTATAAAAATGCTACGGAACTCTTCCATTGTTCTTCGGAATTCTGCTGAAGTTTAAAAATGCTACGGAACTCTTCCATTGTTCTTCTGAGTTCTGCTGAAGTATAAAAATGCTACGGAACTCTTCCATTGTTCTTCGGAATTCTGATGAAGTTTAAAACTGCTACGGAACTCTTCCTTTGTTCTTCGGAATTCTGCAGAAGTTTAAAAATGCTACGGAACTCTTCCATTGTTCTTGGAATTCTGGTGAAGTTTAAAAATGCTACGGAACTCTTCCATTGTTCTCAGAATTCTGCTGAAGCTTATAATTTCTACGGTGCTCTTCCATTGTTCTTGGGAATTCTGCTGAAGTTTAAAAATGTTACGGATCAATTCCATTGTTCTTCGGAATTCTGCTGAAGTTTAAAAATGCTATGGAACTCTTCCATTGTTCTTCGGAATTCTGCTGAAGTTTAAAAATGCTACGGAACTCTTCCATTGTTCTTCGGAATTCTGCTGAAGTTTAAAAATGTTACGGATCATTTCCATTTTTCTTCAGAATTCTGCTGAAGTTTAAAACTGCAACGGAACTCTTCCATTGTTCTCGGAATTCTTGTGAAGTTTAAAAATGGTACGGAACTCTTCCATTGTTCTCGGAATTCTGGTGAAGTTTAAAACTGCTGCGGAACTCTTCCATTGTTCTCGGATTTGTGCTGAAGTTTAAAAATGCTACGGAACTCTTCCATTGTTCGTGGAATTCTGTTGAAGTTTAAAATGCTATGGAACTCTTCCATTGTTCTCAGAATTCTGCTGAAGTTTATAAATGCTACGGTACTCTTCCATTGTTCTTCGGTATTCTGCTGAAGTTTAAAAATGTTACGGATCACTTCCATTGTTCTTCAGAATTCTGATGAAGTTTAAAAATGCTATGGAACTCTTCCATTGTTCTCGGAATTCTGGTGAAGTTTAAAAATGCTACGGAACTCTTCCATTGTTCTCGGAATTCTGGTGAAGTTTAAAAATGCTACTGAACTCATCCATTGTTCTCGGAATTCTGCTGAAGTTTATAAATGCTACGGAACTCTTCCATTGTTCTTCGGAATTCTGCTGAAGTATAAAAATGGTACGGAACTTTTCCATTGTTCTTCGGAATTCTGACAAAGTTTAAAAAGGCTACGGAACTCTTCCATTGTTCTTCGGAATTCTGCTGAAGTTTAAAAATGCTACGGAACTCTTACATTGTTCTTCGGAATTCTGCAGAAGTTTAAAAATGCTACGGAACACTTCCATTGTTCTTGGAATTCTGGTGAAGTTTAAAAATGCTACGGAACTCTTCCATTGTTCTCAGAATTCTGCTGAAGCTTATAAATTCTACGGTGGTCTTCCATTGCTTTTGGGAATTCTGCTGAAGTTTAAAAATGTTACGGATCAATTCCATTGTTCTTCGGAATTCTGCTGAAGTTTAAAAATGCAACGGAACTCTTCCATTGTTCTTCGGAATTCTGATGAAGTTTAAAAATGCTACGGAACTCTTCCATTGTTCTTCGGAATTCTGCTGAAGTTTAAAGATGTTACGGATCATTTCCATTGTTCTTCAGAATTGTGCTGAAGTTTCAATATGCTACGGAACTCATCCATTGTTCTTCGGAATTCTGCTGAAGTTTAAAAATGCTACGGAACTCTTCGATTGTTCTTCGGAATTCTGCTGAAGTTTAAAAATCCTACGGAACTCTTCCATTTTTCTTCTGAGTTCTGCTGAAGTTTAAAAATGCTGCGGAACTCTTCCTTTGTTCTTCGGAATTCTGATGAAGTTTAAAACTGCAACGGAACTCTTCCATTGTTCTCGGAATTCTGGTGAAGTTTAAAAATGGTACGGAACTCTTCCATTGTTCTCGGAATTCTGGTGAAGTTTAAAACTGCTGCGGAACTCTTCCATTGTTCTCGGATTTCTGCTGAAGTTTAAAAATGCTACGGAAATCTTCCATTGTTCTTGGAATTCTGTTGAAGTTTAAAATGCTACGGAACTCTTCCATTGTTCTCAGAATTCTGCTGAAGTTTATAAATGCTACGGTACTCTTCCATTGTTCTTGGGTATTCTGCTGAAGTTTAAAAATGTTACGGATCACTTCCATTGTTCTTCAGAATTCTGATGAAGTTTAAAAATGCTATGGAACTCTTCCATTGTTCTCGGAATTCTGGTGAAGTTTAAAAATGCTACGGAACTCTTCCATTGTTCTCGGAATTCTGGTGAAGTTTAAAACTGCTGCGGAACTCTTCCATTGTTCTCGGATTTCTGCTGAAGTTTAAAAATGCTACGGAACTCTTCCATTGTTCTTGGAATTCTGTTGAAATTTAAAATGCTACGGAACTCTTCCATTGTTCTCAGAATTCTGCTGAAGTTTATAAATGCTACGGTACTCTTCCATTGTTCTTGGGTATTCTGCTGAAGTTTAAAAATGTTACGGATCACTTCCATTGTTCTTCAGAATTCTGATGAAGTTTAAAAATGCTATGGAACTCTTCCATTGTTCTCGGAATTTTGGTGAAGTTTAAAAATGCTACGGAACTCTTCCATTGTTCTCGGAATTCTGGTGAAGTTTAAAAATGCTACTGAACTCATCCATTGTTCTCGGAATTCTGCTGAAGTTTAAAAATGCTACGGAACTCTTCCATTGTTCTTCGGAATTCTGCTGAAGTATAAAAATGGTACGGAACTTTTCCATTGTTCTTCGGAATTCTGACAAAGTTTAAAAAGGCTACGGAACTCTTCCATTGTTCTTCGGAATTCTGCTGAAGTTTAAAAATGCTACGGAACTCTTCCATTGTTCTTCGGAATTCTCCAGAAGTTTAAAAATGCTACGGAACTCTTCCATTGTTCTTGGAATTCTGGTGAAGTTTAAAAATGCTACGGAACACTTTCATTGTTCTCGGAATTCTGCTGAAGTTTAAAAATGCTACGGAACTCTTCCATTGTTCTTCGGAATTCTGCTGAAGTTTAAAAATGCTACGGAACTCTTCCATTGTTCTTCAGAATTCTGCTGAAGTTTAAAAATGCTATGGAACTCTTCCATTGTTCTTGGAATTCTGGTGAAGTTTAAAAATGCTACGGAACTCTTCCATTGTTCTCGGAATTCTGGTGAAGTTTAAAAATGCTACGGAACTCATCCATTGTTCTCGGAATTCTGCTGAAGTTTAAAAATGCTACGGAACTCTTCCATTGTTCTTCGGAATTCTGCTGAAGTATAAAAATGGTACGGAACTTTTCCATTGTTCTTCGGAATTCTGACGAAGTTTAAAAAGGCTACGGAACTCTTCCATTGTTCTTCGGAATTCTGCTGAAGTTTAAAAATGCTACGGAACTCTTCCATTGTTCTTCGGAATTCTGACGAAGTTTAAAAAGGCTACGGAACTCTTCCATTGTTCTTCGGAATTCTGCTGAAGTTTAAAAATGCTACGGAACTCTTCCATTGTTCTTCGGAATTCTGCAGAAGTTTAAAAATGCTACGTAACTCTTCCATTGTTCTTGGAATTCTGGTGAAGTTTAAAAATGCTACGGAACTCTTCCATTGTTCTCAGAATTCTGCTGAAGCTTATAAATTCTACGGTGCTCTTCCATTGTTCTTGGGAATTCTGCTGAAGTTTAAAAATGTTACGGATCAATTCCATTGTTCTTCGGAATTCTGCTGAAGTTTAGAAATGCTACGGAACTCTTCCATTGTTCTTCGGAATTCTGCTGTAGTTTAAAAATGCTACGGAACTCTTCCATTGTTCTTCGGAATTCTGCTGAAGTTTAAAAATGTTACGGATCATTTCCATTGTTCTTCAGAATTCTGCTGAAGTTTAAATATGCTACGGAACTCTTCCATTGTTCTTCGGAATTCTGCTGAAGTTTAAAAATGCTACGGAACTCTTCGATTGTTCTTCGGAATTCTGCTGAAGTTTAAAAATGCTACGGAACTCTTCCATTGTTCTTCTGAGTTCTGCTGAAGTTTAAAAATGCTGCGGAACTCTTCCTTTGTTCTTCGGAATTCTGATGAAGTTTAAAACTGCTACGGAACTCTTCCATTGTTCTCGGAATTCTGGTGAAGTTTAAAAATGGTACGGAACTCTTCCATTGTTCTCGGAATTCTGGTGAAGTTTAAAACTGCTGCGGAACTCTTCCATTGTTCTCGGATTTCTGCTGAAGTTTAAAAATGCTACGGAAATCTTCCATTGTTCTTGGAATTCTGTTGAAGTTTAAAATGCTACGGAACTCTTCCATTGTTCTCAGAATTCTGCTGAAGTTTATAAATGCTACGGTACTCTTCCATTGTTCTTGGGTATTCTGCTGAAGTTTAAAAATGTTACGGATCACTTCCATTGTTCTTCAGAATTCTGATGAAGTTTAAAAATGCTATGGAACTCTTCCATTGTTCTCGGAATTCTGGTGAAGTTTAAAAATGCTACGGAACTCTTCCATTGTTCTCGGAATTCTGGTGAAGTTTAAAACTGCTGCGGAACTCTTCCATTGTTCTCGGATTTCTGCTGAAGTTTAAAAATGCTACGGAACTCTTCCATTGTTCTTGGAATTCTGTTGAAATTTAAAATGCTACGGAACTCTTCCATTGTTCTCAGAATTCTGCTGAAGTTTATAAATGCTACGGTACTCTTCCATTGTTCTTGGGTATTCTGCTGAAGTTTAAAAATGTTACGGATCACTTCCATTGTTCTTCAGAATTCTGATGAAGTTTAAAAATGCTATGGAACTCTTCCATTGTTCTCGGAATTTTGGTGAAGTTTAAAAATGCTACGGAACTCTTCCATTGTTCTCGGAATTCTGGTGAAGTTTAAAAATGCTACTGAACTCATCCATTGTTCTCGGAATTCTGCTGAAGTTTAAAAATGCTACGGAACTCTTCCATTGTTCTTCGGAATTCTGCTGAAGTATAAAAATGGTACGGAACTTTTCCATTGTTCTTCGGAATTCTGACAAAGTTTAAAAAGGCTACGGAACTCTTCCATTGTTCTTCGGAATTCTGCTGAAGTTTAAAAATGCTACGGAACTCTTCCATTGTTCTTCGGAATTCTCCAGAAGTTTAAAAATGCTACGGAACTCTTCCATTGTTCTTGGAATTCTGGTGAAGTTTAAAAATGCTACGGAACACTTTCATTGTTCTCGGAATTCTGCTGAAGTTTAAAAATGCTACGGAACTCTTCCATTGTTCTTCGGAATTCTGCTGAAGTTTAAAAATGCTACGGAACTCTTCCATTGTTCTTCAGAATTCTGCTGAAGTTTAAAAATGCTATGGAACTCTTCCATTGTTCTTGGAATTCTCGTGAAGTTTAAAAATGCTACGGAACTCTTCCATTGTTCTCGGAATTCTGGTGAAGTTTAAAAATGCTACGGAACTCATCCATTGTTCTCGGAATTCTGCTGAAGTTTAAAAATGCTACGGAACTCTTCCATTGTTCTTCGGAATTCTGCTGAAGTATAAAAATGGTACGGAACTTTTCCATTGTTCTTCGGAATTCTGACGAAGTTTAAAAAGGCTACGGAACTCTTCCATTGTTCTTCAGAATTCTGCTGAAGTTTAAAAATGCTACGGAACTCTTCTATTGTTCTTCGGAATTCTGACGAAGTTTAAAAAGGCTACGGAACTCTTCCATTGTTCTTCGGAATTCTGCTGAAGTTTAAAAATGCTACGGAACTCTTCCATTGTTCTTCGGAATTCTGCAGAAGTTTAAAAATGCTACGTAACTCTTCCATTGTTCTTGGAATTCTGGTGAAGTTTAAAAATGCTACGGAACTCTTCCATTGTTCTCAGAATTCTGCTGAAGCTTATAAATTCTACGGTGCTCTTCCATTGTTCTTGGGAATTCTGCTGAAGTTTAAAAATGTTACGGATCAATTCCATTGTTCTTCGGAATTCTGCTGAAGTTTAGAAATGCTACGGAACTCTTCCATTGTTCTTCGGAATTCTGCTGTAGTTTAAAAATGCTACGGAACTCTTCCATTGTTCTTCGGAATTCTGCTGAAGTTTAAAAATGTTACGGATCATTTCCATTGTTCTTCAGAATTCTGCTGAAGTTTAAATATGCTACGGAACTCTTCCATTGTTCTTCGGAATTCTGCTGAAGTTTAAAAATGCTACGGAACTCTTCGATTGTTCTTCGGAATTCTGCTGAAGTTTAAAAATGCTACGGAACTCTTCCATTGTTCTTCTGAGTTCTGCTGAAGTTTAAAAATGCTGCGGAACTCTTCCTTTGTTCTTCGGAATTCTGATGAAGTTTAAAACTGCTACGGAACTCTTCCATTGTTCTCGGAATTCTGGTGAAGTTTAAAAATGGTACGGAACTCTTCCATTGTTCTCGGAATTCTGGTGAAGTTTAAAACTGCTGCGGAACTCTTCCATTGTTTTCGGATTTCTGCTGAAGTTTAAAAATGCTACGGAACTCTTCCATTGTTCTTGGAATTCTGCTGAAGTTTATAAATGCTACGGTACTCTTCCATTGTTCTTGGGTATTCTGCTGAAGTTTAAAAATGTTACGGATCACTTCCATTGTTCTTCAGAATTCTGATGTAGTTTAAAAATGCTATGGAACACTTCCATTGTTCTTCGGAATTCTGCTGAAGTTTAAAAATGCTACGGAACTCTTCCATTGTTCTTCGGAATTTTGCTGAAGTTTAAAAATGCTACGGAACTTTTCCATTGTTCTTTGGAATTCTGATGAATTTTAAAAATGCTACGGAACTCTTCCATTGTTCTTCGGAATTCTGCTGAAGTTTAAAAATGCTACAGAACTCTTCCATTGTTCTTCGAAATTCTGCAGAAGTTAAAAAATGCTACGGAACTCTTCCATTGTTCGTGGAATTCTGGTGAAGTTTAAAAATGCTACGGAACTCTTCCATTGTTCTCAGAATTCTTCTGACGTTTATAAATTCTATGGTACTCTTCCATTGTTCTTGGGAATTCTGCTGAAGTTTAAAAATGTTACGGATCATTTCCATTGTTCTTCGGAATTCTGCTGAAGTTTAAAAATGCTACGGAACTCTTCCATTGTTCTTCGGAATTCTGCTGAAGTTTAAAAATGCTACGGAACTCTTCCATTGTTCTTCGGAATTCTGCTGAAGTTTAAAAATGCTACGGAACTCTTCCATTGTTTTGCAGAATTCTGCTGAAGTTTAAAAATGCTACGGAACTCTTCCATTGTTCACGGAATTCTAGTGAAGTTTAAAAATGCTACGGAACTCTTCCATTGTCATATTTAATTCTACTGAAGCTTAAAAATGCTACGGAACTCTTCCATTGTTCTTCGGAATTCTGCTGAAGTTTAAAAATGCTACGGAACGCTTCCATTGTTCTCGGAATTCTGGTGAAGTTTAAAAATGCTACGGAACTCTTCCATTGTTCTCGGAATTCTGGTGAAGTTTAAAAATGGTACGGAACTCTTCCATTGTTCTCGGAATTCTGGTGAAGTTTAAAACTGCTGCGGAACTCTTCCATTGTTCTCAGATTTCTGCTGAAGTTTAAAAATGCTACGGAACTCTTCCATTGTTCTTGGAATTCTGTTGAAGTTTAAAATGCTACGGAACTCTTCCATTGTTCTAAGAATTCTGCTGAAGTTTATAAATGCTACGGTACTCTTCCATTGTTCTTGGGTATTCTGCTGAAGTTTAAAAATGTTACGGATCACTTCCATTGTTCTTCAGAATTCTGATGAAGTTTAAAAATGCTATGGAACACTTCCATTGTTCTTCGCAATTCTGCTGAAGTTTAAAAATGCTACGGAACTCTTCCATTTTTCTTCGGAATTCTGCTGAAGTTTAAAAATGCTACGGAACTCTTCCATTGTTCTTCGGAATTCTGATGAAGTTTAAAAATGCTACGGAACTCTTCCATTGTTCTTCGGAATTCTGCTGAAGTTTAAAAATGCTACGGAACTCTTCCATTGTTCTCGGAATTCTGTTGAAGTTTAAAAATGCTACGGAACTCTTCCATTGTTCTCGTAATTCTGGTGAAGTTTAAAAATGCTACGGAACTCTTCCATTGTTCTCGGAATTCTGCTGAAGTTTAAAAATGCTACGGAACTCTTCCATTGTTCTCGGAATTCTGGTGAAGTTTAAAAATGCTGCGGAACTCATCCATTGTTCTCGGAATTCTGCTGAAGTTTAAAAATGCTAAGGAACTCTTCCATTGTTCTTCGGAATTCTGCTGTAATTTAAAAATGCTACGGAACTCTTCCATTGTTCTTCGGAATTCTGACGAAGTTTAAAAATGCTACGGAACTCTTCCATTGTTCTTCGGAATTCTGCTGAAGTTTAAAAATGCTACGGAACTCTTCCATTGTTTTTTGGAATTCTGTTGAAGTTTAAAAATGCTGTGGAACTCTTCCATTGTTCTCGGAATTCTTTTGAAGTTTGAAAATGCTACGGAACTCTTCCATTGTTCTTCAGAATACTGCTGAAGTTTAAAAATGCTACGGAACACTTCCTTTGTTCTTCGGAATTCTGCTGAAGTTTAAAAATGCTACGGAACTCTTCCATTGTTCACGGAATTCTGGTGAAGTTTAAAAATGCTACGGAACTCTTCCATTGTTATTCTTAATTCTGCTGAAGTTTAAAAATGCTACGGAACTCTTCCATTGTTCTTCGGAATTCTGCTGAAGTTTAAAAATGCTACGGAACTCTTCCATTGTTCTTCTGAATTCTGCTGAAGTTTAAAAATGCTACGAAACTCTTCCATTGTTCTTCGGAATTCTGATGAAGCCTAGAACTGCAAAGGAACTCTTCCATTGTTCTTCGGAATTCTGCTGAAGTTTAAAAATGCTACGGAACTCTTCCATTGTTCTTCAGAATTCTGCTGAAGTTTAAAAATGCTACGGAACTCTTCCATTGTTCTCGGAATTCTGTTGAAGTTTAAAAATGCTACGGAACTCTTCCATTGTTCTCGTAATTCTGGTGAAGTTTAAAAATGCTACGGAACTCTTCCATTGTTCTCGTTATTCTGCTGAAGTTTAAAAATGCTACGGACCTCTTCCATTGTTCTTCGGAATTCTGCTGAAGTTTAAAAATGCTACGGAACTTTTCCATTGTTCTTTGGAATTCTGATGAATTTTAAAAATGCTACGGAACTCTTCCATTGTTCTTCGGAATTCTGCTGAAGTTTAAAAATGCTACGGAACTCTTCCATTGTTCTTCGGAATTCTGCAGAAGTTAAAAAATGCTACAGAACTCTTCCATTGTTCGTGGAATTCTGGTGAAGTTTAAAAATGCTACGGAACTCTTCCATTGTTCTCAGAATTCTTCTGAAGTTTATAAATTCTATGGTACTCTTCCATTGTTCTTGGGAATTCTGCTGAAGTTTAAAAATGTTACCGATCATTTCCATTGTTCTTCGGAATTCTGCTGAAGTTTAAAAATGCTACAGAACTCTTCCATTGTTCTTCGGAATTCTGCTAAAGTTTAAAAATGCTACGGAACTCTTCGATTGTTCTTCGGAATTCTGCTGAAGTTTAAAAATGCTACGGAACTCTTCCATTGTTTTGCAGAATTCTGCTGAAGTTTAAAAATGCTACGGAACTCTTCCATTGTTCTTCGGAAATCTGCTGAAGTTTAAAAATTCTACGGAACACTTTCTTTGTTCTTCGGAATTCTGCTGAAGTTTAAAAATGCTACGGAACTCTTCCATTGTTCACGGAATTCTGGTGAAGTTTAAAAATGCTACGGAACTCTTCCATTGTTATTCTTAATTCTACTGAAGTTTAAAAATGCTACGGCACTCTTCCATTGTTCTTCGGAATTCTGCTGAAGTTTAAAAATGCTACGGAACTCTTCCATTGTTCTCGGAATTCTGGTGAAGTTTAAAAATGCTATGGAACTCTTCCATTGTTCTCAGAATTCTGGTGAAGTTTAAAAATGGTACGGAACTCTTCCATTGTTCTCGGAATTCTGGTGAAGTTTAAAACTGCTGCGGAACTCTTCCATTGTTCTCGGATTTCTGCTGAAGTTTAAAAATGCTACGGAACTCTTCCATTGTTCTTGGAATTCTGTTGAAGTTTAAAATGCTACGGAACTCTTCCATTGTTCTCAGAATTCTGCTGAAGTTTATAAATGCTACGGTACTCTTCCATTGTTCTTGGGTAATCTGCTGAAGTTTAAAAATGTTACGGATCACTTCCATTGTTCTTCAGAATTCTGATGAAGTTTAAAAATGCTATGGAACACTTCCATTGTTCTTCGTAATTCTGCTGAAGTTTAAAAATGCTACGGAACTCTTCCATTGTTCTTCGGAATTCTGCTGAAGTTTAAAAATGCTCTATGTGCAGACTCATATTGTATCTAAGTAACTATGTAGGGGCTCATACTGTATGTAGGTGGCAGTGTGTGGGCTCATACTGTATGTACAGGGCTATGCGGGGGCTCATACTGTATGTAGGTGGCAGTGTGTGGGCTCATACTGTATGTACAGGGCTATGTGGGGGCTCATACTGTATGTAGGTGGCAGTGTGTGGGCTCATACTGTATGTACAGGGCTCTCTGCGGGGGCTCATACTGTATCTAGACCGCTATGTGCGGGCTCATACTGTATATAGGGAGCTATGTGCGGGCTCATACTGTATATAGGGAGCTATGTGCGGGCTCATACTGTATATAGGGAGCTATGTGCGTGTTCACACTGTATATAGGGAGCTATGTGCGGGCTCATACTGTATATAGCGAGCTATGTGCGGGCTCATACTGTATATAGGGAGCTATGTGCGGGCTCATATTGTATATAAGGAGCTATGTGCGGGCTCATACTTTATATAGGGAGCTATGTGCGGGCTCATATTGTATATAGGAAGCTATGTGCGGGCTCATACTGTATATAGGGGCTATGTGCAGACTCATATTGTATCTAAGTAACTATGTAGGGGCTCATACTGTATGTAGGTGGCAGTGTGTGGGCTCATACTGTATGTACAGGGCTATGTGGGGGCTCATACTGTATGTAGGTGGCAGTGTGTGGGCTCATACTGTATGTACAGGGCTCTGCGGGGGCTCATACTGTATCTAGACCGCTATGTGCGGGCTCATACTGTATATAGGGAGCTATGTGCGGGCTCATACTGTATATAGGGAGCTATGTGCGGGCTCATACTGTATCTAGGGAGCTATGCGGGGCTCATACTGTATATAGGAGGCTATGTGGGGGCTCATACTGTATATAGAGGGGCTATGCGGGGGCTCATACTGTATCTAGGGAGCTATGCGGGCGCTCATACTGTATCTAGGGAGCTATGCGGGGGCTCATACTGTATATAGAGGGATGTCAGCATACTTAATTCTGCTCAATATTAAGTCATACAATTAATATAATTTTTTAAATTATTTTGTTAATATTAATATGGAGCAGAATTAATTTCAGCCTATTGGATCGGCCTCCATAACAGTCACGATCTCTCATGTGGCCCCTCCGGAAAATTAATCTGCCACCCTGATCTACTATATATAGTGCTATGTTATGGAAATTTTTTTTCCTCATTCTCTGTCTATAGATGTGATCAGAACATCTGTGTGTTGATCACATGACCAATCACATGATCTATCAAAGGGGATCATGTGACATGTCACGTGATACATCCGATACCTGGGGGGGGGCCACACCTTTTAAACTGCCCGGGGCCATGGCTACTCTTAATCCACCCCTGTGTATATACATCATATAGGATACGTTGGGGACAATGTATATACATCACATAGGATACATTGGGGACGATGTATATACATCACATGGGATACGTTGGGGACGATGTATATACATCATATAGGATACGTTGGGAACAATGTATATACATCACATAGGATACGTTGGGGACGATGTATATACATCACATGGGATACACTGGGGCCGATGTATATATAGGTGCATCTCACTAAATTATAATATCATCAAGAAGTTAATTTATTTCAGTTCTTCAATACAAAAAGTGAAACTCATATATTATATAGAGTCATTAATATAATTTTCTTATCCCGTCTGTCTATCTGTCTGTCCTTCTGTCCAGGAAATCCTGCGTCGCTGATTGGTCCGGCGCGGCCAATCAGCGACGCGGCATTTCAGAAAAAGATGGCGGCCGTTAGCAGCTCATCTGCCGCACGGAGGTCAGCGGCGATGCAGCCGGGAGATGCAGCCGGCTGCTCGCAGCATAAGTCCCCCGACCGGAGGCGCCGCTGACCTCCATGCGGCTACCGTCGGGAGATCAGCGGCTACGGCCGCTTATCTCCCGACGACAAGTGTGACACCCCCCTCCCCTCTCCTCTCCTCCCCTCCCCCCACTTGCTCAGGGCCCCGGCACCCGGCGCCATACTTACCCCACCCTGTGCCTCCGCAGCAGCTCCTGTGTCTTCCACTGCTGCTCTGTGACGTCTCAGGTCAGAGGGCTTGGTGACGTCTTTACACTGCACTCTCTCCTGAGCGGTCACAGCGCGCAGCGGGAAGATGCCGGCTACGCTGGAGTCCGGAGCAGCAGCTGAGAATTGAGGTGAGTATAGGATTTTTTTCTTTATTGTATGGGGGCATAGGGCATTAAATGGTGGGGTGGGGGTTTGTGACATCGTGGAGGG
Source organism: Phyllobates terribilis (assembly GCF_046119375.1). Classification (NCBI taxonomy): domain Eukaryota; kingdom Metazoa; phylum Chordata; class Amphibia; order Anura; family Dendrobatidae; genus Phyllobates; species Phyllobates terribilis. The sequence goes on along the minus strand of NW_027363069.1, from coordinate 1,566,067 downwards.
GCCATTATAAGCGAGGGGGGATGTGACTTCCTGCATGGGGCATTCTATAGGAGGGATGTGACTTCCTGCATGGTGCATTATAAGGGAAGGGGGGATGTGACATCCTGCATGGGGCATTATAAGTAAGGGGGGGATGTGACATCCTACATGGGGCATTATAAGGGAGGGGGGATGTGACATCCTGCATGGGCCATTATATGGGGGGGATGTGACATCCTTCTTGGGGCATTATAAGGGAGGGGGGATGTGACATCCTGCATGGGGCATTATAAAGGAGGGGGGATGTGACATCCTGCATGGGGCATTATATGGGGGGGAGTGACATCCTGCATGGGGCATTATAAGGGAGGGGGGGTGACATCCTGCATGGGGCATTATATGGGGGAGGGGGAAGTGACAACCTGCATGGGGCATTATAAGGCAGGTGGATGATCCCCGGTCCTCACTAACACGGTTCGCTGATTGGTCACAGCAACCGGCCGCGACCAATCAGCTATTTCAGCGCCAAATTTAAACCCCGCTCTGCTGATTGCTCGCGGCCGCCCATGGCGACCAATCTGCGATTGTGGCGCCAAATTTAAACACGGTCTCCGGCCAATTGGCGGCAGATTTAATATAAGTACGCCACCGTCGGGAGACATATTCTAGAATACCCGATGCGTTAGAATCGGGCCACCATCTAGTATATTATATAGAGTCATTACAAACAGAGTGATCTATTTCACGTGTTTATTTCTGTTAATGTTGATGATTATGGCTTACAGCCAATGAAAACACAAAAGCCATTATCTCAGTGAATTAAAATAATTAACAAAAAAACACATGCAAAGGCTTCCTAAGCATTTAAAAGGTCCCTTAGTCTGTTTCAGAAGGCTCCACAATCATAGGGAAAATTGCTGACATGACAGATGTCCAGAAGGCAGTCATTGACACACTCCACAAGGTCCCAGAGTTCCAATTTTCATTTGGAAATCATGGTCCCAGAGTCTCGAGGAAGAGTGGAGAGGCCACAATCCAAGCTGCTTGCGGTCTAGTGTGAAGTCTCCACAATCGGTGATGGTTTGGGGAGCCATGTCATCTGCTGGTGTAGGTCCACTGCGTTTTATCAAGACCAAAGTCAGCGCAGCCTTCTACCAGGACATTTTACAGCACTTCATGCTTCCCTCTGCCGACAAGCTTTTTGGAGATGGAAATTTCATTCTCCAGCAGGACTTGACACTAGTGTTGAGCGAATATGTTCTATTAACCCTTTCGCCGACTATGCTCGGGCCGAGCTCCGAGTATTTACAGCTGCTCGGTGATAAGGTTAAATCGCTCCTGTGTGCATGATTTGCAACTGTTTGACAGCTTTATTACATGTGAGGAATGTCTATTTCTTACACATTCCTCACATTAGAAAAAAGATTAGAACCGAAAAATAAATTACCAAACAAATATATAAAGGAGATAACAAGTATCTCCATATTGGAAACTATTCAGAGGACTATGTATATAGGGCCATTCGTATAAATAGCATATATCACGAAGTGCCTAAGCAAGAAACAATACGAATATAAGGCCAAAAAATATAATAAAAAGTATCTTTATTATTTAATGTTTTATTATTCTCATCAAGAGAATGCCAGGAGTGTGCAAAGCAGTCATCAAAGCAAAAGGTGGCTACTTTGAAGGACCTAGAATATAAGACATATTTTCAGTTGTTTCACACTTTTTTGTTAAGTATATAATTCCACATGTGTTAATTCATAGTTTTGATGCCTTCAGTGTGAATGTACAATTTTCATAGTCAAGAAAATACAGAAAAATCTTTAAATGAGAAGGTGTGTCCAAACTTTTGGTCTGTACTGTACGTCATGTAGGATACACTGGTGATGATGTACATACATTACATAGGATATGCTGGAGACTATGTATATACATCATATAGGATACGCTTGTGCCAGTGTATATGCATCATATAGGATACCTTGGGAGCGATGTACATAGATCATATAGGATACGCTGGGGCCGATATATATATATCATATAGAATACACTGGGGCTGTGTCATGGTGTGACTGTGGGATAGCAAGTGTGCTCCTATTCTGACCCTCAGGCTCGGGGTCCCTAGCTATTTCTGTTCCCAGGATTACTCCTGAATGTGGAGATGCCCGAGCCTCGTTCCTTACTATGCTCCTAAGCAGCACTAGTTTGTACAGTGTATGGGGGGAATACAAAACAAGATAGGACAGAACTGAAGCACAGTCACACAACACGCTCTCAGGGAAATACACAAAGGAATATAAAGTCTAAAACCCGAGAGGCAACAAAGTAATATAAAGACACCTAGGGAAAAAGGAAAGGGTTACCAAACAACGCTTGCAACAACTTTAGCAATAACCACTAAACCAGTATGGGTTCACCTTTCCAGAACAGGATAGAGAAAAACTATACTGGCATTGCCAGCAAAGCACAGCCGGCTTAAATGGAGAAACAGCAGACACGACTGGTTCTCCTCTAGCATGTGATCAAAGGCAGTCAACAACCTCAGCCCAGCAAAGACTAACTTTTGCTCACCTGCCAAGGAGCTGCAGCTCTAAGAGTCGATGCCCTAGTCACCCTGCACTGACCATAGCTATCAATGGAGTTACAAGGAGCAGTATATGAATCTGTGGAATCCACAGACTTGGACGCCGCCATCACAGTTTGTGATGCTAGAGAAAACCTCCTTGTGACATGCTGATGTACAAACATCATATAGGATACACTAGGGCTGATGTATATATAGTACATCTTAAAGGATATACGGGTGCTAAAGTAGAGTATATACATCATATAGGATACACTGGGGCTGATGTATATACATCGTATAGGATACACTAGGGCTGATGTATATATATCATATAAGAGATACTGGAGCTAATGTACAGTATATACATCGTATAGGATACACTGGGGCTGATGTATATACATCGTATAGGATACACTAGGGCTGATGTATATATATCATATAAGAGATACTGGTGCTAATGTACAGTATATACATCGTATAGGATACACTGGGGCTGATGTATATACATCATATAGATATACAGGTGCTGATGTACAGTATGTACATCACATAGGATATACTGGGGCTGATGTATATACATCGTATAGGATACACTAGGGCTGATGTATATATATCATATAAGAGATACTGGTGCTAATGTACAGTATATACATCGTATAGGATACACTGGGGCTGATGTATATACATCATATAGGATATACAGGTGCTGATGTACAGTATGTACATCACATAGGATACACTGGGGCTGATGTATATACATCGTATAGGATACACTAGGGCTGATGTATATACATCATATAGGATATACAGTTGCTGATGTACAGTATGTACATCACATAGGATACACTGGGGCTGATGTATACACATCATATACAGTAGGATACACTAGGGCTGACGTACATACATTACATGGCCTCAGCTTGTTAACTCATCCATAGCCTGGAGATGAATCAGTGTAGCATGCAGCCCTCCCAGAGCTTGAAGATGAGCCTGCAGGAAAGTAAGGAGCCGGCGCGCAGAGAGCGGTAGCCCCTCCTACCAAGAACATCCTGATAACACTATCTGGCACTAGGCCTGACAAAGAGTACGCCACTGCGGTGTACTGAACGCTGTGCGTGTGCGTCGTGCATGGGCGGGTACACACGACATGGACATGAAAAAATATTAAAAGGCCAGCAGCTGCAAAACCACGGCCGATGGCCCACAATGTAGGTGAGGGCTGCAGCCCAGTGAGCATGTGCCTGTTGGGCTTGTAGTAGTGGCATGGTTCTAGAGGTCAATATATCTTTGAACATAAGTATGAGATATACAACCAATACCATTTTAATGGCAACTCTCGTATATATATATAGACAGTGTCGGACTGGGGTGTCTGGGGCCCACAGGAGGAATTGATCCTCAGGGCCCACCCTACAGCTATATGTAAATACCTGATAGCCGATATCCCCGTTATAGTGGAGCGTCTGCTGTAAATCACAGGCGGCTCCTGCACATCTACTGTGCACATGCTATAACTAGGATGTACAATTACGGTAGTTTGCAGTAAAGGGGTTCTTTGGTTAAAACAAGTTATCACCGATCCAAGGGCTCCACGGGATAGGTGATAACTGACTGATCGTTTGGGTCCGAACATTGGAAACCGCACCGATCAGAAGAATGGGGAAGTTTTATCCCTGTCAGGACACTTATCCCCATTTTAAAATGCAGCGGTAGGTGGGACATCTGACTGCAGCTCCCTTCATTCTCTTTGGGGTTTCCAGAAAAAAAACAAGAACAGCCACTGAGGGAATGAATGGATCAGTGGTCAAGTCGCACATGAGCTCCAGTCTAATGGGGATAAAAGCTCCACATTCTACCAATCGGTGCAGGTCCCAGCATTCAGACCCCCACTAATCAATAACTTATCACTTATCCTGTGGAGAGGTGATTACTTGGTTTCATCGGAGAACCCCTGTAAGTGCATCTTGTTCCAAGTATTTAATTAATCACTAATGGAAACAAAGAATCTTCTCCTAATTAATATCAGAGAGAACAGATGACTGCCATACACAACACAATCCACTGTACCAACACAAACAGTACCACATACAAGGGAGAAATACTGCCACACCATGACTGGACTACATATTACCACCACATAGTGACCGAATAATACTATATACAAGGGAGAAATACCACCACACCATGACCAGACCACATATTACACCACATAGTGACCGAATAATAACACATACAAGGGAGAAATACCACTAAACCATGACCAGACCACATATTACCACCACATAGTGACCGAATAATACTACATACAAGGTAGAAATATCACCACACCTTGACCAGACCAGATATTACCACCCCATAGTAACCGAATATTACTACATACAAGGGAGAAATACCACCATGCCATGACCAGACCAGATATTAACAGCAAATAGCGTCCAAATAATTCCTCATCATTTCTCTCTCCTACCTCCATAATTGCTCTTCCCCATCCATATCATAGCTCTCCCCAACCTTCTCCAACATTGTCATATCTCCCCCACCTTCTCCATCATTGCCATATCTCCCCCCACCACCTCCATCATCATTGCCATATCTCCCCCCACCACCTCCATCATTGCCATATCTCCCCCATCTGCTCCGTCATCATCATTGCCATATCTCCCCCCACCTACTCCATCATCATTGCCATTTCTCCCCCCACCTGCTCCATCACTAATGCCATGTCATATCTCCCCCTACTTCCTCCATCACCATGCCATGCATATCTCCCCCCACCTCCCCCATTGCCATGCCATATATCCCCCACCATGTCATATCTCCACCCACCTCCTCAATCACCATTGCTCTCCCTAAAAAAAAAAAAAAACTTATCTCTCAGCGCGCTCCCCCGCAGCACTGTCCTCTGCTTCCTGCCCGGCATCTTTCTCCCTGACAGGCCCATGCTGTATGATGACGTCATCAAGCAGCGCGAGCCTGTGTGAGGGAGGAAACGCCGGGCAGAAAGCAGAGGTGAGGACGGATCCCTGCAGCTACGCTGCCATTTTCCTCCTGTCGGCAGTGGAGCTGGAGGGATCGCTCCTTGCCTGCCGCACAGGATGAGGGCAATCTGCCCATGGGACCGAGAAGCAGGTCCTTGCAGTGCGGAGCATGTTAACCAGGGGCACCCGTATGTCCTGCTCGGGAGCCCGCTGAGGACCCGGGCCCACCGGTGTCCCGGTGCCCCAGTCCGACCCTGTATATAGACACATTTACACATTGGTGTGTACATACAGTACATGTGCATGTGTGTGAGTATATACAGTATGTGTATATGTGTATAGTGGCGTTTCTTGAAGTTTACAGGCCCTGTAAGGCAGCGCTAGTCATCATGCTGGGGGACACTCGCTGCATCGGGTCAATTAAAGCACACCAGCCACGTTTTCCAGTATTTCACAATCCAGCAGTTTATTACACTTCACTACTGCTTATCACCGAGTCCAACTCAGTGGCTCGCCGACATACACATATAATGTCCAGGAGCCTTTCAAGTGGCAGACAGGCCCACTTGGCTCCAGTTACAGCCATCAGCAAAGTCACTTATATCAATGTCCATATAATGCAGTGCTTTACCTTTGCCGGGTTTTAGCTGCTTCAGTCAGATTTGTTCTGCCACCACTGTGGCTTTACAGCGGCCCAGATGGGGGTCTCCAGCCCTCGTTCCTTCAAAGGCTACTGGTATGTTTTCTCACCTAACATCCAGCCTCTGCCTTCCAGGACTCTTGCCTTCCAAGCCTCTGGCCCTCCAAGGCTACTGGTATCGCTTACACGTAAGGATCCAGCCTCTGCCTTTCAGGCTTCACTAGGCCTCACTAAGCCTCTCCAGGCTAACGGTGTCCCACACACGGGAACAGGCCTCACGCCTTTCACACCTGTCTCAAATCTACCAGGGTTTATATATCCTCTAGTGCACACACAGGACCTGTGCTGATGTCACAGTCATGTGATCAGACCTTCTGTATGCACAGGACCTGTGCGATGTCACAGTCATGTGATCAGTCACCTCGGGAGGTACATGGTCGGCCAAAACACACCCTGGACCATTACAGTAATGCCGCAAGCCGCTGCATTACAGCCCCAGTGAAAAATTTCCAACATGGCCCCCAACCATTACAGATCTTTAATAGTACTGGTGTTCTCTTATGGGCCAAAAGGATATTTTGGCCCCATAGGCTCCAGGGCTAAGTGCGACTGCAACACATGTACCTACTATAGTTATGTCTCTATGTTTGTATCTGGACAATCAGACAGGCATTTACCATGTAGCCTATAGTTATTCTGTCCTATTCTGTAGTAGATGTGTAGGTACTGTAATAATCTGGCAATTCACCTATATCTCTGCTCTGTACAACAGCTGCATTTGCTCCTTGGTCTGGAATACGTGAGCTGCGGGGACTTTTACAGCTACTTACTGATGAAGGGGCAGCTTGACATCCCCAGTGCAAGGTAAAGTTTTATTTTTATGTAATTATACACGAATAGAAATATACAGTATATATAAACAGCAGTTCTGTCATCAGTATTGATTGCTCTTTGATGGCAATATGGATTAGACTAAAGCAATATATTAGTCATCAGAACCTGGACAGAATCCTGACCGGCCACTTTATTACACTATGGATAGGGCAGGATTTCTTGTATTTCTGTAGACAGTCACTAATTTCTTGTCTCTCTGTCAGATTCTATGCCGCTGAACTCGTCTGTGGAATCCAACATCTCCACTCAAAGGGCGTCATCCACAGAGACCTCAAGCCCGAGAACATCTTGGTGGCTGAAACGGGCCATATTAAGATCACAGATTTCGGTCTCTCAATTGACAACATGCATGGAGACCGAACAGCCACTGGATACGCTGGAACTGCCGGTTACATGGCTCCTGAGGTGAGAAGAACAAGGATTTTCTCTTTTTTTCATACTATAATTGTATGTCTGCCTGGATCACACACATAATCCAACAAATGTTCATTACAGTAAATGGGACATTCTGACATTGACATCTGGCATGCCATGCACATTAGATAGGCAGCTTGCCTCAGCTGAGTGTACATGCGTTCTGAATGGGAGGGGGGAGTATGACCATGCCAGACACAAAGGATCGGGCACTGAAATTCAGCATCCAGTGTTTGAGCTGAATTGGGATGTCTCCATACACAATAGATGATCTCTCCGGAATCTGTGAGTCCGGCCACAATACATGATCATGCTATATGTTTTGCCAGCATTAGAGACCCAAAGAGTTACAAGTCAGCCAACAAAGGTTCTGGAGCTCAGAAGAGCAGCATGGCTCCTTTCAGTCATTAGTGTAGTAATCATAATATTCAAGTGATGCCACAACCAGAGGAATCATCCACTCTCACTATATTACATAGTCTTACAATTATTATGCTGAGAACTTTGTTACACTGAAGATATGGAACTTTTTGACCAACTCTTTATCTATTTTCTTCTTCTTTATGTAGATTTTGGCTGGGAAGGAGTATAACGCCGGAGTAGACTGGTATTCTTTTGGTGTCATCTTAAAAGAAATGGTTACCGATGAGTGCGCCTACCATCAGACACTCAACGATAAATCCTCCGGCATCAGGAACATCATTAAACAGGTCAGTTGTCTTAACAGTCATTAGTACTATGATGTATACAATGTTATAGTTGTAGAGATGAGCAAACCTTTTGAAATTCAAATTAACCAGCTTGTTCCAATTTTTTCCCAAAAATGTTAAAATTGCAAGTACTCAACATAAATGGGTAAACTTGTGGTAACCGTTCTTTACTGCTGTGCTGTCACATACTATCTGTGCAGTCTTTTACTGTTTTATGTCTTTCTCTCTCAATCTCTACTGCTAAGCTGTGATGTGCTCTCCCTATCCAGATTCACCACAAAATGACTCCTACATTCATTGCTTTGGCTTTCATACAGGCTATGATAGTCCCTCCTGATTGTGCTATAACATGTGATGTGACACCTTAAAGCAGGGGTCTCAAACACGCGGCCCGCGGGCCGCATGCGGCCCCTGAGGCTGCTTTATGCGGCCCGCAGGCACAGACCCCTTGATGATCCCGACCTGGTCCAGGAGGAGCCGCCGACAGCAGCGCTGAATTGCCACACAGAGACTGTTTCCCAGCACTGCATTTCCAATGCCAGCCGCTGGCCAATCAGAGGCCAGCAGCTGATATCTGCGTGTCGGCGCAGCGTGTATGACGTCATTGCCATATGCAGATGTCAGCTGCTGGCCTCTGATTGGCCGGCGGCTGACATTGAAAATGCTGTGCTGGGAGACAGTCTCTGTGCGGCAATGCAGCGCTGCTGTCGGCGGCTCCTCCTGGACCAGGTCGGGATCGTCAAGGGGTCGGACTCTGTGCTGCCTGCGGGCCACATCTGCAGGAAGGCCGCCGAGGGAACGGAGGACAGGTGAGAATCATCTTTTTTTTTTTCTATTTTATGTGTGTGAAGAACAGCACAGGGGGCACAGAGCCACAACATGGGGACCGGGATGGGGCACAGAGCCACAAGAGGGGACCTGGATGGGGCACATAGCCACAAGAGGGGACCTGGATGGGGCACATAGCCACAGGATGGGGACCTGGATGGGGCACATAGCCACAGGATGGGGACCTGGATGGGGCACAGAGCCTCAAGATGTGGACCTGGATGGGGCACAGAGCCTCAAGATGTGGACCTGGATGGGGCACATAGCCACAAGATGGGGACCTGGATGGGTCACAGAGCCACAAGATGGGGACCAGAGCCACAACATGGGGACCTGGATGGGTCACATAGCCACAAGATGGGGACCTGGATGGGGCACATAGCCACAAGATGGGGACCTGGATGGGGCACATAGCCACAGGATGGGGACCTGGATGGGGAACATTGCCACAGGATGGGGACCTGGATGGGGCACATAGCCCCAAGATGGGGACCTGGATGAGGCACATTAGTACAAGATGGGCGCCAGGATGGGGAACGTTGCCACAGGATGGGGACCTGGATGGGGCACATAGCCACAAGATGGGGACCTGGATGGGGCACAGAGCCACAAGATGGGGACCTGGATGGGGCACAGAGCCACAAGATGGGGCACAGAGCCACAAGATGGGGACCAGAGCCACAAGATGGGGACCAGGGCCACAAGATGGGGACCTGGATGGGGAACATTGCCACAGGATGGGGACCTGGATGGGGCACATAGCCCCAAGATGGGGACCTGGATGAGGCACATTAGTACAAGATGGGCGCCAGGATGGGGAACGTTGCCACAGGATGGGGACCTGGATGGGGCACAGAGCCACAAGATGGGGACCTGGATGGGGCACAGAGCCACAAGATGGGGCACAGAGCCACAAGATGGGGACCAGAGCCACAAGATGGGGACCAGGGCCACAAGATGGGGACCTGGATGGGGAACATTGCCACAGGATGGGGACCTGGATGGGGCACATAGCCCCAAGATGGGGACCTGGATGAGGCACATTAGTACAAGATGGGCGCCAGGATGGGGAACGTTGCCACAGGATGGGGACCTGGATGGGGCACATAGCCACAGGATGGGGACCTGGATGGGGCACATTAGTACAAGATGGGGACTTGGATGGGGAACATTACTACAAGATGTTTTCCATTATTACTATATGATGCTAATTGTAAGACAATATTACTGTATGTGGCCAATTGGGGGAAATAAAATTGTAAAAAAAATAAAAAATAAAATAAAGCATGAAAAAATATTGGACACTAAAAATGCTGTTTTATATGTAAACTAAAGTAAACACAAAAAAGTGCACGTTTATTATCGCCACATCCATAACGACCCAAGCCATAAAAAAATAAACACGGCAAAAATGTTCAAAAGGTGTATACAAAAAAAATGGTATCACTAAAAATGTCACATTGAACAAAGAATGCGGCCCCCCAAATTCAAATTTTTTCCATGTGCGGCCCATATACCCAGCCGAGTTTGAGACCCCTGCCTTAAAGCATTATGGTGAAGCCTGGACGGCTTACATCAGAGGTCCTATAAGTCTTCTCTGGCTGATGTAATTTTTAGTAATACTGTATGAAAATTGGCTGCAATTATTTTAGGTGATTCCCAAGAAGCAAATCACAAATTGTTGAAATTCACCAGGTTCATCAGATTCACAAAAATTCAACACAAATTCAGTTTGCATCAAGTGGATTTGCTCATCTCTGCATAGTAGTCATCATTTTCTCTCCAGTTTACATTCATGGATTTTGGTTTTATCTTTAATAGCTCCTTCAGAAAGATCCTGCCAGTCGCTTAGGAGCCAACGGTAACATCAGAAAGCACAGGTTTTTTCAGCGTATCGACTGGGTTTCTGTGGAAGCCCTGAAACTGCCTCCACCATACGTCCCTGTAGTAAGTATATGAGCAGATATGGTTTATTAGTATTAAAATCTTTGTGTCTATTCTTTTACTAGTTTTCAATCAACACAACTTGTTTTTAACGGAGACTCTGATATAAAGTCATAATTTTAATGTTATAATTCCTTTTTTCCTTTATAGCCATCTGAGCCTCCCCGTCGTCATAAACCATTCCATCTGGAGAAACTAGAAGCAGCAGAGGCCACAGAACTTATATCAACAAAGGACCAGGCATTGTTTGAGGGATTTTCATTTGTCAACTTGGAAACCCTTGAGCAGACCCCAGCTCTATAGTCATCAGAGCGAGCGGCCCACCTGAGCCTCTGGAAGACTGAAAATCAGAAGACTGGACATCACTGGAACAAACACTGCAAGAATGAAGGTGACCATGGAGACGTCGAGGGACCCCGAATGAAGACACAGAGAATGACGGAGCCAGCAGATCCACCTATGGGCTGGCGGTAAGAATAAGCGCCATAATATCTGCGCTTTATTCCAATCATAGGCATGTGCCAAACATTTTTCACTGACCGGTAATAGGATTTCCTCCTGCTCATTTTAGCTCCAATTTTTGGTGCTGTCTTGGGCAATGATGAAATACTGAGGTGCGTGATGGCCGGCTATTAAGGGGTGGCAGGAGGCCGGATTTTTTTTTTTAACAACATCTTGCACTTGTGTAGCACCCTGAGGATTCAGCTGCTACAGGGGTATTGCACCTCAAGCCAGAGGTGTGATATTCCACTCCCGGGTAAGGATGGAGTGTGGAACTGAGCTCAGTTAGCTGCATACACTACACACATCCCATTTCCGAGGGACAGACCGATGATACTCCCACCAGTATATGTGCAGGTACGACAGTGTCTGTCCCTGGCTGGAGTGGGAGGGGGGGTGGAACATCCCAGTAGTGTAGGGGCAGATAGGGGGAGCAGTCTGGGTAATGCTAGGAGCTCATTGGGTGCTGGTCACCTGAGCTCACACATAGAGGGAGTATATAAGGTGGGAACCATCTTAGATCAGGGTCAGTCTTCTGTAGAGGGTTAGTCAGTCCTGAGAGAGGTCCAGGAGCGCCTGCAGAGAGAAGAGAGAGAGGAGAAGAGAAGGACCCAGAGGGGGAGAAGAAGGAACCCCAAGAACCCAGAATTAGACCAGAAGGGTGAAGGGTTGGCACGCAAGGGAACCGGATCCCAAATTAGTGGAGGAGAGAAACAACCCTCAGCTAAGAACCGGAGGCTGCGTCATTACAGGTGGAGCAGCCCCTCACTAAGTCCACTAAGAAGGCACACCAGGCATAGGGTCAGGGAACCCCGAAGAGGTGCACCCACCAAGAGGCCCGAGGGAGCCGGATATAAGTGGACCCCTGGTGAGGAAGGCCAGTAGAAAGGACAGTCAGAAAGGGAGCTCAGGACCACGCTCCAGAATTGCTTGGGGGTTGGCCTAGTCCAGGACCTGGTGGACGCAGCACGGCTCGGGCGGTCACTCAAGGCCGGAGTGACCAACAGAACAGCAGTAAGTAAAAACCCTGAACTGCACAGCCCGACTCTGAGTCTTCTTACCATCCACACTGCACCACCACTACCACCATCCTCTACACCTGACCCCCTGAGGCTATACCCCTCCCGTCGGGGGTTATACTACCCGAAGCTGCACACATACCACCAGCCTCAGCGGACCCTGCTGCAGCGGCGGCCGTATTGACCGCAAATCAACGGGTGGCGTAGTCGACACTAAGAACTAATAACATCTGTAAAGACTGCCACACACTGAGTTTGACACCCTAGGCACGGACCGGGTCGCAGCCACTCGGAGACTACAACCCCCATCTGATCCGGCTCCGGGTATCCCTAACAACACTGGCCCAGGGGGCACGTCACTTGCCTATGATAAATCTACCATTACCGGCAGTTGCATTTCCTCATACTTATGACAGTGTTGTCATAGGAGTGGGGAAAAAGGTGAGAGATGGCCGGCTATTAAGGGGTGGCAGGAGGCCGGATTTTTTATTTTTTTTTAAATAGGGAAAATTTGGCCTATGGAGAACACAAGAGCTTACAGCTAGTGGACTTGTACATCCTCCAGATGTAAGCGTAAAATGAGAGCCGCAGTCCTAAAAAGTACATTTTGTTAAGACGCTGAGGATGGCAGAGCCGGCAGATCCACCTATGAGCTGGAGGTAAGAATGGAGGACTATTTCATCAAAGTCCTGTGAAGACACCCATGCCAATGTCATTCCAGTCCATGACAGGGGTACCCATTCCAGAAGCCATTGAGCCTTCTCATGGAACATCTATATAGTTAAACAAAACAAAAAAACCTGCAAAGCTTTTTAATGCAACTAAAACCTCTTACATTTTTCTTACATCTGTAAATAACAACAGAATGAAGTGGGTTAAAAGTGTATTTTGAATATTCCCATTTTTTAAGGCACCTAAACAGGAAAGGGTTCTTTACAGTCAGAGCAGTAGGACTGTGGAATTCCCTACCACAAGAGGTAGTGATGGCAGACACTATAACAGCTTTCAAAAAAGGGCTGGACGATTTCCTCGATACACATAACATTGAGGGTTACAGTAAAATTAGACAAAATGTTACACCTATAGAAGTACATTTAATACCATAATAGTAATTACATAATTAGTATCATAATTAGGTTTGATCCAGGGTTCTAGGACTGATCGCCTTGTCTCGGGGTCAAGAAGTAATTTTTCCCCTGTGACACAAATTGGCTGAAGGTGTCCTGGGGTTTTTGCCTTCTTCTGGATCAACAATGTAGGCATAGGGCAGTATTATTAGTGATAGGAAAGTAAGAATAATACTGTAATAAGATAGCAGGATGTTAATAATAGTAACGATATCAAATAGTCACATTTATAAAAATAAAAACAAATTAATTAATAACTGCAGTAGTACAATAAGTAGTGTAATATTAAATATATAACTAGTAATAACATAATTAGGTTTGAGCCAGGGTTCTAGGACTGATCGCCTTTTCTCGGGGTCAAGAAGGAATTTTTCCCCGTGATGAAAATTGGCTGAATGTGTCCTGGGGTTTTTGCCTTCTTCTGGATCAACAGATTTAGGCATAGGGATTCTGGTAATACCATTATTAGAATCACAAGAGTAATACAAAATATAAAACTAATTAAAAAATTAAATTATAAACGGGTACATTCTTAATTGTTATAGTGCAGCAATGATAAAAATGGTAATAATAATAATAATAATAATATTAATAATACATTTGTGAGGCCTAGTGCCAGTTAGTTAGTAAGTTAGTGTAGTGTTAGTGTACGGAGTACAATTGGGGGAGGAAAGTTGAACTTGATGGACCGAGGTCTTTCTTCAACCTACGTTACAATGTTACTAATATCTGCGCTTTATTCCAATCATAGGCATGTGCCAAACATTTTTCACTGACCGGTAATAGGATTTCCTCCTGCTCATTTTAGCTCCAATTTTTGGTGCTGTCTTGGGCAATGATGAAATACTGAGGTGCGTGATGGCCGGCTATTAAGGGGTGGAGGAGGTTGGATTTTTTTTTTTTTTTAAATAGAGAAAGTGTTTGACAAGTCAATGTATTGCTCAACCCGGCCACACAAGGCTTCAATACTTTATAACCCTAGAGACATTGCTTCATCTTCCGGCTCAGCTGTAAATGGAGAAAATCATAATCTTTGAATGGGCGTTAATATACTTTTTTTTTTTTTTTTTAAATCAAAGCAGCAAAAGCATATATAAATATAAGAGCTATAAAATACATACACATTTTGCCAAGACGTTCTTTCTGTAGGCTTTAATTCTGAAAAAGAAGAGGTATAATATAGCAGCACAGGCACAAATAAGCATGCTGTTACATTGTAACCCAATGAATGAGGTTATGACCCGGAAATATGAGCCCCGAGTCGCCGTCTGCTGTAAAGACTTAATATTCTATTCTGTATTGAATGATCTTAAGGGCAATAAGCACAAGAAGAACAGTTACTCGCTCCAACACTTTTAATGCTCTCACTATTGTAAGACTACAATATGTTTACATGGGGCGTAATTATTGAGGATTCACCATCAAAATCTGCAATAAAGTTCAGTACAGAATTTGTGTTTATAAAGGAAAAATATCTCAGCAGATTTGAGAATTTCTTGTAAGGCATGGATGCTCTTAAAAAATATATATTTAAAAAATAAATCCAACGCAGTTCGCTCTGAGGTCGGTGCTGCCTGCTCCGTTTGGAGGACCCAAGACTGCTAAAGCCTGTGATTGGCAGCAGCGCTCAGGTGACTAGAATTGGATGTTTCTTTATTGTCCCCATCACAGCCTCGGTGCAGGAGATTTTGGGAAGCGAGTGACGTCTTACACTAAAACTATGACAGGGACATTGAACTCTTCTTCAGTCACAAAGAGGGGGCATGATTATAGCACATGAGGCCGGGCTAGTCCCGGCCAATAGATGCCCACCCCCCTCTGGACTAGTATTGGCGGCCAATAGATTGCGCATCCCCACTTCCCCCTCTGGACTAGTCCCAGACAATAGATGCCGCTGCCCCCCCCTCCAGACTAGTCCCAGCCAATAGACCCCCCCCTCTGGACTAGTTCCAGCCAATTTTCATATTGCTAGCAGCGATGTAAGAAATGTTTTTACTGCACGTAGCAATCAACTTTTGGTTCCTGCATCATAATGAAGGATAATAACAGTTTGGGAGACTTGGAAGACATCACAGGTTTCCTTTGATAGGAATATCCCATAAAGTGTCATACATGACAAATCTATAGACTGCGTCTCTTGTTGGGATACCCCTTTCACTTTCCAGTAGAATAGGATTTTATAGCAGAAGTATAAAAAAAAAGTGCTAGAGGACACACATGCTCAGTCTCCACAGCCAGATCTCTGTGTCCGTGCACAGGAAACTATTCCCATTGGTCCTTTACAGTGAACAGAGGATAACTGTGCAGAGGACAGGATGGGGGGACATAGGTCCATTAGCATTAAGCTTATTAGATGGACATGCAATTTGATACACACTTTGAACACTGTTAAATGGTTAATTATGGAAATTCATTTGGAATGTTAATTAATAATGGATATTCATTTTATCCTTAATTTTGAGTTCTATACAAGGATTGCCTCAGCCATTGTGTCTAGTTGACATGCGCTATTTGTGTGTGTATTTTTGGTTCACTACCATATGTAGAACAGGTGTGCCATACGACTGGCTATAAAAGCCCATGGTACAGAAAGGGGGGGCTCTCTTGCTCTTCCCACCCCACAAGAAGAATCTTCATGCTGAGAAGTATCTGACATGTAGGCCTGGACACGTGCTGGATAAAGACATGATTTACCAGCCAGGATCCAAGGAAAGATGGGTGAATCTCAACCATTAAGCTAATTATGGACAAATGGACAATTACTTTATAACTAATTATTATATGTACCTGCTGCAATTTGATTCTTTTTAATGGACAATCCAAAAATAAATAGATACATTTTTTTATAAGAATATCGTGATATTGATACTTTGCGAAGTCCTCAGTAGGAAAAAATAATACAGGAAGAGTATTATTTTACAATGGTGAGCCAGCCAGTCCTGTTTTTTCATTTTTTTAAATTAAGTAAGTGAATTTCTTCCGTGAACAAGGGGGGGAAGTCCTGACGAGCTGAACAGCTGTTGTTCACGTGTCAGTAAATTCACTAGTTTGTCACGAGAAGCAGAAAGGACCTACAGACTGAGGTACTAACAAGGAACAGAATCACACAGGAAAAGAATCAGACGAACTGAAGACAGGACGTGCTGATAAAGGGAAGCCAAGGAATCTTAAGGTAAGCAAAATATGGATATAATTTATTCTTTTGCTAAACAAAGTAATATTAATTTCAAAGTTAATGTAGGAGATGACATAGAAGTTTTGTGGCTCAGTTTATACAAAGAATGTGAATTGCAGAATTTACAGTTAACTTCTAAATTGGTAAATAGAGAGAAACAGAAATTGAGAAATATTCTACATTTGGTAGATTTTTTTCATAGTCTTGTGTTAGAGATTTCTAAGCAGGAAAATAGTGTAGAAGTGTCAGATGGTGATACTGATTCTGACTGTAATGTGGAAAATGAACAAGAAGTAAGACACGTGTCTGTAACTGAAGGTGACCTTGGGTCTGACCAAGAGACGGACATACAGAAACCTGACATGGGAGGAGACATGACTGACATACGAGAAACCGACATACTAGGTGATGTGGGAGGAGACGTGAGTGACGTAGGAGGAGCGGACGTACAAGAGCCACTAAAAATATCAGAGAATTCAGGAATTACCCAGGCTCAGCTGCAAATTAAAATGAGGAAAAATTTGCTGAAATTATACAAAATCATGCCAAAATATGATGTCAAAATCCATGCCTGTAGAAATTCAGAGACATTTGAGAGCTTTTCTGATAAGTTTGATCTAACCAATGAGGAGAGGAATCAATTATTTTAAATATGGATTCCTGTGACATTGTCCAGACGTTTACATTTAATGCCCTGTGAAAATGACTCTCCTAATGGATGGGAAAATGATTCGGACAGGTTAAGATATTTGATTTATTGTGTCACAAAGGATTTTCCCAACATAGAAGATCTGCAGAAACTAAGGATTGGTAGGAAGGAATGTACATATACATTCATGTCCATATTTGAACGGTTGTACAAAGCTCTCATCAAAAATGGAAAAGTACAACAAATGGTAACAACTTTTGTACAAAAATTCAAATTCCTAGATCCAGTATCTAGAGTTATAGCGTCACAAAAAGAATCCCTATTCAAATGTGCGCAGTTGCTGGATTCTGTTAGAAAACATGAGAATCGTGAAAAGAAAATAAATCAAGTTAAATTTATAAAACCAGGAAAGGTAAAATCTTACCAAAAGCCAATATCAAACTCTTCTAGACTGAGTCATCCCCATAGTGAACTCTATCAAATACGCAGGAGATTTCATATCTGTTATAAGCCATATCAGATGATTCAAAACTCCATATCTCCACAGAAAGAGTTAAAAATGCAAAGCTGTGACTTTTCCCTAGAAAAGAAAATGGCCGAAATAGACGGACAGAGACAGGTGAGACGACCAGGAGAGAGTGACGTCAGGGAATGTGGACAGAAGGACAGGCAGTTCTCTGAGGTTTTGAAGGATAGAAAAATGTCTTTCCTAAATAGGACGTTCCTGGAGATATTTGAGAGAGACAGAAGATTTGGTTTAGGGAGTGGCTAAGGAAAAACTGTAATTATAATGTAGCATAGAAGTGTTATAATGTCTCAATATTTATTTATAATCTTATACAGTAAAATTGTAGTTACATAGTTTCTAATAGTTCATATATATATATATATATATATATATATATACACTTGTCTAAGTAGAGATTGTGTATAATTGTATTTATATATATATTTATAAAATATATATATATATTAATTAATAAATTAGAACTTCATATATAAATTTAAGTAGCAATATTTTGAATTACATTAGAACCAACCAATATATGTATAAGATATTTAAATAATTCTGTTTCTGTATGAATTTGATATTTAATTTTATCTTCTTATATTTCCTTAGAGGTTTCATTCCAAAGCAGGATTTGATCAAACAACTCTAAAATGGATTTATTTCTTTATTCACACAGGAAGTTGAAAAATTGCATGATTTTATGTGTATAACATTTTAAAATAATAACAATATAACTAGTTGGATTATTATGTGTAGCACTTATGAATTAATATTTTCTGTGCATGAAGTGTTCGTTATAACAAGTAGCTTTACAGCATGACGTGTGACAGCTGCGGCCTTTGAACTTTGAGCTAATAGTATAGATCCCATTCATTCTATTTTCAGCTGATGTAACTTAAAACCTGGCAGCCAGTGAAAAAAGAATCTAAGTCAAGAGTTTTTTCAAGTGTCTGAAATTCCAGTGACTTACTCTCATATTATATAATATGTACTTGGGGAATATTCAAAGAAATATAAAGATATTCAATTTAACTGATAGTTTACAATGCGCATTAATAAATTGGGATACAATTTTGGGTTAAATATATATATATATATATATAAAACTTCATATGTGGAATGTTTGAGTTGAACAGATCTGTGAATGTCAGAGTGAAGGTGACAGATGAGTAAATCAGCAGCTGCTAAGTGTGATTGATGTGACAGAGGCCTCGTATGTTTGTATGTTTGGAAAGAAAAAAAAATGTTTATGTGAAGGTACAAAAATATATTTAATTCTGAGGAAATTATAATACATAATTAGGTATTATCTACATATATATATTTCTATATTTCTTTAATAATTATTATTTCTTGATTTAACTAATAGTGGATAAGAGCAACCACACATCAAATGGTTTACAAAGCAAATTTACATTTAGAATAATTTTCCACATGATAATATTCTTGAATAACTATAATATTATTTTTAATGGTTACCTAAATAGGTACACACCTCTCTTTAGACAAATCTATGCTACTCATCGATATGAAATTTATGCACAATATTTCTAGAAGAATAATTATTTTTAATTTGGTTCTGATATATACATAAATTTTATAAAATAATATTTTTGATTACATAATCACTTTTGATCAATACTTATTTTCCACACATTTTAATAAAGAAGAAACAATAATAAGGTACAATGATATAATTAAGAAGGGTGTTACATGCAAAGTTGCATAGTTTAATAATTTTTTGGTGATACAAGGTTATGACAAATATGAAATCATCCAGATAATTGAGATATAAGGGTATTTTTTATGGAGAATATAATTACTCTGCATTTGTCATTAAAATGTAAAGGCCTTATTTTTATTTTTATTCTTATTTTTACTCTTAATTTTATTTTTCATTTTTAAAATTTTATTCTTACTTTATACTTCTTATTTTTCTATTTTTTCATTTTTTAATTCTCATTTGATTTTATTTCAGTTCAATATCTCAATTGAGAAAACACATTAATATTTAATAAAGTAATGTCTAATACAAGAGTATTGCTTCATTAAATATATATTGTTAAGGAAAAAAATGTTTACATTTTCTGAGTAAACACAACAATTCATTCATTCATTTATTCATTCATTCATATATTTATTCATTTTGATTCAGGAGTATACATTCTTTGGTATTATTGGTTTAATAAAGATATAAACACTTGTTGTTTCAAAACACACTGACACCTATGGGTTGGAAAAGGTAATTACACCTATGACATAAAAATGTTCTATCATATGGAGAACTTGATTAATAATGAATTATTATCTATTATTGTTTATTATTCCAAACATAATTTATTTTAATGTTTTGATAATAATTAGATGGATATTATTGATTGCTATGGTATGCTGTGATATTATAGGTTAGGAAAAATTGCCAGATTTGGTATCAGATTAGGGAATGAAGACTTCAATCAAGACATCGCAATTATGAATTCTATCTTAATAAAGACTTTTCATATTTATAAATCAAAGAGACTCTCAAAGGTTACAAGAAGAAGCAACCGATATCCGGAAGTCTCAGAAGGTAACAGGTGTGAATGCTGAGTGATAATAGACTGTGTCAGATACAATTCACACCACTGATCACCGGGACGGCAGAGGACGATGATCCTATATGAACTGGGTTGTGTTCAAGTTTCATCACGTTCCAGTGGTTTCCTATCACCTGCAACGCTTCAATGAAAGCTGGTGAACAGGTAATACCTGGCATATGTGTCCTGTATATAAAGGACTGAGTACTGGTTATGGGGCTATATAAAGCAGGGAAGTGTCAAGTTAACCCTTGCTTTACTGACCAAAGACGTCACATCTGTTCCAAAAGTGACACGAGACCAGTGCGGATGACACGGAAGATTCCAGAACTATCCAACGTAAGTCCAGGTGACATCGCACAGATATTAAAGCTACATTTCATCCATGGACTTTGTTTTCTTATCAATTGACACACATGATCTTTCTAATAAAGAGTACAGTTTATAGACTGCACAATAATGAATACAATTATGGACTGTACAATATCTACACGCTATCATTTATTTCAAAGGAGTTTTCATCTAAAGACTGTGTTATACAAGAACCAAGAAGAAGACGAGACGACGACCCGATGACATCAGACGATGACGATTGGACCCGCGATTACTTCAATTTAGATATAGGGAAGTATAATTATACATATTAAATGAATATTAGTCACGGCTTACCATAACATGAATTCACATCATTATATAAGAATAATCAGATATTGATACTATTATTACTATTATTATTATTATGGAAATTTGATGATATTGCCAAGGAAGAAGGAAAGAAACAATGATTGTTATCCTAATGATGAACCTATCTTCTTTTGAGGATTTTCAGTTGAACTCTGTCATCCTCAAAAAAGGGGGAAATGTTAAATGGTTAATTATGGAAATTCATTTGGAATGTTAATTAATAAAGGATATTCATTTTATCCTTAATTTTGAGTTCTATACAAGGATTGCCTCAGCCATTGTGTCTAGTTGACATGCGCTATTTGTGTGTGTATTTTTGGTTCACTACCATATGTAGAACAGGTGTGCCATACGACTGGCTATAAAAGACCATGGTACAGAAAGGGGGGGCTCTCTTGCTCTTCCCACCCCACAAGAAGAATCTTCATGCTGAGAAGCAGTTGACATGTAGGCCTGGACACGTGCTGGACAAAGACATGATTTACCAGCCAGGATCCAAGGAAAGATGGGTGAATCTCAACAATTAAGCTAATTATGGACAAATGGACAATTACTTTATAACTAATTATTGTATGTACCTGCTGCAATTTGATTCTTTTTAATGGACAATCCAAGAATAAATAGATACATTTTTTTATAAGAATATCGTGATATTGATACTTTGCGAAGTCCTCAGTAGAAAAAAATAATACAGGAAGAGTATTATTTTACATGGTCCTGGAAGCGTACCACGATGGAGCGGGACATTTTGGATGGAAGAAGCTGGAAGTCCTGCTACGTGAACGGTTCTATTGGGTTGGCATGAGGAAAGCAGTCGAGAGGTGGTGTCGAGAATGCGGACCATGCAACCTGAGAAGAAAAGACCGTGACAGCCAGAGGGCTCCCCTGCAGCCCATCATCACCAAGCAGCCACTCGAACTGGTAGCCCTGGACCATGTGAAGCTATCCCCGAGCAGGTCAGGCTAAGTCTACGCTCTCACCATCGTAGACCACTACTCCCGGTTCCTGGTAGTAGTGAGAGTCAAGGACCAAACGGCTCAGACAGCAGCCAGAGCTTTCCAACAGCACTTCTGCCGCCCGCATGGTTACTCAGAACGTGTGCTAACTGACCAAGGTCCGGCCTTCGAAGCAGAAGTATTCCAGGAATTCTGCAACCTGTACGGCTGCAAGAAGATCCGTACAACTCCTTATTATCTCCAGACCAACGGGATGTGTGAAAAGATGAATCAGGTGGTGATAGACCTACTGAAGACGTTGCCCCTGGAGGAACGTAGCCTGTGGCCAGAAAAGTTGCCAGACCTGGTGGATCTCTACAATCACATTCCAGTGAATTCCACCAACTGCACACCTGCTTACCTGATGAGAGCAAGACCTGGTAAGCTGCCCATCGATCTGGATATGGCAGTTCTGACACCAGAGGACGCCTCACCAGATGCGGATTGAGATACTGAGCGGAAACTACAATACTGTAAGGTACAGGAAAGTGCTGAAAGAAGTCTGTCCCAAGCAAGAGAAAGGCAAGAGAGGACTTACAATCAACATGCACCAGCAACCCCCTTGTCACCTGGAAAGCAAGTCCTAAAGAGAAAAAGGCGGCTCCATAAATTGGATGACCAGTGGGAAAAAGAGCCGTATACCATTCTACCATCAAGTCATGATAACACCAAGGTGTACATCATAAGTAAGGATGGAGGAGAAACGACAGCAACAGTTTCCAGAGACCACCTGAAGAAATGTCCTGAGCAACTACAGCATGCTGAAGAAGGCCAAGATATCCCTCAACCCGCAGAGGAAGTGGAAGGAATGGTCAGCACAGTACTCGGAGAATTTCCCCGGTCATGGACGCAAGTGAATAATGCCATTGTTGTGCCAGTCCTTACATTTCTCCAACCAGCCCCTCAGGGAGCTGTAGAAGTCCCAGTAGAGTTGGAAGAACCATTGGCCCCAGAGACAGAAGATTCCTCATCGGCAGACCAGGAGAATCTACTCTCTGCTAGTAGCGAACCTGTCATACCCACGGTAAGCCAAAGGATCCATAGGGAGCTGCCCAACCTACCAGAGACACCTCCAAACACCTGTAGTGTGGTGAACATTGAACCCACCACACCAGGGGTAAATATAGGGGACCAAGGTAGAACACAGATAGACAGTGTGTTACGTAGATCTACCAGAAGCACCAGAGGTCAAATCCCTGCTCGCTGGAGGATTTAGATGTAACCCATAACTGTAGTATTGCAAATGTTGAAATGTTTTATATGTGTGTACTGATTATGTTTTTCCAGTTACCCGACAGGGTTCAAAGACTTTCAGGTTATGGACAGTGAGTAACCAAAAACTTGCCCTGTAAATAATTGCACCTATAAAGTGCCCCCCTTGCAACAGACCACGGAACAAAAACCTGTCTGGTGTGGCCCCACTTGTGGTCCAACGGGACTGCCTAAGCCTTGCAGCCATGCCCAAGGCCAACTTTGGGGTTTGTTTTGGACACGTCCCCCATTCTACAACTGTACCTTGTTGGGTGAAATGGACACCTGGTTACGGATGATACCGTGACCTATAAGGACTGTAATGCCTGTAAATATGTTCATGTATTGTTATTGCTATTGTTTATTGTTATCTGTTATATTTTTGCAAAATATGCTCAGTCCCAGAGTATTGAAATTTACTAGGGGGGGAATGTGGCACCCCAGAGGGTCTGGTTGCCACAGTGGTAGTAATACCATGTCTGGGAGCAAAGCAGGAGTTTCCTGGTCAGGAACACATTACATGCAACACCTCCTGCCCCAGACCAGAAAGGGGAGGATCCTGCCCTTTATAACTGGATCTGGAGGCGGTGTTAGGGAGTCTGAGTCTAGAGTTCAGTGTGTGGAGTCAAGTAGGACACGAAGGAGTAAAGAGCCAGGGACTGGAGCTGGAGTTAGCTCGTCCTGGATAGTATCCACATAGGACCGGAGTCCGAGGCTGTGGGCATTGCATATCCAGCAGCAGATACCGCAGGGCAGGAGATTGCAGGTCTCCTGGCCCAACAGAAGCCCGGAGGCTCAGCCACACGAAAGGACCTGTACCGCCACAGAGGAGTGAGGAATACACAAGGCCCGAGTCGCCAGCCATACGGGTGAGCGCAGCACGTCACACTCAGGAACGTGGGCTACAACACGACTATAAGCGGGATAGCCCAAAAAGTATAGTCAGAACGGCAGGCCTACAACTTCACCTGGCCAGGAGGACTCTAGGATTGTTCCCAGACTGATCAGGCCCTCATCACTAGCCGGTACTCCCGTTGGGGCCCATATAATTGCCAACAGTAAAGACCCTGGGACTGCACTGCAAAGACTCCGTGTTGTCATTACTGATACCTTGCACTACCACCACCATCATCCATACACGCTGCCCTGAATCTCCACTCTTCCTGTGGGGAGTTACATCACCTTGCTGCACATACCACCAGCTTCAGCGGACTGCTTCGCAGCGGCGGTTCCCAATAACCGCATTCCACAGGTGGCGTAGTCGGACTATACATAACAGATATACATAAACTACCCTTAGGTTGACCACCTGGGTCACGGACCGGGTCACCGCCACGGTGACTACAACCCCCAGCATCTACAGGCTCCGGGTACCCCACGGCCCAGGGGGCGCATCACCGGCTGTTCATCTATAGAGAGAAGCTGTGCCAGAGGTACGTCAACCCTAAAACCCATGAGATGGTATGGCAGATCGTAGTGCCAAAGACAGACATCCATATGGTTTTGGAAGCCTGCCACGATCAGGCGGGGCACTTTGGCTGGAAGAAGCTAGAAACCCTGCTGAAGTGTTGGTTTTATTGGGTAGGAATGCGCAGTTCCATTGAGAGGTGGTGCTGGAATTGTGGACCCTGTAGCCTCAGAAGAAATGACTACAGCAGCCAGAAGGCACCCCTGCAACCCATCAAGACAACTCGACCTTTGGAGATCGTGGCCATGGATCATGTCAAGCTGTCACCCAGCAGGTCAGGATATTCCTATAGCCTGACCATGGTGGATCGCTACTCTCGGTTCCTGGTGGTCGCCCCCGTCAAGGATCTAACGGCAGAAACTGCGGCGAAGACGTTTCAGGCGTACTTCTGCAGGCCCCATGGAAACCCGGAGCAGGTGCTGACGGATCAAGGCCCAGCCTTCGAGGATGAATTGTTCAAGGAGTTCTGCCATCTGTACGGGTGTAAAAAGATCCGGACCACACCGTACCACCCCCAAACCAACGGTCTCTGTGAAAAGATGAAGAACATCGTCATCGACCTGCTGAAGACCTTACCACTAGAGGAGAGAAATCAGTGGCCAGACGTACTACTTGACCTGGTAGATCTGTACAACCACATACCTGTGAGTTCCACCAATTGTACTCCAGCATATCTCATGCGAGCCAGACCCGGGAAGTTGCCCATGGACCTGGAGCTAGGTGTAGTGGAACCAGAAGCAGATATGTCCACTGAGGACTGGGACATGACCAGACAGGAGCAGTACAGAAGAGTACAGGCTTGTGTCGAAGACAGTCTCACTCATGTGAGGGACAAGCAGGAAGCAAACTACAATAAAAGTGCGCCCGCAGAACCCTTCACACCAGGAGAAGTGGTGTTAAAAAGAAAAAGGAGAAACCACAAACTTGATGACCAGTGGGAGAGAGAACCCTACACTGTGTTAAATTCAAGATTTGGTAACAGGAAGACCTGTCTAATTAATAAGGACGGAGGAAGAACGACTGCAATGCTATCTAGAGACCATCTGAAGTTGTGTCCAGACCTGCTAAAGCCCCAAGAAGAAGTGCCTCTCACCGTACTGGAGGAGGCTAAAGAAGCAGTACTCCATACTGACTTAG
Source organism: Phyllobates terribilis (assembly GCF_046119375.1). Lineage (NCBI taxonomy): Eukaryota > Metazoa > Chordata > Amphibia > Anura > Dendrobatidae > Phyllobates > Phyllobates terribilis. The sequence continues at coordinate 1,540,015 of NW_027363069.1, read as the reverse complement.
GAGATTTCCCGGCAGATTGGCCTCAACTAGGAGGAGCAGTAATAATACCTGTGATCCACTTATTTCAACAGGCAGAAGACCCTCCACAGCAAGTAGAGCCTGTAAGTGCTTCAGAAGAGCCTGCTCAAGAAGAATCCCTGGTTGGAGCAGAGCAAGAAGGCCCAGCCAATGGTATACTCGCCAGTCCCTTAGAGAGGTTAAGGCAACCCTGCAGTTCCCCAGCACTTAGAACTGACAGAATGGGAGGTAGTGCAAATACTAGTGCCTCATGCATCCCAGTACCACGTAGGTCGACACGTAGCACACGAGGTCAGACCCCTGTCAGATACAGAAAGTAAAGAAGGAAACTCTGACAGTGTAAATAGTGCCCCTGGGGTATTATGTTGTGTATTTTCATGTATGTATTTATTAACTTGTGTTTTGCTTTACAATGGACAATTTAAGTGAAATGGACACTTTTCTTTGTTGCCTTTAGTTACCCGTAAGGGTACATACAGAACTTAGTGGCTGAGGAGTATGTGCAGCCCAAAAACTGATTTTTGTAAATAATTGCACTCCCTGGAGTGCCCCTTTATGTGACCTCAGAAGAAAAACCTGTCTGGAGTGGCACTAACGGAGGTCCAACTCAGGGTCGCCATGCCCTGCAGCCACCCCAGGGCCTACGTTGATGGTTTGGGACAGGTCCCTCAAGCTATCAAATACTATGCCCTGTGAGATGGACATCCTGTGAGGGAACCTCACCAAAAGAGACTTGAATTCTGAGGTTGCTTATTGTACATATGTCTATTATTTATAATGTTTATTATGTAACGTTCAAGCAAGTGCCTCCCATAAAGGGAAAATTGTTATTATTGTTGTTATAAAAAGTACTTCACTCTGGGAGTACTGAGCTTTGCTAGTGGGGAATGTGGCGCCCTGCTGTGCATTGGTGCCACAGAGCCTAGAGGGGTGCATGAACAGATTCCTCCACAAGAGGCCCTCATAGCATACACACACCTCCACCTTCCACCTCAGACCACCAGAGGGAGCCGTTAGGTATATAAAAAGGGAAGGTGGAGCTAGGCAGTCAGTCTGGAGAACAGTTTCCTCTGGGACAGAGCTAGTTCCAGTCTTTGAGGATCCAGTCTGTAGAAGGAAGCCTGTTGAGAGGAGCTCCTGCAGTAGCCATCCTGCAGTGGAGCACAGTCCAGACTCATTGAGCTCAGGTAGTGAGCCCAAGGTGTGCCGACGCCATAAGAGCGGTGAAAAGTAGCGAGGCCTACTGCCAGTGTGAAGCCTAGTGAGGGCCCCGAGCAGGCCGAAGGCAAGTGGAGTAAGCGAGCTACATAGGGGGCAGAGGAGCTTAACCATCTCACCCCATAAGAATTTACCGGACGCCGGGTCCGTGTCTGCAAGGATCTCTAGGACCAGCAGAAACAACCGGGATCCCTGGTGAACTACATGTCCCAGGAATACCAAAAGCTGACCGTAATACCAGGGTCAGGAGTCACTGAGGCCCAAGAAACCAGGGAGTGTGAACTCCAACAGAAGGCCCTACCACCAGGTCAGCAGGTGCAAGACAGAGACCAAGTTAGGCCTAGCTTCAGGCAGGTCATAAACTTACTAGGAAAAGGCAAGAAACAGGAGGCCCCACACCCGCTCACTGGGGAGAGTCCTGAAATGCACCCTTCACCCTACAGTACCGCGGATCGTGCCTGAAAACACCACAAGTAAAGGTACTGAAGTGAACTGTCGTGTGTGTGCCTATTCTTCCTTTGACCCGGCTGGGTCCCCTCTGTCCTGCATCCCTTCTCCTACGCTGCCCTGAGGCCCCGCTCCACCTGTGGGGAGCAGAACCAACTAAGCTGCCCGACCACCGGCCTCAGAGGACTGTAGCAGCGCTGGTGAGTCTCACCAGACACCACAGGTGGCGTCACGAACTTTCCCTTTTTCCCATACACCTTTCCCCCAATTCCTTGCTTTTTTTTAAGAGTGACCCCAGGGTACGGCCCCGGGAGCCGGCCACCGCGGCATCCCTCAAAACTAACAGCAAGGACCGGGCGCTGAGTCCCCATCCCTTGGGGGCGTCACAAATGTTCATCACAATTTTCAGATTTATATTTTTAAAATAATTAGAAAACCATGTGTTATTTCCTTTACACTTCATAAATACTTGCTATTTTATGTTGGTATATCACATATAATCCCAATCAAATACATTTAAGTTTGTGGTTGAAATATGAAAAAATGTGGAAAGGTTTGACTAGCCCAGGGGATGGGGATAAGTCGGTACCCGGGCCTTTGCCTCGCCTTGGTGATGTCGCGGTGGTCGGCTCCCGGGCACGTACCCTGGGGTCACTCTTCAAAAGGGTGGATATTTGTTTATGTTATAAAAGTTTGTGACGCCACCTGTGGTTTCTGGTGAGAATCACCAGCGCTGCGGCAGCCCACTGAGGCCGGTGATAAGGCAGCTCGATGGCATAGCTCCCCACAGGTGGAGCTTGGCCTCAGGGCAGCGTACGGAGAGGGGGATGCAGGACAGGCGAGACTCAGCCGGGTCAGAGCAAGAACGGGGACGGACACGATAGTCACTTCAGTACCTTTTACTGATGGAAAATCAGGCACATCCCGGAGCACTGTAGGGTGAAGGGTGCATATCAGGATCCTCCCCAATGAGCAGGTGTAGGGCCTCCTGTTTCTTGCCTCTGCGTAGTAAGATTTTGACCTGCCTGGAGCTAGGCCTAACTTTGTCTCTGCCCTGCGCTGGCTGACCTTGTAGTAGGGCCTTTTCTCGGAGTACACGCTCCTCAGCTTGCGGGGCCTATGAGTCTCCTGGCTCTGTTACGTATCAGCACTTTAGCGATCCTCGGACTTGTAGTTCTCCAGGGATTCCGGTTATACCTTACTGGGTCGTAGAGATCCCGGCAAGCTTAGGACCCGGTGTCCGGTAAATTATTCGGGGTGAGCTAGGTAAGCTCCTCTGCCCCCTATGTACTAACTCTCCACTCGCCTTCGGCCTACTCGGGCCCTCACTAGGCTACTCACACTAATGGCAGCTTGCCGCGCTTCACCGATCTTATGGTGCCGGCACACCTAAAGCTCACTATTCTGAGCTACAACTGAGTCTGGACTATGCTCCACTGCAGACTGACCTCTCTCAGGATTCTCTTACTGCAGAAACTCTCTCAACAGACTGACTGAGCTCGACTCTGTATTCAGATGTGTACTAGCTGAACTCTCCAGAGGAACTGAACTGCCTGGCTCCACCTTCCCTATTTATATCCCTAATGGGCTCCCCCTGCTGGTCTGAGGTGGAAGGTGGAGATGTGTGAATGTTTATGGGGGCCTCTTGTGGAGGAATCCATCAATGCACTCTTCTAGGATCTGTGATACCAAGCGCAGCTGGGCGTCACAGGTTCACTCGGTATGAATACTTTTTCAAGGCACTGTATATCGGTGACCAGATGTTTTGGGTGACACACAGAATAGCATTGTGGGGTGCATTTGGTTCTCCAGGTCACAGGTTGTGTTCATCTCATTTAAAAAGAAGATAATCATTAGATGATACTAGTCGGTAGAAAGGAACTAGTTGGTAATTGGCAACACATCAACACATTTATTATGTCATTAATTGCAGTGGAGGAGTATGGTTTGGGATGTAAACCCCTATAAAAAAAACTTTGTGTCAGATCAGGCAAATTAGAATATATTTGTCATTCGCATCAGTGATTTCTATGAATGGATGAGATTGCTTAACCAAGACTGTGGCGACTGTGGTGCCTCTGGCTAATGATCAATGTGAAATGATATGACCACCCAAATCAGTGTTTTCTTAGTAGGAGACTGTCCCTAGATATGGGTGTCTCTTAGAGACCTATTAAATTGACAACTTGGCTTTGCAGATACAGTTGAAACCAGAAGTTTACATACAGTACACTATATAAAAAGACACATATGCAGGTTTTTCTCAATATCTGACATGAAATCAGAATAAACATTTCCCGTTTTAGATCAATTAGGATTACCAAAATTTTTAATATTTTCCAAATGTCAGAATAATGAGAGAGACAGAATGTTTTAAGGCATTTTTATTACTTACTACAAAGTCAAAAGTTTACATATACTAAGATTACAATGCCTTTAAACAATTCTGGATTGCCCATATGGTGATGTCATGTGTTTGGAAGATTCTGATTTTTTTGGCAACATCTGAGTTAATCAGAGACACGCCTGTGTCTTCTTTTCTCATGATGCCATTTATTTTGTGAAGTGCACCAGTCCCTCCTGCAGCAAAACAACCCTACAACATGATGCTGCCACCCTGATGTTTTACAGTTGGGATAGTGTTCTTATTTAGAAGATGTGTATAAGGCTGCGTGCACACGATGCGTTTTTCATGCATTTATGCTGCGGAATTTCCGCAGCGGAAACGCATCAAAAACGCATGGTAATCCGCACCCCATGGTTCCCAATGGCATTCCGCAATGTCAATGCACATGCTGCGGATTTTTCCGCAGCGTTTCTGCAGCGCAAATAAATCCGCAGCATGTTCATTAATTTTGCGGAAGCGCCGCCATTGACTTGCATTGAGACGCATAATATCCACGTCTGTACATTTGTACAAACGGATAACATGCGTCTCAATGTGCGGATGGTACCCAGTTCTGGAGGAGAGATGACTCTCCTCCAGACCTGGGTACCATTGTACCTGTAAAAAAAAGAATAAAATAAAAAATAAAGTTTATATTCACCTGTCCGGCGGCTTCTCTCTGCTTGCCGGCAACGCTTCTCCTTCCAGGACCTGAGATGACGTCGCGGTCATGTGACCGCAGGCTGTCTCGCGATGTGCCGGCAACCCGGAAGAAGCCAGGACGAGCGCGGCAGCACACGCGGCGGGGGATCGGGGGTAAGTATAGCTTTATTTTTTTTATTTTTTACGGTCACACTGTATAAATCCATGCCATTTCCTGGATTTATACAGTGTGACCTAGTTGTCAAGCACTTTCCAAGTGATGCTACCGCCTGGAAAGTGCTTGTCAGTCCGCAAGCGGAAACACATGCGTTAACGCATATGGATACGCATGTGAATCCGCATGTATTCTGCAGGAAAAACGCATGCACAATCTGCACGCGTTTTTTCTGCCAGGCAGATGCAGAAATGCTGCAGAAATTTTCTGCTTCATTTCTGCATCGTGGGCACTTAGCCTAACAGTTTACACTTTCAACATGTCAAATAATTGTGATCACCTAGGTCTGCTGCCTCTTGAATCTGATGAAGGAGAACAGCAGTAACCATTTCATACCAAAACGCCTGGGTCAGTCCGTTCTGTATATTGCCCTGGATTGTGTTTTTAAAGGTGCCATTTGTATGGCACCGGTAATTCCACTAGTGGAGAACCAAAATGCTGCAAAGGTCACTGATATAAAAATGTTACATTCTGGTCTGAAACTGCCCCAACTGCAACCTCTTTCATCGGGCGTCACCACTCTTACACTGTGGATGGCACTGTTGACGCAAGTGTGGTGCATGCATCCAAGCATATTAGTGAGGCTGGGGCTGGTGGTGATGTCCAGCTGAAGAGTCTGTGGACCCGGTTCATCAAAGCTAAGCTAAGTGGCTAGCTCCAAGAGTGTTTGTGAGAGCCCTTTTAAAAGTTGCAAAAACTCCATGAACCGTCCCCTGTAACAACTTTTTCTAACTTTGGAAAACCAGAATTGGTTACCTCCATATAATAAAATGTTGAATTCACAGTTTCACTGCCAGTCAAGAGCTCATGTATTATGGTATCTAATTAATACTTTTGAGATATGCTCTGGCATTTTTAAACAGGAGCTGAAAAGGAGCTTACTGTTTTCATATTTTAGCAAAAAAATTTTTTTTGTAAAATCTACTTTAATCATGCCTTAGACTAAGTCCATTGCCCACAGCCCTGCTCACTGCAGATGTACTCCTCAGCCCCTCAGCTTCCTACCTCTTCTCCCTGCCCACAGCCCTGCTCACCGCAGCTGTCCTCCTCAGCCCCTCAGCTTCCTACCTCTTCGCCTTGCCCACACCCCTGCTCACCGCAGCTGTCCTCCTCAGCCCCTCAGCTTCCTACCTCTTCTCCTTGCCCACACCCCTGCTCACCGCATCTGTCCTCCTCAGCCCCTCAGCTTCCTATTCCTTCCCCTTGCCCGCAGACCTGCTCACCGCAGCTGTCCTCCTCAGCCCCTCAGCTTCCTACCTCTTCTCCTTACCCACAGCCCTGCTCACCGCAGCTGTCCTCCTCAGCCCCTCAGCTTCCTACCTCTTCTCCTTGCCCACACCCCTGCTCACCGCAACTGTCCTCCTCAGCCCCTCAGCTTCCTACCTCTTCTCCTTGCCCACACCCCTGCTCACCGCAGCTGTCCTCCTCAGCCCCTCAGCTTCCTACCTCTTCTCCTTGCCCACAGCCCTGCTCACCGCAGCTGTCCTCCTCAGCCCCTCAGCTTCCTACCTCTTCGCCTTGCCAACACCCCTGCTCACCGCAGCTGTCCTCCTCAGCCCCTCAGCTACCTACCTCTTCTCCTTGCCAACACCCCTTCTCACCGCAGCTGTCCTCCTCAGCCCTTCAGATTCCTACCTCTTCTCCTTGCCCACACCCCTGCTCACAGCAGCTGTCCTCCTCAGCGCCTCAGCATCCTACCTCTTCTCCTTGACCACACCCCTGCTCATCGTAGCTGTCCTCCTCAGCCCCTCAGCTTTCTACCTCTTCTCCTTGCCCACACCCCTGCTCACCGCAGCTGTCCTCCTCAGCCCTTCAGCTTCCTACCCCTTCCCCTTGCCCACAGCCCTGCTCACTGCAGCTGTCCTCCTCAGCCCCTCAGCTACCTACCTCTTCTCCTTGCCCACACCCCTGCTCACCGCAGCTGTCCTCCTCAGCCCCTCAGCTTCCTACTCCTTCCCCTTGCCCACAGCCCTGCTCACCGCAGCTGTCCTCCTCAGCCCCTCATCTTCCTACCTCTTCTCCTTACCCACACCTCTGCTCACAGCAGCTATCCTCCTCAGCCCCTCAGCTTTCTACCTCTCAGCCTATAGCCTCTCTGTGCAGCTCCTCTGTCCCATCCTCCCTCAGCTGCTCTCTGACTGCTGTCTGACAGCAGCATCCCCGCAGTCCCCTTGTGCTCTAGAAGTACTCAGCTCAAGTGCCCTCTCTCCTTGTGTCACTTTCCTCTACTTTTCTCATAGCCACACCAAGTGCCAAGCAGCCCAGAATCAGCCTGACGACAGCTACTGGGCTAAGTATCGCACTATTAGGCTGCATGCCCACTATGCGTTTTTCAAGCGTTTTTGCTGCGGAATTTCTGTAGCGAAAATGCTTAAAAAACGCTTGGTAATACTTGCTCCATGGTCCCCAATGACAATCCTCATGTGCTGTGCACATGCTGCGGAAATTTCCACTGCGGATTATCATTGCGGAAAAATACGCATCAATTGCCGCCATTGACTTGCATTGAAACGCATAATATCCGTGTCAGTACATTTGTATACACGGATATTATGCGTTTCTATGTGCAGATGGTACCCGGGTGTGGATGAGAGGAGACTCATCCAGACCCAGGTTCCATAGAACCTGTTAAAAAAAGAATTTAAAATAAAAAATAAAGATTATACTTACCTTCCGATGTCCTCCCGGGGTTTTCTCCCCTCCGTCTGGTCTTCTCTATGGGTCGCGGTGTTGTGAAGGACCGGCCATGATGTCATTGAGTCATGTGACCTGTCACATGACTCAATGACGTCACCGCAGGTCCTTCACACCACCGCGAGCCGCCCAAGACACCAGACCCATCGGAGAGAACATCGGGAGGACATCGGAAGGTGAGTATAAAATAAATTTTTTATTTTTTACCATTCTTATTCTTTTTTTTTAACTAACTTGGTCACACTATATAAAATCCATGCCGGTTGCATGGATTTATATAGTGTGACCAAGTTGTCAAGCACTTTTCCAAGTGATGCTAATGACGCGCCCCCTGGGCCTGTGCTGTGCAGGGGATACCCGGAGCCGGATCGCTGGGGGTTGTAGTCCTCCGTGGCGGTGACCCGGTCCGTGCCCAGGGCGGTCAAACCAGTGGCAGTCTGAGTGTGATAACAAATGTCCGACTACGCCACCCGTGGATTGCGGTCAGTGGGGACCGCTGCTGCGCTGCAGACCGCAGAGGCTGATGTTGTATGCGCAGCCAAGTATGGGATGACTCCCCACGGGAGAAGTATTGCCTCAGGGAAGCTAGTGTGGATGATGGGAGTGATGGTGTGAGCGTCCCAGTACTGATGGTGCTGGTGCGGCGATGAAACACAGAGACGTGTGGTGCAGTTCTGGGTCTTTATTGATGGAATAACGCAGACCCTCCCGGGAGTACTGGTTAGCAGTAGGGGCCTGGTCAGTCTGGGCCGGCTGCTCTTCCAGCTCTACCTGGTCTTCTGTAGGCACTTGAGGGGCTGGGTGGAGAAATGTGAGGACGGGCACCACGATAGCATTGTTTACTTGTGTCCAGGAACGGGGAAAGTCTCCGAGTACGGTGCTGATCATTTCCTCCTTTTCCGCTACGGGTTGAGGGTCTTCCTGATCTTCATCCGTGCTTTGCAACTTCTCCGGGCACTTTTTCAGGTGGTCTCTGGAGACAGTGGCTGTGGTCTCTCCTCCATCCTTGCTGATGACGTACACCTTTGGATTATTGTGGCTTGAGGGCAGTACGGTGTATGGGTCCTTTTCCCACTGGTCGTCCAACTTATGGAGCCGCCTTTTTCTTTTCAAGACCTGCTCTCCAGGTACCAGGGGAACAGCGGGAGCATGTTGGTTATAAGTCCTCTCCTACCTTTCTCTTGATTGACAGAGACTTCGCTCAACGCTCTCCTGTACTTTCCGGTACTGCTGCTGCCGTTCTGTATCCCAGTCTACCTCTGGCGAGGTGTCCTCGGGTATCAGGACTCCCATATCCAGGTCAATAGGCAGCTTACCAGGTCTTGCTCTCATTAGGTAAGCCGGGGTATAGTTGGTGGAACCTACCGGGATGTGGTTATACAGGTCCAGTTTCTCAGGCCACAGACTGCGTTCTTCCAGGGGCAATGTTTTTAGCAGATCTATCACCACCTGGTTCATCTTCTCACAGAGTCCATTGGTTTGGGGGTGATAGGGCGTTGTTCTTATCTTCTTGCAGCCATACAGGTTGCAGAACTCCTGGAAGATCTCCGCTTCGAAGGCTGGTCCTTGGTCCGGGTACCCGTGTGGGCGGCAGAAGTGCAGCTGGAAGGCTCTAGCTGCTGTTTGTGCTGTTAAGTCTTTGACGGGGACCACCACTAGGAATCGGGAGTAGTGATCCACGATGGTTAGGGCGTAGACATACCCGCTTCTGCTTGGAGCCAGTTTAACATGGTCCAGAGCGACCAGTTCCAGCGGCTGCCTGGTGATGATGGGCTGCAGGGGAGTACTCTGGCTGGCACGGTCCGTTCTTCTTAGATTGCACGGGCCACAGTCTCTACACCACCTCTCAATGGCTCCTCTCATGCCTATCCAGTAGAACCGTTCACGCAGCAGGAACTCCAGCTTCTTCCATCCGAAGTGCCCTGCCCCATTGTGGTAGGCCACCAGCACCATAGCTGTGTCCCGTCTCGGTACCACCACCTGCCAGATCAGTTCATGTGTCCGGGAATTGACCATTCTGCGGCACAACTTCTCCTTATAGAGAAACAGTCTGCTCTTTTCCGTCCACAGTTGCTTGGTCTCTTCCGGAGCGTCTGGGTCCAGGCGGGCGTCAGCCTGGGTCAGCATCTCCTTCACCAGACGGACTGCAGGGTCACTGTCTTGCGTCTCCGCCAAGTTGTAGTGGGGTAAGGGGTTGAACGTAGCGGACCGCTGGCCCCTCACACGGTGCGTATACTGGGTAATCCCATGACGGTGAAACGCAGGGAGTTCGATCTCTTCCAATTCTTCTGGATCCTCCCCTTCGTCCGGTAGGTTTGGCATCCTGGACAGGGCATCCGCGTTGGTATTGGAGCGCCCTGCCCGGTATTTGATTGTGAACTCATAATTGGACAGGCGGGCCATCCATCTCTGCTCCAGGGCACCCAGTCTTGCAGTGTCCAGGTGTATCAACGGGTTGTTGTCCGTGTACACGGTGAACCTGGAAGAGGCAAGGTAATGCTTGAAACGTTCGGTTACTGCCCACACCACTGCCAGGAACTCTAGCTTGAACGAGCTGTAATTCTCAGGGTTTCTTTCTGTGGGTCGTAGTTTTCGGCTGGAGTAAGCAATTACCCGTTCTCTCCCCTGCTGGATCTGGGACAGTACGGCCCCTAGCCCGATGTTGCTTGCGTCCGTGTGGAGGATAAAGGGCTGGCTGTAATCAGGGTATGCCAGGATTTCATCCCCCGTGAGGGCCATCTTCAGCTGGCGGAAGGACTCCTCTTCCAGCTTTTCCCATTTGAAGGGTGGCTTCTGGTTTTTGGCCTTCCTGGACTGGCCTATCAGGAGGTCCTGCATAGGAGCTGCCTTCTTGGTAAAACCGGGAATGAATCTTCGGTAGTAGCTTACCAACCCGAGGAACTGCCGCACTTCCTTTATGCTGGATGGTCTTGGCCAGTCCTTAATCACGATGATCTTGTCAGGGTCGGGAGCCACTCCGTCAGCACTCACCACGTGTCCCAGGTACTGTACCTTTGGCTTCAGTAGATGACACTTCGCGGGTTTTACCTTTAGGCCATAGTTTGCCAGGGCTTCAAACACTTCTGCCAGGTGTTCCAGATGGTCCTCATAGGTCTTGGAATAGACGATGACGTCGTACAGGTATAATAGGACCGTCTCGAAGTTCCGGTGTCCCAGACAGCATTCCATCAACCGTTGGAAGGTTCCTGGTGCGTTACAGAGCCCGAACGGCATACAGTTAAATTCGCTGAGTCCCATCGGGGTGGTGAATGCGGTCTTCTCCCGGTCCGCCTCTGCTACAGGAACCTGCCAGTACCCGCTAGTGAGATCCAAAGTAGAGAAGAAGTTAGCAGATTTTAATGCAGCTAAGGACTCTTCTATCCTTGGTAACGGGTACGCATTTTACTAAACACTCTCTCTTACTCTTGAACCACCCGATAGACTCCCTGTTTTTGGTGTGAGGGAGTGGAGTCAGTACCCAAATGCAGTTGCTGACACCAGTCCTCCATTGGTTTCTTAGAGCCGTTACCTTCCTCTGGTTGAGATGGAGGCAAGGGTTCCACGGCCTGTACAGAGTTCTGGTTGATGGTGAACAATTTGGCTAGCGTGGCATACCGGGGCAGGTATACTTCTCTCTCCCCGATATTTATGATGCGGACGGGCACCCTCCCATGACGTACATCGACCACCCCCCGTGCTGTCAAAATGGTGGGCCTACTGTCTGAGTAGACGGGTTCTACCATTGCATGGTAGTCTCTACCTCTTAGACCAATAGCTGCCCGGCACCAAATCATCATCTCACTTTTTGGGGGCATGGCAATAGGGAACGGGTCACACATTCTCACGCTACCTATCTCACCAACAGATAGTTCCACCTGTTGCCGTTTCATCAGTGCCCGGATTTCTTTTTGGAGGACACGCTGCTGGCTGGAACTGGCGTTCTTGGCAACCTGTTGCAAAATAAGAATCACCTCTGCAAGACAGTTTTCGATTACATTAGTACCTAGGGTTATTTTTGGGTGACTCTCGCGACGGTCAATGTCCACAATGATCAGTCCTTGTGCCGGCAGTTCAACATTACCGACCTTGATGGTCACTTCCTTAAATCCTATCTGTGGCACGGGCTGACCATTGCTGGCGATAATGCTCAGGTCGTCATCTGGGTAGCGGGTTATGTCCGAGTCATTCCAGTACCGCTTGAAGAGCACGTACGGGATGGTAGTCACCTGTGACCCAGTGTCTAGTAGGGCACTCATAGGAATGCCATCCAGTACCACAGGCAAGACCGGACGTCCCCCTACGTATTTATCACGCCAGTTTGATGGGCCTGATGATCTTATGCCTGGGGGTTGGCCCTCTACCCCAGGTTGTGCCCGTTTAAATGACAGTACCTTGCCATATGTCCGGGTTGATTGCAGCGGCGGCAGATGGGTCTCCCTCTGGCCGGTGGGGTCCTCCTCAGTCGGCGCCACAGGACGTCCTCCGGTCCGGATGCCAGCTGGATCTTTCCTGGACAAGAGACCTGTAAAGACTGCACAGTTCTGGTTAGCGCGGCAAAGCTTTTAGTCAGCTCTTGGACCTGATGGTGCAGGTCTGTAGCCGGGTCATTGTTCAAAGCCTGCGCATCAGCTCCCACAGGCCCTGCAGACAAGGGCGCCGCGTCCTGGTGATAAGTGATAGCAGGGCGCCTGTGGGTCACAGCGCCACCTGGTGCCGGTTCTCGGAGCACCCGGATGGCTCTGTCCTTGAACTGTGCAAAGTCCAGGTGAGGGTCCTGTAAGGCCATTGCTCGCAACTGGGTTCGGTGGGCATTGCACAGTAGACCCTCAATAAATTGTTTGGTCAACAGCTTGTCTTCATTTCCCACGCTGTCAGGGTCTGCCTGCTTAATGGCTCTCAGGGCCTCTTGTAGGTTTAGAGCATAGTCTCTTATACTTACATGTGCCCGCTGTTTGCACCCGTAAAATCTGAGTTTTATCTCGGCAGAGGTGCGGGTGTCAAATGTGTCTTTCAGCCGGGCTAGTATCTCTCTGACAGTCTTCTTCCCAGGTGACCAGGACTTTACCTCCCTTTGGTCTGCCCCGATTAACTGGGCCACCAGGATGCTCACTTTTTGCTCTTCTGTGAGGGGGTATACCTGGAAGAGGCTATCCAGTCTTTCGCTAAAGTCACTTAGAGTATGTGACTCCCCTGAGTACTGGGGTAGCCAGGTTGCCCCCGGGATATAGGGCATGGTGAATGGCATGACCGCTGCTGTGGTTGCGCTGGCGGCCGGTGTGGCGGTGGAGCTCCCCTCCGTGTCCGACATCCTCCTTCCCCCCTAGTGGACCGTGGCCTACCTTGCGATGCTCTTCTTCCGTAGGCCGCGGCTCCGCAGTCAATCGTCGGGGTAGAGGACCTGGCGTCGCGCTCCGATGACGTCAGCGTCTCTCTCTTCCTCCCTTCCAGGACCTTGCGCAGCATCAGTGCGTGGGGCGGAGCTTCGGATCTCGCGCGCTTTCGGCGTCCACGCCCCTCTTCTTCCCGTGCGGCGTCCCGAAGATAGCGTCCGAAGGCGGGAAGCAGCTGCGGATGGCGGGAAGACGGCAGAAGATGGCGGGAAACGGTCCAAGATGGCGTCCGATGGCGGGAAACGACTCCGGACGGCGGGAAACTTCGCCACAGGTAAGTATAAAAGTCTTTTTTCAGGCACGCAGTACCCGGTGGTTGCGGGCACGAAATCCTGCCGACTACGCCAAAGTTGACGCGCCCCCTGGGCCTGTGCTGTGCAGGGGATACCCGGAGCCGGATCGCTGGGGGTTGTAGTCCTCCGTGGCGGTGACCCGGTCCGTGCCCAGGGCGGTCAAACCAGTGGCAGTCTGAGTGTGATGACAAATGTCCGACTACGCCACCCGTGGATTGCGGTCAGTGGGGACCGCCGCTGCGCTGCAGACCACGGAGGCTGATGTTGTATGTGCAGCCAAGTATGGGATGACTCCCCACGGGAGAAGTATTGCCTCAGGGCAGCTAGTGTGGATGATGGGAGTGATGGCGTGAGCGTCCCAGTACAGATGGTGCTGGTGCGGCGATGAAACACAGAGACGTGTGGTGCAGTTCAGGGTCTTTACTGATGGAATAACGCAGACCCTCCCGGGAGTACTGGTTAGCAGTAGGGGCCTGGTCAGTCTGTAAGCAAGTAGGATCTCCCCTGGCCAGGTGGAGTTGTAGGCCTCCCCGTCTATCTGCACTCTTTCCTGGCTACCTTGCTCTATGCGGGTAGAAGTAGCCCACGTCCCTGAGTATACCGTGTGGTGCTCACCCGTATGGCCGGTGACTTGGGGCCTTCCGTTAGCCTCCGCTTCACGATGGCGGTGCTGGTCCCTTGCTTGTGACCGTGCCTCCGGGCTTCTAAGGCCAGAGGACATGAAATCCCCTGCTGGTTGAATTCTGCTGCTGGACCTGGATGTCCCCACAGCCTCGGACTCCGTGTCCGGGTTTAGTGTCTTCAGCCAAGGCGAGCTATCTAGCTTCCAGCCTCTGGCACTCGCTCCTGCTCCTACAGAGCTCCTAGTTCTTGCTTTCCCTCTGTCTCCTGTCCTCCAGACCTGACTGCGTCTCTGTCTGGGACTTCACACTGACTCTGACTGCTCTGCTTGTTCTGCAGGCTCTGTCTGTCTAATCCCGCCCCAGACCCAGTTTATAAGGGCAGATTCCTCCCCTCCCAGGTCTGGGTGGGCCGTGTTGCATGCTCAGGGCTCCTGACCAGAGAAACCTCCCACTTGCTCTCAGACATAATATTTCTATTACTGTGGCAACCAGACCCCTGGGGTGCCACACTAAAATCGCTTGGAAAAGCGCTTGATAACCCGCATGCTGAAATGCTGCAAAAAACGCTCGACAAACGCTTCTACCTGGCTGGAAAAACACATGAAAAAAACGCATGTGTTTTTCCTGCAGGGAGAAGCGTAAAAAATCTGCAGCATTTCTGCATCGTGGGCACATAGCCTCATAAACCCCTTGATTGCTGTAGGGATAGTGGGTGATAGGCGGGTGGTTTGTAATTAATGTTTGTATGCTTTTAGGCAAGTGGGTGGGAAGTATAATTAGGTTATTGGTGGGGTTAATTGTATATCCGTATTGTGTGCTATTGTTAATATTATTGTGTACTGTGGAAATTGGTAGTATATTAACTGTAGACTTGTGTGTAATAAATGTATTTTATTGATACACGGTTTCGTCTCAGTTAGTCGCCGTTAGTATCGCATATAGCAAAGGAATCAGAGTAGTAACAGGTGAGGTATTAGCCGGATACCGATTATTAATAGTCAAGCCTGACATTAATAATTAATATACGGAACACCACCCTGTAACATAAGGGCAGATATTATGGCGCCTATACTTACATCCAGCTCATAGGTGGATCTGCTGGCTCTGCCATCCTCAGGGTCTTAATGAAATGTACTTTTTAGGACTGCGGCTCTCATTTTACACTTACATCTGGAGGATGTGCAAGTCCACTAGCTGTAAGCTCTTGTGTTCTCCATAGGCCAAATTTTCCCTATTTAAAAAAAAAAAAAAAAAAAAATCCGGCCTCCTGCCACCCCTTAATAGCCGGCCATCTCTCACCTTTTTCCCCACTCCTATGACAACACTGTCATAAGTATGAGGAAATCCAACTGCCGGTAATGGTAGATTTATCATAGGCAAGTGCAAGATGTTATTAAAAAAAAAAATCCAACCTCCTCCACCCCTTCATAGCCGGCCATCCCGCACCTCAGTATTTCATCATTGCCCAAGACAGCACCAAAAAATGCAGCTAAAATGAGCAGGAGGAAATCCTATTACCGGTCAGTGAAAAATATTTGGCACATGCCTATGACTGGAATAAAGCGCAGATATTAGTAACATTGTAACGCAGGTTGAAGAAAGACCTCGGTCCATCAAGTTCAACTTTCCTCCCCCAATTGTACTCCGTACACTAACACTACACTAACTTACTAACTAACTGGCACTAGGCCTCACAAATGTATTATTATTATTATTATTATTATTATTACCATTTTTATCATTGCTGCACTATAACAATTAAGAATGTACCCATTTATAATTAAATTTTTTTAATTAATTTTATATTTTGTATTACTCTTGTGATTCTAATAATGGTATTACCAGAATCCCTATGCCTAAATCTGTTGATCCAGAAGAAGGCAAAAAACCCCAGAACACATTCAGCCAATTTGCATCACAGGGAAAAATTCCTTCTTGACCCCGAGAAAAGGCGATCACTCCTAGAACCCTGGATCAAACCTAATTATGTTATTACTAGTTATATATTTAATATTACACTACTTATTGTACTACTGCAGTTATTAATTAATTTGTTTTTATTTTTATAAATGTGACTATTTGATATCGTTACTATTATTAACATCCTGCTATCTTATTACAGTATTATTCTAACTTTCCTATCACTACTAATACTACCCTATGCCTACATTGTTGATCCAGAAGAAGGCAAAAACCCCAGGACACCTTCAGCCAATTTGTGTCACAGGGGAAAAATTCCTTCTTAACCCGAGAAAAGGCGATCAGTCCTGGAACCCTGGATCAAACCTAATTATCATACTAGTTATGTAATTACCGTACTCCTCACCACAGTACCGCCCCCCTCACCACATCCCTACAGTCACTTCTACCTCCTACCCACAATCTATCCCAAACTCTCATAAACCTTCTAACCTTATACCCATCCGCCCAGCCCCCGCCTCCCCAGTCCCCCTAACAGGAGCTCTATGGAACGCTCGCTCTCTCTGCAACAAACTTTCCTACATTCACGATCTCTTCATCACTAACAAGCTTTCCTTCCTTGGCATCACTGAAACCTGGCTCACCCCCTCCGACACGGCCTCTCCTGCTGCACTTTCGTACGGCGGATTCCACCTTTCCCATGCCCCCCGCCCCACCGGCAAGCACGGTGGAGGAATAGGTTTCCTCCTCTCAGATAACTGCTCCTTCACCCATATCCCTCTGCTGCCCTCAATTACTGTCCCCTCTTTTGAAATGCACTGCGTGCGCATCTACTCCCCCTCCAACCGGCTGCCATCTACCACCCCCCAGGATCAGCCACCACTTTCTTTGACCACTTCACCACTTGGCTACTTCATTTCCTCTCTGTTGACATCCCCACTATCCTCATTGGCGACTTCAACATCCCCATTGACACTTCCCTCTCAGCTGTCTCTAAGCTCCTATCCCTCACTTCCTCCTTTGGTCTTTCCCAGTTTTCTTCCACACCCACCCACAAAGACGGCCACACGCTGGACCTCATCTTCACCCGCCTCTGTTCCCTATCTAACCTCTGTAACTCACCTCTCCCTCTCTGACCACAACCTACTTACATTCTATACTCTCTCCTCTCCAGGGCAACAATCCCCACTCCACAAACTTGCATACCTGTGGCACCCCAGGGGTCTGGTTGCCACAGTAATAGAAATATTATGTCTGAGATCAAGTGGGAGGTTTCTCTGGTCAGGAGCCCTAAGCATGCAACACTGCCCGCCCAGACCTGGGAGGGGAGGAATCTGCCCTTATAAACTGGGTCTGGGGCGGGATTAAGTCAGTTAGAGCTGGAGAGGGAAAGCAAGAACTAGGAGCTCTGTAGGAGCAGGAGCGAGTGCCAGAGGCTGGAAGCTAGAAAGTTCGCCTTGGCTGAAGACACTAAACCCGGACACGGAGTCCGAGGCTGTGGGGACATCCAGGTCCAACAGCAGAATCCAACCGGCAGGGGATTCCATGTCCTCTGGCCATAGAAGCCCGGAGGCACGGTCACAAGCAAGGGACCAGCACCGCCATCGTGAAGCGGAGGCTAACGGAAGGCCCCAAGTCACCGGCCATACGGGTGAGCACCAGACGGTATACTCAGGGACGTGGGCTACTTCTACCCGCATAGAGCAAGGTAGCCAGGAAAGAGTGCAGATAGTCGGGGAGGCCTACAACTCCACCTGGCCAGGGGAGATCCTACTTGCTTACAGACTGACCAGGCCCCTACTGCTAACCAGTACTCCCGGGAGAGTCTGCGTTATTCCATCAGTAAAGACCCTGAACTGCACCACACGTCTCTGTGTTTCATCGCCGCACCAGCACCATCAGTACTGGGATGCTCACACCATTACTCTCATCATCCACACTAGCTGCCCTGAGGCAATACTTCTCCCGTGGGGAGTTATCCCATACTTGGCTGCGCATACAACATCAGCCACACCGGTCTGCAGCGCAGCGGCGGTCCCCACTGACCGCAATCCACGGGTGGCGTAGTCGGACATTTGTTATCACACTCAGACTGCCACTGGTTTGACCACCCTGGGCACGGACCGGGTCAGCGCCACGGAGACTACAACCCCCAGCAATCCGGCTCCGGGTATTCCCTGCACAACACAGGCCCAGGGGGCGCGTCAACTTTTGGCGTAGTCGGCAGGATTCAAACCAACCCGCCCCAACGGGTATTGCGTGCCTGAAAAAAAAAGACTTTTTGCACTTACCTGAGAGAAGTTTCCCGCCGTCCGGAGTCGTTTCCCGCCATCGGACGCCATCTTGGACCGTTTCCCGCCATCTTCATCTGTTTTTCCCGCCCTGGCAGAGCGGACGCCATTATGTGCGCACCAAAAGACAGCAGGAAGCCGCCTCCCATCGTGGGCCAGGTCCCAGAGTGGCGCCAAAGAAGGGGCCTGCCCCCAGCAACTATGAGTGCAGCAGTGGAAATGTCCATCAACGTGGGTTGGCTGCCCCTAAAGGTGATTGTCAGCAGATGCCCCCAAGACCACCCCCCATGGGGGCGGATAGGAAAGAAAACTGTGGGGCCAGGTGCGGCCTGGATCAGTCTGGACCTGCTGCACTCGGAGATGGAGGGAGCAGCGAACCCCACCAGCACCCTGGCCCGCAGCCTGCTGCAAGCTGAGCCACCCTGCAGCTTAACGGAGTTGCTGGCACAGCTGTCCAGAGACCCGGACTGCGCGCGAGCTGCGCTGGAGGACCTAAATAGGAGGATGGTCCGGGCGCAGCGGGATGTGTTTGCCGGGTGGAAGGAGGAGTTGGCCCGGCAGCACGTAACCGGCCAGCAGGACACACCGCGAGGACCGAGCAGTGAGCTTGCCTCTGAGGGAGGTGAAGATGGACCGGCGGCTGCGAACGACGCCGCGGAGGAGGCAACGGAGGCCGAGGCAGGTAACGGGGACGCCACCACTCTACGCCCTGAGATCACCAGCCTGCCCCCACCCTCTGGCCACCTATGAAAGGGAGCGGCGGCAGAGGCGCATCAGGGAGGAGCGACTCCAAGTCCGGAGCGCAGAGCAGAAGAGGAGAGCCCATCAGGACTCCCAAGCCATCCGCGGTCCCCGAGCCACCGGGACCGTAGTCGTAGTAAAGTTCCAGCTGGAGCACGGCTGGGGCTTCATAAGAGACCCGGAGGCTGACACCGACGTCTTCGTCACCTGGAGAGACGTGGAAAGCCACTTGCCAGAGGGACATCACGGCCGTGACCTGTACCCCGGCGACGTGGTCACGTACACCCGGCACAAGGGCGCAAAGGGACTGTACGCCCTCCATGTCCACCGTCTAACGGAGGAGGAACTGCGGTACCGCCCAGACATGGACTACCCTGAGGGTCCGGACGGATCTGAAGACTACCCGGAAGAGCGAGGAGGACACCGTTACCAGTGAATGGTAAAGTGGAACTGTGCATAGTTACCCGTAAGGGTACAGAGAACTGTTTATTGTTGTGGAACTGTTGACTGTGTGCAAGTTAACCCCCTCAATCCCTAACCATGCTGAGGACTGTGAACAGCCATTCCACTATCCCCACCGGCCGAGGACTGGGAACGGCCAATCCCTTGTAAATAGTTGGGCTTCTTAAAGCGCCCCCTACTGGTTTTATAAAAAGACTGCAACGTCTACCTCGGGACCGAGAATCCCTCCAGTTTACAAGTTTACTGAAGTTTTTGCACTTAAAAAGAAGATCGAGCACCTGGTCACAAGTTGCACCGCGGCCAGGATTCAAGAATGTGTTTTGAGAATGTTTTCCTTGCGAGTGTTTTATAATGAAAAAGTTTTATATGCTGTTAGAGTAATAATGCAAATGTTTTATGTGATGTTATATATGATAAAAGAGTACCAGTAACGTTAAAAGAGAAGAGTGCCTCCCATAAAGGGATGGGTTAATAGTTATTGTCTTATATACGAATGCATTCTAAAATTTTTGTATGTTTTAAATTGTTTTTGCTCTTTTCCAGCCCGAGGACGTGCTGTGATTTACCAGGGGGGAATGTAGCACCCCGAGGGCTCGGCTGCTACAGGGGTATTGCACCTCAAACCAGAGGTGTGATATTCCACTCCCGGGTAAGGATGGAGTGTGGACAAGGACTCGTTAGGCTGCATGCACCACACACACCCCATTTCCGAGGGACAGGTCAACGGTGCTCCCACGAGACAGGAGTGCAGGCACGACAGCTTCTGTCCCTGGCTGGAGTGGGGAGGGGGAGGAAAACCCAGTGGTGTAGGAGCAGATAGGGGTGGGTCTCTGGGCATAGGTAGGAGCCCATTGGTTGCTAGTCACCTGGGCTCACACATAGAGGGAGGTATATAAGGTGGACACCATCTTAGAACAGAGTTCAGTTCAGAGAGGAGTTCAGCCAGAGAGGGCTGACAGGGAGCTGTGGCTCAGTCTGGGCCCAGCTCCATGAGGCGGGCCTGGAGTAGAGGCAAGAAACAGCAGAGAGAACAGGAACAGAAGAGAAAGGAAACAAGGAACAGAACATTAAGAAAGGCCCAGAGACACGAGGACAGAAGGAACCCCATAGGCCCAGGAGATTGCTGGTGAAGGGTTGGCAGAGCAGGATACCGGGACCCAAATTGGTGGAGGCAACAGATTCCTCAGCCAAAGACGGGAGGTTGTGACCACATCCTGGTGCGACCCCTCACTACATCCACCAGGAAAGCATACCACGTAGGGTCAGGGAAACCGGAGATAGGTTTCGCCAATAGAAGGCCTGAGGAAGCTGGACAAAGGTGGGTCACTGGTGAGGACGGCCAGAGAAGGGAAGAGAAGGGAGCCCTGTGCCAAGCTCTGGAATTGCATGGGAGTTGGTCGAGCCCCTTGCCTGGTGGACGCAGCATGGCTTGGGCAGTCATCGCCTGCAGGATTGACACGAATAACAACTGTGAGTAAAGCATTGGAAACTGCAGCCCAACGTCTCTGTGTTTCATCGCCGCACCAGCACCATCAGTACTGGAACGCTCACACCATCACTCCCATCATCTCCACACTAACTGCCCTGAGGCTATACTCATCCCATACTTGGCTGCGCATATAACATCAGCCTCAGCGGTCTGCAGCGCAGCGGCGGTCCCCACTGACCGCAATCCACGGGTGGCGTAGTCGGACATTTGTCACATTACTAATACTGCCACTGGTTTGACCGCCCTGGGCACGGACCGGGTCACAGCCACGGAGGACTACAACCCCCAGCGATCCGGCTCCGGGTATCCCCTCCCCTACACAGCACAGGCCCAGGGGGCGCGTCATACCCTCGCAGAAATCTCAAACACCTTGACCTACAGTCACTCTCTGAATCCCTTCTCCCTCTTACAGACATTAGTTCCTTACATGATACAGATGTTGCTGCCACTTTATACAACACCACAACAGCTGCAGCTCTCGATTCAGTCGCCCCCCTCACACATACCAAAGCTCGCACAACCAACAGACAACCCTGGCACACCAGCCTAACTAAAGAACTGCGATGGCCCTCCAGGGTTGCTGAGCGCAGATGGAAAAGGTCCCACTCCAATGAGCACTTCATCGCATTTAAACAGTCCCTCACTACCTTCAAGTCCACACTCACTGCAGCAAAACAAACATACTTCTCATCTCTCATATCCTCCCTGTCTCACAACCCCAAACAACTATTCAACACCTTCAATTCTCTCCTCCGTCCCCCAGTGCCTCCTCCCTCTCCTCTTATTTCAGCCGAAGACTTTGCCTCATTCTTCAAGCAGAAGATTGACACCATCAGACAAAGCTTTTGCCTAAAGCCCCCACAGCCCCTCCCCACACCTACTCAACCCTCCTCCTCCAAAACCACATTCTCCACCATTACAGAAGATCAACTTTTCTCTTTACTCTCCAAATCACACCTCACCGCCTGTAAACTTGACCGAATCCCGTCCCACCTCATCCCAAACCTTACCACTATCTTCATCCCACCCCTAGCCAACCTCTTCAACCTGTCACTAACAACTGGTGTCTTCCCCTCATGCTTCAAACATGCCTCAATCACACCAATCCTCAAAAGCCCTCCCTTGACCCATCCTCTCTGTCTAGCTATCGCCCTATATCACTTCTCCCCTATGCCTCAAAACTACTGGAACAACACGTCCATTCTGAGCTGTCCTCCCACCTCTCCTCCTGCTCCCTCTTCGACAGCCTACTATCTGGTTTCCGACCGCACCATTCTACTGAAACTGCACTGACTAAAGTCACCAATGACCTACTAACCGCCAAATCTATGCGACACTACTCTGTCCTCCTCCTCCTAGACCTGTCATCTGCCTTCGACACAGTGGACCATTCCCTCTTACTACAAACTCTCCCATCTCTCGGCATCACAGACTTGGCCCTATCCTGGATCTACTCATACCTAACAGACAGGACATTCAGTATCTCTCACTCACAGACCACCTCCTCATCTCGCCCCCTATCTGTCGGTGTCCCCCAAAGTTCAGTTCTAGGACCCCTGCTCTTCTCCATCTACACCTTAGGCCTGGGACAGCTCATAGAGTCTCATAGCTTTCATTATCACCTCTGTGCTGATGACACACAGATCTACCTCTCTGGACCCGATATCACCTCCTTACTAAACAAAATCCCACAATGTCTGTCTGCTATTTCATCCTTCTTCTCTGCTAGATTTCTAAAACTTAACATGGACAAAACAGAATTCATCATCTTTCCGCCAATTCATTCGACCCCCCCAACTCACCTATCCATCATAGTCAATGGCTGCCCACTCTCCCCAGTTCCTCAGGCTCGCTGCCTTGGGGTAACCCTGGACTCTGAACTCTTCTTCAAACCACATATCCAAGCCCTTTCCACTTCCTGCCGACTCCAACTCAAAAATATCTCCCGGATCCGCACATTCCTCAACCATGAATCTGCAAAAACACTAGTGCACGCCCTCATCATCTCCCGCCTTGATTACTGCAACCTCCTGCTCTGTGGCCTCCCTTCCAACACTCTTGCACCCCTCCAATCCATCCTAAACTCTGCTGCCCGACTAATCCACCTGCCCCCCGCTATTCCCCGGCCTCTCCTCTCTGTCAATCTCTTCACTGGCTCCCCATTGCCCAGAGACTCCAGTTCAAAACCCTAACCATGACATACAAAGCCATTCACAACCTGTCTCCTCCATATATCTCTGACCTAGTCTCCTGCTACATACCCGCACGCAACCTCCGATCCTCACAAGATCTCCTTCTCTACTCCCCTCTAATCTCCTCCTCCCACAATCGCATACAAGATTTCTCCCGTGCTTCCCCCCTACTCTGGAACTCTCTACCCCAACACATCAGACTCTCGTCGACCGTGGAAACCTTCAAAAAGAGCCTGAAGACCCACCTCTTCCGACAAGCCTACAACCTGCAGTAACCATCGCTCCACCATACCGCTGCACAACCAGCTCTACCCTCACCTACTGTATCCTCACCCATCCCTTGTAGACTGTGAGCCCTCACGGGCAGGGTCCTCGCTCCTCCTGTACCAGTCGCCGTCACATTGTGTTCAAGATTATTGTAATAGTTCTTGTATGTATACCCCTTCTTGACATGTAAAGTGCCATGGAATAAATGGCGCTATAATAATAAATAATAATAATACTATTACCGTACTACATGTACTACTATAGTTGTAACATTTTGTCTAATTTAACGGTAACCCTCAATGTTATGTGTATCGAGGAAATGGTCCAGCCCTTTTTTGAAAGCTGTTATAGTGTCTGCCATCACTACCTCTTGTGGTCGGGAATTCCACAGTCTGACTGCTCTGACTGTAAAGAACCCTTTCCTGTTTAGGTGCCTTAAAAAATGGGAATATTCAAAATCAACTTTTAACCCACTTCATTCTGTTGTTATTTACAGATGTAAGAAAAATGTAAGAGGTTTTAGTTGCATTAAAAAGCTTTGCAGGTTTTTTTGTTTTGTTTAACTATATAGATGTTCCATGAGAAGGCTCAATGGCTTCTGGAATGGGTACCCCTGGCATGGACTGGAATGACATTGGCATGGGTGTCTTCACGGGACTTTGATGAAATAGTCCTCCATTTGGCGATCTGGGTTTACATATTATGGCGCCTATACTTACATCCAGCTCATAGGTGGATCTGTCGGCTCTGCCATCCTCAGGGTCTTAACAAAATGTACTTTTTAAGACTGCGGCTCTCATTTTACACTTACATCTGGAGGATGTGCAAGTCCACTAGCTGTAAGCTCTTGTGTTCTCCATAGGCCAAATTTTCCCTATTTAAAAGGAAAAAAAAAAAAATCCGGCCTCCTGCCACCCCTTAATAGCCGGCCATCTCTCACCTTTTTCCCCACTCCTATGACAACACTGTCATAAGTATGAGGAAATCCAACTGCCGGTAATGGTAAATTTATCATAGGCAAGTGCAAGATGTTGTTAAAAAAGAAAAAATCCGGCCTCCTGCCACCCCTTAATAGCCGGCCATCACGCACCTCAGTATTTCATCATTGCCCAAGACAGCACCAAAAAATGCAGCTAAAATGAGCAGGAGGAAATCCTATTACCGGTCAGTGAAAAATATTTGGCACATGCCTATGATTGGAATAAAGCGCAAATATTAGTAACATTGTAATGTAGGTTGAATAAAGATCTCGGTCTAACAAGTTCAACTTTCCTCCCCCAATTGTACTCCGTACACTAACACTACACTAACTTACTAACTAACTGGCACTAGGCCTCACAAATGTATTACTGTTATTATTATTATTATTATTATTATTACCTTTTTTATTATTGCTGCACTATAACAATTAAGAATGTACCCGTTTATAATTAAATTTTTTTAATTAATTTTATATTTTGTATTACTCTTGTGATTCTAATAATGGTATTACCAGAATCCCTATGCCTAAATCTGTTGATCCAGAAGAAGGCAAAAACCCCAGGACACCTAACGCCAATTTGCATCACGGGGAAAAATTCCTTCTTGACCCCGAGAAAAGGCGATCAGTCCTAGAACCCTGGATCAAACCTAATTATGTTTTTACTAGTTATATATTTAATATTACACTACTTATTGTACTACTGCAGTTATTAATTAATTTGTTTTTATTTTTATAAATGTGACTATTTGATATCGTTACTATTATTAACATCCTGCTATCTTATTACAGTATTATTCTAACTTTCCTATCACTAATAATACTACCCTATGCCTACATTGTTGATCCAGAAGGCAAAAACCCCAGGACACCTTCAGCCAATTTGTGTCACAGGGGAAAAGTTCCTTCTTGACCCCGAAAATAGGCGATCAGTCCTGGAACCCTGGATCAAACCTAATTATGATACTAATTATGTAATTACTATTATGGTATTAAATGTACTTCTATAGGTGTAACATTTTGTCTAATTTAACTGTAACCCTCAATGTTATGTGTATCGAGGAAATGGTCCAGCCCTTTTTTGAAAGCTGTTATAGTGTCTGCCATCACTACTTCTTGTGGTAGGGAATTCCACAGTCCCACTGCTCTGACTGTAAAGAACCCTTTCCTGTTTAGGTGCCTTAAAAAATGGGAATGTTCAAAATACACTTTTAACCCACTTCATTCTGTTGTTATTTACAGATGTAAGAAAAATGTAAGAGGTTTTAGTTGCATTAAAAAGCTTTGCAGGTTTTTTTGCTTTGTTTAACTATATAGATGTTCCATGAGAAGGCTCAATGGCTTCTGGAATGGGTACCCCTGGCATGGACTGGAATGACATTGGCATGGGTGTCTTCACAGGACTTTGATGAAATAGTCCTCCATTCTTACCCCCAGCTCATAGGTGGATCTGCCGGCTCTGCCATCCTCAGGGTTTTAACAAAATGTACTTTTTAGGACTTCGGCTCTCATTTTACACTTACATCTGGAGGATGTGCAAGTCCACTAGCTGTAAGCTCTTGTGTTCTCCATAGGCCAAATTTTCCCTATTTAAAAAAAAAAAAAAATCCGGCCTCCTGCCACCCCTTAATAGCCGGCCATCTCTCACCTTTTTCCCCACTCCTATGACAACACTGTCATAAGTATGAGGAAATCCAACTGCCGGTAATGGTAGATTTATCATAGGCAAGTGCAAGATGTTGTTAAAAAAAAAAAAATCCGGCCTCCTGCCACCCCTTAATAGCCGGCCATCACGCACCTCAGTATTTCATCATTGCCCAAGACAGCACCAAAAAATGCAGCTAAAATGAGCAGGAGGAAATCCTATTACCGGTCAGTGAAAAATGTTTGGCACATGCCTATGATTGGAATAAAGCGCAGATATTATGGCGCTTATTCTTACCGCCAGCCCATAGGTGGATCTGCTGGCTCCGTCATTCTCTGTGTCTTCATTCGGGGTCCCTCGACGTCTCCATGGTCACCTTCATTCTTGCAGCGTTTGTTCCAGTGATGTCCAGTCTTCTGATTTTCAGTCTTCCGGAGGCTCAGGTGGGCCGCTCGCTCTGATGACTAAAGAGCTGGGGTCTGCTCAAGGGTTTCCAAGTTGACAAATGAAAATCCCTCAAACAATGCCTGGTCCTTGGTTGATATAAGTGCTGTGGCCTCTGCTGCTTCTAGTTTCTCCAGATGGAATGGTTTATGACGACGGGGAGGCTCAGATGGCTATAAAGGAAAAAAGGAATTATAACATTAAAATTATGACTTTATATCAGAGTCTCCGTTAAAAACAAGTTGTAAAAGAATAGACACAAAGATTTTAATACTAAGAAACCATATCTGCTCATATACTTACTACAGGGACGTATGGTGGAGGCAGTTTCAGGGCTTCCACAGAGACCCAGTCGATACGCTGAAAAAACCTGTGCTTTCTGATGTTACCGTTGGCTCCTAAGCGACTGGCAGGATCTTTCTGAAGGAGCTAATAAAGATAAAACCAAAATCCATGAATGTAAACTGGAGAGAAAATGATGACTACTATGCAGAGATGAGCAAATCCATTTGATGCAAACTGAATTTGTGTTGAATTTTTGTGAATCTGCTGAACCCGGTGAATTTCAACAATTTGTGATTTGCTTCTTGGGAATCACCTAAAATAATTGCAGCCAATTTTCATACAGTATTACTAAAAATTACATCAGTCAGAGAAGACTTATGGGACCTCTGATGTAAGCCGTCCAGGCTTCACCATAATGCTTTAAGGTGTCACATCACATGTTATAGCACAATCAGGAGGGACTATCATAGCCTGTATGAAAGCCAAAGCAATGAATGTAGGAGTCATTTTGTGGTGAATCTGGATAGGGAGAGCACATCACAGCTTAGCAGTAGAGATTGAGAGAGAAAGACATAAAACAGTAAAAGACTGCACAGATAGTATGTGACAGCACAGCAGTAAAGAACGGTTGAGTACTTGCGATTTTAACATTTTGGGGAAAAAATTGGAACAAGCTGGTTAATTTGAATTTCAAAAGGTTTGCTCATCTCTACAACTATAACATTGTATACATCATAGTACTAATGACTGTTAAGACAACTGACCTGTTTAATGATGTTCCTGATGCCGGAGGATTTATCGTTGAGTGTCTGATGGTAGGCGCACTCATCGGTAACCATTTCTTTTAAGATGACACCAAAAGAATACCAGTCTACTCCGGCGTTATACTCCTTCCCAGCCAAAATCTACATAAAGAAGAAGAAAATAGATAAAGAGTTGGTCAAAAAGTTCCATATCTTCAGTGTAACAAAGTTCTCAGCATAATAATTGTAAGGGTATGTGCACACGATGCAGAAATGCTCAGGATTTTTTCCTGAGCGTTTCTGTATCTCTCTGGCAGGAAAAAACGCATGCAGATTGTACATGCGGTTTCCTGCCAGGGACATGCAGAAATGAAGCGGTCTTCACTTTCATTTCCGCATGCGGGTTGACAAGCGCTTCCCAAGCGATTTTAGCATCACTTCGAAAGTGCTTGTCAACTTTACACTATATAAATCCATGCAAACAGCATGGATTTATATAGTGTGTGAATGTCAAAAAATAAAAAATAAATCTATACTTTACCCTCTGATGGCCCCCGGTGTCCTGCTTCATCGGTCCCGGCTGCCGGCAGTGAAGACTTTAGGACCTTCCGACGTCAGCGTCACGTGACCTGTCACATGACTCTGACGTCAGCGAAGGTCCTTCATTCAACCGCGAAGTGCCCGGGAAGCCAGCAGGACGCAGCGCGGGCCGTCAGAAGGTGAGAATATATATATTTTTTATTTTATTCTTTTTTTTTTAATGGTACCTGGGTCTGGATGAGAGTCCTCTCCTCCACACCCGGGTACCATCCGCACATTAGACCGCATGAAAAGCGCATCAACATATACAGTGATGCGGATTCCATGCGGTCTAATGCAAGTCAATGGCGGCAAAAGAGCAGCGTTTCCGCAAAATTAATTGACATGCTGCGGATTTTTGACCGCAGCGTTTACGCTGCGGAAAAATCCGCATCATGGGCACAGCACATGCGGATTTCCATTGGGGAACATTGCTGCCCTTCTACCATGCGTTTTTCATGCGTTTCCGCGGCGTTTACGCAACTGCAAAAACGACGCGGAAACGCATGAAAAACGCATCGTGTGAACTCAGCCTAAGACTATGTAATATAGTGAGAGTGGATGATTCCTCTGGTTGTGGCATCACTTGAATATTATGATTACTACACTAATGACTGAAAGGAGCCATGCTGCTCTTCTGAGCTCCAGAACCTTTGTTGGCTGACTTGTAACTCTTTGGGTCTCTAATGCTGGCAAAACATATAGCATGATCATGTATTGTGGCCGGACTCACAGATTCCGGAGAGATCATCTAATGTGTATGGAGACATCCCAATTCAGCTCAAACACTGGATGCTGAATTTCAGTGCCCGATCCTTTGTGTCTGGCATGGTCATACTCCTCCCTCCCATTCAGAACGCATGTACACTCAGCTGAGGCAAGCTGCCTATCTAATGTGTATGGCATGCCAGATGTCAATGTCAGAATGTCCCATTTACTGTAATGGACATTTGTTGGATTATGTGTGTGATCCAGGCAGACATACAATTATAGTATGAAAAAAAGAGAAAATCCTTGTTCTTCTCACCTCAGGAGCCATGTAACCGGCAGTTCCAGCGTATCCAGTGGCTGTTCGGTCTCCATGCATGTTGTCAATTGAGAGACCGAAATCTGTGATCTTAATATGGCCCGTTTCAGCCACCAAGATGTTCTCGGGCTTGAGGTCTCTGTGGATGACGCCCTTGGAGTGGAGATGTTGGATTCCACAGACGAGTTCAGCGGCATAGAATCTGACAGAGAGACAAGAAATTAGTGACTGTCTACAGAAATACAAGAAATCCTGCCCTATCCATAGTGTAATAAAGTGGCCGGTCAGGATTCTGTCCAGGTTCTGATGACTAATATATTGCTTTAGTCTAATCCATATTGGCATCAAAGAGCAATCAATACTGATGACAGAACTGCTGTTTATATATACTGTATATTTCTATTCGTGTATAATTACATAAAAATAAAACTTTACCTTGCACTGGGGATGTCAAGCTGCCCCTTCATCAGTAAGTAGCTGTAAAAGTCCCCGCAGCTCACGTATTCCAGACCAAGGAGCAAATGCAGCTGTTGTACAGAGCAGAGATATAGGTGAATTGCCAGATTATTACAGTACCTACACATCTACTACAGAATAACTATAGGCTACATGGTAAATGCCTGTCTGATTGTCCAGATACAAACATAGAGACATAACTATAGTAGGTACATGTGTTGCAGTCGCACTTAGCCCTGGAGCCTATGGGGCCAAAATATCCTTTTGGCCCATAAGAGAACACCAGTACTATTAAAGATCTGTAATGGTTGGGGGCCATGTTGGAAATTTTTCATTGGGGCTGTAATGCAGCGGCTTGCGGCATTACTGTAATGGTCCAGGGTGTGTTTTGGCCGACCATGTACCTCCCGAGGTGACTGATCACATGACTGTGACATCGCACAGGTCCTGTGCATACAGAAGGTCTGATCACATGACTGTGACATCAGCACAGGTCCTGTGTGTGCACTAGAGGATATATAAACCCTGGTAGATTTGAGACAGGTGTGAAAGGCGTGAGGCCTGTTCCCGTGTGTGGGACACCGTTAGCCTGGAGAGGCTTAGTGAGGCCTAGTGAAGCCTGAAAGGCAGAGGCTGGATCCTTACGTGTAAGCGATACCAGTAGCCTTGGAGGACCAGAGGCTTGGAAAGCAAGAGTCCTGGAAGGCAGAGGCTGGATGTTAGGTGAGAAAACATACCAGTAGCCTTTGAAGGAACGAGGGCTGGAGACCCCCATCTGGGAAGCCGTAAAGCCATAGTGGTGGCAGAACAAATCTGACTGAAGCAGCTAAAACCCGGCAAAGGTAAAGCACTGCATTATATGGACGTTGATATAAGTGACTTTGCTGATGGCTGTAACTGGAGCCAAGTGGGCCTGTCTGCCACTTGAAAGGCTCCTGGACATTATATGTGTATGTCGGCGAGCCACTGAGTTGGACTCGGTGATAAGCAGTAGTGAAGTGTAATAAACTGCTGGATTGTGAAATACTGGAAAACGTGGCTGGTGTGCTTTAATTGACCCGATGCAGCGAGTGTCCCCCAGCATGATGACTAGCGCTGCCTTACAGGGCCTATAAACTTCAAGCAACACCACTATACACATATACACATACTGTATATACTCACACACATGCACATGTACTGTATGTACACACCAATGTGTAAATGTGTCTATATACAGGGTCGTACTGGGGCACCCGGACACCGGAGAATTCTCCGGTGGGCCCGGGTCCTCAGCGGGCCCCCGAGCAGGACACACGGGTGCCCCTGGTTAACATGGCCGCCGGTGCTCTGCACTGCAAGGGCCTGGAGGGTCAGGGGGGCCCTTGCAGTGCGGCTGATGAAGGCAATCTGGCCTGCTTCTCGGTCCCATGGGCAGATTGCCCTCATCCTGTGCGGCAGGCAAGGAGCGATCCCTCCAGCTCCACTGCCGACAGGAGGAAAATGGCAGCGTAGCTGCAGGGATCCGTCCTCACCTCTGCTTTCTGCCCGGCGTTTCCTCCCTCACACAGGCTCGCGCTGCTTGATGACGTCATCATGCAGCATGGGCCTGTGTCAGGGAGAAAGATGCCGGGCAGGAAGCAGAGGACAGTGCTGCGGGGGAGCGCGCTGAGAGATAAGTTTTGGGTTTTTTTGAGGGAGAGCAATGGTGATTGAGGAGGTGGGGGGAGATATGACATGGTGGGGGATATATGGCATGGCAATGGGGGAGGTGGGGGGAGATATGCATGGCATGGTGATGGAGGAGGTAGGGGGAGATATGACATGGCATTAGTGATAGAGGAGGTGGGGGAGATATGGCAATGATGGTGGAGCAGGTGGGGGGAGAAATGGCAATGATGATGGAGTAGGTGGGGGGAGATATGGCAATGATGACGGAGCAGGTTGGGGGAGATATGGCAATGATGACAGAGCAGGTGGGGGAGATATGGCAATGATGACGGAGCAGGTGGGGGGAGATATGACAATGTTGGAGAAGGTAGGGGAGAGCAATGATTGGGATGGGGAAGAGCAATTATGGAGGTAGGAGAGAGAAATGATGGGGAATTATTTGGACGCTATTTGCTGTTAATATCTGGTCTGGTCATGGCATGGTGGTATTTCTTCCTTGTATGTAGTAATATTCGGTCACTATGGGGTGGTAATATCTGGTCTGGTCAAGGTGTGGTGGTATTTCTACCTTGTATGTAGTATTATTCGGTCACTATGTGGTGGTAATATGTGGTCTGGTCATGGTTTTGTGGTATTTCTCCCTTGTATGCGGTATTATTCGGTCACTATGTGGTGGTAATATGTGGTCTGGTCATGGTGTGGTGGTATTTCTCCCTTGTATGTAGTATTATTCGGTCACTATGTGGTGGTAATATGTAGTCCAGTCATGGTGTGGCAGTATTTCTCCCTTGTATGTGGTACTGTTTGTGTTGGTACAGTGGATTGTGTTGTGTATGACAGTCATCTGTTCTCTCTGATATTAATTAGGAGAAGATTCTTTGTTTCCATTAGTGATTAATTAAATACTTGGAACAAGATGCACTTACAGGGGTTCTCCGATGTATGTACATCAGCCCTAGTGTATCCTACTGTATATGATGTGTATACATCAGCCCCAGTGTATCCTATGTGATGTACATACTGTACATCAGTACCTGTATATCCTATATGATGTATATACATCAGCCCCAGTGTATTCTATACGATGTATATACTGTACATTAGCTCCAGTATCTATTATATGATATATATACATCGGCCCTAGTGTATCCTATACGATGTATATACATCAGCCCCAGTGTATCCTATATGATGTATATACTCTACATTAGCACCCGTATATCCTTTAAGATGTACTATATATACATCAGCCCTAGTGTATCCTATATGATATATATACATCAGCATGTCACAAGGAGGTTTTCTCTAACATCATAAACTGTGATGGCGGCGTCCAAGTCTGTGGATTCCACAGATTCATATACTGCTCCTTGTAACTCCATTGATAGCTATGGTCAGTGCAGGGTGACTAGGGCATCGACTCTTAGAGCTGCAGCTCCTTGGCAGGTGAGCAAAAGTTAGTCTTTGCTGGGCTGAGGTTGTTGACTGCCTTTGATCACATGCTAGAGGAGAACCAGTCGTGTCTGCTGTTTCTCCATTTAAGCCGGCTGTGCTTTGCTGGCAATGCCAGTATAGTTTTTCTCTATCCTGTTCTGGAAAGGTGAACACATACTGGTTTAGTGGTTATTGCTAAAGTTGTTGCAAGCGTTGTTTGGTAACCCTTTCCTTTTTCCCTAGGTGTCTTTATATTACTTTGTTGCCTCTCGGGTTTTAGACTTTATATTCCTTTGTGTATTTCCCTGAGAGCGTGTTGTGTGACTGTGCTTCAGTTCTGTCCTATCTTGTTTTGTTTTCCCCCCATACACTGTACAAACTAGTGCTGCTTAGGAGCATAGTAAGGAACGAGGCTCGGGCATCTCCACATTCAGGAGTAATCCTGGGAACAGAAATAGCTAGGGACCCCGAGCCTGAGGGTTAGAATAGGAGCACACTTGCTATCCCACAGTCACACCATGACACAGCCCCAGTGTATTCTATATGATGTATATATATCGGCCCCTGCGTATCCTATATGATCTATGTACATCGCTCCCAAGGTATCCTATAGAGATGCATATACACTGGCACAAGCGTATCCTATATGATGTATATACATAGTCTCCAGCATATCCTATGTAATGTATGTACATCATCACCAGTGTATCCTACATGACGTATATACATCAGCCCCAGTGTATCTTATATTATGTATACTGATCAGCCCCAGCATCCTATATGATGTACAGGTGCATCTCACTAAATTAGAATGTCATCAAAAAGTTAATTTATTTCAGTTCTTCAATGCAAAAAGTGAAACTCATATATTATATAGAGTCATTACAGACAGAGTGATCTATTTCAAGTGTTTATTTCTGTTAATGTTGATGATTATAGCTTACAGCCAATGAACAAAAGTCATTATCTCAGTAAATTAGAATACTTTACAGCAACAACAGCTTGAAAAATGTTTTTAAAATCCGAAATGTTGTCCGACTGAAATGTATGTTCATTAAATGCACTCAATACTTGGTCGGGGCTCCTTTTGCATCAATTACTGCATCAATGTGGTAATGTGGCATGGAGGCGATCAGCCTGTGGCACTGCTGAGGTGTTATGGAAGCCCAGGTTGCTTTGATAGCAGCCATCAGCTCGTCTGCATTGTTGGGTCTGGTGTCTCTCATCTTCCTCTTGACAATACCCGATAGATTCTCTGGCCAATCAAGCTCAGTGATACTGTTGTTTTTAAACCAGGTATTGGTATTTTTGGCAGTGTGGACAGGTGCCAAGTAGGGTTGAGCGAGTATGTTCTGACCGAGTATGCTCGGGCCGAGCTCCGAGTATTTACAGCTGCTCGGTGATGAGGTTAAATCGCTCCCGTGTGCATGATTTGCAACTGTTTGACAGCTTTATTACATGTGAGGAATGTGTAAGAAATAATCATGCACACAGGAGCGATTTAACCTTATCACCGAGCAGCTGTAAATACTCGGAGCTCGGCCCGAGCATAGTCGGCGAAAGGGTTAATAGAACATACTCGCTCAACACTAGTGTCAAGTCCTGCTGGAGAATGAAATTTCCATCTCCAAAAAGCTTGTCGGCAGAGGGAAGCATGAAGTGCTCTAAAATGTCCTGGTAGACGGCTGCGCTGACTTTGGTCTTGATAAAACACAGTGGACCTACACCAGCAGATGACATGGCTCCCCAAACCATCACCGATTGTGGAAACTTCACACTAGAGCTCAAGCAGCTTGGATTGTGGCCTCTCCACTCTTCCTCGAGACTCTGGGACCTTGATTTCCAAATGAAAATAGGAACTCTGGGACCTTGTGGAGTGTGTCAATGACTGCCTTCTGGACATCTGTCATGTCAGCAGTCTTCCCTATGATTGTGGAGCCTTCTGAAACAGACTAAGGGACCTTTTAAATGCTTAGGAAGCCTTTACATGTGTTTTTTTGTTAATTATTTTAATTCACTGAGATAATGGCTTTTGTGTTTTCATTGGCTGTAAGCCATAATCATCAACATTAACAGAAATAAACACGTGAAATAGATCACTCTGTTTGTAATGAATCTATATAATATACTAGATGGTGGCCCGATTCTAACACATCGGGTATTCTAGAATATGTCTCCCGACGGTGCCGTACTTATTTTAAATCAGCCGCCAATTGGCCGGAGACCGTGTTTAAATTTGGCGCCACAATCGCAGATTGGTCGCCGCGGGCGGCCACGAGCAATCAGCAGAGCGGTGTTTAAATTTGGCGCCGAAATAGCTGATTGGTCGTGGCCGGTGGCTGCGACCAATCAGCGAACCGTGTTAGTGAGGACCGGGGAGCATCCACCTGCCTTATAATGCCCCATGCAGGTTGTCACTTTCCCCCCCCCATATAATGCCCCATGCAGGATGTCACATCCCCACTCCCTTATAATGCCCCATGCAGGATGTCACCCCCCACCCTTATAATGCCCCATGCAGGATGTCACCCCCCCTCCCTTATAATGCCCCATGCAGGATGTCACTTCCCCCCCCCATATAATGCCCCATGCAGGATGTCACACCCCCCATCCTTTATAATGCCCCATGCAGGATGTCACATCCCCCCCTCCCTTATAATGCCCCAAGAAGGATGTCACATCCCCCCCCATATAATGGCCCATGCAAGATAATGCCCCATGCAGGATGTCACATCCCCTCTCCCTTATAATGCCCCATGCAGGATGTCACATCCCCCCCTGTATAATGCCCCATGCAGGATGTCACATCCCCCCCTTTCTTATAATGCCCCATGCAGGATGTGACATCCCCCCTTCCTTTATAATGCCCCATGCAGGAAGTCACATCCCTCCTATAGAATGCCCCATGCAGGAAGTGACATCCCCCCTATATAATACCCCATGCAGGAAGTGACATCCCCCTTATATAATGCCTCATGGAGGAAGTCACATCCCCTCCATAGTGCCCCATGCAGGATGTCACATCCCCCTCCCTTATAATGCCCCATGCAGGATGTCACTCCCCCCCCACCATATAAATGCCCCATGCAGGATGTCACCACCCCCCTTATAATGCCCCATGGAGGAAGTCACATCCCCCCTCCCTTATAATGCACCATGCAGGAAGTGACATCCCCCCTATATAATGCCCCATGGAGGAAGTCACATCCCCCCATAGTGCCCCATGCAGGATATCACATCCCCCCTCCCTTATAATGCCCCATGCAGGAAATCACATCCCCACTATATAATACCCCATGCAGGATGTCACATCCCCCCATAGTGGCCCATGCAGGATGTCACTCCCCCCCCTCGCTTATAATGGCCCCTCCACGATGTCACACACCCCCACACCACCATTTAATGCCCTATGCCCCCATACAATAAAAAAAAAAAAATCCAATACTCACCACACTTCTCAGCTGCTGCTCCGGACTCCAGCGTAGCCGGCATCTTCCCGCTGCGCGCTGTGACCGCTCAGGAGAGAGTGCAGTGTAAAGACGTCACCGAGCCCTCTGACCTGAGACGTCACAGAGCAGCAGCGGAAGACACAGGAGCTGCTGCGGAGGCACAGGGAGGGGTAAGTATGGCGCCGGGTGCTGGGGCCCTGAGCAAGCGGGGGGAGGGGAGGGGGGGAGAGGGGAGAGGAGCGGAGAGGGGAGGAGAGGAGAGGGGAGGGGGGGGTGTCACACTTGCCGTCGGGAGATAAGAGGCCGTAGCCGCTGATCTCCCGACGGTAGCCGCATGGAGGTCAGCGGCGCCTCCGGTCGGGGGACTTATGCTGCAAGCAGCCCGCTGCATCTCCCGGCTGCATCGCCGCTGACCTCCGTGCGGCAGATGAGCCGCTAACGGCCGCCATCTTTTTCTGAAATGCTGCGTCGCTGATTGGCCGCGCCGGACCAATCAGCGACGCGGGATTTCCTGGACAGAAGGACAGACAGACAGACAGACGGGATAAGACAATTATATTAATGACTCTATATAATATATGAGTTTCACTTTTTGT
Organism: Phyllobates terribilis; assembly: GCF_046119375.1. Lineage (NCBI taxonomy): Eukaryota > Metazoa > Chordata > Amphibia > Anura > Dendrobatidae > Phyllobates > Phyllobates terribilis. The sequence continues at coordinate 1,503,420 of NW_027363069.1, read as the reverse complement.
ATTGATGAACTGAAAAAAATTAACTTCTTGATGATATTATAATTTAGTGAGATGCACCTATATATACATCGGCCCCAGTGTATCCCATGTGATGTATATACATCGTCCCCAACGTATCCTATGTGATGTATATACATTGTCCCCAACGTATCCTATATGATGTATATACACAGGGGTGGATTAAGAGTAGCCAGGGCCCCGGGCAGTTTAAAAGGTGTGGCCCCCACCCCAGGTACCGGATGTATCACGTGACTTGTCACATGATCCCCTTTGATAGATCATGTGATCAACACACAGATGTTCTGATCACATCTATAGACAGAGAATGAGGAAAACAAATTTCCATAATATAGCACTATATATAGTAGATCAGGATGGCAGATTAATTTTCCGGAGGGGCCACATGAGAGATCGTGACTGTTATGGAGGCCGATCCAATAGGCCGAAATTAATTCTGCTTCATATTAATATTAACAAAATAATAAAAAAAAAATATATTAATGGTATGACTTAATATTGAGCAGAATTAAGTATGCTGACATCCCTCTATATACAGTATGAGCCCCCGCATAGCTCCCTAGATACAGTATGAGCCCCCGCATAGCCCCTCTATATACAGTATGAGCCCCCACATAGCCTCCTATATACAGTATGAGCCCCGCATAGCTCCCTAGATACAGTATGAGCCCCTGCAGAGCCCTGTACATATAGTATGAGCCCCCACACAGCCCCCTACATACAGTATGAGCCCCCACATAGCCCTGTACATACAGTATGAGCCCACACACTGCCACCTACATACAGTATGAGCCCCTACAGTTATTTAGATACAAAATGAGTCTGCACATAGCCCCTATATACAGTATGAGCCCGCACATAGCTCCTTATATACAATATGAGCCTGCACATAGCTCCCTATATACAGTGTGAGCCCGCACATAGCTCCTTATATACAATATGAGCCCGCACATAGCTCCCTATATACAGTATAAGCCCGCACATAGCTCCCTATAAACAGTATGAGCCCGCACATAGCGGCCTAGATACAGTATGAGCCCCCGCAGAGCCCTGTACATATAGTATGAGCCCCCACACACCCCCCTACATACAGTATGAGCCCCCGCATAGCCCTGTACATACAGTATAAGCCCACACACTGCCACCTACATACAGTATGAGCCCCTACATAGTTACTTAGATACAATATGAGTCTGCACATAGCCCCTATATACAGTATGAGCCAGCACATAGCTTCCTATATAAAATATGAGTCCGCACATAGCTCCCTATATACAGTATGAGCCTGCACATAGCTCCCTATATACAGTATGAGCCCGCACATAGCTCCCTATATACAGTATGAGCCCGCACATAGCTCCCTATATACAGTATGAGCCCGCACATAGCTCCCTATATAAAGTATGAGCCCGCACATAGCTCCCTATATACAGTATGAGCCCGCACATAGCTCCCTATATACAGTATGAGCCTGCACATAGCTCCCTATATACAGTATGAGCCCGCACATAGCTCCCTATATACAGTATGAGCCCGCACATAGCTCCCTTCTCTGATCGACTGTCGGTTCCACAGCAAGCTCAGAGAATGGTCGACTCCCACTCTGGGGGCGGCAAATTGCAGCTGCCTGGGAGACACCTCTGACCACCGCATGAGGTGGCCCGAAGGCACCCCCCTGACGGCTGTACCCAGGTCACATGCCCCTCCTCTTCCCCTAGGTACGGCCCTGTAGAGTCTATATGAGAATACATGACTATCTATAATATAATCAGGGATGTGTCCGTCTGTCCGAAGCCTCTATAGACTGTGCACGCAATGCGCCTGCACAGTCTGGCCGGAGACAGAAGAACACATCAGATGTTACAGGTGACAGGGAGGAGGACGAGGATAAAGGATTGTAATGACGGAGATCACGTCATACTGCCATCTTCGGCACCATTAGGACACATACCTTGATGTCCGGCGAGGTTGGAGGAGTGTGGCGTTGTGGTTCATGCATGCGCAGGTGCGAACTCTGGCGCCACACTCCTCCAGCCTTGCCGGTGTTCGAGGATGCACTGAAAGCGAGAGGGGAAAAGGTGAGTAGGAGTGTTGTTTTTTTTTTTGTATGGATGGAAGAACATCAGAGCAGGCAAGATGGGGGAACATATACCAGGATGGGGGATAAGGATGGGGAGGGAGCATATACCAGGATGGGCAGGGAGCATATACCAGGATGGGGGAGCATTTGGTTTTAGTAATGGGGTCTGGCCCGGCGCCGGTTCAGTCTTTACTTTCAGTATACAGAGCAACCCCTGTAATCCTGGCCCTGACTGACAGCCGGTCTCAATGTAGAGTCAGTGTCAGTCAGGGCCGGGGGCTCGGTTGCAGAGGACGCTCTGTATACTCAGAGTGGTGACCGAACCGGCACTGCCCTCATGACTGAAACCGAATGCTGGCGAGGAGAATAAAGATCATTTTCTCCCCACTGCATTCAGCTACTGGGCAGTATAAAAACGCTGTTTACCTGAACGCAGGTTAATAGCGTTATTTCCGATGAAAGGAACCCTTTAATTTTGTAGCACATTACTTCAATGAAATGGTGCCGGAGTCAGTGCATGCGCTTACCACGCTATCCAGCGCCATTTTATTGAAGTGTTTATGAGAATTCGCAGACACAGTGTCTTAAAAAAAATGTCGCCAGAAATGTACCACTAAAAATGCTTGTGACCCGGGTGTAAAACGGGTTCAATAGCTAGTATAATATACTGTGATACAGACATTAGATGTTATACTATACACATTGTTATATCCCATCTGATGTCTGTACCACAGTATACCATACACTAATCTGTTTACTGGATGTGACATTTTGTACAGGGATATACACTGTACTGATCACACCTGCCTACAGGACCTCACATATCATATATGGATCAGTACAGTATGTGATGTCCTGCAGGTTCAGGGTTGATCAGTCAGTGCAGGATCCTCTATGCAATGTCTGTGGTCGCTCTGCTGGGGCTCAGTGGGATTTATTACAGGACTCTGAATTTTCCTGCAGATCTGGTGATGCTGGAGCCGATGACCCAGAGTGACCTGATCTGCAGCAACGATGAAAGTCCTGCAATAACTTATACAGAGCCCTATCAGAGCGGCCGCTGAACTGACACTATGGAATCTTATGCAAACTCATCAGGAGGGGAGCAGCGTCCTGCAGCCCCCTTCTCACTCCAGACATCCTCTCCAGACCTCATATTTACCGCCATTCACTGACCTGATCCACCAGCTCCTCTCCCGCAGGATAAAGAAGCTCCAGGCGCTGCTGTGTGATGTCAGTCCTGGAGACGCAGCACACAGCGCGCAGGGTGCGTGTCTGCCTCCCTGTGATGTGGCCGGCGTCTAAAAGGTACAGTGCGGTCCCCCTGCCAAACCTGCCCCTGCCTCCGCACAAAACATTATAATGAGGGCAATCTGGCCATGGGTCCACCTGAAGCCTCGGGCCCCGGGCGGTAGCCCAAATTGCCCTCATTATAATCCGTATATACATCAGCCCCAGTGAATCCCATGTGATGTATATACATCGTTCCCAGCATATCCCATCTGATGTATATACATCAGCCCCAGCGTATCTTATGTGATGTATATAGATCGCCCACAGCACATCCCCTCAGAAGTATATACATCGGCCCCATTGTATCCTATGTAATGTATATATATCATCCCCAGTGTATCCTATGTAATGTATATGCATCGGCCCCAGATTATACTATCTGATGTAAACAGCATAATTAAGTACTGTATTTAGTGTGGACCTGTGTATATAGCATGTAGTGAGGTGCTGTGTGTAATATATAGTGTAGATGTGATGTGAATATAATATGTGTGTATAGCATATAGTGTGGGCTGCACATTTTATATAAAAGGCACATCTCTACACTATATAGTATACACACAGCTCCATACCATGTTTTATAACCCAGTATATAGTGTGGAGCTCTGTATATGGTGTGGACTTTCCACTAAAAGTTATGTACTCAGGCACAGCACCACACTAAATAACTATATACATAGCTTCATAGTTCATACTATAATATATATACTATAATATTTACTACATGTATATACAATGGTCCCAGTGTTTGTGTGGGTATATATATATATATATATATATATATATATATATATATATATATATATATATATATATATTTAGATGTTTGTAGCATATATTTTGGAGCTATGTATGCTGTGTATAATTCTCCTTATGGCCACGGCCTCACTATCAGTATTTGGTCAGTATTCGGTCAGTATTTTTTCTCAGGAGTTGGAGACAAAACCAGGAGTGGGTGATAAATCCAGAATTGGTGACTTGCTTCTATTATACCTTTTCTCTGATTGTTCCTCACCTGGTTTTGGCTCCCACTCCTAAGAAAAAATACTGACCAAATACTGATAATGGGGCCGTGGCCTTACACACAGTATATATAGGACTTGAGAAGTGGTACTTTGCAGTGTACTGTATATATACAGAATAATACGGATACTGACAATTGCAACCAGCATACAGACAGAAGTGGTACTGTGCAGTGTATACTGTATATACAGAATAATACAGATATTGCGGAAATAATACTGACCGAATACTGACCAAATACTGATAGTGAGGCTGTGGCCTAAGTCTCAGTATCTGTATTATTCTGCATATTTACACTGCACAGTACCACTTCTCCTGCCCTGTATACTGGGTGTAATTCTCAGTATCTTTATTATTCTGTATATGTACACTGCACAGTACCACTTCTCCTGCCCTGTATACTGATGTAAATCTCAGTATCTGTATTATTCTGTGTATATACTGTATATAGACTGTATATACACTGCACAGTACCACTTCTCCTGCCCTGTATACTGATGTAAATCTCAGTATCTGTATTATTCTGTGTATATAAATTGACTGCAATATTCTCAGTATCTGTATTAATCTGTATATATACACTGCACAGTACCACTTCTCCTGTCCTGTATACTGATGTAAATCTCAGTATCTGTATTATTCTGTGTATATAAATTGACTGCAATATTCTCAGTATCTGTATTAATCTGTATATATACACTGCACAGTACTACTTCTCCCGTCTTGTATACTGGTTTTAATTCTCAGTATCTGTATTATTCTGTGTATATACTGTATATAGACTGTATATAGACTGCACAGTACCACTTCTCCTGTCCTGTATGCGGAGTGTAATTTTCAGTATTTGGATTATTCTGTATACATATAGACTGCACAGTGCCATTTCCTCTCTCCTATTCTTGGAGAGGCTGTATTACAGTTAGGTAGAGTCATTATTGGTTTATAATTTTCTACATTCCTATGGGCAAATAAAAATACATTTTGAAATCCTGTTTAAATGGGTTATCCCAAGTTTGGAAGTTATCCCCCTTCTTATGGATAGGGGATGACTTTCTGATCACTGCGGACCTAACCACTGGGCCACCATGATCCAGAGAAACGGAACTGTGAAAAGATAAATGGAGCTGTGGTTGATGATGCGCACTGCTGCGCCATTCACGTGGGGCTCTTCAAATAACTCCTTTAAGAGAGTGCTGAGGGGCATGACCAAGAAAAGTAACACATAGGTGCGCTTGTACACATCTGTAGATGGACAAAGACAGCGGTGCACACAGCGCGCAGCGCAAAGTTTACCCTTATGTACAGCACCATACAGAAAATGGCACTATATAAAATAGAGCAGGGGTGGGAGATTAATTTTCCCAAGGGGCCACATGAGAGACCATGATTGTTGTGGAGACCAAACCAATAGGCTGAAATTAATTCTGCTTAATGTTAATATTAACATATTAATTATAATTATTTTTTATAATATTTAATAATAATAAATAATAATAACTTAATATTGAGCACAATTAAGTATGCTGACATCCCCCTATATACAGTATGAGCCCTCCCACATCACCCCCTACATACAGTATGAGCCACCACATAGCCCCCTACATACAGTAAGAGCCCCACATAGCTCCTTATATACAGTGTGAGCCCCCAGATAGCGCCTTAGGTACAGTATGAGCCTCCATATAGCCTCCTATATACAGTATGAGCCTCCACATAGCCTCCCATATACAGTATGAGCCTGCGCATAGCTCCCTAGATACAGTATGAGCCCCCATATAGCTCTCTAGATACAGTATGAACCCTCGCATAGCTCCCTAGATACAGTAGATACAGTATGAACCCTCGCATAGCTCCCAGGATACAGTAGATACAGTATGAACCCTCGCATAGCTCCCAGGATACAGTAGATACAGTATGAACCCTCGCATAGCTCCCAGGATACAGTAGATACAGTATGAACCCTCGCATAGCTCCCTAGACACAGTAGATACAGTATGAACCCTCGCATAGCTCCCTAGACACAGTAGATACAGTATGAACCCTCGCATAGCTCCCAGGATACAGTAGATACAGTATGAACCCTCGCATAGCTCCCTAGACACAGTAGATACAGTATGAACCCTCGCATAGCTCCCTAGACACAGTAGACACAGTATGAACCCTCGCATAGCTCCCAGGATACAGTAGATACAGTATGAACCCTCGCATAGCTCCCTAGACACAGTAGATACAGTATGAACCCTCGCATAGCTCCCAGGATACAGTAGATACAGTATGAACCCTCGCATAGCTCCCTAGACACAGTAGATACAGTATGAACCCTCGCATAGCTCCCTAGATACAGTAGATACAGTATGAGCCCCCGCATAGCTCCATAGATACAGTATGAGCCCCGTGCATAGCTCCCAAGATACAGTATGAGACCCCGCATAGCCTCCTAGATACAGTATGAGACCCCGCATAGACTCCTAGATACAGTATGAGACCCCGCATAGCCTCCTAGATACAGTATGAGACCCCGCATAGACTCCTAGATACAGTATGAGACCCCGCATAGCCTCCTAGATACAGTATGACACCCCGCATAGCCTCCTAGATACAGTATGAGCCCCGTGCATAGCTCCCAAGATACAGTATGAGACCCCACATAGCCTCCTAGATACAGTATGACACCCCGCATAGACTCCTAGATACAGTATGAGACCCCACATAGCCTCCTAGATACAGTATGAGACCCCACATAGCCTCCTAGATACAGTATGAGCCCCGCATAGACTCCTAGATACAGTATGACACCCCGCATAGACTCCTAGATACAGTATGAGACCCCACATAGCCTCCTAGATACAGTATGAGACCCCACATAGCCTCCTAGATACAGTATGAGACCCCGCATAGCCTCCTAGATACAGTATGAGACCCCACATAGCCTCCTAGATACAGTATGAGCCCCTGCATAGCCTCCTAGATACAGTATGAGCCCCTGCATAGCCTTTTGGTATTAATCTAAATTGAATACATTTTTAATTTTTAAATGGATAAATTTGTTAGCTAGTTATTACTAATCCTCAGATATACATCAGTTTTTTGTACACTGGTCCACACGCACATGTAGACACACACACTCACTCACAAACACACACGCAGTCACGCACATACACACATGCAGTCACGCACATACACACACATGCAGTCACACACATACACACACATGCAGTCACGCACATACACACACATATGCAGTCACACACATACACACATGCAGTCACGCACATACACACATGCAGTCACGCACATACACACACATACGCAGTCACACACATACACACACATGCAGTCACGCACATACACACACATGCAGTCACACACATACACATGCATGCAGTCACGCACATACACACACATGCAGTCACGCACATACACACACATGCAGTCACGCACATACACACACATGCAGTCACGCACATACACACACATGCAGTCACACACATACACACACATGCAGTCACACACATACACACACACACACGCAGTCACACACATACACACACATGCAGTCACGCACATACACACACATGCAGTCACGCACATACACACACATGCAGTCACGCACATACACACACATGCAGTCACGCACATACACACACATGCAGTCACGCACATACACACACATGCAGTCACACACATACACACACATGCAGTCACGCACATACACACACATGCAGTCACGCACATACACACATGCAGTCACACACATACACACACACGCAGTCACGCACATACACACACACGCAGTCACACACATACACACACATGAAGTCACGCACATACACACACATGCAGTCACACACATACGCAGACACACACATACACACACGCAGTCACGCACATACACACATGCAGTTACGCACATACACACACATACGCATTCACACACATACACACACACGCAGTCATGCACATACACACACACACAGTCACGCACATACACACATGCAGTCACGCACATACACACACGCGCAGTCATGCACATACACACACGCGCAGTCATGCACATACACACACATACGCAGTCACACACATACGCACACACGCAGTCACGCACATACACACATGCAGTCACACACATACACACACACGCAGTCACACACATACACACACACACACGCAGTCACACACATACACACACGCAGTCACGCACATACACACATGCAGTCACACACAGACACACACATGCAGTTACGCACATACACACACATACGCATTCACACACATACACACACACGCAGTCATGCACATACACACACACACAGTCACGCACATACACACATGCAGTCACGCACATACACACACGCGCAGTCATGCACATACACACACGCGCAGTCATGCACATCCACACACATACGCAGTCACGCACATACACACACACGCAGTCACGCACATACACACATGCAGTCACACACATACACACACACACACGCAGTCACACACATACACACACACACACGCAGTCACACACATACACACACATGCAGTCACGCACATACACACACATGCAGTCACGCACATACACACACATGCAGTCACGCACATACACACACATGCAGTCACGCACATACACACACATGCAGTCACGCACATACACACACATGCAGTCACACACATACACACACATGCAGTCACGCACATACACACACATGCAGTCACGCACATACACACATGCAGTCACGCACATACACACACACGCAGTCACGCACATACACACACACGCAGTCACACACATACACACACATGAAGTCACGCACATACACACACATGCAGTCACACACATACGCAGACACACACATACACACACGCAGTCACGCACATACACACATGCAGTCACACACAGACACACACATGCAGTTACGCACATACACACACATACGCATTCACACACATACACACACACGCAGTCATGCACATACACACACACACAGTCACGCACATACACACATGCAGTCACGCACATACACACACGCGCAGTCATGCACATACACACACGCGCAGTCATGCACATACACACACATACGCAGTCACGCACATACGCACACATGCAGTCACGCACATACACACACACGCAGTCACGCACATACACACATACGCAGTCACGCACATACGCATGCAGTCTTGCAAATACACAAACATGCAGTCAACACTCAGTCACGCACACACGTAGTCTTGTACACACATGCAGTCTTTTACACAAGCAGTCACACACACGCAGTCATGCACACAGTCAGACACCAGCAGGCATGCGCACACATGGTCATACACACACGGTCATGCACATGCAGTCACGCATATACGCACATGCAGTCACACACATACACACACACACGCGCAGTCATGCACATACACACACATGCAGTCACGCACATACACACACATACGCAGTCATGCACATACACACACATACGCAGTCACGCACATACACACACATACGCAGTCACGCACATACACACACACGTAGTCACGCACATACACACACACGTAGTCACGCACATACACACACACGCAGTCACGCACATACACACACATGCAGTCACACACATACACACACATGCAGTCACGCACATACACACACATGCAGTCACGCACATACACACACATGCAGTCACGCACATACACACACATACGCAGTCACACACATACACACACACGCAGTCACGCACATACACACATGCAGTCGCACACATACACACACATGCAGTTACGCACATACACACACATACGCAGTCACGCACATACGCATGCAGTCTTGCAAATACACAAACATGCAGTCAACACTCAGTCACGCACACACGTAGTCTTGTACACACATGCAGTCTTTTACACAAGCAGTCACACACACGCAGTCACATACACTCACGCGGTCATGCACACAGTCAGACACCAGCAGGCATGCGCACACATGGTCATACACACACGGTCATGCACATGCAGTCACGCATATACGCACACGGAGTCACGTATACACATGCAGACTTGCACATATACGGGTCACAGAAATGTGCGCACACAAACATATACAGACATATACAAAGACACATACAGACATAAACATATTTGAAGACATACAGAAAAATACATGTAAACAGACATATCACATATTACAACTGTGCTGGTCTCAGAGATGGTCTTCAATGTCCAAGGGCTACTAAATGGATTTGATGCTTACATTCATGTGATAATTTACCCCATACTGTAAATAATACTAATATTAGTGGTTTCCCTGGGAAGAAGCTAAACTCCCCTAGCCACCGGTCTGAGGGTCCTTGGGATACTACAATTTAGGGTAAGCGGTCATAGGCCCTTTGGTCCATTATTCTGATACTTATACATTTGCTGATGGTGGCCCTGGGAGTTGGTATTTTAGTGGCACACTTAGTGCTTATACTCTCACCACTTGCCCTATATAGATTACCTGGGTCAACCTGTTACCACTAGCCTAAAACACCCCGCTTTTCCCAGCCTATACCTTGCATAGAGCTATATATAATCTCTGATTGGTTTTCCCCTGGGGTGTTTCCTTACACTTACCCCTATGCACACTGTTTTTGTCTTTATTGTCTATTTGCTATTATGTATACATCTGTATTTAATAAAGATTTTGTCATATCTTTGCATAAGAAACTCCTAGTTTCTCTGTTTTTTTCCAAATGATACTAATATTAGTGGTTTCCCTAGGAGCATCAGGACCTAAGATGTTATTATACAGATGAGGGAACACTGCGAAAAATGTAATAATCTATAGTAAGGGGTATATTGGGCCTCATTTACCCCAAAAATGTCCTTGTTACCCATCCCAAGAAGTCAGAGCTCAGTGTAATGAGTACAATGCCACACGTTACTAAATCATTGTGACGTCTATAAACATGGACCAGTGCATCCTACTGTAAACTCTAGACATATTAGCTGTCATCCAAAGAGCACCATGACCTAAAGAATCATGGGAATCTTGGGGTGATGGCTGATAAATCTGCTTTTTAAAAATAAAATAAAAAAAAAAATTGAGGTTTTATTACTATTGATAACAAAGCCAATTTTAATAACAGACAGTATTTCTGAATAAGGCCTAATGTTACCCCTACTATTGTTAAAATATTAGCTGTCACCCCAAAGCCAAAACCAGGTGAGGAACAATCAGAAAAAGGTATAATAGAAACAAGTCACCAACTCTGCATTTATCACCCACTCCTGGTCTTGGCTCCCACTCCTGAGAAAAATACTGACTGAATACTGACCAAATACTGATAGTGGGGCTGTGGCCTAAGAGCTAAAGTCGGTCTCGGGGGGTAGGTAAGCCTTTTTATCATGCTCTCCCACTGCTAACTTATAAAGGAGGCAGAAAAGCGTTTGCCGACATATGATGTAATAGCTCCTCCAATGTCAGGTCTCTATGTATGGAGCAGGTTCAGGAGCTGAGCCCGCATCATACTGGGCAGATGCCTGTACACATAACACCGACAATGAATGGGGTATAGCTACACATTCAGGAAAAAAATACATGTGTAGAATCATTAAGGTCCACTGGACCACAATTCAAGTATGAAATGACCTACAACAATCCAGTAAGGATTAAATAATACAGCAGACATAATGGAGTAAATTCTTTATTTGGATAAATCAGTGATCAGACATGAAAAATACGTTAAAAAACATGTAATTGACAACTATACATTAAAACACACGTGGGGTGTAGAGACACAGCCTATGTATTGAATAGTGGTTCTCCCTAGGATGCACATATATTGGATTTCATCCAGTAAATACATGAATACAAGTAAATTAACACCATCGATATATTAAATACATAAAGTGCATGTGCAGATATATATATGTATATACCAGAATAACATCAAAGAGAAAAACAGAACATCTAATATAATAAATAGGAAAAATCTCATATAATTCTTGTGACACATAACTTGAATATATGGCCGTAATAATGTACATAGTGCAAAAGTCATTGGCCAACATAAGAATAAATATCAGGATATAATGAAGAAATAAAGATGGGATGAGCCAAATCCAGAGGCAGTATGGCATGAGCGGGGTAGGGCTGTGTGACCTCCACCCACAGGCGTTTTGCTCGCGGTTCTACAGGGAGATGCCTGTACACAGCCGGCATCTGTAACCGCAGCCATCAGAGATTGTTCTGATCGCTGCTGTTACACTGATCACTGGCTGCGGATGGGTTATCATGGCAGCCGACTATGAGAACTACTAGGATGAGTTTAAAAATAAATGTTCCTGTGCTGAGATAATCTTATAAATGTGCCCCTGCTGTGTACTGTGTAATGGCCGTGTCTGACCGTGCTGGACAATGGTCTGATCATACCACAGCTCCTGGGCAGGAGGAAGCAAAAGAGGATACAGACAGGATCACAAATGATTATTTCTTTCAGGAAAAATATTGCTTAAAAACAGACAGCAAAATGTTTTACCTCACAAAATGAATCAGCTGTGATCCCGTGTTGTAATGTCTGTATACTCTTTTGTGTCCTCCCCTGCCCAGGAGCTGTGGTATGATCAGACCATGGCCCTGTAAGGTCAGACACATCCATTACACAGTACAAACCAGGGGCACATTTATAAGATTATCTCAGCACAGGAACATGTTTTTAACACATCCAATTGTAGAACTTATTTTTACTCCAAGATCTATTAGTTAAAATGTACTTTGTTTGTGGGAAAACCCTTTAAATTCCATAAGAGGACCGAAAAAATAAAGTAAACATACATAAAAAAGTGTTAAAATTATAAACCAAATAAAAACTTATAATAATTTGAATCAACCCTTTTCCTTTATTAAGTATAAAAAAAAATAATTATATTATTATCAAAATATTCAATTAAGTGTGTTTTTGGCCGACACACTTTCCTAATAAAAGGCAATAAAATGTGATCAAAACATCTCCCCACCTCACAAAAAATAGAATAAAACATTTGCAGGTCTTAGAA